>NW_025106653.1:656827-1313655 GCF_013123115.1 Colletes gigas | reverse complement strand
GGCTAACAGCTGACGAGTTGTAATTTTATGACTGCTCGAGGATCTTCTTTAGACTGCTCAAACGTGAGATTCCAAATACGATTTGGTGTTATTTACAGATTCTTCGATCGTTACGACACACAATTGTTTAGGTAATTCTCATCTCGAGTCATTCAGTGTATCATATATAACGAAGTTGTCAGTAATCCTAGCAAAAAGGTATCGACCAAAACGTTATGTCGATGCAAGATTTTAGAAAATTCTCAGAAACGTGCCTTTTCAATGTGTTTTTACCGAAAACTATTTGCTCTTCCGTGAAATCATTTCACAAGATAGACTTTCTGTTCTACAACAAAATTACTCATTTTATTTTCTGTGAATTGGCTTTTACTTCGAAAAACCACCCACATATTTCGTATTTAACTTCATATTGTAATCATGAATTAAAATCAATAGTGATATTACCGCATAAGTTAAGTGAACACTTTGAGAACATGGTGTTGAGAACTGAAAAATATAAACAAACTGGTAGGTCCTCGATATAAATAGGAACTTTCAATATGTTTGACCAAACCTACTAGTAAATACTATTCACCTTTACCTTGTGTGACTGTAGGATTACTTCGAAAGTAAAATCACAATGCCAAAAGTTAAAGAAATTTCCAGGACAAGTGAATCGCCTGTCTCAATCTGTCATATACAGTTAAATTATCGTATGAAGTGTAAAATAGTGCGGTTCAACAAGTTTATAACAATTTTTACTGTATAGCAGTGCTGAAAATTTGAGTGGTCGTCGGTGAAAACGGTATACCTCCGAGAAGACAATTCATAAAATATTATTAACTAAAACAAACAAGAAGAAACGTTTAAATTTTGATTAAAATAAAAATTCTACCAATGTCAATTTTAAAGAATTGTGGTATGAAACGTTGAGAAAAAATTTGAATCGCAACAAGTGTGGATAAAAGCTGAAGTTTGATGGAGGACTTTTAATGGTGTGGGGATGATTCTTATTGAAAGGGGTTGAAGTTTTAGTGCCCATAAAAAAACTAATGAATGCTGAGAAGTTTTTTATATGAATACAATAAATGAAAATGTAGAAGCAGCAATATTGAAGATGGATCGTAATAAAAAATTTATCTCGCGGCAAGACAGTGGTGCAAAACGCATAGCTAAAACAAAGTGAAAAGTTTTTTGAAGATTTTAATATGATGCTCGAATGGCCACCACAAAATCCGGATTTGAATACAGTCGAAAGTTTATGAAACGTATTATTTTCGTTAGCTCTTATCGGATATAATACAACGTAAACTAATAAATATTATACAGTAATGATTGGAAGCTGACATTCTAGCGAAAAGTGATATTATTTTTTATAATAATACGGTCTTCATAACATATCCACTTAATTTTGGATTCATGATATGAATGTGTCATCTTCAAAAAGCAATAGAAACAACAATTTTCTTCTCGTCAGAAAAGTGCACTTTCAGGGATATCATTCAATGCTTGGAAGTATAATTCATAGTATACTGCGGATTGCATAACGTGAGAAACAAGACCTTGCTTCGACGAACACGCTTGGAAGCTGTGGAAGGTTGAAAGGGAACGGCTTGTTTAATTAAAAAAAGGTGAATCGTTTAGTTTAAAATATCGTGATCATAGTGTAATGAACATTTTTTGGGAAATATTAAAAAATATCTGTGTTGTACATACTTGAATCGAGAGAACTGATATTTTCAAGAAAATCAACTGTCAACTATTTTTTAAAAAATATCCTTGAAGTGCTAGCTTGTGTTTGAAAATGTGTAGCAATTTTTTGTGGTATCAGAAGGCAAATAGTGGTGCATTTTTATTTTTGGAGTACTTATAAATCAGAGTTGATTAAATAAATTACAATAAACAGTTACTCCATCCACAAGATGTGTAGCTGATTTCTTTCAGTTCAAAGTCAATAAAATTCTAACTATTCAGATACTCCATTCCTCACTTGATTTTCTATAGTCATCGTGGCTATATTACAGGGCCACAGGGAGGTGTAACCTTCGCATTATCCCCCAGTGTGCTTCCATATAGACGACTATATCTTTCTGATTCCTCTAAACTTTCGATGAAATTTAATTTCTACGTATCTACAAACCTCCTACAAGTATTTCGAAAAACAAAAGCAGTGCTACCATGTAAAATCGAACTCTGATCGATTAGACTCGAAAACATTTATAAATAACTTACCAGGGATGTTACGTGCAACGTGTTGCCTGACGATTGATACAAATAACAATTGCACACAATTTCAGTTCCGTTTATAAATGGTACGATCCTTAAAATTATCGAAATACTTATAAATACATTATCGAATCCTGCAATTATTTATTCTGATATAGATCGAGTATTTTTAGGCGTAAAGAATAAATAATAATTTCAATTCGATTCCACAGAATGCTATTTGGAGTTTTAAAATTGACTCAGATTGGCGAGAAAGTATCAAATTTGAATCCATCGCTAGTTAAAACGATTGTCAACGAGCTCATGGATTTCTCGATAGGTGTTGTTACGTGATCGAGATTTGGGTCGCGACCGTTTTTTCCATTCCGCTTTATTCCATCGAGCGAAACGCGCAGTCAGGAGTATCGATTTCGATGACTGGATAGATCAGCGTTTTCCAAATTGGGGTCGTAGCACCTAGGGGAGGCTCACAATCCCAGGGGAAGGGCATTGAAGAAAATTTTTAATATAGAGATACGTTGATAACTCAAACATCTCTCCTTATTAACCTCTTCCATACTCTGCACGAGCATACTCTCCAAATTATTATGATACAAAACCGAACGAGTAATTCAAAAATATTTTAAAAGAATTCTACAAATAATCAAATTGCTGAACAAAAGAATTAATGCATCGACGCGTTCGCCATCCGTATATAGAATTACGAATAAGACTGGAAGGAGCAAAGGGATGAAATTCTAATATCATCAAGCAGGAATATTCCCAGGGAAATATTACCAAAATTATTACGAAGATATTTCAGTGAAAAATCAGAAATAATTGTCCCAACTCGCAACTAGGTCAGCGGACAGTCAGCGCAGGATTATATTTTGGTTTTATAATTTTGAACCTGCCTCTCGTTTCGGGCGCATAAATTTCCTTCCACTTTAACGGGAGATGTTTCCCAGAAAGTTAGGAAACCACCGGCATAGATGATCTTCTGCTCGAACTCTCCTCGTGTCTCTATAAAAGAGCGACGACGGGGATGAACGTTTTCATCAAATACCAGTCTTAACGCGACGAACTTCGTTTCAATTCGCAACGCTCGCGTCTCTAGCGTTGGTACGTACCGTTTCGAGACGGAGACGTCGACATATTTCTCCGTATATCACGGTAAGAGGCAGAGTAGCTCGTACATCATGCGAAGGCAAAAACAGAGACGTCTGGCTACCGCGTGTGCAAGCTAGAATTTACGAGTGCCCGCGCGAAAATCTTCTCTCGAGGCTCGGGGGTGATAACACTCACCCCTGGACTTGTTTTGCTTCGCGTTTTTATTACCGACGCGAGTGGAAAGCGGAAACACGTCGTACCTGCTAATGCATCTTGTTGAATGGAACGTCATTTGCGACGCCAGGTTAGAAAAATCTGGATGAGGGACTCCAAACAACCCCTATTGGAGCCGATAAGGGTGAAGTTTTGTGTGAAAATCGTTGGTGTCTACGTTGTGAAGTGTTCAAGATTTTACAAAATCAAGTGATAACTTTTATTTCTATAAAATTCTACTAAACAATTTCAGTGATATATAACTAGAGTTAAAAAGAAGGGTAGTTTTGGAAATTTTCTTCTGGGCAAATAAATCAGTTTTTCGTATAATCTCTAGTTCCACCTTATGCATATTTATAGAAGTTACAGTTAAATATTATTTTCATGTTTTTAATATTATTCATACGCAATTTACACATAGCATACACCCACGTATTAAAACACCTACCCTCGTTCGTTAACAGGCAAACAAGAGTGATTTATTAAAATGAAAACCTAGACGAAGCTTAGTAAAATAAAAATGTATCACAAAATGTTCAGCGAGCCAGAAATATCTTTAATTTGTTGTTTCCGCTCCGAACGGTGCCGCGCAGCTCCCAGTTAAGAATCACTGAATTAGACTGTTGCATTTTTACAAACGTGACACGGTTTCTAGGAGCGATACGGGGAAATATCTTTCGTTTTTACTCACTGTCCGTTCGTACGCGCATTCCCCGCCGAAATAACGCACGACGAAGGGCCAGGAAGCTGGGCGCACATGGAACGTATGAACGCAATAAATATTTTTCATCCTCGCGCGTGAAAAGTTTCCTCAAAGGCGGTTGCCAAGCAGGAGTGGGCTCTTGATTAAACGTTGCACCAGCGAAATGTATTGTTACTCGGCGAACGACGCCTCTAAACTGCGATCCTCGGAACTTAGTCGCTCGAGAGCAGCGGATTTTTCTCGAAACGATACACCCTTGGGAGACGGTGATTGCTCCTCCGCGTCTTTTACCTCCCAGTATTCTCAGAAGTCTCTTCCTCTGGGTATAAAACGATACCCAAGATCCCAGCGTCGACCCTTACTTGCGTAGTTTTAAATATTTTACGTTCGATTCTTGAACCCCTAACACGAAAATTAGTGGAACGTTTAAATACCTTCCTTGCACGATATTTATTTTATAAGGTTGGTACGAAATAGTATAGCATAATATTGATTATAAATTGTGTTAAATTATCTGGAGATACCAGTGAAGGGTTAAAATATTCAGACATTGCGCAAAACAATTTGAACACTTTAAATACCTTCCTTGTACGATCTTTATTTTATAAGGTTGTTTGCACGAAATGATATAGCTTGATATTAATTATAAATTGTGTTAAATTATCTGGAGGTACCAGTGAAGGGTTAAAATATTCAGACATTGCGCGAAACAGTTTAAACACTTTAAATACCTTCCTTGTACGATCTTTATTTTATAAGGTTGGTACGAAATAATATAGCATAATATTAATTACAAATTGTGTTAAATTATCTGGAGGTACCAGTGAAGGGTTAAAATGTTCAGACATTGCGCAAAACAATTTGAACACTATCGATTCGAGCTAGCTTGGAGTCTGTTAAACATGTTGGGGTGGTGCTCTGTGATGATTTGGACGGCCATAACTTGGTATTCAGCTAACCTCATCATTAACTTGAATGGTCCCATTACTGCATGCGGGTACTTGAACATTCTAGATAATCAATATACAATGGTTTGCATATTGTTCGCGAACAGTGATATCATTTTTCAAGGTAATAATGCATACTGACAATCGCATAGGTTTAGTCTTGGTTTGAGTCAATCCAGTTTGAGGTAAAAAAAATCGAATTTCTTTTCTTTTACATTTTGTTAAAGCTTAAAACTATTACATTGAAATAATTATGGTGGAATTAAAACATTGACAGTGTTATAAATAGACATCGAATTGGTATATATTTCATTTATCTATATTTTCGTACTAGTTCAGACTTTGAATTTAACTCTCTACATACATTATACGACAAACTTTAAGTGGTCTACCAGGCTTGGAGGCAAAAAAAAATCCTTCACATTATCCAAAGTTTCAAATCTTAAAAACATTATGCTAATAGGATTACGGGGGAACTTGACAAATTGACAATGTTATAGCAGTTTAAACTTACCCTCGTTTTTCTCAAAATAATAATTTTAAAGTTAAAAAAATATATTTATGAAACTTGGTATCTGAGACAACAACCTTTGATTGCTTTCGTGAAAAACATTGTTCAGACTGCTGCAAAAAAATCAATAATCGACAGCTAACGGGTTAATGCGGGTAATAAGGGAGGTCCCCGAGGCACCGGGTGCAAAACTCGAGGGAATAAGGGGACGTGGAGAAAAAAAAAAGGAACAACAGTGACCAGTTATGTCCTGTTGCACGCGAGGACTGGTGGGTCAGGATTTCGGTCTGGGACGACGTCGAAAGAAGCTCGGCTTGCTCGTTCCGTTACCGCTTTATGCGAGCAAAAGGGAGGTAAGCGGATTTCGTGGCGGCCGCGCGACGTTCCGGCCATTCTGGCGACCTGGAAACAGCGACCGTGGGAAGGGTTGTTATTGGAAAGGGACGAATTAAAACAGATGCAGCGAGAGTTTTCGAGGGAGTTTTCCCGGAGACTCCCGCGGAGAAATCGAGAGGTCGGAATCTCGCCGCGCGGCGAGCTACAAGCTCCTTAGGATTTGTCGAAAGTAGATGAGGCGAACGAGAAGTTAATCCGCTTTGCGTATAATTATTCACAGCGACCACTTGAGTGCAATTTCCCCCGTTGATCGCGCGTTTCGAAACTTTTGTATCGACGACGATCGGACGAAACGAAAAAAACCGTTTCGTTTTTTTCTTTTTTCGCGAAGGTGGCCATTGTGTTTGATCCGGAACACGTTACGTATTGCGTTGCAAGCTACGCAACAATGTAACGTATAAATCAGTGGTTGGCGACCCCCGTCGCCTGCAACAATGAATTTAGCCGTTCGTGTTAACTTAAAGTGGCGGAAAGAGAAATTGAATTTATCGCCCAATTTATTACTTCATTTCCTTCCATGAATTTTGGTATTAGACTTGTGAAAGCAATATTTAGTCCTTTGTCCTTGGAAGATAAATTTTAGTCTATTGACCGAGTCGTTGTTTTCAGTTATGAAAATAGTTAAAAACAAATGAGTTCCAGAAATAATTTAGTCCTCCAACTTAAACTAAAACTTTGGTGCGTTCTGTTTTGACCTACATATTTTAAAATTATATATAACATACTTTTCAAATGGAAATGTTGTAACCACATTTAATGCTTTCACTCTAAATCTGATTATCTAAGTATCTAACGAACGTCAAAGTCTGCTTTTCAGTAAAAGAAAAAGATCAACCAAATAAAATCGCTTTCAAAATATTCTCAACTTATTCTTGAAACGGGGATACGATGTAATATAATTGGTTTCTGCGAGTAAGAGTATTACGGCGTTCCGCCTAAATCTGCTAGAGGACTCATCAACGAGGCTTATAAGACGTACCTACTAGTTGGAAACCGTTTCGTCTGTATAGAACCTTTGGATCGAACTCAGCAACTGGTAGACGAGTCTAAGAGCAGCATTCGCTACTGATGAGTTCCCTAGAGCAGTGTTTCTCGAACTCCATTTCCCTCCGAACCACGTCAACAAATTATCAGCTTAATTTATTTATTATAATGGGAACGGGGTTTTCAGTATTCCTAATTTCACCCTTAAAACGAGAATCGAATTCCCGGTTACTGGTATTCGATTCGAACGAAGAGGAGAGAATTGTATCGCGCGAGAAGAACGGAGGAAAAGAACACGCGTCAGAAATCGAAGGAATTAGGTGACGGAATTCGCGAGTAACAGGGCTGTTTACATCGAAACGCTTTTAAATTCTGGTTGGGGAGTCCGGCAGAGACGGGAGCCAGTCCGTGCAGGGGATTCGTGGAACGCGCGTTGCACCCTCTGGTGCCGTTGACAAACGAGCGAAATGCGAAAGTAGGTGACTCGTACCGACCACTTTCATCCCTTGCGTTCAGCTAGGCATGCATATACGCTCTTGGGGGACGAGTAGTCAGTTCTCGTTCTTGCCGCTCCGTGGCGATACAAATAGAGAGACCCAGCGAGTTCCCTCGCGTTTTCCCAGCGCATCCCTGCTGTTTGATATTTGTCCCGACTTTCGTTCCCTGCAGATTGACACTTTTCTCCCGGTTTCCCGGCTTGGAAACGCGAAATGTAATTCCGCGAGGCGCCGCGCCTGTTTGCTGAATACGCGCGGAACGTCGATGAGGCCGTTTCGAAGAAGCAAGATTGAGCCTCGAATCGAAGTCTCGCGTCTGTTTCTTGAGGCAACTCGAATCTGTGACAGTGGATTCCTCATGGCAGGCAAATAACGTAAATTACTTGTAACGTCCGAGAATTAAATGTGTACAAATCACCGGTTTTTAATTCTCTTCAATTTAATTGTTAGCAGTATCTGAGATAGTGAAACAAAATAGAGAAAAGCATTGTTTATTATTGTAAAAGATTTAAGCACTAGTTTTGGGATTTTTTCGATATTAGACATTGAGTCAATTGATTCAACAAGTCAAGGATATTGTATATTCTCGATATGTCTATCAATTAAAAATTCTACATTATCAGCGTTAGAAACATGATAGTAGGTGTAAATATCGTATAGAAGTCGCGGAAAAAATATTATTATTGCACAACAGAAAGTTAGATCAAAAATATAAGGAAGAAATTTATAGAAAGAAAATAAAGAAGAAGCAATAAAAATTTACCTGGAACGAGGTCCCTTATATTACGAAAGATGTTCATTATTCTAAAAAAATAGGTAATATTTCTTTATTGAGGTCACCTATATCATTTTATTTACAGACATCCGTTCAGTGTAACTTTCAATACGTTTAAGTTATCAAAGTTTTCTAGTTAAATTTACAACACTTCGTGCAGCATGTTCCCTTTATTAAATTGGAAAATAAGGCTATGTCTAACGTGAATTCTACTTACGTCTATTTTTAGTGTAACTGTCTTGTACAAACTCGCATCAACGACTGGTGGAATACTGCTTATGAAGTATTGACGATTGGCATGCCGTTCCAAAGGGTAAAACTATGCTTATGTATCTTTACATTGTACCAAAGGTCGCGAAGTGTACTACTCAAAGTGTACTACTTATGAAATGACCTAATTTTATAAATAGGCGTCAGTAGTGTCCGCCATTTGTGATAAACTTTCTAATTTTTAATAATTTCCATGTACAATTTAATTTTGTGTGACTTTGTTTATTAAAAAATCTTGGAACGTTCGATTTCGAAATTGATCAAACTCGAAATCGGAAGTTATATTCGTTGGTTTTCCAAAAACATTTCCCCGACTGTCCATTTGCATAGCTATGCATATATGATATAGTTGGCAGCATTACGATATTCCGATTGCGGAATTTCCATACGGAATTACTATGCGTAATTACCGCGTTAATCGTCTAATCAATTATAAATATAGTCTCTCCGCATATTCGATTTCATAAAAAATTACACACCGATGCGCAATATACACCTAATTTTCCACGGCATGCTCAAACATCGACAACAACGTTCTATTGTTAATCAATCGAATACCCGCTGCATTATTCGCGAGTTTCGATTTGGGATAATCGATACACTCGACGCGATGAATTTTTCAAGACACGAATCATCGAACTAATGGCTTCGCGGCGATCGAGAAAAATAGAATGACAGAAATACCGTCAGCGGAACGAGATCTCTATACTTTACTGGTAACAAAACGATTACCAACTGTTTGGAACTTATTGTGACGAGGCTATTGATTTAGATACACTTTTAGAATTCACGTCAGGAGTAATATAACTTGTCGTGTTCCGCAAGTTTGAATAACAAAATATTTTTACCTAAAAGAATGTTATATTAGAGAGCTTTTTTTAAGATTATGTTAATATTATATAATTTTCAATTGTTAAAATGGTGAATCAATATCATAATAAGAGTTATGAAACTGCTGACAAGGCGAAAGTTTATTTGGAGTTGAGAATAATTTTATTGTTTGTATAACACGGTCAATACTTGTTACAAAATGGACTCCTCATATTCTAAACGAGAAGTCTTTAAAAAAGTTTTAACAATAAATCCTCTATCTCGAGTAAGTATTCATATTTAATTACAGCATTTTTCGAAAATAAAATCCGAGGCATTCTATTCCCATCATAAAAAAGTAATCATTTCTTAATATCGTTTTGTTTTTAATGGAACCAACAACTTTTCCAAACACGACGAGCAATGCACCCTGTTTATTTGTATCGATACGTGCACGATACCACGCAACAGTTCTTGAAAATCGATACGTATCGGTATTAATGAGTAAGTCATTGGATTGGTCCCGTGGCTGGTGTGCGCGGATCAATCGCGAGCTCCTCTTCGGCGAACGCTAGAATTGCGAAAAAACTTGTTTCGTCGTTAATTAACGGACGGCCAATGATACTGCGACAGACGCGCGGCAATTACGAGCAACGTTCTCCGGAAACGATTGCGGCGACCGTCGCGGGCGTACGGAGGGGGAGGCAGGAGAGAAAAAAGGAGAACAGAAAGGAAACGATCGCGCAGGGGGGACCATTTTATCGAAACACGAAACGAGAAACATTTTCCCGATAGTCGATATGTATATTTTTCCCGGACGCGAACGCGCACGTGTGACGAAGCTTGGCTGCCCTCTGCGTGGTTCGCCCTCTTCCTTTTCTCTGTCGGGTCAATCGAGCGTGCTCGTTTCGCTCGTCGGTACGTGGTTGCTGCGTGAAAACACGTGCACGGAGTTCCAACGACACGCGAGAATTCACGCGTGCAAACGCGTGGCAACGCGATCAAGAGCATCGACGTTATTAATTAACGACATCAGTGAATTTCGTAGTTTACTGTGTCAACGTAGACACCGATTACCGGCTCGAACGCGTCGCGGTGCCCGGGAAAATTAACCGTGCGCGCCTCTCATGGAACGTTTAACGCCGTTAACGATGCCTCCTTTCGTCTACCGAACCGCTGGATGCGGGGAATTGTTTGGCATAGTTGGAAATGTGAACGAGGTTCTTAGAAAATCGCGCGGGAGCCAAATTAAATAGCGTCTGCGGCGATTACGATACACGAGGAACATTCGTATTCTTTTATTGCGTCTCGGGGGACCGGTGTTCCTTGGCCTGGAGAGACTTAGCGCGAATAAATTACAATTAATTTTAATTCGTTGCAACGGAAGAAATTGTAACGTGTCGCATTGTTGGCTATGCGCATAGTAATTTTCACTGTCTCTTGGAAAGGAAGAATATATGGAAAGAGAAATGCGGTCGGTCGAGTGGCGCGAATAGCGTGTGAATTATGCGTTCCGTGAATAATCGTGAATCGAGATTTTCATTCTGCGTGGAAATGTTTGGAATGTCTAATTGTCTACTACTTGTCGTTCAATTCGATTAATAAATTCTGAAATTGGTGGTTCGCGATATCGATTGTCCTCGAATGGGAATGATGAGGATAATTTTTATATCTCGTAAGCCATTTCGCTTGCACAAAATCGTTACCGCGATAACAATAATACGTCTTTGTCACTGCGTGCTGATACGCGAGTTAATGTTCGCATTTTCCTATTCTATTGTAACAGTGATTTAAACTTTGATTTATGTTTAGCATGCATGTGTAGCGCAAAGGGCAAGGTTCAGCGATAGACTGGAAATTCCAACCCTGATTATAATGACGACTCTAATACCTTGTATTGTTCATTGAAAAATTTGTTCTGTCGCTTCCATAGTTTCGATGATATTCAAAGTATAATTCACATGTCATTCAAGTTATTCATACAATGTGTTAGCTACAGAGGAGGTTTCCTAATTGTTATTTGTTGAATTTCTTGGACAATGTATTTCCAGTTAATATATAATTGCTATTTTTAATTTATATACTGTGTTATTATAGATAATTTTCATCCATTAACTAACTTGCTTTTGAGATAAATATTTCTTTGTTTAGATCGATATAATAGGGAAAGAATTACAATGATTTTTAATTCCGCTGACAAAGAATTATAATGATTTTTATTTTGGCTGACTCTGTATATTGTAATTTCACTGTTTTCTGGAATCGAAGAACGTTTAAAAGAGAAATGCGTTTAGTAGAGTGTTGGAGCATATAAATAGGATAATTTTATGAATATGTATTAGTTTGGGAACCTTATCAGCTATCTTTAATTGTTAGTAATGTTTAATTCCTCATATGACAGTCTTCATTTCCATGAACCTTGCATCAATGCATTTGAAATCATATTTTATTCAAAAAGTAACATCTTTATCTCGTTAAGAATTATGTCTATATCAAACAAAGTTTGAACAAAGTGTAAGTGTGCTATGTTCCTTTTTTAATTATCAAATACAACGAACCAATATTCTAATAAGTACGTATCGAAGTATATAAATGGTAAAATTATTCTTAATCCAAAGTAAACGTTCTCTTCTTGCTTGAAACTAAATATAATTTTACTATTTATATTACCCCGTACATACTTATTTTAATATTGGCTCGTCATTTTGAGAATTGGAAGAAGAATAATTCGATAATAGTTCTCGTTAATACAAAATTGTTTCATATTTCAGGAAAAGGTTACTTTTCCAAATATTCATTTACTAATAATCTACGCAAATGCTACATATATAATTAATTGGTTATCGAAATAATTAGTCATTGGTAGTAGTAAAACGTTCACTTTGATTTCTTGTGGATCGAGTATCATTAAAACCTTAATTAGACGACGATGTAGATCATCCATTATCACAGTTGGGCATCATTAAAATTACTTCAAATAAATACGTATCAAAATAATAAATCAAACAATTCATCCAAGCAATAAATATTCGTTAATTCTAGCAATCGTCTGTAATACAAATTTATTCGAAGATACACGAGGATTATATTATTTATAATACAAATTGTACGAAGATTTAAAAGTTATCGGTACGATAGGCGAACCAATGAGTCTCAAATGGTTATTACTTCGTCTATTATCAATCCCATCAATGCTACAGGAATAACTTTGAATAAACTAGTATATCTAACTAGTAATAACAATTCGTGACCCTTAATTTGCATAATGAGATAACCCAGTCCTAATCCAAAGCTGTGTTTGATTAGACATTGAAATTGATCTGTTATGGAGCAATTAGTACGATTCATCGCGACAAAGTGCATTCCCTGGCCAAAGATTATGCGATTTTCAATGGTACAGGATATTCCGGTGATTCCTTGACAAACGTTACGCAGTTGCCACGGATACGCGGCCGACAGAGAATTGAGGTTTCCACCTCGGTGAACACAGACATGTCGGTCGACACGCATTGGGCTCGCGCACAGTACACGGAGTCGTTAATTAATCCCTCGTTACCGTGCGTACGGTACACCCAAGATCTGCGCTAACAGAGGTAACCAGAGGTTTGACCGCCAAATCGCGTTTAAGTACGCGTGCTTCGTGGCTATTCGAACCGTGCACGCTTGAAGAAGTATCGTGGACGTGCTGCTTCCCGGAATGTTTCGAGGCAATTTCAACAGGTTCCTATCGGCGATGCAATTGACACATTCTGGGTTAGTCGAGCCGATGAAATCTGCTTCCGCGAACGACGACCTAGTTATGCACAAATATATGCGCCTACTTTCGTTCGTTACCTTCGAAACCACCCCCTCGCTAAAATATGCAGACGTACTCTGAATATTTATAAACTCTCTTGACACTTGTTCTGCTTTCGTTCGTCGATATTCAGGTAAGAACCTTTTTGCACGAGTTGCCGACTGTTTTCAAAACGGGACTAACAGATCGATCAAAAGTTTAAAAAACATAATCTAGAATCGTGTTAATCTGTAAGAGCTCGAAAGAAGGGCGGAGCAGGGTTAACAGAAAATCGAAAAAAAACTCTTGAACCTGTACAAATTTAACTTTAGATAGAGTGAAAGATAGCGTTTGACAGATTTTCATTTGCATCGAAACGTATGCATACGCGCGTTCTTTGCTTCGAATCGATCGTAACGCGTTCATTAATGAATCCAGATGGCGTATTTTTAAGCGTTAGCGTGCACGATGCACGGTTCGAAGGTTTTACATAATTAGTAGTAACGCGTATTCGCATGCAACGGAAACATTTACTTTCAATCGTTGTTTCTATTAGATAACCGAATACGATTAACGCAACGATCAGTGACACGACGCATTGTACAGTGATTTATACCCGCATTACACCGCAGCGAACGGCGGCGTTATCGTCGGCTGACAGTTGACTGTGTTTGTACGCGCGATCAATGGAAAATGTGCGGGAATGCATATTTCATCAAACATCTCGGTGCCTCATTTAAGGTAGACGCACGCCATTCTGTAACGTGTTAATACGCGATAGCATCGCAACATGTCGGTGCTCGTGTTCCTCCGGTAACGTTCCCGATAAGTATTTTTCGTAAAACGTTTCAATCGACTCATGCCTCGCGCCTCTTCAACGTTATAATTAGCAAAATTACATTCTAACTGCCCTTTTTACGTACCTTGATATTACAGTTATTTAAAATTGCACTATAGATTTCAAACTGCTCTCTAGTTTTATTTTATTTATTTTTTTAAAACAAAAAAATAAAAATAGATTTTACAATTTGAGGCAACGTTTATATTCCTTAGATTCAGATCTTTGCACAGGCACAGGAGTTCAGAAGAGTCTATCGAAAACTCCCATTTTCGATCCAAAGAGATTCGCGTCCTTCGACCGAATTATTAAAATTAACGTAATAATTCTCCGACTGTGTTATATCCTGTGTAATAATTAATGAGAAAAGCACTACACTGTATTTCAAACTGATCTCTAGTTTTATTTCATTTACTTTTTTAAAACAATATGCACGAGTACATCAAAGGGAAGGGACGAGTTATACAGGGTGGGGCATTTTAAACAGGTCACCTGAATAATTCGCTTGTTTTTGAAGATAGGAGAAAATGTATTAGACCAAACTTACTTGGTATCGGGGGGGCTCATAATCTGGTATTACCAATTTTTTTGTAGGTGGAGGCGTCAAGGAGATATGAAGGTCAACTCTGTTTTTTTAAATGGAATAGTATGTTTTTTTACTTACAGTCTGATAGAGTGTTTCAAGTCGAATACAATGACCTATTATTAAGGTCATTTAAGGTCATCCAAAGTCAACTGCAATAGAAAATAAATTGTCTCAAAGCACTCTTCGAACAAATGGATACTTTGATACTGCTACTACAAGTGTTCCAACTACCAACTACCAACTACAAGTTCGAACTACAAAATCGAGAGGTGTCAGGTCTGGGGATCGTGTCGGCCATTTGTTACTTCCTGATCGACCTGACACCTCTCAATTTTTATTTGTGGGGAAAATTAAAGGCAGAAGTGTACGGCGAATAACCAACTACCAAACTTGGCATGCAAGAACGTATAAGAAGAGCTTGCTCTGTAATAGATACAAATGAAATTTGCCAGGTAGTGTCATCACTATTGCAACGATTTAGACTATGTATCCATGTTCAAGGTCGCCATTTTGAACACTCGTAGTAGCAGTGTCAAAGTATCCAAGTGTTCGAAGAGTGCTTTGAGACAATTTATTTTCTATTGCAGTTGACTTTGGATGACCTTAAATGACCTTAATAATAGGTCATTGTATTCGACTTGAAACACTCTATCAGACTGTAAGTAAAAAAACATACTATTCCATTTAAAAAAACAGAGTTGACCTTCATATCTCCTTGACGCCTCCACCTACAGAAAAATTAGTAGTACCAGATTATGAGCCCCCCGATACCAAGTAAGTTTGGTCTAATGCATTTTCTCCTATCTTCAAAAGCAAGCAAGTTATTCAGGTGACCTGTTTAAAATGCCCCACCCTGTATAATAAATTTTACAATTTAAGCCGACGTTTATACTTCTTAGATTCAGACCTTTGCACAGGTACAGGAGTCCAGAAAAGTCTATCGAAAATTCCTATTTTCGATCCAAAAAGACTCGCGTCTTTCGACCGAATTATTAAAATTAACGTAATACTTTTTTAAAACAATATTCACGAGTACATCAAAGCAAAGGGACGTGTTACATAAAAATAAATTTCACAATTTGAGCCAGCATTTGTCTCCTTAGATTCAGACCTTTGCACAGGCACAGGAGTCCAGAAAAGTCAAGTCTATCAAAGATTCTCTTGAAAACTCACGCGTTTCAACCGAATTATTAAAATTAACGTAATAATTCTCCGAGTGTGTTACATCCTGTCTAATAACCAATGAGAAAAGGACTGTATAAATTAATTAGAAGCTCGAAATTGTAATGCACCGAGTCGAGCAGAGGACCTAATACGTTCGTAGTAGCAATGGCCGACAATAAGAATGTCCGGTAACGTGTACAATAATTTGAAATTCGAGGTGCACAATGATCGCGGTTACCACTGGTCAATTTGGCCGAGGTTTCTAAACAGAGGCAATCGAAGGTAGTTAATTGCAACGGCACGACGTTGAATCAATGGCGTCTCAGGAACTGGTTTACATTTTAATTGGCAACGGTGCAAACTGGTCTTAATGGTATTTCTCTTGTACGCGATTGAATGGGGCATCACAATGGTATCCTTACGTTCAATTCACACCCCTTCGTGACGCGGCAAGCGGCTGTTGAATGTACCACCTCCCGGCCCTCGCTGATCGAGTTTATGTCGTTATTGAACTTCTACGTGCTCTAGTAGCGGAGACACATGATTAAAGGTCTACCGCTCGCGTTTTTCTTCTTTCCTCTAAATAACATCGTCGGCGGATGTAAACGTCGTTGAAAAAAGAAGCGAAATAATAACGTGTAGCGAAAACCAAAAGGCCAGCTGCTAAATCAGTTTCGTCGGCGTTGCGGCTATTCATACTTTTGCCAGTCGTGTTTCAACAACGAAAACGTTTTTAATATCATTAAAAAGGTCACTATATATATATCAAGCGGAGAGTTTCGCGAACTGATCAATAACTAACAGCCATAGTTGCGTTTCAGAACAGCTTATATAGAATTTCGTTCGATAGTGTTGAAAGCTTTGTCGCATCGAGGTTCCGTTTCGTAGTATTTTACTAAACATTATCTCTCTTATTTATCCCGTGAATCGACTCGAATCAGCCCTGCATTTTCCACTTTCAATTCACTTACATCCTGTTCGCGTTTACCTGTTTACTCGAAGGCAAGAAATTCGTTTCGTGTAAGTAGCGTAGCGAACCGTCAGTCCGTAGTTCGTTCTAATTTTAGACGAACCCTATCGTACAGAAAATTACGACCGCTTCCTCTACAACTTCAGGGGGATGCGTTGTACTCGAGGATATTTCGCGAAATAGCCCCCAGTATCCCAAGAAGGGAGGGATAAGATTTTAGGGTGGAGTTTTACGAGCGTCGCCGAAATCTCAGGCATGCAGCTCGATAAAAACCGCTCTGCAGGAGCCTCGAGTATCCTCTTTTATTACCTAATACTCGTGAGACTCGGTCACCGGCATATCTGGATTCTATTTTCTTCCTTTCCCCGATTTTCGCGCGCACCGAGTCCCGGGCGATTCAATCATCGCTCGGGCGAGGATCGATCAAAGGAACATCTACACGTAAGTTGCAATAACGGCCCGTAAAGCTGCCGACGACAATTTTCGAACGCTCCGGTCGATCGGTAATTCGACGATCGATCTCTCCTGAGAACCTGTCCCCGCGTTGACGCCAAGCACGAACTATAAACGTTCCATTTCGTTATATCGTCGGTGGGACGCGAGCATCTTATCTTTCCATTTGTCTTTCCGCTACTCCCGTCGTCGAACGTGTTCGCAAATATTCGAATTATTGGAACGCTGGCACGCCAGCAGAGAATAAACAACGGACTGCTCGCCCTTTTTCCGCGAAGAACACCTTTCGAAACCGTCGATGGACGCGGACTGATTTCTCAAAATGATTCGATGCGTCGATATTAAAATGAATATTAAATTAATCTTTGCGTCTTAAAGTAATATTTTTAGATTTATCTGCCTTTGAAATAAAAATTCGGTACTATTGTTTTAAAATTTCATTATACCAGGGTGTTCACACCTAGGAACAATTTTAATGGGAGATTCTAGAGGCCAAAACAGGATATCATTAAAAAGTTATTAACGTTTAAAATTCCGCCCGTACAGAATTTTTTTCTCGAAAATGAGCAGAATTTGGGGGGTATGTCTATTCACCAAAAATGATTATAATTGACTCCCGCAACCGAAAATAATTTTTCCAGAACGATTTGAAATTTGTTTTTTTTCGTCGACAAATTTACGCACCTTTCTGAATTTTTTTCTCGAAAGTGGGTAGGAATTCGGAGGTATGTCTAATGACCAAAACTGATTCTAATTGACCCCCGCAACCGAAAATAATTTTTTCCAGAGCGATTTGAATTTTTTCTTTTCGCCGAAAAAAGGCACCCTGTCGATTTTTCTTCAAAATTCGTTTTTCATTTTTAATAAATTTGTTTGATGCTGTATGGAAACATAGTCTAATACTTTTTCGTAGGTATCCATGAGCTCTATTTCGCAAATAAATTTCATTGAAATATATTCACTATTGTGGAAGTTATGGCCGTTTGAAAATTGGACCATTTTTATGGGATTTTTCTCACTTTACGGGATCAAGGAACAACTTTTCGAATATTTTTGCGATTTCTACGTATTCTCTACCAAAATAGGCGTTAATCGCATTTTTAAACTTTCAACTCCTTCAATCCGTTCGGAAGTTATGACGTTTTAAAGATATGCAAGCGGGGAACCATTTCTGGCCTCACATTAGATTTTCGATAAGGAATTTTTTTCTCGGTAGTGGGTAGGAATTCGGGGGTATATGTAATGACCAAAAATTATTGTAATCGACTCTTGCAACCGAAAATAATTTTTTTAGAACGATTTGAAAAATTTTTTTTTCGCCGAAAAATTTCAGCACCTACCCGAATTTTTTTCTCGAAAGTGGGTAGGATTTCGCGGGTATGTGTATTCACCAAAAATGATTGTAATTTACCCCTGCAACCAGAAATAATTTTTTCATAATAATTTGAAATGTTTTAATTTAATTTTTTAATAACTTTTTAACGGTCAAGAAATTGATATTCTTAATTTTCGTTTTATTTTGACCTCTAGAATCTCCTATTAAAATTTTTCCCAGGGGTGGCCGAACACCCTGTATATCATCTACACAATTTGATCACGTTTTGGAGATTTCGTCCAATTACGACTTTCTTGTAAAAACGTGAACACGTCTTGTAAAACGTAATAAAATAAATATGCTAACAATGAATAAAAACCACGAAAGAAAAACTTCACATTTCTCTTTTAAAATGGTGTTCGAATGGTTAGCTTTTCGTATTTTGGATGATTACATTTCGTATTTTGTCAGAACAAAGAAAAATAATGGATTGTTTGCTTAAAAAATTAGAACGCAAGCTTCTTTCCAGGCAGATTTTTCCAAATGATATATCATCCACAAAACTTGATTACGTTTTGCAGAGGTTTCGTCCAACTACGTCTTTCTTGTGAAACGTCGCGTCTCGCGAATTTTAATCAAACGCGAAGTTTCGCGGTTTTTTCCCTCTCCCCTCACGGGAGAGGGGAAAATCAATATCGACGATTTACCTGGAACAGTCCACGAAACTGTCGCGCGACGTTCACAGACGGAAAATATAAGCGTACAATCGCGGCATGACTTCCGCGTAGCGCACCGTCGCGTCGGTTTTAAAAGAGCGCCGAGCATTTCGGGCGTCTGAATAAAAGGCGAGTCCTGATAATGTGCATCAAAGGCACGGAGTAAAAATAGAGAAGCGTGCTTAAGCCACGCGTGCACTTGTCGGGCGTCGATGCTTTCATCTTCGCGTTCAAAGAGCGACTCGTAAACGTTTGATGCCACAGGATCAATAAATGTATCGTGCGCTAGGCGAAAGCCGACACATCAGCATCGAATCTCCAGCCGAAAGAACGGGATTCCTATGTGTAGAAATATTTTTGTAGTCAAACGCTACGCGAGTACTGTGCAACGGTGAAAATTTCTGTGTTCGCGGCTGAGAGTCTTCTGGGTTTCCGCGAACAGGGTGTGGTTGAAACAGTTCGACAAATCTTACCCTGGATCATACTAATTTTAAGTACATTCGAGATTGGAGAACAAAGTATAATCAGAGTATGTCAGTAGCGATTAACCTCTTCTCACCTTCCTCGATAAATATTGTATCAACTTTTGTAACTTCAGATCGTGCTTAAACTATATAATAAACGGGTTGTCACGACTACGATCAATTTTGCGGAGTTTAAAAGTTTTTGTTTTATTTTAGAACTCCAGAGCACCGGTATCAGGGATTTCTCAGTTTAATTAATAAACTTTTCGATTAATAAAATTATTTTCTTAAGAAGTCCTCGTTCTATGTTTGAAAAATCGTCGTTTCGTGAGTTTCAACCTAATAAAAAGTTTGTGTAAAAATTTATTATCTGTGCCTGTTATGGGGCAAGTATAATTAATAACGTTTTTGACTGTCCGTTTACAATTCCGAATTGAGAAAGCTGTATTCGTTAGAGGGGATAATAACCTAATTTTCCGTTAGAATTACATATGGTACATTTACACGAGCCCAGTAATACGAACGTGGAAATTTTCTTGGGAGTGTAATACGGGCGTGTAACGATAATTCAGAAATAATCGGCCCAAGTTTAAATGTTGAGAGTTTTCGAGCAGTAGAGTTCGGTAAATTCCCTGATAATCCCCTAAAGTCGCAAGTCCAACAGTTTAAGTCAGTGGAGTAGCTTGGATGGAGGTAAATCGCAACCGCTGGTTGAATGTAATGGCTCGGATTTAGAGCGATAGCGAAAGGTGTATCGAACTTTTGCTTATTAAATTTAACTGCACGCTTCGCGAGCCCGCTGGAACACAAATTCGAGCGTCGATATTATTTAAATCCCGTCAATATTCCCTTTTACACACGCAGGTTATAATTAGTCATTCCCCCGCTCATGCAAATGAGTTAAAATATCCGTTTAATTATGAAATAAACTCGCCCGTAGGCAGCCGAGGAATTCTATTTACATGACAATCGGAATTATATCAGGATTTTTCTTTATGATTTTAACGCATTACACCGATGCGTGCGAAATTTTATTGGAACAATACGTAACCGATGAAACCAACGCATACTTATTCGTGCGTGACGTTTATTTGTCCGAACAGTTCTTATTTGTTCCTTTATAAAACATTCCATAATACAAATTCTAATTTCCATTCAACGTATAACGGATAAATAACATTTATTCGTGTAAATGTCACTGTTTTCCTTTTCAATATTAGTACTTTAAATATATTTCAGACTGCTTAAAATTTTTAACAACATTTCTTTGCGAAACAGTTTCGATCAACTAATTCGAAATTGCCAGCATTCGAAACAACGGGGGCTACAGTTTTCACCCAATTCCCCACAAATTTTAACGTTCCAAATACTAGCACAAACCGCTTTGTGAAGCATTTTAGTACGTTCGAAAGAATGTTAGGTAGTTTTGAAGCCGTGAAAATGTTCTCGATAGAATCCCTGTCGAGATCCGAGTCAGCTTTAAACAGCTATCGTTTAAAGTATTTGATTAAAATTGCCAATAATTTTTCTTCGAACTCCGCCGCCCCGGAACGCGTATACCGAAATTATGTAAGGAACTCGTCGTGAAGTATGTGGGGCGGTTAGGGCGCTGTGCAAATTTTCTCGTGAGAATGGCAGCTTCGATCTAGTTAGCCTTGAACTACTACCATTCAAAATACTTTTTCTTCACCTCGCGGTAGCTCCTTTTCTTTCGGACCATTCACGTTCCGCCGCACGAGCAGATGTACGATGATTACAATTCAAGGAGGGCACAATGCGAGGGATGAGTTTCTCCATTCAAGCCGGTGAACCTTCATTGTTTCGATCCGGGGATGCCCCGACTAACGAGGAAAAGAGATCCCCGGCCATTTAGTACAAGGCAACGACATCTATATTACATCAACGTCATTTATAGAAAGTATTTTGCTGAATCCGAGGATTCGTTTTCGCGTGATCGAGAAATCTATTTTATCCTCGTACAGTTGCAATCAGTCTTTGTCAACGTTAACAATGGGGGAAAAGATCCGGCTGATAAAACGTTGAAACTCTTTCGAGAATCGAGGAAGAAATAATACTCTGTTGGTGCAATGGAAAATTTACTATTACTGGATTCCAAAAAATAATGAGACGCCGAAGACTTCGCGCCATTGAAAATATCTTGCAGTTTGTGTCTAGCTTTTTCGAACATTAATGGTATTTGATCGATGAGAAATAAATGTAAAATTAATAACACCGCAGACACCAGTTCAATTAATTTTCGTTCTACTATTTCGTTGCCTCGGCCACAAATATTCGACGTATCGTACAAAATTAATCGAAATCGCTTTAGTAATGTAAAATTTGACGAACTTACGTGAAATTGATATTTCGTTTTCAATTTCACGGAAAGAATCCTTGTCAAATTATTGATCTTGTTTAAAAAAAATGTCTCGTAAAATCTAGGCGTGAACGCGGAGTTAGAATTTACTCTACAAATTCTGTCAAGCTGTAGAATATACGAAAATACACGTGACGTAAATAGGAGGAAACGTGCACGATACAAATAATTTTCTTTCCAGAAACAAGAATAAAGTTTAATCTGGAGGTTCTGTCAAACGGTGGAAAGAAAATATACGAAAATATACGTGACGTAAATAGAAGAAAATACACACGATATAAATACAAAAGAGTGTACATACGTGATAGGAATATAGGAAAAATATACGTAGGAAGAAAAAATGTCAACGGATAGGGGACGCGCGTGGGAGCGATTTAAATTCCACCGCAGCCGTAATCTTTAAACCGCGTATTAGTTCGATCGTTGCTAAAATATTGCGAAAAAAAGTTTTGGCCCGGGAATAGCCGCGATATAAAGCATGCACGCGGCACGTATAATCTACGTGAGAGCACGTACAGGGGCGAATTTGTAGGGTCGTGCTATAACGTGGCCATGTAAAGCCCGGCCGAGTAAGGGAGGGTCAGGGCTGGACAGTGCGATAGCAATGCCCCGAGCCACAGACGAATGTTGAGCGCCTTACCGTCCGCTTACTGATAACCTCCCTTCCTCGCTGTAACCTCTTTTCGGTATTTATGGCCAGTAACTTAAATTCTGAAACGTCGGACACGCGAGAAATTAGCACTGTACGCGCTCGACTGCAGCTGCGTCCGGGAAGATAGACGCGTACACGGCGAAATTTCATGTATCCCGTTTTAATTCCGCTGCATCGGTACCCCTCCTATTTTGGTGCCTCCTCGTCGTGTAACACGGAGACGCGTCGAACATTGTGCCTCGTTTCGTTGGATGAAATCGGGTAACTGTTACGGGCACGTAGAAATTGCAACGCGGAAACGAAATATCGACGAACATTCGAACAGAACGGGAAACTTATATTTAGAATCGATCGAAAAAACATTCGAACGATTGCGTTACAAATTTTTAGCAAATCTGATACATATTTTCAACGTAATTATTTTGCTATTTGTTCGTTTTTTTTCGAATTTCACCTCTTAAATATTCTATTTGATACAATTTGTATGAAAGTTCAGACTATCATGCAAGAAGCGTGTATTGTATTAAAAGCAAGGAAGGTAGGAGAAAGGCAATTTGAACTTTAAATAGAAATTTTAAGCTTGCTTATTGAATTGTCGAGTATTATATGTTCTGATATGTATGGCATCCAACTTTCACAGAGACGATCAATAGAATATGAATCCAATTTCAAAAGTCTGTTTTTCTCCTCGATGTGTGTGGTTTAATTTAGTAAAAATTAAGAGTATCTCGTCTGTGGTGTGCGAATACAATTTGTAAGGGGTTGCATAGCCGATAATTAACAGCCTTTTATTGTCAATGGCGGACGTTTAAAAGGAATACAGATTTTCGAAGGCAGTGAAGGGGAGGAGCGACGTTTGGTCGTTGAAATCGCGTGGCAAAGGATAATTCCGTTTTGTCGTGAATGGAGGTCGAAGAGACGAGCAGAACGAGGGTGGATTCGCGACTGAGGGACACAACGAGATAGGGGAAAAATGGGCCGCGAAAGCGAGGAAAAGGGACGAAGGGGATTCACGTACATCCAAGACGATGCTGGCAACCCTCCGGGTGATAACCGATTCACCCTGCCCGTTTCCCGCCCTTTTGCCCTACTTTTCCATCGCGGGGAGACCCGTGGTATCCCTCCCAACCCTTCCATCCCTCGACGATTCGCTGCTGCTTCCCGAACCGTCCAAGGAATATCAATCTTGGGGGAACCGCGCCTTACGCGACTTTTTTCAGAAGGAAACGACAACTCTCTGCCTATGCAATGACTCATTGATAGACCTTCGAGTCGTCGTGTGAGTAGGTGACCAGTACACTGCGGAGGAGTAGGTTTTCTAACATGCTCGTTTATTTATGTATGTGGATGGCGCTGATTTACGACTTTATTCTTTTTTCATACGCACCGAAGTTTGAAGGATTTTTGCCTGATACGAGTGGCTATTGAATATTCGAGGTCGGACTCCCGAGGAGGGTGAGATAAGTGCTCCCTTCGAAAGGGACATGATGGGAAAGGAGGCTCGAGTGTCTTGGTGACTTGGAGTAGGTAAACCCCTCGTGTACCCTTAGTGAGAAAGCTCGGACGGCACACGATGATCTTGAATATGACTGTGCTTGCGAATCGTAGGCGCGAGGTTTTGATTTAATAAATTAAATTTTTGCAACCTCGAGAAAATTTTATACGTCCTGAATTAATTTTAGGACACATCTGCAACCAAAACAAAAGGTAAACTGCCTTTTCCACTTTTGGTATGGTTCTCGTTGAAGTCGTCGCGATGAAAGGGGGTGGGAGAGAAATGAAGGATTTTTCGAACGACACGATTCGAAAAGTTTCAGCGATATATCGGACACGTATATGCACTTGTGCTTTCGCAGTCTCATCAGTACGGTGTTGAGCGGCCGATTAAACTTTCACAATAATTGCGAACGAGCAAAGCGTTTTCCTTGCCATTCCACGCGACAATATCCGTGCTCGGGAGACAGATTTAACGGTTGGGCCTGGTAAAACTGGCACGCCCACTCGCCGCCGTTTGTTCCAATATTTATTTTGCTCGTTTCCCTTGTTCCACACCTTCGTTCCTTGCTCCCGCCCTCCGCGGTGCTTTTTTTTACGCGGCTGATTACGAGATTAATCAGAATACGCGAATACCATTAACAACCGCCGATGAGACTAGCAAAGATAAACTCGAGCAACGTTATCCGACGGCGCTACGTTTTTTCTCTTCCGGGATTCCGAAATCATTTGATGGATTGTCTTCGCCGTCTCTTGAGCGTCGACGATTCGTGGGGATGAAGTTTCTCGCTTTATCTTCGTAAAGTTTCGAGAAACGTTGATAAAAAATGACCACACGTTACGCGAGCGTAGCTGTCGAACCGATGGATTAATCGACTGCCAGGATGAAATTGCCTTTCGCCGCGATCTATTAAATATATACGAATGTGTAGTTTGACATTAAGAAGGATGACGTCTGCTGCGCACCGACGGCGTTTCAATTGGAATTACTTTCGAAACTCGTAGACGTCGAAGTTAACGGGCTATCAAATGAATACCAGTTTTCCTATTTTCAGTATTCTCACGTTCGTGAAATGGAACTTTGTGGCTCAACGTGGTATTGCGCGGAATGCAGTCGCGCGATTTGTAATGTCTGTCTGAAATGTGTTTTGGTATTCATGAACATACGGCGAATCCAAAGGACGATTTGTGAAACATGAAAATAACTTTGTTGGTACAGGAAATGGCGGTTTTAAACTCTTAATAACAGATATTTCTTCTTCTATGGCGTTGGTTATATGAAAGTCAATAATCATCGTATTGCTGTTACTGCCCTTCATTTTCATACTTCAACCAATTATATTTTTGTTATCAATGGGTTGCTCTTTATGGATATTGCAAACTTGTGATTCTTTAACCATCTATTGCATCGAAAGAGAAGGTCTTTGCCTATATTTTGTGTTATTACTTAGTTTGTGTATTAATTAATTCATGAACGTTTAAATATTCAAGAAATGATTTCTTTCTACAAGTTTTGGGGAACGAAAGTGCACGCAATAGGTGGTTAATCAACATTGTAAATAGAGTGCTTTACACGAGCACACAGTAAATTCTAAATTCTGAATTCTGGTCTTTAGTCCAAATTAAACCTAAACTGTAACTTGGAACAATAGAATACATTTCTTGCAGCATATAGCTAACGAACCGTAATACTTGTTTACGTACATATAATTACAGTTATCTACGCTGTACGAAACTTGTCAATCTGTTTTTCCGTTCACACGTTTCTATTTACAATCCGAGTAGATTCAAACATTCGCGAACTTTCGAGTGTTTTAATATCTATCGTTCAGAATCAGAATCCCGTTCCCTTCATACTTTACACTATGAAGTTTAATTATAAAATATATGTCTATTTACGAATCCGTGAGCGATACAAAAATCACTGAATGAGAGACATATCGAAGGGTTGGAGGAAAGAAGTAGATTTTCTAAAGACCGGGTGAGTATGGATTTCTGTGCTCAACAATTTCATTTTGGTAACGTGGAGAGGGGAAACCAATATAAAACTGAGATAAGAGCGCGAACGCGACAGTCGAAACGCTGGTCTCGGGACGCGAGGAAACGGGCCCCGGAGCGATGAAACCATAAAGCCACTCCTAGTAAGTTGTGAAATTGTAATAGCCTTCCGGTATTTACATAATACTACGGTATAATAAGTGGAACTCCCCGAGTTTCCATTACCATTTCGTCGCTATCCGCTCTTATCTCCGCTAACGACCCAAACCCTCCCTCCGACGTTCAGCCTCGATGACAATATATATTTGAACACTCTATTCTTCGTCTTGGACAATCGGTTCGTCGTCTTTGCGGGTCATTCCGTTCGTTAATCAGCGTTAATCACAGTCTTCGTCCAAACTTCATCTATAAGATTGAACGTAGAAGTCCCTCGACTCTCACGCTTCGTTCCATACGTGTCAAAGTATTTGGAATTGTATATGTATAATACCCGTTTAATCAACAAAATATATCTATCGTATGAATATGCTACTCCTTTACAT
Source organism: Colletes gigas (assembly GCF_013123115.1). Taxonomy (NCBI): domain Eukaryota; kingdom Metazoa; phylum Arthropoda; class Insecta; order Hymenoptera; family Colletidae; genus Colletes; species Colletes gigas. Next base: position 1,286,911 of record NW_025106653.1, on the reverse strand, counting down.
ACGGAAAGACAGGAAATATTTTTAATTTTTTTTACTATGACGTACCTTCTCAAAATTGTATGTTACTAATCGCAAGAATCTGTTAAAACTTGAATGATATAAACATGGTCAACAAAATATTTAACCATAACAAGACCCAAAATCTGTTAAAATATAAACGTGGCCTCTGGATAATTTCAATATAAAGTTTGCGTTTTTAAACTTTTTTAATTGTTTACAATTCCGTTTTGCAGTCAAAAATTCTGAAAAAATTCAGAAACCTGTACACCTTCAGGTAGAATGAGCTTAAACTGTAAATTATGTGTTGCCCTGTAAGTACCCTGATAGTAGGCATAGCGAGTTAATAATACACTTGAATAAAATTAATGTGAGTCGAATAAATCCTATGGATTGAATCTTAGGTTTAAATTAATTTATTCAGTTGAATTTTAAATTTTAATATTCGACAAAAAAAGTTTTCTTCGAGAGGCCTTTCCATTAAATATGGTTTGGGGGCACTTTTAAAAAATATTTGCCACGACGATCAGGGATGAAACTACGTATCTGGGTCGGTTAACATAGTTTCTAAAGAACTGTATGGATCTTGAGAATTTTCAAAGTTTTATTAAATCATAAACTAGAAAGACTTGCTATTATAAAATTTTCAAAAATCGATCGAAGTGGCTTTCTATCGCATTTCGAGCGTTTGGAACCATCGTTAACCTCTCTTACGTTTGTCCACCAGTTTCGATGCTCGGTAAAAGTGGGGAATTTCAAACGTTTTCGCGGGCCCGTGAGTCCAAGGATTTCCGGCGAAACTTCGACGAAGTAATTACAAACGGACTCGTGTTCCCCGGCGCGGGACAAAAGAGGTTCGCTCGCCGCTGAAAGAAGCACCGGTGTCGTCGGGGCGTCGCGGCGGAGACGCCGGGGTGAAGTGTCTCGTTTGCACGACAATGCGCTCATTACGAAACGGGACCGAGGGTACCGGGGCGTAATAAAATTTCAGCAGCTCGGCCAGCCCTTAGGCCGAGGATCCGTCCAGCGTCTGGATATCAGGAAACTTCAATTCCCTCGTTTGGCACTTCCGGCCGAGCCGGTAGCGAGCTAGCTGCCGTTGCAGCAACTTCATTCGAATAAGTGGTACCCCTTTGTCTCGTCTCTCTCTCTCTCTCTCTCTTGTTCGCTTTTCGTTATTTATCCGCGTCTGTCTCTCCCTCGACCAGCCTGTTTCGCGAACCCTTCGACGAGGCTCCTCTGTCCCGCTCGCCCTCCCTGTCACTCTCGAGTTTTTTCACGGGAAGTGGGGAGGGGGGGGGGGGCAGGTATTCGCCGACGAAATCGAGGCGAGTCGTTTATTTAATTTTCGAGATCCAGCCGTTTTATTTTCATCCCCGGGACTTTATACACTTCGCTGATTAGCCAGCCCCACGGACGGAGATCGCGAGCATCCTCCCGCCTCCCATGAGATGAGAGGGACACAGAGACGAGCGCGAGCCCGGTAGGGGTGGGATTAGAAAGAGAGCGGGTTGAGTTCAGGACCACGAGGTGGAAGGACTTGCGCCTGGGGGTTTGCGTTACTCACCGGATATAGAGAGGTCTAAGCCCAGCCATCACTGAAATTACCAGAGTTTACCTCTTCTGTCGTTTCCGCTATATTCAGTTCTCTCCCTTACACCGCGCCCTTCGTCGTCCGTGCCTCTCCGCGTGTCTCGTTTTCTCTTCTTCTTCCCAGCCGCCCGCGAGTTACCATCCCGGCTGAAATTTTCCGCGCGGCGAGCTTTATTACGTTGCGATCGTGTTATTAAGACGTTCCATCTGAATACCGTTTTTTCCTTGTTTTCTTCTCTCGCCCAGCTCCCGCGGTCCTGCCGTGCTCGCCGTGAAAGCATTCTGCAGTAATTAGTTTCACCGCGACGCGATGTCGCCGTGCTGATTCCTCCGCAACGCCGTTATCCCCGTCGAGCGACGACATTCTCGCCCGATGCTTCCTTCTCGACTCTCTGATTTCACCCTTTCGCTGGCTAATCTCTACGACGTACAAGGAAAATAACCCAAGCCATGCTACTCGTGGGGTGCATTTGTAAAATTTTCATTCGTAGACTAGATAGATCCGTACATACTAACAATTGGAATAAAGGGTTAAAAATGTGCATATGTGATTGTAAACGGTTGATATTTTTTGATAAAAAATTATTGTCATCGAAGTTCGTGAAAGTTAAAGTCCACTATACTGTGCGTACGTGAGAAGTTGACAAGTGGCGACGATACGTGGCGATCTGAGCACCAATCAGACCCGCATTCCTTTCACTAGCCAACTTCTCACGGAGGCACAGTACATAAAACTATTGTAAGTAGAGGCGTGCCGGACCCAGTCGTCAGTATTCTGTTTTTGAAACATTTTTAGATCTTCTAAGCCTGAAAAGTAGGATACATGTATATCTTCGTCAATTCGAAAGCATCCATTCGAGATACGACTATACGTACATGGCAAGAGTTAGAGAAAAATGTAATTTGGTTAAGAAAATTAGTTTGTATAAATTTTAAATCAATTTATTCATTCGTTACTTCATCCGAGTCGAAGCATTGACATTCCTACTTTAAAGATAGTGTATTTTCAAATATTGTATCCTCTTTGTCAACTTCGATTGGAACTAATATTTTGAACGTTTGGGAATGATGTATTCCTAATTGTGGATTTAACACTAGAATTACTAAAGCAGTCAAAATGGCCCATTATACGAGGTGTTCAGCCACCACTGGGAAAAATTTAATTGGTAGATTCTAGAGGCCAAAATAAGACGAAAATCAAGGATACTAATTTGTTGATTGAGGCTTCGTTAAAAAGTTATAGAAACATTGCCGGCTACATAGTATATTTTCGGTAAAGAATTTTTTTCTCGAAAGTATGTAGGATTTCGGGGGTATGTGTATTCACCAAAAATTATTGTAATTGACCCCTGGAAGCAAAAATAATTTTTTCAGAATGATTGAAAATTTTTCAATTTCGTCGAAACATTTGGCCACTTTCCTGAATTTTTTTCTCGAAAATGCGTAGAATTTCAGAGATATATGTATTCACCAAAAATGATTGTAATTGACCCCTGTAACTAAAAATAATTTTTCCAGAACGATTTGAAAATTTGTTTTTTCGCCGAAGGCACCTAACCCTTGTCGATTTGTTGTCGGTTTTTGATTTTTAATAAATTTGTTTGACGCTGTATGGAAATATTGTCTAATACTTTTTTCTATGTATTCATGAGCTCTACTTGACAAATAAATTTCAATGCGATATCTTTACTATTCTAGGAGTTATGGACGTTTGAAAATTGAACCACTTTTATGGGGTTTTTCTCACTTCACGGTGTTAAGGATTAACTTTTCGAATATTTTTAGAATTTCCACATATTCTTCATCAAAATATGCGTTGCTTGCCTTTTCAAACATTAAAATCGCCCAATCCGTTCAGAAGTTATGATGTTTTAAACATACGCATGAAATTTCAGGGAAACATATCAATGGTATGGTCAGGCATTATATTTTCGGTAAAGAATTTTTTTCTCGAAAGTGCGTAGGAATTCGGGGGTATGTGTATTGATAAAAAATGATTGTAATTGACCCCTACAAGCAAAATCATTTTTTTTAGAACGATGTGAAATTTTTTAACTTCGCCGAAAAATTTCAGCATGTACTCGAATTTTTTTCTCGAAAATGCGTAGGATTTCGGCGTTATGTCTATTCACCAAAAATGATTGTAATTGATCCCCGCAACCAAAAATAATTTTTTTAGAACGATTTGAAACTTTTCAATTTCGCCGAATTTCAGGGGAATCATCCATTCATGGTCAGACATTGTATTTTCGGTAAGGAATTTTTTCCTCGCAAGTGCGTAGGATTTCGGGGGTATGTCTATTGACCAAAAATGATTGTAATTGGCCCCCACAACCGAAAATAATTTTTCCAAAACAATTTGAAATTTTTTAACATCATTTTTTAATAACTTTTTAACGAAGCCTCAATCAACAAATTAATATTCTTGATTTTCGTTTTATTTTGGCCTCTAAAATTTCCCATTAAAATTTTTCCCATGGGTGGTCGAACACCCTGTATAAGTTCTTATAAAAAAATCTTATAAAAAATTTTCTCGACTCGAAACATTTATTCCCATTGCATTATACATGGCTCCACGTATCTATCGTTTTAATTGCCTTGGGACAAATAAATACACTATAATTGTCGATAGTTCTAGTGTTAATATGTATCGATGGCTATTGAAGGCAAAGACGAAAAAAGTTAGAATATTCGTGATTAAAAAATTACAAAGTCTTTTGTTAAGAAATTTTATTAAATATCCTTCGTTCTTCATTTAACCAAAAATCTAAGATATTTACCAGATACTTCTCAATAGTAGTTGTGTCCCCGACGTTCCAGATTCCGTTTCTGAAACCCATCTTTCGAGAAGTCCCAACAGCGACGAACAACACGCCACAATTACGATCCTGAAGCTATTGGTATACACAAGCGAAACGAGGTCTCTATTTTCTTCGACGCGTACTTCCACCGTGACACGCAGCGCGGAAAAGCGTACCAGCATCGGAGCAAAGAGCCTAGTACGCGGTTTCCATATTGAAAAGTTTTCCACGAATAAGGAGACCAAAGTGGATCGAGCGTATAGCTACGAGCTACATTCAAAACGGAATCTCTGAAACTATATACGAGGGAAATCCGACGTCTCGTATCTTGCATATTCCCTGTGCTCCCTGAAACCTTGATTGACGGATTTCGTTGCGACGGAAGCAACACGATCGTCTTTGACGGTCTCGTGATAAAACATCGCGCGATCCTTAATCCTTTCGCTGCTTCGTGAAATGACGAAATGTAATTAAAAAATTAACTACTTACTTCACGATTAAACTAAGTTATATTCGTTAGAAATAATTCAGAAAACCATGTTTATAATTACACAGTCTAACTTCAAAATTAAAATTTTAATATGAGATATATTTGGATCTCCTTTTACAGAGATCAAACTAGAATATTTATTTTAAAAGTGGAATCTTTTATATGAAGTTATAAATACTAAAGTACAATTATTTTACCGAATATTAATCATCGGTGTAATCATTCTTCCATGCACGGAATGGGGGATGGTTCCGTAGGACGACGGCGATCGGAATTGACATTACCGATTCAAACAAATGTGAAAAATGTCGTCCAAGAAAAGATCCTTTCCGTGGAAACGGGCATGGTGTGCTCGACGCGGGGCCATTCATATTTTATCAGCTCCTTATCAATTTCTTAAGCACGACCGTACCATTTTTCAGCCGTCCCTTCCATTCCCTCTGTGTGCCATAGCCTCTCAGTTCTTTCCTCCCTAAACACGCTTTGAAAGGAGTATTATTCCCGCCACATTTTTGCAGCCGTAGATCTGCAAGGTAAACATATTTTGAAATGGTACCGCGGGATCCTTTCAAGATCCTTCAAAGGTTTAAATTTAGTTCTTATAATAGTTGCAGATAAAGCACGACGTAAGAAGAATTCTAATAAAATGGAGGGAACTATACCGGTTCTATATATGCGCGGAAATTTTTTAGAACTCGCGTTTATAAAAGAAACGTCGGTTATTGTTTAAAATCATGACAGTGGCCATTTTTTTGCCAACCGTATCGTCGAAGATCAAAGTAAAAAGTTTCCCAAAGCTTTTCTTCCATAAGGGAAACTTACATCCTCGGCTTGTATCGCGCGATTTCTCTGTGAATGCGATATTCGTGTTTCTTACGTGCATTCCAGCGTGAACTCTTTTAACAAAATTTATTTTGACGCTCGGTTAGTAAAATTTATCGAAAATATGGTAATGAATTTCGACACATTTTCGCAAAGGAAATAAAATATCGTTTCTGCTTCCTGTGCATTCCATTTTTCGTGCCAAATACGAACACCTACATTTTGACGGCGCCGTGTGCAGATACCGCCGACGTGTGTACATATCTGTCGATCGATAGCAGTTTACAAAAACCGTCCACACGTGCCTAGAAATACCGGTTTTATATTTAGAAACTTCGTGACCAGAAATTCGAAATACTCTTTTGCCTAAAAATTTTTTCAAACGCCTATGTAAGCAAACGATCTATGTAAGTTTTTCATTTATTTATATTGCCAGTTATAGTTGTACGAAAATCTAACAATCTCTATGCAACTAAAAATTATACGTAGAGTTATTTCATTTCAGAGATTCTTTTCAAATAATTTCTTGAGTTACGTATAATTCGATCAAATAATTAATACTCAAACTAAGTAATATTGAAACTTCAATTTCTTTAATTTTGTGCGTAAAAATTTAATCCACTAGAACAATGCATAAAAATAAAAATAATAAAAGAATTATCGTTAAAAGACTATCTTAGGAGAATAAATTATTATTGGAAACATTTTCTTCATTCCACGATATAATATTGTTTTTTCTTTTTGGTTCTGAGAGCACGTGAAGTTTAATTTGAGTAACACTGTAAAGGGTGAAACGAATGTAATGCGCAGGAAAACAACAAAATTCTACTGATCTCGCGACGATAGCTTTTTCACCACCTTAATAAACACGATCTTAAATACATTCCAGCGACATCCTCACAATTTCTGGCTCTTATAGACTCGATCGTATCTTTATGGCGCCATTAATAATACGTGTCGTTTCTTCTTTTTTGCAGATGGTGACAAGGACAAAGAAGATATTCGTCGGTGGACTATCGGCACCGACGACGCTGGAGGACGTTAAAAATTACTTCGAACAGTTTGGCCCGGTGAGTACCTGCACGCAGGAGATTCTTATCAATTATGCTAATGGTAGGCGTACAATAAACGCAGGATGACGCAATTCAATCGACGAAAGGCTCACTAACGTAGGAACCGCGTCGGACTTGTGGGTGAGACGCATCACTCATCGCGAGTTTCGATTTGAGGAACTTGGAAGATACAGCTTAGCTTCTGCTAATATTAAATTTGGCTGATAAATTATTTTCTCGTATATCATTCTTTCTATATATAATCAATCTGCAATTTCAATAAAATTACTATGTTACAAACTATTTTCAATATTAATATAGAGGAAGATTTAATTTCTCTGTTGGGATCAATAACATGATTATTTTTATCAAATTCGTGGGTCACTGTGAATATTCAATTTTAAACAAAACTTCTCCATTTTTAACCGTACTATATAATGAAATATAAAATAAAATATTTATTGTAAAACATACTGTGTCACTTTGAATCCTGTGTTTATTGCATATTTTGCCAAAAAACAAAAACGTTCGACTCGTTTATAACACTTTTTATTTTAAACTACCTTTGCAGGATGGTAGAGTCCCTGTTGCTATCTGTAAAATATTAAGCGTAATGATTTAATAATTTCAGAAATATAACTGATTACATTTACGAACCTTGAAATACATAGAATATCAATCTTTGTCGTCGAAGTGGTCACGGTGCAAATAGTATGAACCATAATAAATCACGTACCTACCAAATATTTATTTTCCTTCTTGTTGCAGTCACATTTTTCACTTTTTGCTTCTTTCGTGAAACCACTTTGGTCCAAGGTACAGAATATTTTCCGAGGCGTCATTCATTTTGCAACAAATTCTATAACGAAATAGGTGACATTTTTAAAGCAGGTTGAGAATACTGCCACGAGGTGCGAAAAAATTTATCAGCAGCGAAAATATAATATTCCGAGACACAATCGGATTTGCAGGATTGTTATTTTGGAAACCGAGGAGTTTATAAAACATGTTGACCCAGATAGTGTTATTAACATCGGCCAGCTGCCAAGCAACAAACAATTATTTTAGTGAACTTTATCGAACCAGGACTTGCTATCTTTTACAATATAATATCGAAATAACAAAAACTAGACAATTGAGTGTCAGAGATGTTTTTAGCAATCTCATAACAAAGAGCTGTTTGTAACTTTTTCGTATACTTAATTTCTGTGCCACGTCTTTGATAATACCAAGTCCATTTCATATGAAAAGCTAAAATTGTTGAAACAAGTGTACATCTACTAAAAATGTCATTTCTACAAAGATCGTAGCTAACGTTCGTTTTCAACACGACTCGAACATTCTGATATAATATTTACGTTCCCAAAACACCCAGGATTTTACGGATAGCAACGGAGACCTGTAATTTACCATTCTGTAAAAGTAGATTAAAATCGTAGTGGGGCAAGTTGAGTGGTTCTATTTTAAGTGTAACGATGCACGGCCCACGCGGTGACAAACATTCGACGTGCGAATCGTACATCAATGACAGGCTGGCGCGTCGCGTCGCGTCGGGACGTTTCGTCATTGTAGCCGAAATCATTGGGCACGGTTGGTGCTTTTCTCGTCACGGACCGAGCGGACATTGTCGGTGATCATTGTCACGGGACCGTCGAATCATTATTTTCGGCGGGAGCGTACCGCGCTGGACACATTGTCGATACGATTCAGCATTCTGCTTATTTCCTGCGCGTGCGGTCGTCTAATCCGACGCCACGGTGGAACGCGAAATTTGACAGGGCCAATCGTGGAAACAACGAACGCGCCCGAGCCCTCGCCAATTCGCACCGTTTATTGTTTCAGCAATTTTAATAGCCGCGCCTCCCGCGTACGCTTTATTGCTCCCGCGACACGAAACGCCTGACGTTTCGTTCACGCGTTCACCCTGGATATTATTATTTGAATAGAGTTCCAGATGAATGGCGAACAACGATCGATTCGTATTTGGATCACTATGATCCCCCCGATGATTCCATAATTTACGTTACACGTTATGTAGCGCGAATTTTTCTCGAGTTGTTGCTCAAACCTTTCGATATAAATATCGATGTAATTTTTCAAAAGTACGCTATTTTACTTTATTTAAATAATGGTAGTTACTGATAGAGGTCATGTTTAAATCTAGGTTTCCTATTTGTGATGAAAAGCTTCGTTATCCAGTTGGAACGAACGTGATAAAGTGGGGGCTCTTGAGCAGTCTTAACCTAAGATCTGAACAAGAGCTAGTCTTTCTCTGAACTGCCTCAGATTGATTTTTAGATATTACAGGATCACTTTTGGAAAGATGAAGTTTCTTGTTTCTTTCGACTGTGCTCATGTAATAATGATTTATCGTGAGATTCAGTAGTATAGCACTATGGAAGGTCGGACATTCGTGTCTCTGCGTATTATAAACATTCTTCAAAAAATCAGATTCTTCTTCCTTCAGGTACTCAAAGTATTTGTTTTGACTATTTTCCTAAATATGTTTTTTCTGACCATAAACTAGCTGATTTGTGTTCGATACTGGTTTATAAAGAAGTTACAGCTGCCTTGTGTTATGTAATAATAGCCTACATTAAAAAATGTTCAGTAATTTAAAGTTTATAAAGAGATACTGATAAAAGTTCTCAGCAGCAAAGTGTCAAACACTAAACATATGCTTTCTTATTCAATTAAGTGCTTTTGTGTATAGTTTTAAATGATTCGTTTATCTTTTATTATCACTTTCATGACTTATAAAAATCTGATAGGACAAAACAATTGTAATTTTTTTGTTATATCGGTGATGAAGATGAATGTTGCTCCCAAAATATTGAAAATTGTCCTATGTTGGGAAACATCGAACTAGCCTCACCAAACATTAACAGATCGTATCAGTGTGTAGTAGATCGCGAGAAAAGATCGATGGATGGAATCCGCGAGCCACATCATAGGTTGTTCCGTAGTTTATCGTTGGAAGTTGCGAGATCGTTACGCTTTTGGGGGGCCGCGTCGCAGTCGGGGTATGATTTTGAAAATGATCAGTGCGCAGTCTCAATATTTGCACGAGCGGGTGGCACGTCACGTAGTCGGATTGTCGGCAAATACTTTGGAGCAGCCGTTGGAGCCAATCAGGATTTTGGCAGCTGAACGTGGCCACGTATCACGCGCGCCACCTTCAGCGCCCATTGAACTTCCGGAATACTCGAGACGCCCTTCTCGCCGGTGGTTAAGTGATTAGGAATTGGTAGAAGGACCACCTGAGACGAGGATTTCTGCTAATTAGCCTTTATCGACCTTTGGCGAGGCTGCGCGGACCATTACGCGTTATTGTGCGAACTTCTCCAGCTTCTATCGCTTCGATAATAGCCGTCGCGATTCATCGGCTCGGTGTATGAGACAGATAATGGTGCTTGAGCGTGATTTACGAGGTGGTGGCAGTTGCCTGAAATCGTTTCTCGTTCTGGCGATGAAGTAAATAGATTTAACGGTTTGGTAATTGGTAATAACGACCACGGTTTGGCTTTTTTTCTGGCATTTCAGTCGACGGGGGCGAAAGTGAATTTGTTCTGGGAAACAAACGACTGTCTGGTGCGGAATATATTAGGCAGGCAAACGCAAACTGATTTCGTAATACTCGATATTACGGATTCCATAATCTGTGTCCAACTTATTTTTCGTTTCTGATGATAATAAGATTTAAAGTTCTTCGCTAAATGTTGGTCAAATTCAGGTTCTTGTCGATTATGTACTAGAAAAGTGCCTCATATTTTTAGGCCAATATTGCAGAAACAGTCGTACAATAAACATTGAGAAATTTAACGGCTGCTTCCACCCCTTAAACATGATTCGAACTTCCAATTAGTAGTGTTTTCAAATTCGTAAACATCAGTACTGAAACACATTTAAAACAATATTTCGAGTCTCACAATCAGTAATACCATCGCGTAGAGACACGATCGTTATTCTACTCATTCGAGCAAAAAAGTAAATTTCAGAAGCAACATATTCAGTTTAGAATTCGTTTGGAACGCAACGAAACTGCGCAGTCGACATTTTTCCGTTCGTTGGGTTTGCGTGGGAGAACGCGGCGAGGGGGTGGAGGAGCGACTGGAATCAGAAAGAAGCGAAGAAGATCACGATGTCGACGGTTGTCCGCGGTTCGTGGCACGAGCCAGAAATGGATTTGAGATATCAGAACGAGGCACTATCTCCGGCCTAGCCTCTTGACTCGCCCCAACCCCCTTTTCTCTTCCTTTTTCAACCTTCTCTTTCGTTCTCTGTTGAAAGTCTCGTCCGGTCCCGAATGCAGAGTTTCCTGCTCGCGGTGGCTCGAGTTCGCTTTCCTCGTCTGTCTGACCCACATTCCGAGATAAGATCGGGCATACATGTCGAATCCATGCACAGAGACACATATACACGTACACACGCGCAGCTGTTGCTTGGTGCTTGCCACCGTGAGCTCGCGAGCTGACAACGTCGTACGCGCGAACAGGTTTCGAGGTTTCATTCGGTAATTAGAAATACACATACAGCATCTGGTACTTTTCAAAAATATCGAATGTGATACTTTTTAACGAAAAAAATGTTTTTAAATTGAACACTTCAAAGTTACTTAACCCTAATCTTATGTATTTTATAATTTGGTACGTAACCTTAAGTCACATCCCTGTAGGATTAGGGTTAAACATTTTCAAACAGCATCTATAACTTTTCATGACACAGATGGAAAATGAATAAGACCAATTTAACTGCGATATGTATTATATGATTTAGTTTGAATATTTAAAAAGAAAATATGCTTAAAGTTTGACAGTTTCTGACAGTCGTTTTCTAAATATGAATTACAAGTCGCATTTCATATTCAAACATATTTCTTGGTAGAAAGGAACTTAGAATGAAAGAGGGAATAAGCAGACGATGTTGACAGTAATTTCGTACCATTGATAAAACTTTAATGGCGTTTCATTTTTAAATATTCTAATAAGTAAGTTCTGTTTTTGTGTCTTTGCGATGTCACCGTCGCGGTCGATGTGCACACGATCGCAAACAACGATACGTCAATAGTGTGCAGTTGTACAAATAGGCGTATCTGTGTCCGTAAATAGAGAAACTGCAGACCAAACCCAGGAGTAACCTTATATCGTTTGCTGGCCGTTTCAGGTCAGTCCGGTTCTCCGCGAACCTTACGTATTAAACGTATTTACGATCAAGCTAACGGCATTGCTGGTAAATTCGTTATATACAGCTTCTTTGCGATACCCCGAGCCGCGTGGATGCTCCTCGCTTGTACTCGCGAGCGAATCGACAGTGATCTCGTTGTCCCTCGATCGAGTTAGATCTTCGTGGATTCTTTCTCCAGCTTTGAGAAAGGTCTCGGTTCTGAGACAGCGATCTTAATTCGATCCCGATTCCAATCTTAATTTCCGCGATGGTTCGAATTTATTTGAATCCCGAACGCGACTTTAATTTAAACTTAGAAAACGATCGCAGAAAATGGTAAATCTGGCTTTCCAGTTAAAGTAAGTCGCGATAAGGAAAAGTTGTTAAATTTTATGCTTGCTTTATTTTCGAGTTTCCCAATCGAATTGTGTTATTATAAATTTCAGCTTTATTGGAAATAATAATTTGGCGTAATACGAGCTCTAAAAGTGGAAGACGATTATGCTACGAAGAGTCTGCTAAAAGTAAAAAAATCGAAAATAAAAATAAAAAATATAAATAATGTTTGAAAATGTTTAATTGTCTACGAAGCATAGTCTAGACTACAAATAAGAATTCTTTTCTTTTCGATGATCTCGAATAATTTTCTAGTATTCTGTTATTCTACATCTTCTAGCGTAGCATCACTGATTATTTATATTGGAATTCGAACGACAACCGTGATCTCCGCCCTTCCGGAGAAATCCACCGTATTTGCACTCGATAACTAATCCCCCAACAAATCAAAGGCTCCCGATAATATTGGCAAACAGGCGAGGGAGACGATTGTATACCAAGAATCGCAACGACACAGTTATGTCACATAGTTTTATATCATTTTGGCAGCTTTCATCCTTTAGTCTCGTTTTCTGCTCGATAAGGGGAGAGAAATAGAACAAGAAAGAAGTCGGAGCAAAAGAGGAAATAAATACCTATCGATAAAATGGCGAAACTGATTTATCCGAGAAAGCTGATGATATTGTCGGTAACTTTATTTACTTATATCGTGGAGTTTCTTCGTGCGAATGGAACAGTGTGCACGTACCAAGGTCGATCGCAAACACGGATACGATCGAGAACGTAAACATTATCAAGAATTTGCTGTATGAATCTGTACATACCGTTTGAAGAATGGACCAAGTGTTCTTCGCGTATAATACAGATGCATTATTGTGCGTCAAGTGCCATCGAAGCGGAATACGATAATACTATCCCAATAAAATCGTCCTTTCGACCGATCTCCGACATATCTTACAGCTTCCAATACTTATACATTTAAACTTCTAACCTATAATAATGTAGGATATCTGTTTTACCCATTTGGTAGAAGATGATCCTAATTTTGTCGTAAATATTTTTATTTGTATTTAGACTTCTAACCTAATTATAATAATGTAGGATATTAGTTTTACCCATTTGGTAGAAGATACAATGATCCTAATTTTGTCCTAAATATTTTTATATATATATAGACTTCTAACCTAACTATAATAATGTAAGATATCTGTTTTACCCATTTGGTAGAAGATGCAATGATCCTAAACTTATCCTAAATATTTTTCAGTTTTACTGAAAGAATGTATCTTTCATTAGACCCAATGAAATATAAACAGTTACAGAGTGCATAATGAATATAAGAGACATTAACGTTTTAGAAAATAGGGGGACAAAATGAATGAATATTAATAAATGTGAGATAACCCAATAGAAAGAAAAGGATGGCTCCGTGGTTGAAAGTTCGCGTTACATCGTTGAAACGTTACGAATATCGAGGCACTCGAACGATTCGCGAAATATTCGAACAGTACGCGAATTATACCGCGGTGCTCGAATCACGGAAGCGTTCGAATATTCGAATACAGAAAAATTGTACAAGCAAGTCCTAGTTCCCGGGCAATCGATAATGCTAATCGCGGTAGAGTCGATCAGACATTCGGAATTGCGTATCGAGCGTTTTGGACGCGCGAAGCAGGGACTGATAACGAACCCGAGGCCTCTCGGCCGGAGAAAAAATTGCCAAGGGACGAATGCTGTTTCATCGAGGCCACTTTCATGAATTTTTATACCGCGGACAATCAGCGGTGCCGGCATAACACACGACCACACATAATTACCGCGATGGATGCAAATTGTAACCTTTCGTCGGTCTCGTTGACCGGGTCTGGTCGCATGTCGAAAGCGGCGCGATTTAAAACTTAGATAAGGGTATTCGACGACGTTCCTTGAAAAATGAATGGATCCCCGAAGAGCCAGGGCTTAATTGCACTCGCTTTCAACTTTCGACTTCCTCCGTTCGACAGTCGAAGAACGACGAAGGGTGAAAAGAAACGACGACGAGGAGAGGAGCTGTACGTAATGTCGGCTCGAGATCTCTTTGACGCCGCGCATAACGGTCGACTTGAAATTAAGAAATTAAGAATTAACGCGACTTGGGATTGGTCGACCGGACCCTCGTTTTTTTTTTTTCTTTCTTTTTTTTGTTCCTCTCTATCGCCCCTTCAAACTATCGTCTCGAGCAAGCTCGTTTAATTCCGCACCGCAAACCGAACTTCTGCTTCCCAACGATCGCTTATCGACGATGCGCTCCGCCTCGGAAGCCACCAGGAAGTTTACCCTTCGCTTTCCTAAGCTCGTCGAAAGACAATTACGTCATCGAGATTGGCCGATTGGAGGCACGAAGATTGGTTCGTTTTATCGGGCGCCGTTCGCAAGAAACTTCGACTTCCTCCGTAACGTATTGTGTTTACTTATCTCGTTGGATCCCTTCGTTTATTCAGGCCGCGTCAAGTTTATAACTACCGTAATTTTGCGCGGGCACTTCCCCCCTACGGAGGATACCGTTTTCCAAAATAGCGAGCACCGACGAAAGTAAAATGACCGAATGGCGGGAGCGGGGCTGTCTTTGTTGTTCAGACACGGCCAGACAACGGAGTTTGGGTTTGCTTTTACACTTATAGCACTCTCGCCATCGTTTCTCCTTTCTCTGATCCTGTTATTATTTGTCTTATCGTCCTTTTCGACGGCTGGGAAGCCCTTTGTGTCTCCCGAATTCTCGTCTCCGAACGAAACGATAATTATGGAATTGGTTTTCGTGTTAAACAACACCAAGCTTTGTTTTTGTGTTTTTATATTTGAAATGGAATGACGAGCGTTTAACGCGAAATTGTATCTCGAATTTCGAGGCGATCTTTTTCAAACATAGTTTCGGACTTATTTTATTTCTTATTCTTCTTAATGTTGTATGTTCAGTTAAAAAAAAAATTGTTTTAGATTTATTGTACCAAAGAGAACCGACGTTTACTAGGTTGTTTGGCTTTCAAAGAGCTTCTCTTTGGAAAAGAACGGCTAATTTTCTGCAATTTGTTTGTACATGTCGGTCCAACTTCCGTCGATAGAAAATATTTTATTTATAGAAGCATGATACAGTTGACAGTAAATACGAACGAAAATGTGCAGAAGAAACTTTAAAATTTAAAGAGTTTCTGATACCTTGTTGAATAATTCAAGTTAAAAATTACTTTTAACTTGTTTGTAGAGTATAAAAAGGCACATTGAATATTATATAAAAATACGGTTTAAACTGATATCGATGAGTTTCAAATGTTAAACAAAAATTTTTTCCTATCGTCATTGCGATATAAAATGGTACATATACTGAAACTTCTTTAGGTGCATAGTGTCGAAGTAAATATCAAAATAAACATAAAAGACAGCATAAATTAGAATAGTTGTTATATTCATTGGACAGAGGATGAAAAGACCTTTAAAACGAGTGTTCGTTTAAGTCGATAGCATAATTAGTTCCGGAGATATGACGATTTTTGTTTCAAGTCGATCGGATGGCTAGTTCTGGAGATATAAGGCTTCGAAGCGTTTGTTTACGTCGTGAGGTCAATGAACTTTCACTCGGTCACTAGCGTGCAAGAAAAAGAGGTCCGACGCGTTAGACGGAGACAGAGATAGTTGAATTAAAAAAATTACCCCTTTACATAAATTACAATATCTCCGAAACGGAAAGTCGGATCGACAAAAACCAAAAACCATTTTAAAGAGGAAGCTTTACCGTTTCTAACAATGGCTCAATTATGGATAAAACACTAGTAGTTTCGGAACTGCACGCATCTAAAGTTTTAAGACAGTGGAAACTGAAGATTCTCTCCTTTCGTCTTTGATGTACATATATTTTCTATTTGCATTAGAAACTAATCAGAATTTGAAACCAAATTTTGTCCGTCAAATGACAGACTACATATTTGTCTCAGACAACAAATAATAAGAAAAGTCTTGAAGTTAAATGGCGCTAAAATAACATTGTATGTTAGAAATTCCAAACGAAATTTAAAATATTTGGCCTCTCGTGGTAGGTTCAATATTAAAATTACAGAACCTGTAAGTATTATTTTTTAACAATTTACATTGAATTCAGTTAACGTAATGACACGAATACATATTCTAATTAAAAGAAAAATCGTATTTTAATGAATCGTCAATATTAAAGGATTCAATACAAATATGTGCAATCAATGTCTTGTTCTTGCGACCATAAATACCATAAATATTTAGGCGATCCTATTTACATAGCCCATCCAGTCAATTTTAAATTAGCAACCTCAAGAGTTTACGCTTATGCACTACAGTTGCTTGACAAAAATACCAAGAAACAGCAAGTTGCACGTAGAGATCGTAATGCTAGCATATTGTTGGTGGTATGTAACGGTCATGTACAGGAATCGCTAATAATTGTTAGGTGGTCCTTCGTCACCTGTGGAACACGGGCCCAGCGGGTTTCGCCGGGATTTCTCGAACGCGGCCTGCGCCTGCGTCAGCAAATAAATAAATTTAATGGCGCTTGTCACGTAGCAAAACGGGATAAATTCCGGGCGTCTGACAGCCATTTAAAACAATGCCGTCGCGAATACACGCCATTTGTAACCCGATGCTTTTGTTTCACGTTGCTATTCATTCCGTGCGCCCCTTCGCCCGCTACCGTCACCGTTCTGTATTCGCCGACACCCACCATCGTCCGACCAGCGCCGGTCGACACCGTTGATAGTAAACCCCCGCGGTTCTCTCCGATTCACGGATTCATTTTTTATCCCCGATAAAAACGCAATTAAGGCTGTTCGATAAGGCGCGAATCATGGCGGCGTACCATTGTGCGCCAGCCCTCTCTCGCGATCTCACAACCGACTCGATTCATCGGTCGGCTTGGAAACAATTGGAACGTTATTCGGGGAAAAATTGCGACCTTCATCGAGGGTAGTTAGGGGGGTCGGAGCAGGAATCTGTCGGTTGCCAATAGTTCGTAATAAATCCGCTATTATCACCGGGTATTCGCGGTTTAATTGCTCCGTCGGCCCTCTCGAACCGACCTAACCCGCCATTAACATTTTTGGACGCTGGTATCGGCCGAGGCAGCCCCGTGGCTCGTTCTCGAAGCGTTATCGCGCGGAAGCGTGGAAACAATTTGTCTGCTGCCCCGTTTCTTCCCTTTTTATGGCCACGCCAGCGAGAGAATTTAATTGTGAATCCGTCTCGAGAGGCACGAGGATTTAAAGCGCTACTCGTGTAAAGTGATTACCCTATCTCCCGTTAGATGTTTTGCCCCGACTACCCTAATCCGTCAGCGTTTCGCCCCTGTCTCGAAACTCGGGGGCCCCGCGCGCGCGTAGGTTCTTTCGTCTCGAAATCGCTCAGGCTCGAACGAGGGTCGGGCGCCTTTCGCGGTAGCTTCCACGACGCTGCAGAAACCGTTCCCTCTTCGGGGATGAAGAGAATCGGCCGAGCCGAAGGCGCTGGGGCGCGCGAAACGAGATTTATGAAGGTCCTTTATTCGAGCACTTAGGGGGTCGACTTAAGTTTGAGCAATTTATTAATTTCCTCGTGTTTCGGTACGACCGTGGCGACGCGTCCCGTTTCTATAACCCTTGAGATGGCGATCGTGCTCCACCCCTTGGCTTGTATCTCTCAACCGGTTAGACTCGTCCATCCTCTGGGACAAGATTTCACGTCGGATTTCCGGTTAATACTGCCCTGGGCTTTTGTCTTTCTTGCGGACTTGCTAAACAGATTCCCGTAATTAACCCTAGATTGCACGAATTTTATTACGTCTTCAGAAAAAGAAATACCTGTTGACTCTCGATCATAGCGGCGAAGATTAATTGCACGTTTTTATTTTTGAAGAACAAGTAGGTAGACTTTAAATGTAATATCGTGTATACATACGTAAAGTAGATAAGAAATCATGAATGTTTTAGAGGCTGAAAATGAAACCACGAGAAATTAAAAGCTTTTTTTAAAATAGAGCATTCTTAAGGAATTTAACCCTCGACTGCATGAATTTTATTTCATCTTTAGAAAAAGAAATCCCTGTTGACTCTTATTCATAGCGGCGAAGATTAATTGCACGTTTTTATTTTTGGAGAACAAATAGGTAGACTTTAAATGTAATATCGTATGTACGCAATGTAAAATAAGAAATCATGGATCTTTTAGAGGCTGAAAATTAAACTACGAGAAACTGAAAGCTTTTTTTTAAAACCGAACATTATTAGGAAATATTAATAAACAACTGCCAAAAGTACTTACTTTTTCACCTCGAACGAAATCGTATTCTGCGTTTGTACAAGATTGGAAAGAGTCTTCACGGAAATTGGAATTTAGTTTATGTCACAATGATGCACCAACTTGTTTTATAATTAAATTAAAAATTTAATAATGAACTCAAATTAAAAAAGTGAGGTTCGTGACTTTCCGTCGAACCTTCTAAATGCGTGCATTTGTTCTGAAATATACTGCAGTAATAAGCGAGAAACATCGGTATTAATAAACTGTTTCTGCATGTCGAGCCAGCGTCGCTCCTTTCGCACACAACAAATTCTATTTAGAAGAGGAATAAATAAACATTGCCATTTATTAAATTCAATTAGCACGTCAGAGCAAAGAGGGAAATGTGGTTTAATGTCGCGTTTAAAAATTTTGCATTCAACCGACTTCCACGGGGAAGAATAATATTTCACGGCAATTCTGGGACAGAGAGACATAAAATTCATATTTCGGTCGCGTTAGCGGCCATTTCACTGAAAGAATTATTTTAAAAAAATGATCAAACGCGGGCTAACGCATTCAATAGTGATTGAAATTCTATTGTCAGAGACTCTTTTCATTAAAAAAATGCTTACTGTTTCGTCGCGAAAGTGCAAAAAATTTCCACTCGAAAAATTAAAAACATTATTCCAATTGTGCTCCAGAGCGTCACAATTAAAATGTTGCCGTGAAAATTAAAATGCGTTACGTTCCAAAGAGGCGCCATTTCATTCTGCGAATACTTCCATTCAAATCTTCTAATTAGTTCGTATAATCGAACCCGACGCGGTTCTATTAATTTCCAGAAACCTGAACTTTCGCATGCATCATTCATTCCCGGCGTTTCTTTCGTTGTGTTCCGCGAATTATTATTTTAAATTGCAATTACAAGTCGCGGGGAAATGCGCTTTTCCACAAAACGCAATTAACTTGGACGGTTGCTCGTTTGCTGAAATATTTACTTCGTATGAAAGCACCGAGGCTTCGCGTTTTAATTTACTATGGCCTAAACTTATGGTCCACCTTTTTAGCTCATTACTTCTTTATTAAAAAATCGCCATGCGTAATTTGCCAAAACCTCCAATGACCTTAACGAAAACAAGAACACGAAAAACGAGAAAACTTCAAGATATATAATTCATTATTTTCTAAAAGTAGTGCGAAGTCCGAGACCAACGCTCTTTCAATGAACGAACAAAAAATTGGAAAGGGATGGTTCTGAGTTTGAGGATTTGCCAGAAAGTCGCATGCAAATTGAGAATGGGTCAAGTACGATTTCATCCAGCGCAAGGTCGCGTGGACGTCGCTGCTGACGTCTCAAGGACGTACAAGCGAGACAAAATCCCCAAAACCTGGCCAAAATGTGCAATCATGGAATTATTAAAATAAATTCGATTGGAATCCATGATAGAACTAGATATTCGATCATAATTTCATCCGTAAGAAATTTGTCGATAGCTGATTATACAGTGTTCGGCCATCTTGTACTTGTTTAAGTGAAATTTAACAACGTTACAATCGATGGAAAGAATATACTTTATTCAATCCCTAATAGTATTTGGGTAAATCAGACTTGCAGTTCGTAGTAACATTAAATATTTACGATCATATAGTGAAAGCTTTAATTTAGTTGATCACGTTCAGTATTAGATACCTTTACTTTCCCATGTACTTCATCCGCATTGTTTCTAAATTTAATGATTTCGTACGTTGAATCTACATAAAAAATAGGTCGACACGTGTCTGAGCGTTTTTGCCATTAAGCTTCAGAGTCAAGTCACCTTTTGTAAGGAATGTCTTTTTACATGTTTAATTACTTTGAGACACCAAAAAATAGATTCATGGTATCAGAAAGCAATCACTCACATTCATAAGTCATTGGACAATTATTTTTTAGATTTCTTTTCATTAATACCATTTCAACCATTCAGAAATATTGTCCGTGAGTCCTTCCTCAATTTTAGACGCATTTATTTTCAATTTTGCTTATTGTATATTCATTTTAATTTCATGCAAGCGTTATAAAATTTATATTAAAGTTAAAATGACTAAATATAAGAAAGCAAGATAACAAAGTTGCTTCGAAAAATTATGTCTGCTCCTTAATTTGCATTTTCAAAGTATGGCCAAACAAAATATCCAATGACTGATGGATGTTAGCGTTAGAGTTGCTTCAATCGCATTATTTTATTCAGCGCTCTTCGCAGCAATTAATTATGTTCGTGTTTGCTGACGAGCCGATTGTTCGAATTTCGACCACGTTTCGGGAAAATCTGCCCCACTCCCGGGATCGTGACGAGGGGGTAGAACCTTGAAGCTGTGCTCGTTCGGAGACGAATCTCTGCGCGGGTGGTTCGCGAGTCGCGTTTCTTCGGGCGCGAGGGTCGAGGTAGCGAGGGTGCAGGCTCACGGGAACAGAGAGAACGAGCGCGAGAAAGAGAGAAAAGACACCGTGGGGGGATGAGAGTCGTCGCAGCTCGCAACTCTCGTATGCTTGCTTGTCGCAGCTTTTGTCTGGCGATGCAAGCATCATTAGCGTCGGGCGTAATGAGCACACTAATCACCAACCGGCTGCGTTGCGCCGTACTGGAGCACCCGGGAGCTGAAGGAAAAAAGCATCGCGCCTTGCCGGAGACGCGACGGTGACGGCAAGAGGGAAAAAGCGGACACAGGGCAAGTGGCAGAAGTGCGCGAAGGGGGAAACACGCTGGTACGTGTGCAGAAAAATTCATGGCGGGAGTGGTTTCCCCAGCGGGAAACAGCAACGGGGCTGTAGAGGGACGGGGGACGCAGAAAGACCGTCTTCGCGCGAAAATCAACCGGTTATTGTCGCGAGGAGATCGCTGCTCGATCGCAATCCGGCTCGTTGTGTCGATGAGATTGCTCAATTTTCCACCGAAAGTTGTTATATCTCAAACTAATCGTTCCAGGACCCCTCAATTCGTTTTATGCAAAGTTTAGTCTGATTTTGAGTTCTTTCTTATGCTAGAAATCTTTTTTTTCTACATTGTTCTGTATTGTTATGTATCGTGAATATTTTTATAATCACATTCTAAGATACATACTTTGATCTTCGATACATTTACGTGTCGAAAACCATTAGAATGTTTTTATTATCAAAATTCATGTTACTTCACGTCGACTGAATAAAATTATGTTGACCCTGAGGACCTGACAGAAGTAGCTCAAGAGCAATGGTTGATGACGTTTTTCCGACATACTAATTTTTCCACATCATATAATTTTCAATTTTTTTTTACAAGACTGCAGATGACTCGAACGAGGATCGAAATGTCCATGTTTTAAACCAAAGACCGAAATATAGTGAAAGTTTCAATTTTCGTTGAGATTTCTTCTGGGTAACGTTGAATTTTTACTATCATATAACCCTTGTCACATTTTCCACATTGTGGTAAGAATTTCTTTTCTATTTTGTCTTAAGCTATAAAAAGTATATTCAAAGTAGGATCACTAAAATTTCGGAAAAAGTAACGTTTACTTTACCACGAGCAGGTGTGCGTAACGATCTAAAAATTCTTATTCCTTATAAATACAATAGTCCCGGGGGCTCTGAAATTTTTTACCGCATTCTCGACTCCCTCTATCATGATAAATCATTCCCTTTATCTACTACGAATCGCGCCATGTATACCGAAAGGAACTGTATAATTGAAAGGATTCGGAATAGCAACGAAGCCGGTTGAAAATTAGGTTAAACAAACCAAACGGTACATTAATCTTCGTTTTAATCCGTGAATTCGGACATTCTCTACGTCAATTTCAATATACAGAAAATTTTGATAATGGTAAACCCCGAAGGAGATGAATTTAATCTGTCAGAATTGTCTTTGTTAAATTCGCGCGCGGCCAGCGGGCTGCGGATGCTCCTCTAATTCGTTGGGGCTTTATTGCATAAAATCTTGCTGGGGCTCGCGCGATGGAAAATGCACGCTCGACGTGCGTGCACGCGTGTCTCTCTCGTCGACGAAATTTTGGACCTTCTCCCTTGGTTGTGACCGTGTTTTGGTTTGCTGTCAATACGGGGAATCGCGGTTACTTGATTACAGTAATTATCGTGATACAGATTTACGTATTTGCCATGCCTGTTACGGGAAATCCGTCGCATCTGTCATGTCGGCCAGCAGATTCATTACTGTAATAATTACATAAATTCACGTTACGTTACCGCTAATTCGTAATCACGTATTACCATAATTATCTGTTACGGCGATTCATAATTGCGCGCTGTTGGCTGTAACACTACCAAGGATACAGTTTCACCCTTTACGCTGCTCGAATTTAATTAATACCAAATCGTGCCTTTCTTTTTCTTTTATTTTTATGCATCTCTAGTTATGTACGGTTTAATATAGTTGGTCCATTTCTGCGTTTAGTTTACGCAGAATGATTCTAGTAATTGGGTCAAGCTATTTGGAGCGAAAGTAGAAAAGAAATGTTCAGAAAAATTTTGTTTAATTTAAGCAGTTTTATTATCCTATACTACGTTTTCCTCAAATCTATCAATGTACTTAATATCTAGTTTTTTTATATAAACCAATTATTTTTTGTTTAAATTTCACAAAAGAAACATGAAGTATCTTCGAAAATATTAATCTCTTGTAGATAAAATTAACCAAGGAATCGATTTACATGAAAAAAAGTCAGATAGTTCCAAGTATAATTGTTTAATATTTTGCAAATGCATTTTTTCACTTTTAGAAAAAGTTCTATCATAGTTCTATTACTTCGAATCTAGTTTTTGATCGAATATTTTATTCTTTCTCGAATAGTACGAACCAACGAAAAAGTTGGGACGTGGAAATTCGAGAAATCTGTTTACAATTGATTCAAACGCAATAGTCGTCCCATAAGAAGTTGAGTGGGGCGGTAAACGGTGGCCATTTCCATTCTCAGGTAACAGTTTATCGCGCAAGTATTTGCTCGCTCGTTTTAGGGCGTACAGGCCATTTCGCGCGAAGTGCCGTTTCAACGCAGAACTTGCGCCATTTTCAACCCGCACGCCGCGCCGTCTCTTATTTCCTCGTTAATTTTGCATCGCGAAATCGTCGACGCGCCGTTGCATATTCCAAAACAGCCATAAATATTTCCACTCGTATGTTTCCGACATTTTGTGTACTAAAAGTCGTTTCCAAATTCCGCTATCGATGTGCCCAATGGGGAAGGGTGCTTTCAAATTATTATTACAAATATTACTTCGTGCGTAATAAATCAAATGATTCATGTGATGAATAGATTTGAAGATTGCACAGACCTTCATTCAAAAAACTCCTCGATTGCTTTCGTTTGATCTGACATAAACATGAATTTAATATACTTCAATTACCATTGAAATTGAAATGCTTCCTAAAGAAATCGAGTTGAACGAGGGTGTTGCTAGGTTACTTGTCACCAAGATGCCACTTGGAATTCGTTCGATTATACATTCTTTGTTAGACATTCGTTCTACCAAATAACGAAACCTTTACTTGTCTATAATTTGGCAACAACGTGAATCACAGCAATTGGATTATAAACAGATAAAAAACGAAGAAATTGTTTTGTTCTATTTACCCTTTTGTTGCCCCAGATTCTTCACTATTGAATTTGATTGCAGACTAAACTTCTACAATTTTAATTAAATTGGACAGACTTTGCTATTTCATATTTAATCTTAAACATTTATATTTATATCAATTTCTGTTTCCACTAATTTAATCGGTACGTTGTCGGATATTAATTTCAGTACGAAATCATATTCCCCCAAAACTGATTAACTTCTCCCACGTTAACACATTGTTAAATTAGAAAACATAGAATAGTATACTCTTTCGTATCGCATTTCTACAATAGTATGCTCGTATTTTTCATGAACCCTTAAATGAATTACTGCATTATTACATTAGTTTATTATGTTTTAAAGGTTTTAAAGGACAGTTGATATCCATTTACAAATTTGGTAAAAATCAACATTAAAAGAGCCCGTTTAAGGGTTAATTGTTCTTGTCAAAACGAATTTACCTAGAAGATCGTAGCAACACCTTTCAATAATTTAATTTTAAAAAAATCTATAACGCGAACGACGACCAGGTCTACGCGTTCGAATTTGTTTAAACGAAGTTGGGGAGGAGTTTTTGTGACACGCGTCACAACCGAGCGCGCCCCAGCCAGTTGGGAAAGTTGGTCCGTAAAGAGGGAGAAGTTTTCGTTTTACGCGCGTGCTGGAGACGTCTTCGTGGAACGACTCACCCTCCCGTAACACGGCGAGCCACATAATCGTCAAGTATACCCGCGGAAAGATTCGATTCCGTGGATTCGATGGCTGCTTTGGAACGAGCTAATCGGCGATGCTTCCACCTGGAGCGCGGTGAATCGCCGGTACATTGTGCGAAACAGAATCGGATCGCGAAGTAGGTCAGCGGACGTAAGGGCTCTGCAATCTTCCAAATGGTCATTCACTTTGCGAGGACAGGATGGTCCGAGCACTAAAGTCGAATCTAGACCTCGGGTGAATCGGCCACTCGTTCGCCGTCGGGGCCACAAGCGGAAATGGCCTAAACGTCAGACGTCGAGGATCAAGGGTTGGTAGAGCGAGAAGAGTGCAGAAGGAGCGAGGAGGACGGCGAGAAAGCCTGTATTTAACAGTCCCGTTAAACATTAACTGCCGCTCTGCAGTTTTCCCCTATAACTCCGGGTTAACTTTGATTGCAGTTAACGGCCTCTAGGGATAGTGCCTTTAAAAGGGGGAGAAGGGAAGTAGGGAAGGTGGAGCAGGTTGATGAAGGAGGTAACCCGGGTGCACGCTCGTGAGAGAGAGAGAGAGAGAGAGAGAGAGAGAGAGAGAGAGAGAGAGAGAGAGAGAGAGAGAGGGGAACAGGAAGCGAAGGAGGAGAGGGTTAGACTACAGGAGGCGTCTTATAACTTCTTATAATTACTCAAGACTCGAGGGTTTAACTGCTGTTTAATTTCATTCGGCAATTAACTGGCGCTTTATCGGTGCTCGAAACACCTCGAGCCATCGTCTCGACGGCCATCAACCGCTGTTTTATCGCGCGCCGCCGGCTTTCAATGTTGTCGCGTGCAAATCGGAAACGACAGGAATGTGGACGCTCGTTGATCGCGCGGCATTTCAATGACGACATTACGTGCCGAGCATGAAAATCCATTAATGCGATTAATGAACGCATTGTGTTTTGCGGTTTACGAGTTACGTGTTTAAGAGTTACGGGACGCATCCATTCGAGCGTTATTCCTCGTGCATTAAACGTTACAAAGGCGACTCCCGCCGATCGAACGAGAATTATTCAAATGGACGGGCTTGGAACACTGCGGCGTTTTAACATCGCCGATCGCAAGTGGTTTATACGTTCGCGAGAACCTCGTGGCAAACGTCACGGTATTTATTTTTCACCGACGTCGTGCAAACAAACAAATATTTTGACGATCGGCAACGATATTGTTATCCTCGGTGTTTACTTGCGGGTAAACATTTATAACCGATAGACCGACCCGCTGACCGATGTTATCGATTTATTTACTCTGTGCATTTCTATTCTCATGTAGAAGCTGACTGTTCCTTTCCTCTAACTCATCGTTCTTAGAGTTAGGTTAATTTTATGGAAGAATTTACTTGCATGGTTCGCAGTGTGGGATAACATTTTTAATTGTTCATTATCAGCGTTAGTTTTATGGAAGAATTTAGTAGTCGATACAATTTATTTGGAGCGTGTAGTTTATTGTGTAATGTGACACTTCTATTTAAACACAGAAAATAAAGTAAAGGTACTATAACTGTAAAGGTACGTTGTATTTCATACGAACAAATATTTGTCTTGAAATATACAACTGAAATGTGTTACAAATTATATGAAATTTTATTTTACGAGCCAAAGTATAACACCTTACATAAAGGTATGTGTTCAAATAAATCACAAAAGGGTTTAAGGGCACAAAGATATATCTGTATGAATTATAGTACTCCAGATTGCCAAATGCCGGAAACATACTTTCAGTTGCAATTTGTATGTACATATTCCAAAACAGCAAAGAAAGGTGGACGATAAGGCTGAGAAATTCACGTTCATTTGCTATTCGGAAGAATCATTTTGATTACTCGATGTTTACACGAATCGAATTAAAGTTAACTGCAACGTAATTTTCTAGATAAATAATAAAAACACAGTACAAAAATTTGTGAGATCATTCAGGACATCACGGAAGATTAAAAAAGAATGTCGGACATCACGAAAGATAACCCGAAGAAAAATCATCGAGAGAAGAATGCAGCACAGATGAAGATGTTCCTTGTCACGAAACAATTAACTATAATATTCGACAGAAATTGCTAAAACTTCTTTGGATGCATAGTAGATTTCAAAACAAACATAGAAGATACATTATAATTGTTGATATATTCATTGCCAAGAAGATGAAGCAACATTGAAGACGAATTTTGTTTCAACTTGAAACCGTAGTTAGTTCCAGAGAAAAAAATTTATGAAAAAAATGTTAGTAATGACACGGACAACCTGTATACAAATTTAAACTCATTTTCAATTAAATAAACAGTTTATAATCATCGCACGCCGGTTGAATAATCAACAGAAAAATTGATCAAACTTCTTTGGGCGCATAGAGTCAAAAAAAATTTCAAAATAAACATGGAAAGCCCTTTAAAATGGAGTAGTTGAAAAACTGCACATGTTTAAAGTTTTAATAATTTCAATACGCGTTACTAAACAGATTATTAAGATGTTTCGACCTGTAGGTAAATTATTCCATATAATTTCATTCGAAAGAATTCTATTAAATGTTTTTTACGTCAGCCTCTATATATATATGTTAATTAAGTTTTTAATCGGTGCTCAGTGGAACCCACTTTACCAATTAAGTAAAAAATATTTCTCCTTAACCGTTGAGAGATAAATAACGACGGTCATAATTCTTCGACCCGACGTGAACAAAATTTCACATCGGAGACTCATTTACACTCTCCGGTAATTGTACAGTAAATACGGATACATTATCGCGTACGCAGCGAAGATTAACTGGTCGTGGCGGTCAATTCAATTGTTCTCGTCGTGGAATCGTAAGGAATTGTACGCCCACGGACAAGAACGGGAGTAAATACGTCGGTGTTGTTGAATTCGCCGCTGGACTCTAAATTAAAAGGCAGACAACGAGCGCTTGAAACTGACAAGTAATGAGACGTATAATGATTTTATCGGGCAGTTGCCGGTGTTTCATGTTACAATGCCGATTGGACACGAATAATGGTCCGTCCGCATGAGGCATTTGATCCTTGATTGCCCATTCGACCGTCTGCTCCGGACGTTCGTTGCGTTTGACCGCTTCGACGTTTTTTCCTCCAAAAAAGAGATACAACCATGAAATCCTCGGTCGATTAAACCGAAGTCTCGATTTTAAACGAGCAATTTTATGGTACAAGATAGTGCTACCTCGACCGTAATAATTCCGTACAGTAATGCCCGACGATAGTTGCTTCATTTTGTGTCTGCACGTGACTATGAGCTAACGATTCGTAACCTTGTGTGAAATATTTGGCAACAGTCAGTAAATACCAGTAAATATATGATCGATAATAAATTTCGAATTAAATTAATCTCAACATTTTTCTGTGAATATTTCCTTAAATATTCTTTGGTCGGTAAATATCTAAAATCTAGCTTAAATATCAGACTTTTTACGTTCAAGGCGGTGACCCCTTTCACGCACTTAACGACCACACCCAAATTTACTCGAGCAATATAATCACTCCATATACATACGAAACTGTGCTTAGTGACTAAAATAACAAAGAACAAAATAGAAAGGCCAGTATAATATAATATAACCGTTTTTGAGGGGAACTCGAGTAGCTGAACAGAACCGGTTAAATCAATACTTATCTCGTATTGTAAATACTTGGATAGAGATTTCCAAACCCTAGAATTAAAACAGTCCGTGGATTTCCCAGGGGATCGTTTGAAATAAATTACAACGAGCTGTACTTAAATATCTCAGTCGCAGCGTGTAACGTGGAGACTTATTTTCATTTGAATGCAATTTCGCGGACCACCCCGTGCACAATATATTCCGGGAAGTTCAAACAATCCTTGAAACCAGTCCAAAGTCGGAAATTGTAATCCGCGTGGCTAGAATTTTTTTTGCAGGGTATATTTTGCCGAACCAAGGGCGCGACAAGAAACATGGCGTACGGCGAAACCTGCCGCAGCCGTGGCCCGAAATAAAATGCCCCGTGTTTGTTCAAAATATCGCGCATAAGTTACCGTAACAAGCCAGAAATCATTATGTGCTCCGAGGCAAGGACGATGGCGGAACGGAACGACGGAGGGTGGAGGGTCGAACGAGTGACTGCTCTGCATAGTTGGAACGGCGGAACACTCCGGCGCGTTGAATTCGCTTCCGTTGAAATTTGTTTATGCAAATAATTCGCGGCAGCGACAAAGTCGACGAAGGTGTATCCTCCTGTTTCCTCTTTCCGCGTTTGCCATCGTCCATTTGTGTTTGAAACAGCGGCCGGGTCGCCGACGCCGTTCATATTCTTCGACTCGTTCGTCTTTCATATTTCTCCCTCTCCCCCCGAAATGAAATATCCCCGGACGTAACGGGAAGAAAGAAAGAAAACCCGCGGGGAAAACAATAGAAACACGCAAGAACAGAAATGTTCTACGGTAGATTCGAGAAAAGAACAACATCTGGACGGGCGCGAAATTTCCTTCGGTAGATTTACCCTTAAAGAAATACGCGTTCCGGGTCCCGAGCAACAAATAACGCGTGTCGACATTAAGGTTACACCCCTTTCGTCGCTTCGAAACGGCCGATTTACAACGGCCGTGAATCATGTTGCGTCGCGAAATGTATTTTTCTGGCTTGAATTAAATCCCGACATTGTTTAACGTCTTCGCTGCTCGACGCCCGTATATTTATGCAGTTGGAGTTCGGATGAAAGTTTCGCCGCGTATACACGAGGCGTGATAACTTTGATCAATGATGGGGAGGATATATACGCTTTAAATAAAATTGGCTCGAAAAATCCAATCTTCAATTATCTTCGACTAGTGTGATTTCTAAACTTTTATTTTTATAGCGGAGAAGTTTTTTCTCGAACCAATCGAACTATTACTGAAACTTTGTATCTAAACTTTGACCCTTTATGAGTCGTACTTTTAGAACCTTCATTTCACAATTTTTCAAATTCAGGGAAAATCGAATAGTACGATTAACGTATTAATAATTTTAAATAATTCTTTATATTTCCTGTAATTATCTCAACGAATTTTGGATTTATTCTTGAGGTCACAAAATTTGGAAACAAAAATGCAAGAATGCTTCTGCCGATTATAATGTCTTCTAATGATTATGACAAGTTAGTAAAAATTTTAGGTAGAACTCTGAAAATAAAATTGAACAGAGGTCCATGTTCTTTCTGAGTCGTTTCTTTAAGAATCTCTGGGTCTGGTTCCATCCGTTCGCCACGAGCGACTATTGGCGTCGCTTATTGTCATTGGGAGGGATCGATTTTAAATTCTCGACACACTAGGGGTTCACACCCCTGGTACGCGCGGTCAGCGTGCGCTATAGGTGCACGGGGATCCGGGTCTGATGGTTCGCAACACCCTCGAGGGAATATTTCACCGTAGGAAACGGCGTCTAGATTACGAGTTTATCTAAATGGCTCTAGAAACGGAGGAGTAACGTTAGAGTGTTGGCGAGATTATGGAGTGGGTCGGGGTCGACTAAGGTATGCCCGTGGGCTGGGGATGTTTATGGTTTCATGACAGGGAAAATTGCGTCCTTGGGATGACGCCGCGAGTGGGAAAGGATCTCTCCATCTTCTCGGCTCGGTTGTCTTCGAACCGAAACAACTGTCGATGGGCAAACGCATCGGTCAAAATATAATACAAACTCACAAACTCGACAATTTATCAAACATAAAATAGCGTAACCTATTACTATCTAACCCTTATGTAGATACACTTATATATTTCTTTGTATTAAAAGAAGCGAAACTATGAAAAAATGAGGATCGACGTCGTATCGTCAAAGAACGTTCCCTTCGTAAAACTAATTTTAAGCGATCGCGTCGAAATTGCTCAAAATTGGATGTCAGATTTATTTTATTTACTCCGGTGCACGGTAATAGCATCGAAGAATATAATTTTCGATTAGGGGTCACCAAACGAGTTCCTTGTTCGGGGATGAACGTGGACGATCCCTTCGGAACAAGCGTTCATTCGCTAAAGAGGTTAGAACCGAAAAGATTTCTTCTCCTGGCAACGCTCACGCTCGATTTAGTTGCGAGCCTAACCCCCCCTCGAAAAATGGTTTCCTCCGGGGATATGACGTTGTAAATCTAGTATTCGATGAGCGAAATCGAAGCGACCGCCGAAGATGAGGTTAAAATCTAATAGTCTGGCCCGATATACTCCTCAAGGAGGCGGAGAGGCGAACGTGGATGGGGTCGCGCCCCTCGAATTACAACCGGATGACGAAATTTTGATTTTCTTGGCCGAGTGCCGACGTGCCCCTCGTCCCTCTCATTCGATTTTACATCGGGACGGGATGAAGCCTGATTACTCTCTGTCGCGGATTTGCCCGCGACCGTCTCGTGTTTCAATCGAAAGCTCTTCGTTTCCCTTATTTCTCTGTCTTCTGGCTTTCTTTTGTGCCTCGCAACCCACCCCCCACGAAAGAGAAAATGTAACGGTAATTGCATTTTCGAATAAACGATCTGAACGTTTCTTCTTGCTTCTCCTCTTTCGATTTTGTTTCGAAGCTTTCGATGAAAGATCTGTGACGCGTTTCACCGTTAAAAATAAAATAGAAGCGTTACTGTTAGCGTTTGGTGTATGAATTATATTCATCGCGTTAGAAGAATGCATGGCTGAAGTATAGAGTTGTTTGAGATCTTACACTGGAATAAAAAGTATTATTAAAATTGAACAAAGAAAACAACATTCTATTTCAAAGGATTTTTCGCCTCTAATCTTGCTGGATCTTGCTTTCTATACTTCTATCTTTCAAGAATTCCTTTGGACAGTGACAGTATTGCAATATTTGTTAGGTTTTTGTATTTTTATATCGTTGCATAGTCTATTATATTGTATAATACATATGGTAAATAACCAATTATTTACAGTATATATATGAGAAATAAAACTGTGAACAAGTTACTGAAGGTTGAGGAACCCTGGGCTTGGATCATTAACATCTCTTTGGAAGGCAGGCCGATATCGATAGACAGAAGGGATGCTGAAGTTGCTGAAATTCCGCATCTCTAATTAAGTGTTAATTTCAACGATATTCACTTCCTCGTGTATCCGGTGCGTTTCTATGAGAGAGAACAGAATGCCTCTTCATGTTAGCATCCTTTGAATAAGACTAACCCGCAGCTGAATCTTCTTAAGTTTAGTTGCTGGTGGGTTAAGTTTCTGCTTGCGAACAAAGCAGTTTCCCGTGCTCATCAGCGCCTCAAATGTTTCAGTTCCCAGCGTGATAACTACTGGCTGCGTATTTACGCAGGCGGAATTATATTACGAGGGTCGTTTGAAGAGTTTGCTAAAAAATCGAGATAAACGGATTTTAAAAAAAAACAATCTCAATTGTCACAATAGTTTCTAAGAAAGAAACGTATATCTTTCTATAAAAAAATATTGATAAAAGATTTTTCTTTAAAAATATTTTAATCATAAAAAAGTTTAGGTATCTTCTGTTGAAACGTTCCAACAACTTTCGCATCTTGCTTCCGCAGGGTTGTACGAATTATGGTACGAATTACAGGATCAAAAGACTTCTTTTGTAAGCGTTTCAACAGTTTCACTACAGTGTGGACATATAATTAGTCACGACGAATCTTTAAGCTCGCTTACTTTATGTCCACGAGAATATGTGAACGAAATTAATTCAACGAAAATGTTGCCTCTACATTCCAACGTGTTTGTCAAAGGGAGGACACCTTGGCTCGTTATTCAATGGAAATTAAAATCCATTCAAGATCCCAAAGATGATGGAATGGTACTTTGAACCGGCTACCGTGCAGAAAGAAAGAGATTTGTTACGCAATATCGACACTTTCCTCGCGAGTCGATATATTAAGAGTAAATAAATCGTTATATGATTTCGAACTTTTCATCGGTATCGAAATTACGCGTACGCGGCAGATTGAAACGCGAGGCAACGACCGGTCGACGATTACATGTAACAATTTAATAACTGTCTTGATTGGGAAAACCGACGAGAAAACGAAACAATTTATCGCCATTGAAAACCGCTTCGAAAACGCGCGATGATATGCAAGATACAACAGAGCGGGGAAATTGAACCGATACATGTTCGTCCGAACAAATTTGACTGCCCCCTTTGTTTGCCGGAAAGTGCGGAATAATCCAATAAAATCCGCTATTATCAAGAAACAACGTCGAACGAGTTTCTACTCCCGTTGTTTCCGTACAATGGACGGATGACCCGCGAGAGTTGAACACCGACCAGTAGTTGTAAAAGAAGGGTCATTTTTTTGCAATTTACACACAGAGACCGTGGGCACAGGGCTGGAAAATAATAGTGTATTATTGCGAGCCGATAAGAATAGCAACAGATAAATAATATACGATCGATGCAAATTACTAGATTTGATTGACACGTTGTCCAACCATTGATATAAATATATTCTAATGAACGACACAATTTTAACACGTTGACTGCCACGTCAACTCTATTCGCTCGATTATAACTAAAGTCGTTAAGTATTTATAACTTGCAGTTATTTGAATATTTTTGGATATAGACCAAATAAATACCTGACAGTACTCAGGTGCGAGTTTTAAATAGCAATCACCTCGATAGATTTCTGTTAAATAGTTAGATATATTTTCGTTGAAGTTGTACCTCGTTTATTGCATGAAAGCCTCGTTCATTGTACGGTGTTGACAAGTGAAGATACTTTATGTAGGACTACTTTCGTTTGAATGTATTTAAATTGAGATGAAACGAATTTTAAAAATAAATTAATTAACTTTTAACGGGAGGAATTCTTACAAGATGGGTTTGTTTGATGTTTCGTACGTGTTTACCTCGAATGCAAATTACACAAACGAACATGCACCAGCACTTACGAAATATTAGTGTTGTTCTGGTTCAAGAGGAACGTCTAGAATATCAGCAGAGTTTTGCAGCAGGATTATTTCAAAACAAATATTATAGCAGATAGCGGGGTATTGCACCGAGAACGACGATGTTCATAAAACTTCGCTTCTCGAATAAAATGAGAGTGTAACGAACTCGCGAAGCGAAATAGCTGGGACGAAGCACGCGTAGGACAGTAAATCCGTAAAAATTACATTCTCATGGTGATGAGAGCATCGGCGCGAAAGTGATAAGAAACGACGACGATAAGTACGCGCGAAACATTTTTGTACGCGGTTAAATCTACCGTGATTAATGCGCGCAAAGAATACTGCAAATTACACAGCGCACTATATTACCTTATGTCTTTTATTATTTTTTTTTTTTTAACCGTTTCCCACGTTCGTTTTTTTTTTTATATATATATACGCTGACCCAGAAACTTTGAAGCTCGACGAAAAAATGCACGAAATCCTGACAAATTAAAGCGGAGGCAGTCATTAAGTAATAGCTTTCTCGTTTTTGTTGCGCCGGACTGGAATCTTTTTGGGCGAAAATTCCGTCTGAAACTGGAGACGGGTCATCCTGCAAATTCAGCGGGGTATTAAGGAAATTACTTCAAGAAACGCGGAAAGCAAAAGAAGGGGTCAAATGTACGGGTAACGTGCATTTCGTGAAATTTAAATGTATAATGTACCGGGACACGAGTCCGTAAGAGCTACCTCGTATTGCTGGAATTTTTCGAGTGCTGGTAAACTATTTTTATTCTGGATTTCAAAAGCATTGCTTCGACTTGGTCCGGATTTTTCTAATTAATGCACTCTGAAGTCCCCGATAAAAATATTAAAGGGAGACGTTTTTAAGTAACGCTTGGCCATACAACTGAATTTAAAACATTGGTACTCTTCCATCGTGCCATTAAAAATATCATTCGTAAATTTTAATCGAACATTTCGCGAGTATAATTTACACATTCTTTAGCTGTGATTTTTTAACTTGTTTTATGTTTTTTAAATGTATAAAGTAACAATCTTGTGTATGTTGATTCAAGCAACAATTTAATTCCTTTAGGTTAATAAGTGACTATTATGTATGTTTAATCTGTCCATCGTTTGAATATCATTGTTGTTACAATTTTCAACTACTTTCAAAGATGTGACTGTTATTTTTGATTATGATTATAAATGGGAGAAGTCAAATACTATGGTAGGAATTCGACTTTGTTTTAACACTAGGTTTACGGAAACCGTCAATTTGACGGATGTCAGATTCCATATTTAAAATTGCAGAATGCATAAATATTATTTTGTAACAACTTGGGTTGAATTTGATGGATACAATGGCATGAATACATATTCTAATTAAAAGAAAAATCGTATTTTAAGGTAATCGTCAACACTAAAGGTATCAATAAATATATGTGCGACCAATGCCCGTAAATCTAGTGTTTATCAGAGAAAATGCTGATAAGTCATTCCTTTTTCAATATAAAGAATGTCTCCTCTACGTTTTTCCGCACTGCAATCAAGAATCGTGGAAAGTCGAGATCGACAAACCGGGTGTAATGGTTGTATCGATAGCGATATCAACGACCAGCAATCTGGGAGCAATATAAATGCTTGGGTATCGGTGGCCGATTCTCAGTCAGTCGAGACGATCCTACGAGTACACGGTGGCGGAAAAGCCCCTAAAAATCCCCCGCAGAAACTGCATAAATATAGTTTTGGTGGCAATGTTTTTTCATCGCGGCGGGCGTCGATGCCGGCGAGAACACAGATTATTCCTTCTCTGTTTATCCACGCTTCATAGTCCCGTGATTTTTCCGCAACGGCGCTTTGTCACGGCACATCCGGCCGCTTCCGGCGCACCCGGGCCCGGAAGCAAGATGGCCGCTGCTGCCACGCCGGTGCGGTTACGATGAAATATTAGCGGAAAAGCCGGAACGTTGCTCGGGAGAGAAAGAGATACGACGGGGGAGAGCAAGAGACAGAGGGCCCCCGGGAAATTTCGGGAAATCCTTTACCCCTGAAGCGGTGGCTAGTCACGAACCCGACGCCTTATATTCTCACTTTTGCCCCGTTTTACGCCGGAAACGGCCGCCTTCGGTCATAGCCCGCTGTGTATTCGGCCTGGCAACACCGTGTGTCCCCGCGAGCAGAATGCACGACCGTCGCGGAAACCGTGAGAACCGTATAAAGAGGGATGTTAGAGAATATGGAACGACGGGACAAGGAAAAGTAGAAAGTTGTTCCCTTGACGGATGAAGGACCTGTTGAGGGAAGAAGAGTAGCCTACGGGTGAAATACGTTCGTTTTAAGAATACTTGTTTCGCGTATTTTTTTCTCGTACCTTTCGTATATAAATTAGGGAGGCCCGCGTTCCGGTCGTTCGAGAGTTTTTTTGCGACGAAGGAAAAATTATTGAATAACATTTAGGATCCGATTCCGATCGCGCCAATCGGAAATTAGCAGTTGAGCCGTGGTCTGGGATTACATCGTGCTCTTATATTCTCGGTTGACGCGTCGTTTAATAGATTTGGGCCGAAGTTTGGCGTTTGCTGGGATAAATCGTACAGACATTGACACTTTGCCGATGGGCGAGTTCGGGGATAATAATTCTACCCGTGACGGGCGATTTTGGAACAGTCATTCTAACTATTCTGGGTCCATTTAACTTCATCGATGTGTGTGGACGTATCTACTTATAGAGACTAACGGCAAATATAAGAAATTATAACTCATTTAATGAAACATATTTTTGCCTTAAATAGTTAAATATTGAAGTTACTGCATTTCTGTTGGATTTCTTTTATTAAGTATCAAACAGAATATTCGTGTATTTTGTCATGGTAGTGTCAATAATTGTGGGAATAATATTAAGAATTCAATTTATTGTTATTTTCAAAAATCTCTTAACAAAAGTAATATTTCTATCGTTGAAAATTTAACTTCGTCTACACTTTCATTCGTTAATAAAAATATTGTGATAATTCTCTTGGGTTGTTAAAAAATGGAACCATAGAATATATGCTATGAGTCTAAATAAAAGATAGGCACATACAGGTTGGGATAATAACAGCATATCACTGTACCTCGCCTTTGTAACTAACGTACAACCTATGTTTATAATTTCTTCTTTTTACAGAATTTTCATTTATGAATGTTTAGAAGTTTGGTAGACATTAAAGCAAGTTAGGAAGATATTAAATATAGTTATAATGAATATAATTAAATAGATATTAATAAGTTAGGAAGATATTAAATTCTCCACTTATTTCCATTTCTTCTCGAACAATTTTCGATTTTCCTCGGATGACAAAGAAAAAAGCCTTGTACAAACCAAATATGTAAGATAATTTAATATTTACTGCAGAGAATTCCCTATAAAATGTATTTCCTTATATATTGAATATTTTTTCAACTTGAATTTTTGGATGCCAGTTTAAACTATTAAAACTTGGTGACATCTCATTCTAACCATGTAATTTAGTTTTCCAAATAGAATTCTTTTACCAAAATTCCCAATCATTACAATGAACAGAAGCTTCTATTTTTGAAACGTCTCGAAACCGCCGCGCAATACCGTATTTAATCGCAGTCGGTGTATAATAATTTAATCGTGCAGCTGGCGAAGACTTGTTGAATATTCGAACTATCGTCTTTTATTCATCCGCGACCCTGCCAACTTCCTCCGTAACGACGTTCATCGTGAAAATCCTGGATTGAGCGAACGAAAGAGAGAGAATGCCTGACTAGCGGACGTTCTCAGGCCAGCCATATGGACGCCGGTGATCCTCAGAAGTCATTTACGGTTCAGTTCCCTTCAACAGGTCACGACGCTGTTGCATCCTGAACGTTAGACCCCACTAAACTGCATTACGATAAATCTCGTCGGGCCGTCTGAATTGTTCACTGGCCTCTCGACTGTGCTTCCGTTTATCCTCGCGTGCCATATGGGCTGTCACCCTTGGGGCCCACCTTTCGATGGTTCGCTCGTTTGCTCGGAAAAGGTGGATGGCCCTCCTTCGACGATTGCGACTCGACGACTTTCAGGACTCGTACTTCGAGGCACCGTTCTACGTCACAGAAGAATTTTCCTCGCCCTTTAACGATCGTTCCGGGCAAATTGCATCGCCCGGATAGAACGAGTTCTTCTATCTTATAATTCATATTTCGAAACGGGGGGATTGAAAGTGGACGACAACGCGATTACGCAAGAATTGAATTTCAATTGTTTAAAGAGCACTCGATCGCGTCGTGCCCGTTCGGTTCGGACGAAGGAAACCACTTTCATCCGTAATGTTTCGAAACGAGGCGTCGCGGAGTAGATAATGATGATTCATGGATCAACGCGTAGCGGCAGCGCGTTGGAAATGAGCCGGATAAGCTCCGTGGAAATCGTATCGTTTATTTAGTTTCGACCTTTTCGCCGATAAATAATTCGACTATTTCCACTCTATACTTTCGTTTTACCTATCATTTTAGCTTTCTTCCTCCGTTTCTCTCTGTGTCGTTCTGTTCCGACTCCTCGTTTTCGACGAATCGAGCCCCGGCTCACGCGAGCTCTTCTCTTATCAAACGGGTGTCCATTATTCACGCGTTTGCGAAACTCCCTCTGCCTTTACAATGGCTGCCTAATCCGCTGGGTCGTGTTTGCGATCGATCGATCAAGCCTAGCCGCGCTGGGCGTCGTATGTCTATTGTTTTTCAAAGAATAACTAGGCCGCCGCGTGCGTTCGATCGTGACTCGGCTGAATTTTCTTTTGTCCGTACCGATCTGACTGTTCGGTCCTTTTGTCTCGACATTAACGAGACCTTATTAAGAGGCATGAAAGGGCGCGAACGGTTTCAAATGGGCGAGCTGTGTAGTTCGTTAGCCCGTCCTTTAATTCGCCACTGGTTATTATTTCGACCCGTACTTCCGTCTGACTGTCCACATTGATCATCGATCAATCTTTTCTTCCCCTCACGCAGTGATCTTTAAGCATTTGATGAATATTCTGGGTTCAATTCTAATTAAATCTTTCATTTTTTTTCTACGTGTTTATATAGGTAGGTACGAGTACATATATTTTGATCTGGTTCATTAGTGTAGAGATTGCTAAGAAAATATACAAACTAACAACAGTAAACAAGAATTAAATTTAACTAGAGGTTCTCGAATTACAGAACCGATAGAGGGGTATAATAATATAGTTTTCAACCATGATCGTTGACACCTTCTCTTTATAATTTATATTAACACAAACTCTTAAATGTCTCAATGAATAAAGAAAATGAACTTCTATTAATTTCAAAAACAAATTTTTTTTCATTACTTACCCGGTTTTATTAAAAAAGACTACTTCCTAAATACAACACAGTGCAATAGATATTTGATAAAAATAAATGCGAAAGTATCCACAAGAAAAACGAGTTTCTTTTCAGTTGTAATCACCATTATAGTATACAAACACGAGTGGGAGTAATTCTGTACTATCCCAATGTTTGAAGAGGTTGATAAGTTGACCGCGGAAAGGAGGCTTGAACTGACGATAAATTAAGCGATCATTTTCGAGCGTTACCGACAAGTTAGAATATTCCATAAATCATGGTTTAACGTTACGAATCCGACAAATCCTTCGTAAATATTTGCATCCCCCGCATCTTGCTCGTGTCTTCGGATATCGAGGAGGATATCCACTTCTGGTGTTCCGTCGATCGCGACCGTAACGAAATAGGGTCTGAAAGAGTGGGGGTGAACAGAGCTCGATGAGAAACCGCAAACATATCCGCATACATATCTCTGCAAGAATCCTGCCACCGACATTGGACCCCTCCGCCGACCCAGCTGCTGATTCAATATTCGTTTTTCTGCAGTATAACTTTCCATTTGCATGGCCTCTGCTCCCTCTTGCCGTCTTCTACGTCCCTCTATTTCCTTCCCTCCGCTGCCCTGCTCTCCCTCTTTCTCCCTTTAAACTTCTTCCCGGCGCGGACCAGCTTTCTAAGTCAGGGACGTCGACATGTGTTGCGTAATATTGAAATATTTTGATACTCGCCTCCGGGCTGCTAGCTCCGTCAGATATTGCGAGCTACTACGTTTAAAGTACCCAGGTTACCGAAAAGCACGATTTGGCTGCTCCATCCAATGCCCCTTCGTTTCATCGTAGAAACCTACATTCCGCTACGTCTGTCGTTGGCCAGACATCTATGTTTAATCGCGTTACATAATTCCCCAGTCTTCAGGATATAATCCTATCGGGACGTGACATTGGGTGGCATATCGAATCTCCAACAATTCCACAATCCGTAAGTAAGTGTGTTAATAGAGTTATGAAATTTATTATTAGGTTGTAAAAGAAGTATATCGAACCTCGATGAAATTAATTTCGAAATGCAGCTTGCATTCGGATGTACGAGTATTTATAGAGTCGCTGCTCGCGAGGATCTTGCAACCTTGGGATATTTGTGTCTTCTCCAATCGCTGTGTTAAATTATTATCGAGGTACAATATGAGAATAGATCGAGACTGTCGGATCTTCCTCCGTTTTCTATCCATAGAGTAATGTGGATTCGTAAGTAAATCATAGATTCTAGGAATTATTCGACTTTATGGTAATCTGATTTAGAAACTCTTACTGGAGCAATATATTTATTTATGGCTATTATTGGTATAATATGAGAATAGACACAAATTTAAATTGTCAGATCTCCCGTTTTCTATGCATAGAGTAATGTGAATAATCATGTATCCCAGGTTTCGTAATGTATTTATTTGTGGTAACCAGGAGTGTCTAGTAATAAATTTCAACTTTTTAAATATGTAGTCTTGTATTAAAATTGCAATTGCACGTTTTGACAAAGCTGTTGTATCCTATTCTTATTTAAACGATTGTTTACAGGTAAGGAATTTATAAGAGCAGCCGCAAATGTAATTCTCCCGAAAACACTTCAATATTGTCGACTTTTTTCCGGGCCGGAGGCTCGTAAAAATTAGCGTCGACGGAGCAGCGGTTTTTCTAACGCGCATTAACGGGATAACCAGTGCAGTCGTCAGACTGACAAATCTTCCACCCTCTTTCGCCATTCTATCGTAGCACTTTGGCACCCTTCAGCGATCACGAAGATTCTGTCCCCGACGCGAGCGATCCTCCTCACTTTTTTTCTCAACGAAGCAGCGAGCTTACGATCCTCGTCCCGAAGATACTCACTTTCCTCTTCCCTCCCTCTATAGCATCCCCTTGATGTATCAAGATATTCCCTAAATTTCGTTTCCCGCGAAAGTAATGCTCGAGAATGGTAATTTTTAGCAGTCGTTAGAAAAGAAGAATTGGCATATAATAATCTTGAGGAATCCAAAAATATGGGTTGTATAACGTAATGAGTAAATTATGATAAACATGTTTAACTCACACAATCGATGGTGTCTTTTTCGAGGAAAATCATAAAATTATTGCTACAGAAGAATACTTAATTTTTATAATTAGAAGAGGGCTTGCGATAAAGTATACATTGATAATGTTGCATGTGGCTACCACCAATAATGCTTTTTTTTTGAAACTATACGTACAGTAGAAATCTCGTAGAAGTCTAAAGAGGGATTTCATCGTTACTCTCATCAGAGTCTGAGCTAATTTACCACTTGGCTTCTTCTTTAGCCTGCATTGGAATTGCTAACACTGAAACTACCAAAGTGGTCAAAATGTCAATTAAAATGAAAATTGTAAAATTTACTGGACTACAAGAAAATGAACGAACACTTATTTTCATTTTAT
Organism: Colletes gigas; assembly: GCF_013123115.1. NCBI lineage: Eukaryota > Metazoa > Arthropoda > Insecta > Hymenoptera > Colletidae > Colletes > Colletes gigas. The sequence continues at coordinate 1,245,472 of NW_025106653.1, read as the reverse complement.
TATACATTTCTTCAAGTTCTAATTTCTTTGGTACATGGTTAAACGATATAAATGTATTTTTAACACTTTGACTGCCACGTCATCCATATATGGGTGAAAGGATTTACCATTAAGATGCTAGAAAAATTAATTTCCAAGTTAAGATGTGGAGAAAAATTTTGAATAGAATTTATGAATTTTAACAACGTTATAAACACAAATTTTAGGTTATATAGCTTACAGTGGTCTAAAATCAAAATTTTACTTTTGCAGAATATTATACGGTTTTGATCTGGCAGTGAACGTGTTAAAGAATTTTACACGGATGGTTCATAGATCGCACACATTGCTCAAAAACAAAAACCGAAAAAAAGGTGAACGTTGTACAAACGACTGAAGCGCGAATTACAAACACTTATAATCACAATCATATCTAACAGTACAAATAAACACACTCTAATTGTCGATAGCTCTAGTGTTAAAGATCCTAAATAAACAGGTGATAACGATTTTGAAAATTTAAATCACTTTTCGTGGCAATGTGATCTACAATACAAAGAGTTCATTCAATCAATCAACTCTCTGATAGTTTTAGGTTTCCAAATCGCCAACGTGATCTGTTTATTTGCAAACCCCAATACAGAGACCTATAAAATTATTTTCTTCTTCCCCAAAGAACGTAATTTAACTTTGTTGTACCTATGTTTACGACTCCAAATGGTCGACAAAAACAGAAAAATATCATTCGAAATGTCTTGGATCGCTACACGGAGGCACGAAAGGGCGGATATCGCGCAGCACCGTAAAGCCTCGGACCTGGAATACTTTTGCAGGGGAAACAACGGCCGTCTCAGAGTAGATCAGGGAGGAACAGCGGAGGGTCGGGCCGCGAACAAGACCAATTTGCGATTTTGCAATTCCAATTGCCGCGGTAGCTACCCTTAGCCAAATATGCAGATTCGGAGGACGCGACGTCCTTCTTCGTTCCTTTCCCCGCGACATCGCCGCCCTGGCCCGAACACGACAAACAGGGATAAATTTCTGTCGGACGAGGTCCACCATTTCTCCTTCCCTCCCTCTCTACCTCGTCGACCTTTAACGCACAGGGAGACGCATTTTTCGGGGTTACGAAACGCCGAGAGAACCGAAGAAACGCGATCGCAACGGAAACCGAACAGCTCCATGCGGCCTCTGCGGTCGCGTTGCCCGATGGGTTGGGTCTAGCCCGGAGTACCATCGCAATTTGTACCGTCGAACAAAGGTAATTACCGTATGTGTTGTTAGTGGCAGACCGTACACTCGCGCAGCGGAAGTTCCAGGTTCTGGTCTGGCTGACCGACGTAGGCTGACCAACCTAACTCTCTGATTCTCTTTTTGCCTCTACGCGCCGGTCCCTCGAATCCTACGACGTGCTATCCGTCTCTCTCCATCTTCGTCCCTACCCTTCCTCGCCGGGCGATCTCTATCGCGCGCCCTCGAATCGACCGTTCGACTCTCGACCCTCTCGAGTTCGAGGTTCGAAATGTTTGCCTCGGTTCCTAATAATGGGATGGGGCCGACTCCGGCTCGTGGACGGTTCCGACTCGTTACGGGCCATTATTATTGCAGTGCGCGGTAGCGGCGCGGCCTAATGTTTGTAAATATGCAAGTAGAGGCCGGTATGCATGGGCTATCTGCATGCGCTACGTGATCAATATGGCGTGAACATTGCGATCACGTTGCCCGTTCGGAGGTGAGAGGCTTTGCGGCTATCTGGACAGACTGCACTCGATTGAGCGGGAACGCGCTCGTTTCGAAATTACTGCAAATTCGATAAGTGAACAGAGCGCCGATCCAATAGAGGTCGGGACCATAATTTTCGGGATATTGAAACGCCAACGCGCGCGCCCCGACTGTTTGGACGCGTTTTTGCCCTGCCTCCGTTCCAAATAGGTCGCCAAGTCGATCGGAGCCCATCGACGATGAATTTTAATTCGACGAAAGCCACCGATAACGGGAAGCCCCTCGGTTAGAGGTGTGCTTTACGTCGCGTTCGAATCGACTTTGCGGAAACTGTGAATCTTTTTTTAAATTAAAATTATAATTTTTGCTTACAGTTTAAAGAAACATTTCAATTATTAATTTTACCGTTCCGGAAGAATATAAAAATTAAAGTAACGAGTATTGTGTAACATTCTGTATAATAAGATTTATACAGGGTGTTCGGCCATATCTGGGAAAAATTTTAATGGGAGATTCTAGAGGCCAAAATAAGACGAAAATCAAGGATACTAATTTGTTGATTGAGGATTCTTTAAAAAGTTATAGAAACATTTTCGGCCACACAGTATACTATCGGTAAACAATTTTTTTTCATGAAAGTACGTAGGAATTCGGGGGTATGTCTATTCACCAAAAATGATTGTAATTGGCCCATGGAAGCAAGAATAATTTTTTCAGAATGATTGAAAATTTTTCAATTTCGTCGAAAAATTTGTCCACATTCCCGAATTTTTTTCTCGAAAATGCGTAGGATTTCGGAGATATACGTATTCACCAAAAATGATTGTAATTGACCCCTGTAACTAAAAATAATTTTTCCAGAACGATTTGAAAATTTGTTTTTTCGCCGAAAAATTTAGGCACCTAACCCTTGTCGATTTTTTGTCGGTTTTTGATTTTTAATAAATTTGTTTGACGCTATATCGAAATATTGTCTAATACTTTTTTCTAGATATCCATGAGCTTTACTTCACAAATAAATTTCAATGAAATATCTTTACTATTCTTGGAGTAATGGACGTTTGAAAATTGAACCATTTTTATGGGGGTTTTCTCATTTTCCGGAGCCAAGGAAAAGCTTTTCGAATATTTTTGGACTTTCTACAAATTCTTCACCAAAAGACGCGTTGTTTACCTTTTCAAACATTAGAATCGTCCAATCCGTTCAGAAGTTATGATGTTTTAAACCTACGTATGAAATTTCAGGGAAACACATCAATGTATGGTCAGACATTATATTTTCGGTCAAGAATTTTTTTCGCGAAAGTGCGTAGGAATTCGAGGGTATGTGTATTGATAAAAAATGATTGTAATTGGCCCCAAGAACCAAAAACATTTTTTTTAGAACGATGTGAAATTTTTTAATTTCGCCGAAAAATTTCAGCATGTACTCGAATTTTTTTCTGGAAAATGCGTAGGATTTCGGCGTTATGTGTATTCACCAAAAATGATTGTAATTGATCCTCGCAACCAAAAATGATTTTTCCGTGAATGATTTATAACTTTTTAACGAGACTTCAATCAACAAATTGGTATTCTTGATTTTCATCTTATTTTGGCCTTTAGAATCTCCCATTAAAATTTTTGCCAGGGGTGGCCGAACACCCTGTATATTGGAATTATAAATACCAGTCAAACACTCATTGTCGGATGTAAATGCAACTACCAAAGATAGAACAAATCACAAAGTGACAAAATTTACAAAAATCAGCTTTTCTTCAAATTAAAATTGTACTTTCTGCTTACAATTTAAAAAAACATTTCGATTATTAATTTTACCGTTCTGGGAGAATGTAAAATTTAAAGCAGCGAGTACTGCCCGATGCTTAATGCAAATATACGTCGTTAAATGAGATATTATACATAAAAATTAAAACAAATAGGAGAAATAGAACAAATCTAAAACTCACACTCGAGTAAATGGTAACATTAATAAATAGGACAGTGATACTCGACGGATGAAACTAATCCAATCTCTCTATTATTTGAACGGGGAGCAGGAGCACTGATTCGAAAAGTATTTCGCGTGGATGATCGTCGATCGTGGCCGGTAGTTTCCAGTGGGGGCTCGAAAAAGAATTCAAACGCGAATGGTCGATGCAATGCTTGAGCCATCAGCATCGAGTGGCTATATCATCATGTCCGGACGAGGTGAACTCTTCGGAATCGGGGTCGACGCGGGCGAGCGTTGCCGTTCGCGTTTCGTGCACTTCTCGCATCACCTTAATCAGAGAAAAAGCGACGTGGGTAAAGGAGCGGGCGGCGGCTGAGGCAGAAGGAGGCGGAGTGATGTACGAGGGAGCTCTTTTCCGTTTTCCGGGTGCACGAGTTTCGAGTTACGCGAGCGCCAGCAGAAAACTTTCCCCCCCGCTTTCGCCCGTAGGGACTTCGGCTCGTGGGCTTTCGCAATTTATAACCGTCCTAACTGAATCCAGCGTCGCGCGGCGTGTTCTTCGTTACAGCCTGCGTGTCTGCCGCTTTTAATCCGGCCCGCGACCTGTAATATTCGTTCGTATTCACCGATGCGAGACCTTAATCGCTGGAACGGTAACTGGAACACGCGTTATACCGACTTTCATCACCCCAGCTTCTCTCGAGAGCACGGGCTGTCTTCGAGCGTGTTTCGCGACTTTTCGCTTTGTTGCGTCGCGGGTAAATATATTTCGACGCGGAATACGTTCGCTTATTTTTTATTCTACGGGGGGCACAGCCGTCGATAAAGCCAGAAACATAATATTTGGGTGTCTAATAAGCAATGTTTCTTAAAATGAACGTTGCTACGAGCTCGGTGCATCTTTCGTACAGCCAAAGTATGAAATTCGATATTTGTACACAGCGATATCGTTGAGTCTGTGGAAGAGATTAATTTCTCACCCAGATAAGAAGTGTCAAATAATAAATAAAATATGATGAAGCCAGAAACATAATATTTGGGTGTCTAATAAGCAACGATTCTTAAAATGTACGCAGCTACCAGCTCGGTGCATCTTTCGTATAGCCAAGGTATGAAATTCGATATTTGTACACAATGATATCGTTAAGTCTGTGGAAGAGATTAATTTCTCATCCAGATAAAAAGTGTCGAATAATAAATGAAAGATTATAAAGCCAGAAACATAATATTTGGGTGTCTAATAAGCAACGATTCTTAAAATGTACGCAGCTACCAGCTCGGTGCGTCTTTCGTACAGCCAAGGTATGAAATTCGATATTTGTACTCAGCGATATCGTTGAGCCTGTAGAAAATATTAATTTCCAGATAAAAAGTGTCAAATAATAAATAAGAGATGAACAAGTAACTCATAAATCATTATTCGTTCAATAAATATTACAGTTTGAATGAAACAATGAAATTATACAGAAATTCTTTAACAAATAAAGGATGAGTTTAGCCATTACCAACGATTGTCATTGTAGGTCAAAATTTATGGAAAATTTATCTTGTGTGACTAGCAACAATAGTTATCTACACTGATATGTGTAAGTACGATGAAAGTACTCAATTCACTCCAACAGGCATATTTGCAGTCGAGTTTCAACGAGAACGTTGTGTTAGTCGATGGTCAAATATTTAAACAACAAATCAAAAGGTCTACAAACATGCTACGGTACGCGATAAATCATTACAGTGTCTCCATGGGAAGTCCATTTGTTTAGCTAGAAACTACCGTCGTCGTTATAAAATTCTATCCTGCAATTGAAATTTAAATTATGATCTGTTCCCTGCGTTTGGGGTTGGTTCGTTTTGATAAAAACAAATTCTTTCTACGAGAATCTTAGCTGTTATTTTCTAAATAAAAATTCACTTTACATAATAAAGCGTTTAAAATGTTTATATTTCTCGCGTATTTTTGATGGTAAGCCAAAAAATGGACAATTAGTTTACATTTAATCATTTTCATGGTTTTCAACATTGTTTGAGCAACTAAGATACTAGTATTTCTACATTAGATTGTACGTGACTTACATTTTTTGCTTTCGAATATTTTAATTAATATTCAACCTGGCATCACGGTCAATGAATTGGAAAGCGTAGAATAAGTTTTGAATAACATGGCGACGTGTTACATTAGGAGTCATATATGTTTGTAATCAAAGATGTCTTCCAGGGGTTAACATCTGCGGTGGGCCTAATTTTCCATATTGCAACGACTCTGCGTGCAGATAAATGCCCGTGTATGATAAAATATATCTTTAGAGATAGTGCATTAATAACAACTGCCAGGACAGTCGTTATACATCATTTTTGTTCGTATTATTATAAACGGCCTGAACTTCCCATCGTATACATTATAATACATTACCGGAACGGTAGCTAGCGGTTCCCTGGCATTTCTCTCTTGCCAGTTTTTACGCCATAATCGCGCAGTTAAGGAGATAAATATGATGTCAGTGGCAGCAGCCAACGACGTGGTGCACGTGTTAAGAAAAAATATGCTTTCCGCTCTGACTAAGTTGCTGCTCGTGTAGAGATCATGAGAATTGATCGTTACCGAATACTTGGCTGAAGCGGAAGAACACTTCTCCGTAGATTGGAGCAATGAAACGAAGGTTCTCAAAGATAAATAAAAATTTTAAAAATCGAGGATGATACACTAAATACAGAAAGGAATTTCTCAGGCTTCCTCAAACTTTGAAAACTTCTTTGCGTTTTAAGATGTTGCTTGAGAAGATTAAATTTAATGAAATACTATGACAATATTTTCTTCGTCTCAAATATGGAGTGAAAATAATTTAGTAAACAGTTTTACTTTGAAAATTAATTAAAAGTAGAGTATGCTACAAGTAGTTCAAAATATTAGCAGTCACTGAAATTTAGCAATCTTTGTTATTTTTTTTTTTTGGAAATATGTTTTTCGATATTACCTAATACATTCAAAATGAGCTCGACGGTCTATGACACAAATATCCCAAGTAACTTATTCAGCTGTTCCAGCTTTCTCACTTCGTGTTACATCACCGAGTGTTAAGGATGTTTGCTCGAAAGCTTTTAAAATAATTTATATTCGAGAAGATGGCTACGTAACTCGATAATATCGCGTTCTCCTTCTGCCGTTCCGGCATGACTGTCGAAGGTATTGTCAGTAGCCATGGCGCGATTATCTTCCTCTCTCGGGAACGGCGACGCGTTTATCCTCGAATAAAACGCATCCGAAGGTAGTCGCCGTAAAATTACCGGCGGAAATTTGTTCACGATACCCTTGAAGATCCTCCAGAAAGGGATTCGAAGGATCCACGTTAGGCGAGCGAGGGAAGCCGAACGGGATGGAGCTCGAAGGATTAACCGGTCCTTTCTTCCGTCTTCCTTGCATTAAAGTCGTTTGCTAATTGGATCGGTCTCCGTGCCATTCCCCCTCATTTTTCTCTCCGATTCTTCTTGCCCGATAGTCTTGTTCGGGTAGCTTAAGATGCTAGTCAGGCTCAGAACTCTTAAAAAGTCAATTCTCTTTCTGTATTTTTCAAATTCCAAACATTCCAAGACAAAATTACTAAAATTTTCACAGTAAACTTCACGTCGAATATTAATTCAAGGCACGAATTTGGATCTCTTATATAAATGCCGCGAGTAGATCGTAGATTGCAAGTGGAAGCTTTGAAATTAATACACAAAGGAGCCTAAATTTGCGCTCTCTAGGCCAGCCTCCAGCCCTCGATCGAGGTGGAACGAGTAAAGTTTTCGAGAGGCAGCCGATACTCGCGGGATGAAAAAGACGATCTATAATCGTCTGCGGCGGCAGCGCAGGTAGCTCTAATCGGGTTTAGTTTATCTCGCGAGGACACGCGCTATACAAGTAGTAGGTATCTACGTCTATTCCGGCGTCTTCGCTCTTCGCCTCTCCCGCTCGGCCCATCTTGGCTCATCATCTTCTGGAAGCAGTTGGCTGGGTGGCTAGAGCTCTCGTTGCTCTGCTCTCTAGGTAGCTAACTCATAACTACGTCACATCCTGCAGGTAATTGAAAACGTTATCTCGCACCCGGGAGTCTCCATCCTTTCCTACCAGCGGGCCTGCCGCCTCCACCCCCAATCCCTCCGCCTCCGTAGCTTAAGGCTGCTTCCCTCCACCCCTTGGCTTTCCCCGTTCCCCGCCGCCTTTCACCGGTCTAGAACGGGCTGGTAATTAACACCCTCACTAGGAGTGTCCGGAGAACTCCTGGAAAACTCGGAAAACTCGTAATAGCGCGTTATATTTGTTTCTTATTTTCAGTGGCAGGGCTGTGCGCATACGGGTATAGCAGAGGGAAAGAAAGATCGGTTCAAGGTTCTGGGGAGCATCTGGTGCCCCTCGAGTTAGAGAAACGTGGATATTGTAATTGTTACTTACGCCTAGAATCCAGAGAGTTTTACTCTTGGGATTTTGAAAGTTGTCTCGCGCGACCTTTGCTCTTAACGTTGCGTCCATTAGAGATTCTCACTCTCGAGAACTTTCCTACGTTATATACCAAGATTTCTATTTCATACGAGTTTATTTTACTAAAAAATTCTGGACAGAGTATGGATTAACCCCTAAGTGGATTATTGGGGCCTCTGCAAGTTTAAACTAATAATTGTTTAATATATGTCAATGTAATTATTTAAAGGAATGTTGATTTGAAGTAAAATAATTCTGTTGAGATTGAGGGTCCACTTAAGGGTTAATACTGACAATTATTTTGAACGTTACTTGAAAGGCTTTCTTTCGCTATTTTTAATAGTTGATTTTCAATTCGTAGTATTCCTTTTTCGTGGTCTCCGTTCTTTTTTCACGAGCTCGTGATTCGTAACGGCGAATCGTACTCGAAGGAAAATGGACCCGAGACTTTGTTCGACGCTACAGCCGTTCATCTCGCGTAGACGGAGATAGGCGACCGAAGAACGTTTGAGAGAAGTAAGGAAGAAACGCGGCCGGCTGTTGCCTATGGTGCACGAACTGGAATGAGAACCGGGTTGAACTTGCTCGCAACCTCGGAGAATGGAGTTCATTGTAGGGGCCATATTGCTGTCGGTACGTACTACAGCAATCTGACCAGGGAACTAGCTACCGTGGATCGGGGCGATTTTTGCGTTGGAGTGGATTGACCCTCTCGAAACTGACGCTGTTGATGGCTCGGGTAAAATGAAATCGATGTTATCTATGTACAAAACGCGGTGTTCGTAAGTTTTCTTCATTCGTATTTCGATAAATTTCATTAAAGAAAGTATGGCAAGCGAAAAAAGAATACGTTCCTTCTGCAACCTTTATTGAGTATTCTGTCTTTTTAGTTAAGACAAAACTATACTCAATTGCGATACATGTAATCTATTATATGTATGTAACAGGTGGCATGAGTTGCTATAAAATTGTAATGTCAATGCAAAGTGGGGGCACCTAATGAAATAAAATTGTCTTTCCTCGAATCCTTCTTTTCATAAGGGTGTATATATGAATTTGTTGGAATAAGATTAACTTCTCTTAACGATTGTAACAAGAACTTTGACCACCATTGGTCAGTGTAATCAAGAACATATTATAAGAGGCAGATGACCTTTAATGTTAGCAGTAGTACGATTTCTCGATATCTAAAAGTGGACGAGAAACTTTCGAACATGTCTGGATCGGCGAAATGTCGCGCACAATTATCATAATATATATATAATAAGCGTTGTGGGAAACGTTACGTGGCAGCAATCGTGTAAGCGAAAGCGATCTTCCATGATGAAACCGACTGGAAAGTAGAGAAGGATGACACGCAAGGAATCGATTTTCCTTCCGCCTATTTCTGTCCTAGACAGTGATAAATGGAGGACACCTTTCAGCAAACTCTCGAAGCATAGTGCTCTTTCTTACGTGGCGTCTGATGTCGTTCCATTAATTAACGAAGAATTAGATTCGAAACCAATAAGCCAAAGAAACGCAGTTTGGAAGAAGGCTAGAATCTTTCGTAGCTAAGTAGAAGAACGGTACAGTTGTTCCTTCGGTGATCGAAAACTTGGATAAGCAAGAAGCTCAATGTGAGTTTGGTTTTGTGACAAATAATGAAACTCTTCGATCTTCTCTTATCTATTTATTTTGTGTATAAACAGTGTTAAAATTAATGTGAAACCATAGTTGAATCAGTACTCTGTTAACGCAGTGTTTAAATGAAGCCATAGAACTGGTGAAAACGTCATCTAACTATTATTTACTAGACTGCAGATTCCGTTAGTACAGGCACTATGAGCTCTGTACTATATTGGTCGAAATAAAGAAGATTTGACTAATGGGGTATGAGTGACGATGTCAAAGGCTTTTTAGAAATCAGTGAGAACTATATCTACCTGGTTCTTAATAAAGTTATTGATCAAACACAAATTGAGGATCATTCTTAATTTGGCGTGTGCTATGCTTCTAAATATTTCATCGATTACATTAATAGTAAATTTGGCCTGATCTTGTCTAGATAATAGCATTTTCCTTCTTCTCCAATGTATGAGTATCCTAAAATGTGTATCGTGTAAGCGATTAACAGAGATCGTAACAGGTTAGCAGAGAACGTTGTTCAATTATCCCCGGTGACCATGGACGCATTTCATACCTAGACATTAGCGGAACGGTCTCCGGTTAGTATTACATCTGTCCCGCTTTTGGCCTATACCAAACCGATCTTAATGTTTGCTGACGTATAAGGGACAAGGCGATAATTCACGTCATGGCTTCTTAGCTCCTTGATGTCTCAGCGGTTTCACCACTTGGATATGAATACCCAAGTGGCGGGGAACACGGGATAGAGAGGTAGGTGGGGGGAGAGAGAGAGAGATAGAAATGACATACCGGAAGCCTACAGGGGTCCATCGTAGACACCATTCATCAAAAGTGTCCACCTCGACCTCATCTTCCCTTTTCCGCTGTGCTCAATCCGTCTAGCAGTAGTCACTTTTCCCCGGCATTCTCGGGGCTCGCGTCACCTCCTTCGGCGTCACCTTTGCCTAGCACCTCTCCGAAATGCCATTCCCATTGATTAATCGAAGCGAGGCATGTCGGGACTTGGCAACACCCTCCATTTCCTCCCTTAACCGCCGTCACTAATACAACCCGCCTTGGTTCCCAACGACGATGGACTACTTGCTAGCAACCATCGTCGTTGCTTGTCACCCCATCAATGTCAATAGAGGCGCAGGGGCCACCGATTCGACAATGTACACAACCAGCACGCCAGACATATATACCGGGCTGTCCCCCTAGGGACGAAACGATCCTTCGAATCTCCGTGGCCGTCGATTCCTTTAGGTCAGCGAGAAGCAACTGGTTTTTACGGTGCCGTTAAACAACTTGGGCTAAAATGGATCGACGACTCGATTTACGCCGGGGCTTAAGTACTTCTTCGTTGAAGTTTCTTAAACTGACTTTTGCTTGATATTGAAAAAACTTCTGGCTGGAGGATTTGAAACTTTATAGCGCGATAGATTGTTATGTTCCGAGGGCGGCTGCAACGTTGCAGCGTTCGACGTTTTATATCGGGACCGTTTCGTTGATCTTTGCGTCATTTCGTTCGTATGCACGCATGGCCGCGCGGAAAGTTTTAATCGTCTGGTTTGGGTTTTATCATGCCTCTAGATTAACGTGTTAGAACAGTTTTCTCGGAAGTAAATGCCATTATAAATTCTCTCGAAATTAACAACGACGTGGATTTTAACTTCTACGAACTACGATTATATTAATTTTTTTATTCCAAGGTATTAAACGTTTATTATCTCTTGTGACTCTGAAGTTGTGCACATTTTTAAACTACGATTTATTCCTATTACAAATAACAATTTTGCAATTGCTCACATTACAAATTGTAATTGGAAATTTGTATACATTACAATTTATCATTCAATTTGTATTACATTATTGATGGTACTTTTCCTAAAAAAAATTCTGACGTCTCAATTAGCTATTTCCTGATAAATTATCGGAAATAAGATATAAATTACGACGAAGGAAAAATCTCTTGACGTGGCACTTTTGATATTGAGTTGCAACCCGAGCGAACTTGAATTACAGCGAGTAAGGATTCGAAATTGCAGGCCTCAGCGTCTAACCAGATCCGCATATGGTCGAGAATGACGGTCTGGTTCGGTTCATAAGGCTCGAACGCGCAAATTATTTCGTCTCATTTAGCAGGAACGCGACGATCGGGCGAAAAGCAGCCGCGATAGTGTTACCGGAAAAACCGCGGACGCCTCATTTACCGCGGCGTAACAGTAAATTCTCCGGCGTTCTCGCGAGACCGCGCTTGGAAACGCGATCTGGGTTAGCGTAATTTCTAAGGCCGGTCCGCTCCACAGCCCGCGGGCCTCTGCAAACATTCTAATGCCAAGGGCGGGCGCGAACGCGGATCGAAAGGGAAGAAGGAACGCAGAAATAAAATTGACTGCGAGTCCCCGGCAAACGGGGGTGTGGTTTGCTAAGCCTTAATGTAAGCGCGTTATAACGGCTCTCGACGCACAGCCTGCTGCCAGCTACGCGCGCTAGATTTACTGTAAACCGCGGTTTATAGTCGATGCTGGAGCACAGCCCAGCTGAGAATGGAAGCGCGCGCGTTAATCACGCTAGCGTTCCTAGGTGGCTATGAAACGCGGCTGCCAGATCTCGTAAATTTCATTCCCGCTCGCGGTGGACCGTTCTTCCAGCGATGCTGCCTTTTTCGCTGTTTAATTTCGTCGATATCGATGAATCAGACCTAAACCGCGAGCATGTGCACCGTACCGATACGGTAATGATTCGTAAAATAAACGTCGCTTCGGGGTTAGCACGTTCGTCTTAAGAGTAGGGGCAATATAATCGAGTTTGGTATTTATCTCTGAAAACCTCGTTAAACTTCTAAACTTTGCAAAAGATAAACAAATTATTTTGTTAGAAAGCGGTTGTTTTTAGTAATTGCTATTCCGTTAGAAAATAGTACATTATTCATCATAAAATGAGCTTTGAATAGAATATCCAAAAATGACTTTCTGTTAATACATATTTTATTATCTGTTTGTTCGTGCAACGACTATCAATTTTACACTATACAGTTTTTAATGGGAAAGACTACTATGTACAGTAATGATTCTTAAAATGAACGTCGCTTCGGGGGTTAGCACACTCATCTTAAGAATAATGGCAGTACAATCAAAGGTATTTATTTCTGACTGTGAAGTCCCCTTTAGAATTCTACAGCTTACAAAAGACAAGCAAATTATTTTATATTAGAAAGGTGTTGTTTTTAGTACATTATTCTTCATAGAATATCCAAAATAGACTTTACTTTAATGTACATTATATTGTCTGTTTGTTTATGTAACAACTATCAATTTCACACTATAAAATCTTTAACGAAGACTAGCACCAGTCAAGATTCTTAAAATGAACATCGCTTCGTAATATGTTCAACTTTCGTACAGTGGAAACGAAATTCGACACCAGTGTCCATGATAAGAATGTTCAACTTACGAATCATGTCTGGGGTTCATTTAAAGAATCATATTATTGTACCATGTTTCGTTGTAGGATTGATGAATTTTGAACCACGAGGACCATAAAACAATTATCTGGAGATGAAATTGGAACCATAGTAGGTGTTTCTCATGCATTTTTAGGAAACTGAAACTACGTCTGTTAGCCAGTTTCTTCCATTTCGTCACGATTTTATCTCACACGAGGAAAACGTTTGAGACCAATGTTTCAGTCGATCAAAATAAATTATTTATTTCATATTTCAAGTTCCATTCTGTTAACGTCTATTTTCCACCATCTTTACGTGCAGTACAAATATTAGGGATTACTTTCTTCGAAATTGTGATCATCGCAAAGAGTAAAAACATTCGCCAAGAAAATTTCGACCGTTCCTAGCCGAGAATTACCCTAGCCTGCGTATAACAATTTCCAGCGTGTGCACCGACGCCCGTCGAGATGCAATTTGACTTCCGTTGCCGCGGAAACGTACCCCGGGGAGTGAAGAGAAAAAAAAGAATTCCTTCGTTTGCATTGGTCCGCGGTGCCAAGGCGAATGCCAAGCGAACCGCTCGAAGGTCGTTGGGCGCATTTGCCCGGAGGAACGACGACAGGAATATCCTGCAGGATCAGCCCGTAGGAACTTGTATTACGAGCTGACCAACAATGCGATACGGCGCGCGAGGCGGCAAGTAAAGCGGCGTGCACGGACCGCGGGTGCGGGAGGCTGGCCTGCATAATGATTGAATTCCGTCGCGACGCCTTCAGCGTATTTACCGGATGCACGGAATTTCAGTATGGCGCGAAGGAATCTGTCCTCCGCCGGGGACAGTTTCGTTTCAAGGCGTTCCGCACAGCCGCAAGTTCTCCAAGTTCCCCCCACAGATCGCGAACGGTGATTTCACTCGCGAGCGCGTACCGCTACCCTTATGGCGAATTAAGGGACTTTCGTTTCCGGGCTCACAAACGACCAAGATTTAAAATTCTGTCGATAAAAAACGCTGGACGCATTATCCCTTTCCAACCAGAATTTTATCTAAAAATATTTTTAATTCCACTTGTATTCGTACATTATAATGGTGATTATAAATGGGGACAAACTTGCTCCTTATGAATTGAGCCCTCGTTCTTGAAACTGGTACAAGCCCATTTTCTCATACATTGGAATTTAAAATATCATGTATGTAGTGAAACTGAAACTTTTTATCCTTATTGAAACTAAATTTAATCTTGAAACAATTCCAAATATTATTTTCTTTAATACCGTATGAATTTGCATGCATCAACCAATATCGAAACAAACCCCAAAAATATACGAATTTTGAAATTCAATTTTCTCGAAACCAGAGAAGCTTCATGTGAAACAATTTTATTTTATATTTTCGAAGAATCCATCTTTGGCCCTGTTCAATATCATATTTTCGGTATGAGGGAGATTTCGTTAAAAAAAGTCCCGCTAAAGATTAACGGAAAGAATAGCGTTTTAGAGTTTTGCATAGCGACGATCCACACGCCCTTCGCCCATCTAGTTTGCGCGATAACGGAAGCTGTTCTCGTTGACTCGTCGAGATTGCAACCTGGTTCGTTGCGGTATTTACACGAAACGTCGTTACCTTTTACAGTGCGTTTGGATTCTTTTCTCGTTTTATTTTCCGCAGAGGCGATGACAGCGCCGACGATGGGCGTTTACGCGGGCAGCCGGCTGTTCCTCGATCAATTCGGTTCACGTAGCGGGCTTAAATTTTTCCCAAAATGCCATGCATACGAAGCGGCTTCCACCGCGAATCTCTCTTTTTTTCCACCCACCAGGGAAAGTTTCCACGTGGACCGAGCGGAATTGAAATCGAAGAACGTTCTGGTACGTTTCGCGGTCTGTTAGTTCAGCGGGTCGCAGGATTCGTGGTTCCCTTCGATTCGATCAATCGAATTTATGCAAAGAAGGAAATGGAAACAAAGGTCACTTTGAGATAGGTTTAGTCTACTGTATCGGGGATACGTGTTCCAATTACATCTATAGCCTGACGGTTTAGCAAAGATCCCCGGGGGAGTAGCTTGAGCATGTTAGCAAGTGGAGATGAGTTTATTCCAGAGCAAAATAATTCCATACGTTTTTATTTTTTTTTAATTTCCTGGACTCGAAAATTATATTGAGATGCTAATTCTTCTTGAAACAGTTTTCAAGATTTAAAATGTTAAAGTTGTGAATTATTCCAATCCATCGACAGGACACCTTGAAAAGTGTTCATGCATCAATGATATTTCAATATATACAAAATTTTAATATATGTATACACACATTTAAAATAATGCAAATTAAATCGGAAACAGTGAAATTAATAATTTCCCAATTCACATTTATTTACAATGTGTTAAACGAGCCGCGGTTGAGTATAACAGCAAATATCCTATCGAAAACAGAATTTTATTTCCCGAACGTCCGTATGGAATATCGAAAAGGGTCAACGGTGTTGGCAAGATATTATCATCGATCTTCACGATGGACCGTTTAAGTAATCCAAACGACAGACCCGCGTTCTTCGATTGTCGTTCCCATGCAACGTCCCCCGACGATTCTTCGCTTTACATCTTCGCATTATTCAGTCAGTGTCGAGTTTCGGCTTCCTTCCTGCATATAGCAGGCTTAGACATCACTTTGCGGAATTAAATGGGACCAAGTGGCCGTAACACGGCCGTCGTTTCAACAGTCGGATTTTCGAATCGTTGACTGCTTCTCAAAAGTTCTCCCGATCCCTTTAGAACTCGAATCTGCCTAGTGTTCCCTTTTATCGTATCAACTTCCTTTGCCCCGGCTTAAACGTCGACTTTTCCTCCTCGAGAAAGGGACCATACTGCAAGAACTGTTCCTTAAACTTACTATTCACAAATGTCATTCCAAGCATTGCTCCTCAATTACATTATTTCAAACGGTTCTATAATCCCATGAAACGTCAAAATTATTTTTAAAGGCGCGATAAAGATGATAAAATTCTTACTGAAGATCTTTAGTAATTTATTTATATTATACAGGGTGTTCTACCACCCCTGGGGAAAATTTCAATGAGAGATTCTAGAGGCCAAAATAAGACGAATAAAAATTATTAATAAAACCTGTCTACACGAATTTTTTTCTCGAAACTGCATAGGATTCCGGGGGTATGTGTATTCACCAAAAATTATTGTAATTGCCCGCCGTAACCGAAAATAATTTTTTATAATGATTTAAAACTTTTCAATTTCGCCGCATTTTTAGGGGAATCATCCATTCATGGTCAGACATTGTATTTTCGCTAAAAAATTTTTTCCTCGTAAGTACGTAGGATTTCGGGGGTATGTCTATTCACCAAAAATGATTGTAATTGGTCCCCACAACCGAAAATAATTTTTCCAGAATGATTTGAAACTTTTCAATTTCGCCGAAAAATTTTCCTTTACTTTAAACGTTGAACTTTAAACGTTAATAACTTTTTAACAAAGCTTCAGTGAACAAATTGGTATCCTTGGTTTTCATTTTATTTTTGCCTCCAGAATCTCCCATTAAAATTTTTCCCAGAGATAGTCGAACACCCTGTATAAAATGTAATTTTCCACCAAGCAACTGTACACGTTACCTTAGTTTCTTGAACCGTGTATTCGAAGAAACTCGGTCTATTCTTTTCGATGTTCGCTATCCGTCCGTCATCGAGTTTTTGTTAAGGGAACTTTATGTTTCGATCATCTCGATACCTTAATTCCGTCGTTCTTTCTCGCCTCGCGGCGATGATATCGCTAATTTCGCGCGAGGCACGCGATGATGACACGCTTAAACTGTTTTCGCGTAGCTGGCCATCCAAGCTTTCCACGCGATCGTGATTTCGCTTCCGACGGACACGAGAATCGCGTGATGGCGTGCGCGTGGTTGTGTGTCGCACCATCTGAAAAGCTGGGTAAACGACGTGATTCTTGCCACGGTGGAGGGAGAAAGGGGTGAATCGAGCTAAAAACGCCGCGGCACGCGTACGGAGTTTACCCTCTGGGGAAATGTTTCCATCCCCAACGCAGCTATCTGTGACGTAATAGTACGTTCCGAACGGGGAACGCGCGACATTAGGGTTAGGCGATCGTATTTGATCCTTACAAGAATTTCGAGCTATCGTGCGTTTCGCTCTTGATTGTTCCCAAAACTTGCTACTTTCATTTAGAATCATATTCGTAACTTATGAAATAGTTAGGCAATTGTAAGTCGTGATAATATTCCTTTCAGTGACTTTTGAAAAATTTTAAACTAGAATTAAAGATTTTGCCATATAGGCCAAGAAATTTATAGAAATTCGTATTATAATCGATAACTCACAATGAGGATTAAACTATTGTGAAACAAATTAGAGATATAAAAATAAATAATGTTCATCGAAGAAAACTGATAAGATTGCTCCAATAAAAAAATGGGCTATTTTCTTCCTGTATTCATAAGGAAGGATTTCGATAAAATCGTGCATAGTCGTATTTTCAGAAAAATTTGATTTCAAGTTCGTTTGATGCTCGTCTGAATTATTATTCGTTCCTCATTAAATCGATTTTCCTCTTTGCGTGAAAGGAAAAGGCAAAAATAAGGAGGGGGCGAACTCCGTTGCACCGCGGTATCGTCCTCGCCGCGAAGATGCACTCCCTGTAACCGCAACACTACAATTATACGAATCTTCTAGCTTCCACGTGGATAGCCCTCTAGGTGGTTCTTCTCGGTTGACCCGGCGACAAGAGCAACAACACCAACAAAGTCAACGATGGCGCGCACTCAGAGGGACGGCTTGTTAGCCAGAGACCCGCGAGATCCGCGTATTTCCGGACGTCTTATTTAATTAGACACCTTTCGACGACATTGTTAGGCGTCGTCGAGGCGACACGCTCGGTACTCGTCACACGCCGCAGCATCCCCGATGCGGCTTGTACGTGTTCAAGTTGGCCCACGGCCAATGAGCGGCTCTGGATCACGGTTCTTTTTAAGACTCCCGTACGTCCGTCCTCTCGCCTCCTCTGCCCAGTTTCTCTTTCATCTATTCAGACGGCTACGCCACTGATCAGGCACAGCTTCTTCGGCCGCTGGTTCGGTGTCTCCCTTATTCCACTCGTCGCAAATAGCGATGGGGATGAGGAGAAGCCACGGGGGTGTGGAGGAAGTCGCTTTTGGAACTGTGTGGAAATTGTGGTCCACTTGGAGTATTATAAGCCTCGTTCCTTCAAAATAGGTTTCTGGTTTTCAGACATTTCAAATCAAAATTTATACATTCGAGGACAAAAAGATAGTACATCTTATAATTTCTCCCGTTTGGTATTGTAAACTGAAAAAAATGAATATTTTAATATGTTTATGTATAATGTACTGAATATTGGACAAGTAGAAGAATATTAGCCAAAAAAGTATTAAACAATTGTATAAATATTTACCAAACAGATTGATAGAAATTATTAGATGTAAAGGAGGTTCTACAGAATATTAAGCATTAATTTTTATTCATTAATTGTTTTATGTTTAAAGTGTGCTACCATTTTGTCCCTCTATATCTTGACAATAATTGTATTTCTTTAATTAAAAATACATTAAGGAAAGTTCATTTCATTTCATTCATACGTATTAACAAGGGTAGTCTGAAAATATATGCATACAAAAAGCTGAATTTGTAATGTTTAATAAACAGAAATTACAATAATTTGGAAGTGTGCTATCTTTTTGTCCCGGAGTGTATATCGTAACTTTGTTGTGTGTTATAATAGTCTCTCGATATTGTTTGCTAGTTTTTTTTGTCGATATTATTCACCAATTTCTGGAACTGCATGTGGCCATTAAACGTTCATACATAAGACTGACGATATTTCCTCTAAAACATGGAAAACGAAGTTTAAAAATTGATAAGAAGTATTATACGTATGAATCAGGTATTGTACGCACTAAAAAGATGCAAAGTAATAGAATAGATTGATGATTGTAAGTGAATGTGTCAGACTTCGTTATTTTTAAGTAAAGCTACCATACAAAAATGATACAATTTATAAGATAGTTAGATACGCACTTTGATTTTTGAATGAGTTTAAAATTTATAAAAGAAACAAACGTTGAAAATTTCTCTCTTTTTCACTCGTTCCAAGTGTTTTTTACATTTGCTTAATACAAATAATAGTCACCTTCCTCGATAGTGAACATTAACGAGGGCTCACTGTACCCAATTATTTTTCTGCAAGGTATTATAAATTGTATATAACTTCATTTCCACTGTAAAAATTAGTAAAAAAAGAAGAAGATAAATAAGAGTTTAATAATGAAAAAAGGGGGGAAAAATATCGTACACTTTTTGGAATCTTTTTCTTATCCATATCTTCTTAGATACATATGTATACCATATAACAATCGAACCCAGTTGAAATTCTGTTTCTCTTAATTTCCTTTCCAATTTTATTTCCATTTATCTTCATACAAGAATTTAGAAATACCTTTTATCGTTACCACGGACATTTCTTACCATTGAAATTCTTTGCATTTAATTAGACGCCATTTGGCAGTATCGTTAGCCATCGTCTGGGCCTTCTGTCGAGATTCTTTCGTTTGTTCGTCCAGAACCGCTGATCGAGTAGCTTCCCCGCCATTTTGGTATCTCGCTTCTTATTGCGATCGTGCCTCGGCGGGATACGTTCAGCTTTCTCGCCTGTTCCGGTCGGAAGCCGAACCCGTAGTTTCAAGCTCGAGGAGACTCTTGACCCAGGAAGACTCGATTCGAATCCCATAATTCCCGGTCTTCCTGGAAATCCCGGCTCCCCAGACCCGCATCCAGTGATACACATGCACGTGCTATTGGCGCTCGAGCTCTTTCTCGAGTGGAAACAGCGAAGTCAATTTTGGAGTCATCTAATGAAGAGTTCCGACAACGAACACTCGTTACTTGTTCCTGTTTATGCCGCAACTTTGGCCGCGGTTTTCGATGAACGAGGCTCGCGAGACGCGGAAGAGATATTTTCCCTTGCTGCGGGAGAAGTTGCTTCGCGATTTAGGCTGGCGGAATTTGATACTACGAGAGTGTGATCGACAATGTAGTTACTGAGTTTCTCAGAAAATTCTGTCGTAAAGTTGTCAGACAATTCCTTACTTTGAGATCGTGATAACTGTATTATCATTTTTGGGTTCTTTTCTAAACTTTTCCTTTGTATTTTTAATCTTTGTTATGCTTACTGATGTAATGCTCGAGAGTCCACATTTATTTGCTTTTTCGTATGCATAATATTTTTTAGAAGTATTCAATAATTACCAATTTTGTTACGAGCTCGTTAATATACTAGGAAATATAATTATTGATATAAAGAATCTTGTATACATAATCGAGCAGGGAAAACAACCCCGTCCATATAATTACTCGTTTAATTGGTTTAAATTCAGGTTAAGTTTCCAGATCGTGGAAGCGATATTTCCCTTTGTTGCGGAGGAAGTTTCTTCCCAAGACGATTTAGTAGAATCTGATGGACCCGGCGCAGCTACTGATTTTGTATAGAAAGCTAACTTAAAAGTTTAAGAAGCTTTGCTGGCATAAATTCTTATTTTATCGACGTAGATTCGAGAAGTAACTTTCTATGGCGTGGAAACGATATTTTATAGGGTATCGATCTATCATAAAATTTTGACTCGAAGGCATAAGAAATCTTGCTAATTCAATTACGTATTTAATTGACTGAGATTCGGTGTAATTTTCCGAAATTACGAAAACACAAGTGATCCATTATAATGGTTTGCAACGATAGGGAGATTAAACAATGAGAGTATGAACAGTGAGTCTGGGCAAATGGAGCGCTAATCTCGTTTTACATTATCATCTGGCTGTTCAAATTTGCCTTCTGCAGACAGTTGCAGTGCGGTATCGGTGTGCTTGCAGAATAATTTGAAATCTCAGCTAAAATTTTTCAACCTGCGAAAACACAAGTGCATCGTTCGTTATGAGTGTGGTATAAATCCATTCGAGATGCGAGTTCTCCGTAAAATGTTTCGAAATCTTAAAAATGTTACACAATTTTCATGATCTATACTGCGAAGAATTAACATTTTGTGCATGAATCATTGATAGTAAAGAGAAATATGTTTTTTCGGGACTATTTATTTATTTTGTGAGAGGATTAATTGAGAAATTACGAGAACCGAAAATGGCGGGAATGGTCGACGAATTCGGTCTAATCAACAGAGTAAATCTCGTTAACTTTCGGCAGTTGTGTCGATTACAAGAAGCGATTAGCGCTCAGAATTCGAGCAACACGACGAAAGGCCTTTAAAAAGGAATTACGCTCGCAGCGTGCACATGTACCGGTATCATGGAAATGCGGGTCACGTCATAGAAACACCGAGGAACTTTATAAGCTCGAGCGTTCGTCGCGAGAATTGCGGCGGATCATCTATTGAGAGTGCGTCGCAAAGCACTTTGTACCGCGTCTTGTTCCACGGATTGTAATATCTCGAAATTCTAGACAGGTTGGAAAGAGAATATCGCGGAAATGCTCTTAAGCATCTCGAAATTCGCCTATCTGTTTTAATACGCTGTTCATTACGCCCTGGGCGCATCTTCGTCCCAGCGACGATAAATACAGCAGATTACGGTTCTCTTTGCTTTAACGCAAATGATAGCGGAGACGGGACAAATAGTCGGAAGTCAAAAGACATTTAATAACTACGAGCGCACAGTTTGGCGCACAACGTTGATTTAGGGAATACCTTTGTCAGATCGTATCGAGCGTCTTCGAGTGTTTGGAACGGAGCACTTATATTCGGATAATTAACCTTTAACGTCTGGAAATCCTAACAGATTTACTACAACAATCTGTGGGGAATTCTGTATATTTTATACTTCGAATTTAATATTAAATAGTTGAAAAAATTGAGCAACTCGACTTATGTTCATAATAGGTACAAATATGGAACTTGATAGTTTTAAACAGTTATTATTTTTTATGTTTTTTAGGGGCAGAATATGCTTAGAACATTCAATTTGGACTACTGTACATTTTATTAATTCATTTTGTCATTCCAAAGTTAACTTTTTACTAGCATAGTTCATACGTAACCAGCATTTCACTCCATCAGTTCAGGAATATTGAATAACACAATATTTAAGGTATCTGCAATGAGTGGTACAAGAGAAAAAAAATGATTCAACGTGAAAAAATAAATATAAAATATACAATAAAATTTCTTTGTATGGGCCATCGTTTTTGAGAAAATCAAAATTAAAAACGTATGACGCATGTGCGCACTAGACTGATAAATCTCAACAAAGCATGTATGTAAATATATAGTTTTAATTATGGATCATTACTTCCAAACATGATGTATAAATGTAACACGCATCTATAGTCAAATTCATTCAACGAGATTTCAGTAAGTAGTTCGTGTGCCCCAAACAAAGTTCAAGATCAATTTTCTCGAAAACAGAGACTTCTGCGAAAGAACTTTGCCGTATGTTTTAGGTTTATTTTTGAACATAGAATCTTTAGAAATTTCAATGAATCATCCACGTGCTCCAAACAAGGTTGAAAATCAATTTTCTCGAAAACAGAGACTTCTGTGAAAGAATTCTGTCATGTGTTTTCGGTTTGTTTTTGAACATAGAATCTTAAGAAATTTCAGTGAATCGCCTGTGTGCTTCAAACAAAGTTCAAGACCAATTTTCTCTAAAACAGAGACTTCTATGAAAGAATGTTATGGTATGTTTTCGGTTTATTTTTGAACATTGAATCTTAAGAAATTTCAGTGAGTCGTCCACGTGCCCCAAACAAGGTTGAAAATCAATTTTCTCGAAAACAGAGACTTCTGCGAAAGAACTTTGCCGTATGTTTTAGGTTTATTTTTGAACATAGAATCTTTAGAAATTTCAATGAATCGTCCACGTGCTTCAAACAAGATTGAAGATCAATTTTCTCGAAAACAGAGACTTCTGTGAAAGAACTTTGTCATTTGTTTTTTGTTTATTTTTGAACATAGAATCTTTAGAAATTTCAATGAATCGTCCACGTGCTTCAAACAAGATTGAAGATCAATTTTCTCGAAAATAGAGACTCCCGCGAAAGAAGTTTGCCGTATGTTTTCTGTTTATTTGTGAACATAGAATCTTAAGAAATTTCAGTGAGTCGCCCGTGTGCCCCAAACAAAGTTCAAGATCAATTTTCTCGAAAACAGAGATTCCCGCGAAAGAACTTTGCCGTATGTTTTCGGTTTATTTTTGAACGTAGGATCTTTTTTTCCAGTCGTACCACTCGTCGCGATATACTCTGTGTGTAAAGAGTGGCAATTACTGAATTCGATTCGAGGAGTATGCGAGGGGTGTTGTACGCGTTGCCGAAAGGTAGCAAAGCAGTCCCTTCTCGTTTAACCTTCACCGCTATCCCTTCCGCCTCATTTATTCCACCTTTCTCCCGAGAGACTTACTCACGGATAAACCCTCGGAAGCCTCGCAGCGGAAGCATGCACGCGCATATCATTCATTAGGATCACACACTAAGCCGACGGAGGGACCGTTGGGAGCGCGGGGTGGCACTTGACGCGTCACAGTAACGAAGTAGTGACGCGCATGCCACGGCACTTAATTAATTCTGATTAACCCGTAATCACGTAGTCGTTCCGCGGCGCTGCAGGCCCCCCGTCCAATTTGTGTCGTTGGCTATTAATTCTCGGCCTCTGTCCGACCCGCCCTTCCGTCAAGTGTCCCATCCGTGATATTTTAGGACACTTTGTGGCTCCGCGATACCCATCGAATACCGTCCCACGTGTCTCCCCCTTTGGAAGGTCGCTTACTTAACGAGCTAACCTGCGAACACGACGACAGCGATATCGGGGCATATCTTTTGTCGGTTAAAATATCTCGACGTGCATTTAGATAATGCCTTCCACCGACGGAAGCGCGTCTGGCTGGAAAATGGTCACTGCAAATTTAATCAATTACAATAAGGCTTGAAAAGAGCCAACGGGCAAAACGTCCCAGTTCCGATTATTATTCGTCCGTTTAAAAGTTTTACGGTATAAATGAGTCTCGTTGATGATATTTTCCTGTTTTCAATGTTCTGAGGTGCCTTCGGTCTAAAAGTGCAAAAACATTTGTATATTATTACAACTAAATTAAAACGAAAGATAGAAAACGTAATTCTTTTTCAATTTTAATGTTTTTTCTTGATCCTTTTGATTTTGAAACGTTCAAAAATATCATGAACAGATAATGAGTACTATTATCCATTAGAAGTTTCTAGTTTTGTATTTGCACAATTAAAAGAAGAATTTCATTATTTAAGGTCACTATTGTATTTTATTTTGAAACACTTCTCATGGAATAAATTACGGACGTCGGAAAAAGAAGCATACTATCTCCAGGATCAGTGCAAGTTACGAATTCCCGTTTGAAAAAGTATCTTATTCGCCGCGAAGGGTCTTTTGACGCAAAGATTTACTTGTTAAATTCGCACAGGGAAGTTTTACGAGACAGTGAAAAATAACGGTAATTCATTCTGGCCCGTTAATTGACAATTTTAGATCGCAGAGAAGGAAAAGTTTCTTCATTATTAAT
The DNA here is from genome assembly GCF_013123115.1 of Colletes gigas. NCBI lineage: Eukaryota > Metazoa > Arthropoda > Insecta > Hymenoptera > Colletidae > Colletes > Colletes gigas. The sequence continues at coordinate 1,220,763 of NW_025106653.1, read as the reverse complement.
CTATAACTTTCGCTTTATTGGTTCACAAAGTAAAGGAGAACTTCGGGAAATTAAAACGAGAGTTCGAACCCCATTTTTTCCGCTATAAACTTCGCCTTAACGGTAAATTCACCCCCACCCCCCTCTTCGCCGAAAAAAAAGGAAAACGGTAACAAAAGAATCTACTATTCCGAACTTTCTAGTTAAATTAGTTTTAACGAAGTTACTTCTATTATCGTCATTTTCGTTCGTTGTTTCTCGTTTTTCCTCCCAGTAAATCCACGAAGCAGCGATTTTAATCTTGTATCGAGAGCAGTCGTGAATATTCTTTTTCACCGATCGTTACGATGAATTTTTTTTTAATAAAATCGCTACGGACGTCTCTTCCACAAAACCATTTATCGAACGTATGAACTTCACGAAGAATGATTTCATACTATCAATTCTAATTCCAATATAAACCATAGGTAACAAAAATCCAATACTGATAGAAGTATCGTTTAAAATTGTTTTTTAAACATTGGAAACTACGAAGATGTAGCAACAACCCAACGTCTAGAGTACTATATCAGACATTACCCATATTCTGTAATTTTTAAAACATCTTCGCGTGAATCATAGTCAGAAAAAATCGAATACTGGTAAAAGTATCGTTTAAAATTGTTTTTTAAACGTTGGAAACTACGAAGATGCAGCAACAACCCAACCTAGACTACAACTAGAGTACTATATCGGACATTGCCCACATTCTGTAATTTTTGAACCATCTTCGCGCGAGTAGGTCTCTCGAATTCGCAGTTTCATCGCGTGTAATCATTAGGTTGGATTTTAACGAAGTAAATACCAGTTAATCTCGGGGATTGTGCAACAGAGGTTCGTTTTGGCTGGATTGCATCGATCTTCGTCCCGTGGCACGGCCACAATAATCGAGCCGCGAGTTTATCAAGTTTCGAAGTACGGGCAGGCAGAGAATCAGTGCCAGTGGCACTTGGCTCGCGCTGACTGCGCGTTTCTCGCGCCAGCTGCTGTATTTCGCATTCCATGCAACTTAAAATTGGATCGCCTTAAGCGGTCGAAATAGCTTATCGAAATAGCTAGCCGGGCCAGTACGCGGTAATTACGAGTATCGACGTCGGTTGTAACTATCAGCGCGGATTCTGCGTTCGCCGGGCGCGAAACATTCGACGTTATTTCATTAAGCCAGCTAGAATTTTCGCCTCGGCGCAAACAGGACTTTGAACGGGGACGATATTAAAGTTTTTAAAGACTTATTAAAATTCCACGGATAATAGGAAAGACCCGCTCTCGCCGCGGGTTGGGTACCGCGCTCCATTAATGGCGCGCGAGATTGTTGCACGCGATAAGATTGTTATTATGAGTCACGCTGCAGGCACTTTGGTCGTTTGGTTAAAATGCTAATACGCGAGAAGTCCGTTTAACGGTTGCTCCGTTTGTCTTCGGCGATCGGAAGGACCGTAATCTCTGCGCCGCGAAGTGTTCAGGAGTTGACATGGCGGAATAAAGAGTTCGTGGATGGAAATTGGATTTCTAAGATACGAACTACCAGAATCGAAGAACTTTTGATAGAATATCACGATATTGTATTATTCAAAAGTTTTTGGGACGAATATTGCTAGCTAAATATTATTTTTTGACTATGCAAGATTTCTTTAATCCTTAAATAACGAGGTTGTGAAAATGTTGGTCCATGGAAAGCCAAACAATTGTGCAAGAAGAACAGAATGTTTCTCTTTGTCTTGTTGGTCACATTTTCGTTGATAATAGTGTGACAAACGATAAATACAAAATTAAAGTTACACGTAATAGATTGAATTATATTTTCTGTGCAATAATGTCGCAGAAGTATAAAAATGTCAAATATCAAATGAACAGTATCTCCACTGCTCCTAATCCCCACTAAAATTGAATGAAATACCTTTATGATATTTGCATGTGTACGAAGATGATGCACTCTACGACCACTTTGACGCCATTGAATGAAACGACGTTCACCGTCAAACAGGGGAATTAAAAAATGAATCGTCGTTCGAGCTTCATTCACCGGCAATTACTCTTTACATCGAACCTACAACGATCGATCTCGCTCGTACCATCCAGGGAGCTCGATTGCCCGTCAGGCGGGCGAAAAAATGGAATTTCCAAAGTCTACAAATTACCAGGGATCCCGTGGTTCCCGATCGATACGTATAATCAGCCTACTCGTTCCGTCCGACGCGATGAAAGCTGTCCGTGAAAATAACAGAAACGACCAACTTCCTCCGCGGTCCGTGTTTAATTCCCCGGCAATTGCGCTTTTTCATGCTCCGCTATCGCCGCGCCAAACAGGAAACGTCAATCTCGTCGAGCGAACGGCGACTCGAACGAACTTTTAAATTCGACCGCCGTCGAACCGTCAATCCGTCAACAATAATGTTCCTCGGGCCCGCGCGCGCGCGATAATTAAAGGCGGCTGTCGTCGTCGATAGAACCTCAATAAAATATGAAAATTGGACCGTGTTCTCGGCGTCGACTCGATGTTATCCTGGAACTCTGAAAACGAGAGAAAAAAAAGAGGACCGGGGATAAAAAAGAATTCAGGCGACAAGGCGCTGGAAGAATAGAGAGAAAACGAGACGCCGCAAAAAAAAAAACAGAGTGAACGCGTACCACGTTGGAAACGCTTCCGGTTGCAGACCAGGAGGACAGTGTCGGGGATTCCCGGGGGGCAACTGGGCTCATTCGATCTGACCCCGTGCGGTTGTTACCGAAATTAGTTCGGCCTGTACTGCTGACATAAATTGGAGGTAACCCGCCTCAGCTGCATATTCATGCACACACAAATAAAACGCTGGCTGGTACCTTCATCCGCAAATACACGCCTTTAACAAAGTGACATACCCAAGTGTGACGCTTTTTAATGGGCTTTCGCGCGGCGATGATGCTCGATACACTTACGATGTACGAGCAGATATTTAACGTTGAAATTTTAAGGGGCTGGCATCTTCGGTAATACGAACACGACTGACAGGCGTACAGGTACGTCTAAACCTATTTAACCCAAACTAGGGCAACGAGACTGTAGCTATTACCTTCAGGAATGATTTTTTAATTTTCATCTGAGATCACGAAGTTGCAGACGTAAATAATCACTTAAGAGAATTACGAATTGTCACCACGCGTGAAAAATAAAAATTTACACATTCCATATATAGTAAAATACAAAATTAATGCAACTTCTAAAATCAGCATTATGAGAATAATACTTCACACAGGACACGACCAAATATCCCAAGCATGAAGAAGAAAATGAAATATAGTTCACACATAGAATTGCGTGTAATAAAGCATACGTACTGTATTTTATATAACAGTCATTGCACAATCGCCTAATAGAATCAACTCAGAGTTAAGCCTATTAAACTATGTCGAAAGTCATAGATCATTAGGTTCAGTATTTCAAGCACTGTCATCGTTCGAAAGCCCATTAAAAAGGAAGCGTTAAAGTTTGGTATCTCTCCTTGCAAGACTCTTTCCATCTCGTTCCGATGCGTAGGTCTGCTCGTTGATTTTATCGGCTACGAGCATCCCTCGCGAACGCCTAGATCCGTCATCCCCTCGTTTATCCTTGCGACTCCCCCTCAGACAGGTTCGTTCTCCAGCGCTTTTTCTCCTCCCTCTTTTTTTTTATTCCGTGACGCGGTTAACGCTCGACCAGCCTGGGAATAAAAGTTTCAGCAACGAATTTCTAACTGGCGGGAATTCCTTGTTCGACGCGTCATGCGGCGAAAGTATGCCGCGAGTAATGGCTCGCAATTAAATTAAACGTTTCAATCGAATCGATCGGCCCGGTAATTTTAGCGCGAGGCCGCCGTGTCGGGCGAAATTGTGGATTTGGTTTTACGAGCATCGCGCGCAGTGTATTCGTTACAGGCAGTTATGGGCCGGGTAGATTTTCGCGCGAGAAAATTTAGGGGATCTGTTAATTAATGGCGGCACGCGCGGATGGTGCTTTTTGACTAGGATCGCTGACGGAAACGAGACTCGACCTTGCACCGTGTTTGTTACACGAAATTAATATTAAGTTATGGTAGATTTTTTTTTAATTAAAAAATAATACATTTTCACGTTCCTCGATGCTTAGAACTTGGTAAGATGTGTTGTTCGTCACTGACACAAAAATAACACATTTATTAAATGAGTTTGTTGATATGCAGTAGCAAGTGATTAATTTAAATTGAAGACCAGAAATATGATATAATTAATGTCTGTCAGGAATTGGATAAACATAAACTACAGTCAGGAGCAATAGTAACCAAACTCATAGAAGATATTGTTTCGTAGTATTAATTAATTCTATATTGATAATAATTCATAAACAGCAAAATTGTCGTTTCATTCAAGATTTTGTCTAGTTTAGAATTCAATAATTTTAATAAACATAAAAAAATATGTGTCAAATTTTATAGAGAACATTTTGATTAATAAAATATTTAAACACGACGTTTCATTATCAACTTCATTAAAAATTCTCGAGTAATTTTGAATCGAACGAGGAAAGGATTCCTAATATGGAATAACGTACGTTCATTTGCTTTATCGCGTATGTATCTAACAATATAATTACGAATGTATTGGTCAGCTCTGGCGTTATGAATAAATATGGACACCTCTGATAAATTACACAGTACGTTGTGTAAACAATATGGCCGTGACTGTTCAAATAATGTAATACGCTAATGTTTTATAGATGTTTGTATACGGCAAATAAACTTCAAACATTGCTATTCAAATTAGAAGGGATCCGTGAGTTATCTAAATATTGTGGAGGCTCTAGATGTATTTAAATATTACACCTTGTCGTTGATTAATTTGGGTCACACATATGCCTGAACCGTCGTGTCGAGCGAAATCGATGGTGCTCAGGAGATGATTAATAATTTGCATGTGCGTAATCGTATGTAAATACAAGCTGCACCTAAGGCAAGGTTTGCTACTACGCTTGATAGTACATTAGTATTATAAAAAGAAACATTAAATTTCTACAATTTTATACCTCTTCATTTAATGTTTCGAACCAAGGAAATAATATCAGTTCACGTAAAAACATTATACGAGCAAACTTTCAATAGAATCACTTCTTGCACGATTGTGTTAGGTGTACAAATGAATAATTCAATGTTTATTTTAAAAGAAAGTAAATTGAATTGTTCAATCAGAGTATTCGCCGTTGCTTTCTGTAACTTTAAGCCATCATTCAGGCAGCTGATGAATTCCATCTCAGAAAAATTTTACCTCTTTGGACACGATAAAGTCGTCAATATAATAATAAATAATATGTACACCTAATATAATAATATATAGTTCATACAGCAATTTGTTTGATTGTAAACGTTTGAGTTTGCTCACAGTCGACAAATTTAAACTCATTAGATGTTCATCAGTTTTTCGAAATTGCATTTTCACATAAGATATTATACAAGTTTCGCCATAGTTCATGCCACACATAATATTAAAATACTTGACCCGTGCACAAAATAATGTTAAATACTCCTGCACCGACAACGAGTAACTAGGACCATAATCGCTGAAGTAGTTAATTAAATCCATTGATATTAATTGAATGGGTATTAAATCACCGTATTTTAAACACAGGAGGGTCCATGATACCTCCGGCACTCGAAGGGTATTTAAATTATACTCGCTGAATATTTTGATCGTTCAAGTATCCGAATATTCGAGCACAGAATAATTCGACAAAAATCCCCATAGCCTGGTAGAAAAGATTGACGACTAAACCGTCGCTCGTTTATTGACAGCTCAACGACAACCAGCGGCTGACAATCGATGTTCGTGCCCGTAAATAATAGGTAGTGCACCGTAACGGTTACAATATGAATACTCGTCCAGAGCGAAGGGGAACACGATAAAAATCTTGGTTCGCGGCGCAGTACGTTTCTTCAAAGAACGCTGCACGCTCTTTTCCTCTCCACTGAAAGTGTTCCCCGTCTATCGGAAAACGAAGGTTGCATGCGTGAATGGTCGATGCTTTCACAAGGGAAAAGAAGCAGAAAGATTACGCGAATGGACGGAGAGTTAAAGAGGATGGCGAGCGCGTAACCGGGCAACGACAAAAATGGAACGATTTCGCGGAGGTGGAATACCGACGTACAATGAGTCCCGTTGATCGTAATCGCCATTGTGCGAGCGTCCCCCGTTCTCGTTATTATCGGCGGGCCACGGGTGTCATCACGACGGAAAAATGGCCCACGCATTTTCGAAGTGCTTCGAATCCGCCCCGTCGTCTCCCTTTTCCATACCAGATCGATCGCCGCCCTTGCACGCTGGAAACGTTACCCTCTCCGCCGATCAGCCCGTGGCTGTCTTCCTTTTATCCTTCTCCTGTTCCTTTTCTCTACCTTTCCGCCCACTCCCACGGACAAATTTTAAAGTCGATTGAATTTCCGGTCGGACAAACCGCGAGGCGGCCACCAAACAATCCGACGCTCATTTTTCAACCCCTCTAACGTAAAATAGTCTTCCGTGGACGTGACTCGTTCTACCTTTTGTTCTTTCGCGCGGAGCGCGACACAATGGAGAATAAAGTACGTGCAAAAATAAATCGAAAACGCGGAGCAAAGTTGCCTCTTACGGCGCTTCGTTCCTCTTTGGTGAGAATTGATTTCGATGACGTAGGTTGATCTCGCGTTTAGCTGACGAATAGTCAGACTAGTTGAAAGTTGGAATTTTGTTATTTAACGCGTTAAATATTGTATCTCTGGGGATAAAAATATTATTGTTCTCCTCGTTCTTTGTGGTTTTATTTTCAGTACGCGAAATCGACGCTAAAATTGCAACTCTGCTTTTTCGTTTAGCAAATAATTTTGCTTTATCGGGGAAACGAAAATAGCTATCGCGTACTACGGCGAACCGACCGACATCTCCGTGATCGCGAACCTCCAGATCGCATTTTTCCCTTTCACTGTCGACTCATTTTTCATCGCGCGCGGGAGGAAAAATATTAATTACGAAAATTCCGCAGCGAATGTCTCGCTCGTCGCGTCCCTTTGAGCACGGACCGTACCGCATTCTTTTTTCGCGTGCATTTTTATTTTCCGGCGATCGTTGTTTTTTTTTTTTCTCGCGAACACGGAAACTGCAGCGGTACCGATTTGACTCTCGTTATTGATATAACGAGGAATCGAGTCACCGGCGCAACCCTCTGGTACGCGCTCTTCTGCGCGTCGCGTGCTGGATTTATACGCATTAATTAAAGCATCGCCGATTATTGGAAATCCAAACGGCGTGTTCAGGCGATACGACAGGCGTAACAGTTAACGAAACGTCCATTAATAAACCGAATCGCCGGCGCGAACCCGAGCTCTGCTCGAGACGCGTTTTCGAGACGCGAAATTAACAAGGTAACCGCCCCGTCGGTGTTCCGTTCGAAACGATGGCTGTAAAATAGAACGTGCAAGTGATTTAATTCCGGCTATACAAAGCGCAACAACGTGCACCGATTAGGGGATACTAGGGTTAATCGTACCACTTTAGCTGTTTGTATTTGTGAATTACTCGGATTTACGTAGGTATTTTCGTTTAATTTTTGCATCGATGTGTGTTAACGTTAAAACAGTCTTTATTCTTTGCTTTTAACAACGTTGAAACTTCTTTGGGTGAATAGAGTCAAATTAGATTTCAAAATGAACATAGAAGATAGCATAAATTATAATTTTTTATATTCGTTAGATAGAAGATAAAAAGCCCTTTAAAATGAGTGTTCATACAAGTCGATAGCATTATTAGTTCCGGAGATATGAGGATTATTGTTTCATGTCGATCGGATGGCTAGTTCCGGAGATATGGGCTTCGAAGCGTTTGTTTACATCGCGAGGTCAATGAACTTTCTTACTATGGCCTTAGAAAACTTACTTCTTTACATAAATTACGATATCTCCGAAACGGAAAGTCGGATCAACATAAACAAAAAACCATTTTGAAGGGGAAGCTTTACCGCTTCGAACAGTGACTCAATTATAGAGAAAACATTCGTAGTTTCGAAATTGTACGTGTACAAAGTTTAACTGTTTTTAGTACGCATTGGTAGACTGTTCCAAGACAGTGGAAACTGAAGATTCTCTCCTTTCATCTTTGTTATATATGTATTTCGTATTTACATCGGAAGCTAACCAAGATTTGATACCAAATTTTGTCTGCTTTTTTACAAAAAAGTATAAATCGTTCAAGACAGACTATTTATTTTTCTTAGAAAACAAACAATAAAAATAGTAGATAATATTAAAAATTCATTGTACGTATACTACAACATAAGAAAAGTCGTGAAGTTAAATGGCGCTAAAATAACATTGTATATTACAAATTCTAAACGAAATTTTAAAAACGTTTATTTGACCGGTCGTGCTAAATTCAGTGTTAAGATGAGACATGTTTCAGAATGTTTTTCAGAGAATATATAATCCATTCCTGCATAAACTGTAATATATAATTTTGTTGGCTACTTAACGAAATTTTTTAATTTGCATAACTGTAAACTTGATGCATAATATTGTCTGTATGATACTATCGTATAAAATAGTGTTATAATGCATATAAAATTCTTAGGATATTGAACCAATATTTATGGAAAAGAAACAAAAATTAATTAACATTACAGAAGATAAAAAAATGTCTTCACGTTTTAAATTTAATTAGGTTCAGTTAAAAGAGGGATTTAGTATGAGAAACATGAAACTGAGGAAGACTCATTTAAAGCAGAGCTGAGCAGAGTTTTTATAAATTTTATATAATTATATATAAATTTCGTTTATTTCTAGCGTATAGCAAGATTGGCGAGATATATCGGAAAGATTCGAGGTTCGGTGATATGAATCAGAGTCGGCACGCGTTATCCAGACCGAATGCTCGAAATCGAGTAGGAGGTATGTCGACGACACTCGATCGAGTGTTCGTTGACAAACCAGAAACCAATAATAGAACAAAGGGCAACCGTTAAACGCGTGCGCGTAATTCGATAAGCTTGGAAGACCAAATTTCCAACGAGTACGCGTACGCGCAGTGATCACTCGCGACGATTCGACACTACGGTGGCTGGCTGTAACTTAACGCGAATTAAGGGTAATTGCAATCGACCAGCTGTCGGAAATCCATCCGTAGTGGATAAAAAATACTGAACAGTCGTTGAAAAAGAAAGAACAAACAAAACTATTTTAAACTCGACAGGAGTAACTCCAAACATGATTGTCGTAACGAGTAATTAAAGAGGAGAATTTCATATAAAATGTGTTGAAAACAATTTTTAACACGCTGAAAATATGAAAATGTATTATGAAAATTGTTTGCACACGCGAACCCGGTAGATACTTACGCGCGGTTCCTCATTTATTCCATTTATTCACTGAAATCGGAGCCTCGTTGACTGAAATATAGTGCTTTCACCGTAATCCGAATATTTTTCAAGCTCCGTCGAAGTCGGAGGGAATCGAATTTGAAAACGTGTATTTCCGGCTGATCGTAATTTCATTAAAAGGTTACGCATCCCATTGTTTCGCCCCGACATTAGCAAATTTATTAGCGAAACGAGTTATCGGCGAGTTCAAGTATTTCATCGATAATTTCCGCGCGCCCCAAATCGAGAGCATTTTCAACCCCGACGGGCTAATAATGTTCAAATATGCGCCGTACCGAGTCGAACGACGTACGCAAAAAATCACCGCCGATTGATGCACTCGATTTCTGTTCCTCTTTTCGCGCTCTTCCGTCGACGGGGCTATTTTTCGCGGATTACGCCGCGGCTATACGGTTTTTTGTAATGTGTAGTTACTGTTTCGGCTCGCTCGTCTATTGATACCGTGCAAACCAGTCCCGTTTAATTTTATCGATACGCCCATGAGTGGAGGCTGCTCACCGCCTAATTTGATACTCGAAAACGACCGTTAAACCGGGGTTAGTTTTTGAACGTTCGCGTTTGATGGCACGGATGTATCGCTCTGATTGATTCTATTAACGCCCAACGCAAACATCTCTTCGTTCGTTTCATTCTCGGCTCGATAACTGTCGCGGTACGTTCATTCAGAGAATAAAAGCTCCTATCAAAAAATTGCTCTTGTATCTTAACATTCATCGATAAATCTCGTAACTACGAATTTTTGGTTCCTCAATTTTCAACTGTTAAAAAGATCGAAGATGTCATAAACATCGAAATATTCAAGGATACTATAATCAGAGAATTAATTTAGGCAAAAAGGTTAATGTAGGCAAAATTTTTTAAACGTATTGAGTGAACCCACTTTCCACAACCTATTTGCACAAAAGATGCAAACTTTCATTCAGTAATTGGGCAACATCACCTCTATAAAGGCTCTGGTGTTTTAACATTCATCGATAAATCTCGTAACTACGAAATTGTGGTATCCCCAATTTTCAACTCTCAAAAGGATCGAAGATGTCACAAACATCGAAATATTCAAGAATACTATAATCAGAGTATTAATTTAGGCGAAATGGGGTGCCTCGAATTTCCTGATTGCTCGATGCTAAATTTTTTAAATATATTGAGTGAACAAACCTATTTGCACGAAAGACGCAAACTTTCATTCGGTAATTGGGCAATATTCCCCTCCATAAAGGCGCCAGTTATCGTTTCTACGGGCGCAGAAATTTCAGAAAACGGTAGAAGCGGTCTTTTTGCAAGAACGATCGTCATAAATCTGGTCCCTCTCGCGGCGCGATTACGACTTCCGCTATTGGCCGGTCCTAACATTCCCGTTTACGTCCCTTCGAGGCAATTCCAGTAATCTCCTAAACGAAACCCTTTATCTCCGCATTACCATAAATCCTAATTAATTGGACGCGTACTATGCGAAGGTTAGTCAGCCTACGAAATCCCGGAGCGTCTCGATTCCCAGATAGCGAACGTGCCCGTCACCCCTGTTTTTGGCGTCATGTCTTTCCTGCCTAACTTCATCCGCGCGGCCCCGTGGCCCCGCGTTCCACGGAGAACTTCCGGCCCGGAAGAGACTATGGTCGTGGTACGATTAATAGTTGGCTCGGTTCTCGAAGCAGAGCCAGGCAAGGCCAGCCAGCCAGCCAACCAGGCAATCCGGGGGTTCGGTGTATTCGACGTGGGATAAGGGGATGCTCGGGGGTGACACGGTAGCTGCAGTGCAGGCCAACAGGGTGGGGCTGAGAGGGAAAGGAGAGACGGGGTCTGACTGGAACCATGCTGCCATAACACTGCCGCTAATTAAACGATTAATCATGCAACGAATGACACGTACCTAACCGGTTCGCGGGGAATCGCTCCCGCCAGACTCCGCGTCGCTCGACCGGCAAAGGTTATGCCTGTTATTCCCTGCATAACCTGCGTCCGTGGTGCGTAACATCTGCATATTTCGGCGCATCGGTGGATGCTGAAGCCTGCTCGAAGGGCAGCCAACGTTTCGACCATTCGACTGACGTTTATTTTGTTCAGATTGAAACCCCATAATCGGGGGTTGTTCCGTTGTGGTGGAATAGCAAGATTCCTGGAAGATTTGTTGCACGTTTTCTCAGAACCAGTTTTGGGAGTTTAGAGTGTAGGAGAGAAACTGATCTTCTGGAAAAAGTTTCTCAAATCTAATAGTTAGGGTCGTTGATTTGGCTAATGTTTATTTCGTTGAAGTTGAAATATGGCAATTGAGAATTGTCTTGAGATTCTTGGAAGATTTGTTTCACGTTCTCACAACACCAGTGTGGGGATTTTAGAATGTAGGAGGGAAACTGATCTTTTGGAAAAAGTTTTTCAAATCTAATAGTTGAAATCGTTAATTTGCCTAATGTTTATTTCGTTGGAGTTGAGATGTGGCCATTGGGTATGGTGTTAAGATTCCTGAAAGCTTTGTTTCACATTCTCACATGACCAGTGTGGGGATTTTAGACTGTAGGAGAGAAACTGATCTTCTGGAAAAAGTTTCTCAAATCTAATGGTTGGATTTATTGACTTGGCTAATGTTCATTTCGTTGGAGTTGGGGCCTAGCAATTGGGAATCGTCTTGAGATTTCTGGAAGATATGTTTAGTGTTCTCCCAACACCAATATGGAGATTTTAGAGTGTAGAAGAGAAACTGATCTCCTGGGAAAAGTTTCTGAAATCTAATAGTTGGAGTCCTTAATTTGGCTAATGTGTATTTCCTTGAAGTTGAGACGTGGCAATTAGAAATCGTCTTAAGATTCCTGGAGGATTTGTTTCGTATCCCTTTTAGACTGATTGGCATATTCTGGAGAAAATTTTTAAAATCGTACGAATCTTTCGAATTTATTTACGCTTGGTCATGAATTTCCAACAGCAACTCATCGATAAGTTTTTAGTTTAGCAACTTTTGTTTATCTTTTTTAAATTTTCTTTGCCATTTTATTACATGTCAGAAATGTTTTTTAAACCTAATATTTCTTGAATTGCAACAAATATTAGAATAATTGATTAATGTACGTTTTGATCGACTAACGAGCTGCGAAATATTTAGTTATATTTTGTTAACATTGTTCAGAGTGACATCGACTGACCTATTTCTTATCTTGTTTGTTTCAGGTAAGCACTTGTTACTTGTTAAATCGAAGCACGTGGGATGCCCTGTCGTAAGTAAAGTTTCAATACTAACTAACAGGGTCCACAGTTATGTTGAAGTTGTTTAACCCGTTTAGTTAATTTGTAAATGCAAAATACGTTCCTCGAAAACAGAGACCGTTAATTCATTATCATTACATGTCCAAATATTTGACAAGATTTCTCAATAAGAAGTTAAAGAAATTAATTTCTAGTGTAAAACATCAAAGAGAATAATTTTAGATTACGTACATACGGCTCTATTAGAGACATCGATTTACAAAAATCAAAAGAAACAATTTTTCGTTGACGTTCCAGTTTTCTAACAAAACTTCCCATTAAATTTCTCCTCGAAATCCGCTCGATGGAAAGAACCGGTAACGTCGAAGGTAATAAACTCCTTTGTTAAGCCACGCGCGTTGAAATATCGCGAGAGATCCGCTCCCGTGCGAACAGAAGGAAACGCTGAAAGTAAATCGAAGGTAAACGCAAAGCAACCGAACGTGAAGCGGTAGACGATCAGGATAAATTTTAATTCGAAGATATCGGGCGAAAAAGAAAGAAAAAATTGGACGCGAGGAGGAAGGAAAAACGTCGACGAGGGTGAAAGAGAGAGAGAGAGAGGGAGAGAGCAACCGATGGAGAAGGACACGGATAACGTTTCGTAATCGAATCGCGTTTCACGTGGGTGGAGGACACAGAAGGGAGATCGCAATCCCCCAGCCTGTTCTCTGTTCAACGGGGGATGGTCAAGTCCGCTTTCACGGTCCATGCCGCGCTTCGTTTCGATTGCTCGACGCATCGATACTCGACATCGGCCATGCCCGTCTATTATTCGTTGCGGCCAATGGTCACCGGTATCACCGTACACCCGGTTATGATTTGTTACTCTGTTCCCGACGTGTGTCGCTGTACACGACGAACTTCTGCGACCCCCCGCCTCTTCATCACCCCCTCCCACCAACCCTTCGAGTTTTCCTGTTTCTCTGTGAAGTCTGTGGAAATCGTTCGAACGCATTGCACGATAGCAAGAAGTACTTTTCTTTCGTTCGCTGCTAACGAAAGGCGACTTTCGAACGAAAAGATCTCCAGAAGTTGCTGGACGTCCGAGTTTACCTTAATCGAAGTTCCATTTTACGGTAACTCCAAGCAACTTGTATTGGTAATCTAAGGGGCGGAGTTATCAAAGACTCTACTCGAATTACGAATTTTAGAAGAAAACGTAATGGAGGTGACCATAATTAATTATTTATTTACGTGTATTTATTAAGGGATCGTGCCTTCAAAATAACAGATTGTAATCGAAATTTGGATCGGGTAGGAACATTCCCAATTTTCAGTTTTCAGGAACAACGACGTCCATAGAATAGAATGAAACAATAATCATAGTAGAAATTCACGTATGCGTGTTTATTAATTTATCACTGTGACAGTCTAACCCCCTCGAGGCATTGGGGTAATATATTACCCCATCCAACTTTTGCGAATGCATTTCAAGTTTGCGCTATTTAATAATAGAAACAATCCCACATGGCTCTTGATATTTCCAACATATCCGTTTCGTGTTTTAAATAGTTTTATATTCGTGTTGGAAAAACAGTGATAAATTGTATCATTTAATCTAAAAGAAACGAAAACGTACCGAGGGAAACAAACAGAATTTTAAACAAAACTACGTACCTACAGGATATTTTTCCCGGCACAGTGATCACCGAGAGATCAGTCAATTACTTTTGACGCGTTACGAATTAATCTTGGCCTATTGCGCGTCGTTACGTGTCAGCTCGTCGAGAATAGGATACACCATCGTTGCGTCTAATTACATTCAAACAGTGATCAACGAGTCCCCTACGATCCCTCTTCGAGTGGGTTTCGAGAACGTAGCCAGTAATGAGCAGAATTCCATCGGAATAATAGACGACGAACGCAAACTCTTTGACGCGAAACTTAGTTTATATTATCTACATTGGAAAGAGGGTGCTTCTTTCCCTTCCGCGGCAACTTAATATTCCGCGACTGATTCCGGGGTGGACACACACACAAGTGCGTCGTGAAATTATCCGCAACGAGTTTTTGTTACTAAAACGATCTGCCGTGCGTGTGTAAAATGTACAAGTTAAAACCTTATGGTCCATTCCCAAGGGAGTGGTTCAGCTGCCGTTTGAACGAGCCTCTCCTATTCGACGGTTTATTTGCACGTGTGTTAGGCTAGCAATTTCAAATTCCGTATAATCCGTGCAGTTGATCTTGCAGTTTGTGAAATCATAAAACGAGTGGAATCTGGAAACCATACAGATTACGCGAACAAATTACTGAGTAAATAGCGGCTTTCATGGCGATGCGGTACGATTAGAATTTCTAAACAGAGCGAAGTTACGTTCTCCTTATTACTCGGATTGCAATTTTTGTTAAATGTTGTTTATTTTTTAAACGTTACTAGCTAGTGAGTGAATCAGAAATGGAAAGACAATGGACAAATTCGTGTTTAATTTTTTATCTCGCTAGGAGAAACGTGTGGATAGCGACGCGTGACATTTCGATCGGCGCACGTACGTAAATTACGTTCGAATTGAATCGTATCGAGGGCAGAGACGCCGAGCGTCCATTTATTCGCCGCGAAGCTAATATTATATATTTGACACTTTTATCTAGATAAGAATTTTGCCCATTTCCGACTGTAACGCGCTCGCCGACTTACACGAATTCGGTTGTGGCGTAAATAGGCCGCCCGGAGGCGGAAATCCATGAAAACGTAGAGGCCGGGAGACGCGAGGCGCGGAGATTGTACGTATAACGCGAGGCTATAAAGAATATGAGATCGAAAAAGGTATAAGAATGGCCTTTTCGCACCGCCCACGGTATACTGTATAATCCTCCGATTCTCCCATTATCCTCTTGTTTCTCTGCTCGTGGTCGCAATTTATTATATTCCCTTCTCTTCCCTGCACGTTCTCTTTCCCTCTGTTGTTTCCCTTGCACCCCCTACCGCGACGCCTTTCGTGCTCGTTCGCCTCTTCCGTGGATACGCGCTCTCGTTACAACCCTCGTGAGCGAGAAGGGGTTGGAAAGGAAAGAGAGAGAGAGGAGGATCGTTGCCGGGGTGCGCTACAGGTGTCGACGAGATACAGGTGTTGCTAGGATAGCTGTTACTGCGAGGAGGGTAGAAGCGGCCACCACCGCTTTCAGCCCTTCGCTTCCTCTCCTCGTGTTTTCAGCGTCGACCCCAAACGAGACTCGCGACCGAAACTTTCGGAGATTGCGGGGCTTCGGAAAGACTCTCCAGCCGCGTAGGGTCGCGTTCGTCGCCGCAACGCGGGGGCGTAAACTGAATTAACGACGACGTCGTCGATTCGTTCCGCTGCGTGTTTATTACCCGCGCCGAATCGAGTTCGCCGCGACGACACCGCGGGAAATTTCGACGGGAATTCTAATTCGAATAGCACCGTTAGCTACTACATTAAATAGTTTTACAATATATTATAAAAATAATTTAATTGTACTCTGGTGGTTCGTTGAAATTTTTCTTGTATCAAAGATGCAATAATGACAAAAGGGGTTGAAAACATTAAGCAATTTCAAGACTTGTAAAACATAAAATTCTTATTCGAATGGTGCTATAGTCACATAGAAGAATTAAAGTTTTAAATAATTTGAATAGTTTTATATTACAAAAATAATTTAATTCTACTCTGGGAAGTTCATCAAATTTCTTTTTATATATCTAGAGTGCAATAATGATACACAAAAGGAGCATGGGTTAAGGAGTCCATCCATGTTAGGGAAACTTAAGAGCTTGAAAACATTTAATTACAAGATTTGTCACCAAATACAACATTCTTCTTCGAATGGTGCTATAGTTACATAAAAGAATTAAAGTTTCAAATATTGTGAATAGTTTTATATTACAAAAATTATTTAATACTACACTAGAGTTTCATTAAATTTTTTATCACATATCTAGAGTGCAATAATAACACATAAAATGGGGCATGGGTTAAGAAGTCCATCTATATCAGGGAAGCATAAGGGGTTGAAAACATTCAATTACAAGACTTGTTACCAAACATCAAATTTGTTATTCTAAAATGACAGCTTTAAGTACCAATTATAATCAGAATATCTTACATTTTCTAAGACGATGAAAATTACGTCTTGCTTATCCATGACAAGTAAATAAGCAAAATCTGATCGATGCAGTGAGAGGTGGTATTTTAAAAATATTGAGTAATCCTTGTGTCGCGTAATGGATTAGAAAAATAATCAGTTGGCAATATTGAAAACAAATTACCCTCGCATTGTCGAGGCTCCCGTCGCAGACGAACGCGAATTCCCTGTGAAATCGAGCCTCCGGCACGAGATTTTCACGACCGGATAAATTGGACGACGAAATTGGCAGTAGGGGTGATGGTTGCTCGATGGGGGAGAATCGAGTCGCAGAAAAGCGAGCGCGTAAGGGACGAAATGTCGCTAGGGCTGACGCAATAATTGCCACGTGATGTATTGCCAAAGGCGTTGTAGCCCCTGAAAAAAGTTCTGGGATCTCGTTTTTCGTTCTTTCCTCTGGCGTTTATCGAGAACCGGCGCATTGACTTACAATTTCTATGGCGTAAGAACGGGACCCCCTTGCAATGGCGTTGTTGCGTATAACTCTACAAAAATATACATATTCGTCTCAGCATCAGTAACTACAATCTACTTTATAATCCTATTTTATTGTACACCAGTCATATTCGACATATGAGACATATTTGTCTCAGAAAACAAACTATAAGAATATACTAATAGAAAAGTCGTGAAGATAAATAGCGCTAAAATAATATTGAAGTTTTAAAAACGGTCATTTGATCACACGTGGTAGGTTTAGTGTTAATATCACGCATTACACTTTTGCTCTAAGAATGTCCAGAAATCTCCACCATCCAATTCAATTTTGAAACCTTGTTGATTCTTCAGACGAAGAAATACTCGAAGCCTGGGATTTTCTTAAATTTAGTTCGACTCAACAGAACGATAAATGTGATCTTGTAGTTCATTCGTTCGGCAATAAAAGCCTAAAAAAACTGCATTCAATTAAGAGAACCTTTATAGCCCGGCGAGTGCGTGTACGGGGCCGCCAAGTTTCTTCAACGTCAAACTCAATAGAAGAAGCTAAAACCAATTCTGATGCTCGTTGCCGGAAGTCCGTGGAACGCGAACGACCGCCGCACGAAGATAAGCCACTGCAAGAATGAGGACACGAAATGAAGCTGTTGAACGAGACTTCTGTTGCCTGACATCTTCACAAAGGAGCACACCCTACCCTCAAGATACTCATCCTATAAAACAGCGGCTTCGTATCCCGCGAGATTGGATTCTCCAGTCATTTTCCCTTGTCTATGTCGTCCTTGTGTTAGCGACAAGAGCATGTATCGCAACGACACGTTCTACGGCCTCCTACTTGACGTTAACGAAGCTCATCCAGTAATAAAAATCTTCATAAAGCAGTCGAGGGCTCGGTCGGGTACGAAGGTAGCCTCTAGAAATGGAAACAACAACGCGTATAGTACGCAACGCCAGTGCATACATATGTAGTTCATAACGCCCAGAACCTTGCTGGAAAATCGAGTAAAAACTACAAATTAGTGATACGAAACATTCGAGGCTTTTACTAGCCATGGTTTCTGGGTGTAACTCTAGCTCTGTTTTAATCGAATTTTATCTCTAATGACGTGGGGACACTTCCTGCACTCTCCGGCAGAGGGCTACGCTCAACCTTTCGCTCTCACAAGTACTCACTATTTCTTTATATTGTGGTAAAAAATATAACAAAAATATTAAAGGAACATTTCATCCTGGGTTTGCACTGCAATCTAGCTTCAACCAAGTCAAAAATTTCGTTTCGAGCAAACACTATAAAATCTGCAGAATTGTCTACTTAACTTTAACGCCAACAAAATTGCTGGACATATACTTACATTCAAACACTAATATTATTTAATCAGGAATCTTACGACATATCTACACCAAATTGTGCTTTGTAATTTGAAGAATGTAAATATTTGGATATTTCTCAAATACCATATTCAAAATTATTAGATGTAGATCGTAATTATTCTAGAAATTCCGCTTTGATCCATCAGTATCATTCGTACAACACGCGAGAAGCGCTAAGTAAATAAAGCAGAGAGCCTAGACGAAAGCACACGCTGAACGGGAAAAAGTGTAGGTACTCGAGGTGAAAGGAAGAAATATATTGGCCAACGCGGATCCCTTCTGAACGGACAGCGGAGGCGAAAGGAACTTTTCTATCACCGGCTCTCACGGCAATACAATTAAAAAGATTGCAAAAGTTTGCAGTGCGAGTGCACGGAACGCGCCTTCTGCTCGCGCGGCGCGGCCTAACTTCGCGCTCCGAGCAAAGAGAGCTGGGAGAAACGTCTTCCGCTTACTTCTTCGTCGGCGGACGATTGTTTGTTTGTCTTCCAATCGGTGAACAGGAAGCTCCGGATCTTCTCGCCGAAGGGACCTCGCCCGACGAGCACCTTCTTACGCTTCTAACCTCGTAATGCTTCTCCAGCCGTTTCTTCGCCTCGCCACTCGAAGAAACTTTCGTTTCGCGGCGATTCACCCTTTCGAAGGATCTCTGCATTCCTTTAATAGGCTCCAACGAGCCGATGCCTACCCTTACAAGTGATTCCACGAACTTTGCGATAAGAAGTCTGTTGGAACTATCTTGACTTTGTCGAATTCTAGATTTCTGACGCGTGAGAATATCTGGTCAAGCAATTAAGCAAATTTAAAAAATTTTATTTATCCCTTACTCTATGATACGTTCTACATTGCATTAATATGGATTTTAAAAGACGTTGACAATTATTAAGATGAATCACTTTAATGGAAACGAAATTATTTTCGAACGTCTGTAAAGAAAATTGGACTCAGCTTTAAAAATATTATATTTATTAGACATATCTGAAAGAGGCTTCCGGACAGAGTGTTTTAAAGAGTCCACCAGCCGATATGAAATATATAAATTCTTCAATTTTGCTCCAACCCTTGTAGCGTGTACAAATAGCCGACGTTTTGTACGAACGAGGCAATATTACAATATCAATTTAATAGTTCAGTCAGAGTCAGCTCCACGAGCAATATTCTTTTAATCACTTTAACTTTGTTTCGTTCGTGACTACGATTTGTAAATAAGTTGTCAATGTAGTGATAGGATGCAATCGAAACCTCTTTGTTTCTTCGTTTGTAAGTACGTTAATTCCCTTGCAAAAGGGATTCGTGTGTTCAAGCAGACACATTTGAATATTAATATATTATTTTCTGGTGATTATACTTTCTCGAAATTGAATCTTTCAGAACATATTTCCAAGATATATCTTTAAAGAATTTTTAGATTAAAATAGAAATCTCATAAAGATAAAAGCGAATAGTAAAATTAAAATTCCAGCTATAGTTCCCATATTTTATGTATTTTTATTTTATATTATTTCCGTGATATTTTACCCCAAAAATTAAGCAGCTATTCAACTGATTGAAGCAAAATGTTTATTTCGATATCGAAAAGTCTACGGAGAAACGAATGGAAAAATTGCGAACGTAAGCTTGTTTGGATACGTTTTCTACGAAATGTTTTTAGTGTGTTTGCGATTTCCATCCACCAATATTTTCCCGGGACATTTTGTTTCCGGCGTCACGCTTCTAGGAGAGGATTCTAAATTTTCCAGAAACCCTCTTTCATATTTAAATGCGCGCCTTGCATGGAATCACCCGGTCCGTCGAACACGTGACAGCTGCGACATATTTCAGAATGAAACTGCACTCGCTATGTATTCGGAGGAGGACCGACTTATTCATCTTCCTTAGACATCATGCGATAACGATGCGACGATGTCTGCACTCAACCTGCCTTCGATAAACGAGAAGCGAAGCCTCCAACGCGTTTATTGTATAAATTCCCGATGGTAACGTCGCGTTATTTTACCGTGAGCTTCGCAGCAGCACCAAATTTTTTGCATTATTAGTAACAATAATTCTTGCTTCACGAATACCTTCAAACGTTTCTCAGAATCGAATATATGACTATTTTTAAATTTTGTTCTAAATTAAATTGATAAAAATACGAAGTGTTTAGGCAATTTACGAGAAAAGTAAATCGATAACCCGCTCCATTAAAACGTAATTAATTTTTCGCCAATGAAACAAGTTTACGGGTGTCGCGGACACGCGTGCCACAGATAGAACGCAATACTTTCGCAAGACAAACGTATTCCAGTCACGAAGTAGGCAATTACTGCAAACTAATTTCGTCGAAATATTAATCTCACCTTTATGCCGTGCTCTCGAAACGGTTTCCACGCAGTCGGTCAAATTGAAACGAAATCTCGCGGCGATTTCATTTATCCTTATTACCGGGAACCGCGTAATATTCGTCTTCCGCGGAAACGACGTTCATGAACCGATAATACGGGAACGTCGCCGTCCGGAAAGCCGCGGAGTAAAATATGAGGCGTATCATTGCTAATATTTTTCTCGTGGAAATGCTCACGGGGTCTCCCAGCGCGCGCAGAAGAAGAGCTTCGGCCGCGAACGATAACTCACTTCCTGGAGAATCCTTAAGGGCGCCTCGTCGAAGTCGGAACGGAAACAGAGAAAGGAAAGGGGTGGGCCGAGAGAATAACTCAAATTTATGAGGTGCAGAGCCAGACCAAATTCCCGTTCATACCGTTCCCTTCGAGTCCACTTACACTCGACCGTTCCCGAATGGTTCCCTGAATTCGTGCCCGTTCTCCGATAGCTTATACCGCCGCGTTAATCTATCGACTTCGACCTCTGACGTTCGCTTTATTTCGACCGTTATAAATCCCCCGACGCTCTTCTCTTTAATTCAACCAGTCGTCAAAAATTGTCTTTCATTTAACCACGGTTCGAAAACAGTAAACATTTCTGCAACATCCAAGTTCGACGTTCGATTATCTTTCCATATGAAGCCATGATTTTGATTAGAAAATGTAAAGATGTCCCAAAATGTATAATTTCAGTAATCATTTACTGCTTCAATCCTCTTAAAGTATTTGTAAACCATAAATATTTAAACTCGTATTTCTTGTATGAATTTAAGAAAATAGTGTCTTTGTTGATATTAACGTTCGATTATCTTTCCATTCGAAAGCATGATTTTGATTAGAAAATGTGAAGATGTCCCAAAACTTATAATTTCAATAATCATTTACTGTTTCAATCCTCTTCGAATATTTGTGAACTAAAAATATTTAAACTCATATTTCTTGACTGAATTTAAAAAACTAGTGTCTTTGTTGATATTAACATTCGATTAGCTATTTTTTCATTCGAAAGTATGATTTTGATTAGAAAATATAAAAATGTCCCAAAATGTATAATTTCAATAATCATTTACTGTTTCAATCCTCTTCGTGTATTTGTCAACTGAAAATATTTAAACGCATATTTCTTGAATGAATTTAACAAAATAGTGTCTTCCTCGACACTAATGCGAGCCAATTTTGATTTTTAAGATTCCATAACGAAGATACAATCAAAGATAGGAATATGATGCCTTGAAAACATCACACGAAAACATATTTCCGTGAAAGAACTGATTGAACAGTTGAGAGAAGCTCCCACGAACATCCATGCACAGTTTCAATAGTGTGGAAAAATACTGGGAATATCGGGACCGCATGAATTATCGTTCCAAAATTCTATTCGTGCGAATTTCAATCTACGATTTATCGCGTAACTAGCAGCTTAGCGAACCATTTCTGGAACGAGCAACAACAGGAGACACACAGTGGATTTTACGTAACAATGTTTCGCGGAGACAACTGCTAACTCGGGCAGCCGAAATTGGACGAAAACGAGATTTCGTAATACGCATAACGAAGGAAAAATAATCCCGCGCTTCCGCTTTCTACTTTATTTCCGTCTGTTGACCAACATTATTTTCGGTAAAGTTTATCGAGTTCGTTACGATATTCTCATTAAATATTCGTTGGCAAAGTATTCGAATTCCATTTTCGTTAGAGTACATTAAATCGACTATTCTCGATTCCGAATTAAATATTTAATTGGCTTAATGTCAGCGACGCAAACGCTGGAAATATGTCAAGGAAACTGTTCAAGTATATTCGTCCAGTACTGTCCAGCGGAATTATTGCGTATGCAAAAGGTGGAGTTGTTGAATGCTATGGCCTTCGTTTATCGATAAGTATGTTGCAATATTATACACATATTTAACAAAACCCAATTGCTTCTCGTTACCGTAGAAATATTTCTTCCACGAGCGAAAATGGGTTAGAACGAACGCGATATTTCGAACTACTCTCTGCCTCGTTATTATACGAGCGACGTTTGAACGATTCGTGAATGTTACAGAGCACGGTGCTCAGCCTGATTCCTTCTAAAATTTTCACGCCGCCACAGCTCGCGAGGAGCCGGCGGCTATAAATCCCGAAGTCCTATATCTCTTGGAAATTCGGTTTGAAAAGTATTAGGGAAGTCAACTTGAGAAGTATCATACATAAATCACCATTTCCTCCCCCTTATTATCCATGGATTTTATGACGCGGTAAAAATTAATCCCTCCCAGCTATATTTCCGCGGCTGAGTCATCCTTCAAACTTTTCTTCTCCTTTCGACGTTTAACTATTATCCTTCGTGCTGGGAATCCACTTACGTTTTTGCGAAAACTTTTATTTTTTGTCATCAAATTTTAAAAATTAATTCAAGCTACAAAAATAAATTATTTGCCTGAAATAAAGTTTCTTTTTCGTAGAGAATTTCAGGGGTTTGCATTAACTTAGCATAAAATATTGGCAAAGCCTAGAAGCTCGTCTCTCGTAATGAATTCGTTAAAGTCGATTCTTACATGCTGCAAAGGTGCATCGACGAATCCTAATTTGTGTTTACCGGTTCTGTGTCCCGGCTCGCAAATGAACACGGAAACCTGAACGCACACAGGCTGGCGTATCGACGCCAGGCACTATCGGTGTCGTTATTAGCGACGCTTGATTTCCGGGGTCGACCGATGGCCGTTCGATGGGAAGTCACGACGCGTGTACATTCGCGACCGTCGAGCATTCCGCGACCGCTGTACCCACGGGTCGTCTGTAGACACAGCGGACGAATCTGTGGACCTATGCACACCGTCAGCCATCGATCGACCATGACTTTAGGCAACGACTTTACCAACGATTTCCACCGAGAAGTTAAAGGCGGCATTAAAGCCACCCCTATTAGAATCTAAGAATTTTGCTCAGTCGAGGCTAACCTTACAGCTCGTTTCTCTCGTGGGTTTGTTCCAGTCTGACTGTATTTTCCATCCTCTTATAGATTTCATCTGGAATAGATCTTGTTAGTAAAGTGTATAAAAATAACTTGAGTTGGAAACAGCAGCAGTGAAACTTTTCAAAGTTTGGAAGTAAAATTGCTTGGAAAGATTAATGTTGGGGAAAGTAATGTAGCAAAGACACATAGAAAATGTTGTACTCAAAATTTGTTAAAATTCCCCCTTTTTCTCTTTGGACCTTTCGTTTATACAGGTTTCTTTAGTCCTTTTTACTCGAGTTTTTTCTATTTGTAGTTTAGTAATTTTGCCATTAGGCATCGATAATACTATACTAGGGATAGCGATGTATTGACTTTGAAAGCTATTTAATGATTTTGGAAATTGGGACATATGTGACCCATCAGTTATTTTTTAAGATGACGTCTTGATTTCTAAAGTCTCGATAGACAAAGGTTTTTCGTTTCCATTTAAATTTCGATCTCAAAGGTCATTTCAAGGTCATGTAATGTACATATCTGAACGTATTTTTACATCAGCTACACGATGCAATAAAAAAATTAGAAAAAAAAAATTTTTTGCAAAAGAAAGGTTTTTTCAAACCATTCAAATAGCACAATTAGAGGAGATATTTAGGTGGCCTTATTTAGGTGGACCACCCTGTATATACTCATTAAAAGTTGTACGTAAATTTAAAAAATTGCGGCAGTATAAACACTATAGTCTATAAAAGTAAATAAATGCTTTCGATTTTCCATCAGTATCTCGTATATCATACACATTACCAAGCTTGCAATACAAAATTAATTTATTTGTAATATTTTGCCAAACAGAAGTCTCGCAATTCGTACAAATGATCGTCCAGGTTTTATTATTAATTTCTAAACCACCCGTAGTATCGTATTTTGATTTATTTTCCCGAATTTCCAGTATTCTGTTCTATTGTTTGTTACGTGGCTTGATGGTCAGTGGGAATCACGACGCTTTAGCATGACAAACCGAAAACGTGTTACCGAAGTGGGATCGAACGGCAGGATAGAAATGGCGGTAGCAGAGGGCGAAGGAGGTGGACGATGGAAGAATGGGACGCGTTGCAAAGGGCTCGTGTTTGTAACACTCTTTACTTAAGCGATGCTCCGCTTCGACATACGGCACTGTCGCATGCTGAATACTTCATGGTTCGTATCTAGCGGAACGTGTGTGTTTGCAGACCGGCTCGGGAAGGACACGATTATCCTTTCACAGTACCGGGAAACGAGGTCGACGTACGTTGAATAAACCATTCCCCTCTCGAACAAAGAAAATGAAAACGCGGAAAGGGCGATCGGGCGCGGTTTGCATCTTCGATCGATTCAATCTTCACGCTCTATGGTCGAAGTCGACGATTAACCGAGCGTCCAGTCTTACGATCCTCCGAAGGAGCAAATATTTTCACGTCGAAGTGATTACAGTATTCGGTCATTTTGTTAGAATAGAGGGTAATTTGTTCTGTCTAGAATTTAGATATTCGTACTCGAGACACAATTTGTTACATCGATAATCGTCTGATAGGCTGATACACTCCACCCAATCATTAAATTCTTAGCGACAACACTGTCTTTAAGTTTCTTTTTCGCGACCTTCGTCACGCGATATACTCGTGGCTGTGATCGACTTAGCCAATAATGACGATCCGTGTGACTGGTGAAACTTAAATTACCGAATATAAATTTTGTGTACAGGTGCAACTCGATAAAATAATGGTAAAAAACAGAAGTTTGAGAATCAACCGTTTCGGAATTACAGAATAACATAGTTTCCATTCCTCAGTGTAATCTTTCTCTAAATATACGTCTCGGAACATGACTTGTGTTGAACACACCAGCATTAAACCGACGTTGCAAATTCTCGAACGTCAATCAACTCTGTGCTACTTGTGACAGTAACGCATTGTAACTGTCATACATTCCTGCACATATTACATCTGTACCTAGCTGTACCAAGTTCAATACAGCAAACTAATTCATACATTTCAGTAAACTAAGCTGACGAAAGTTAATCGAATTTGTTTCCTTTCAATTACGAATAAACACCATTGTTTCGTCTTTGTCTCGTAAATAATATAACGTATTAAAATTCACTGTAAAATATTTAGTTCTTAAATTCAAATTTCAACTCTCGTTCCAAGATTTTTGCTCCGAGGGGGATGATTGTTGGACCCAACGATCAACGCGAGTTACACCGAACAATCGGTGTCACGACGGGATTAAACGTTTCGCGCCATAAACGCAAATTCTTTTATCGTTTATTCAACGGTTAAATTCGGATTCGGAAATTAGAGAGATATTCGTTTCACCAAACCCTGACAATCACCCGGGCATTGTTTCATACCTCTATTTACACGTACGAATCGTTGCTAGGCGAGTGCACGTTCGATATTCAATCGGTGTATTCAAACGGTTGCTCCTTTGCAATATTTATTTCAGCGAAATAAATGTATTATAAGCAACGGTGAATGGTAAGTTCCGCGTGCCTCGGTAATTGGTATAAACGTTAAGTTATTAGCAAATAATAACAACAATGGGAAGAGGGGAGGAATCAGTGGCGTTTACGCTAACAAATCATGAACCCGAAATACATACAATACGAGATTTGGCCGATAGCTGGCTGCGGATAAATCCACGATGCGTAAAGCGTCTGACGTTTATCGCGAAATTTATACGGCACGGTCAATAGATACGGATTTGAACAGATAGGAATCTTCTGAAGACCATTTCAACCGTGTGTGGCGCAGTTTTGAGTTGAAAAAATTGATTAAAGAGACATATTTGTTCTTAGTACATAATGAAGTATGAACTGTAGATCAGTAACGTATGTATTTAATTGGCGTTCTTAATATATGTGTATTAAAAGTGTGTACTAAATTAAATAATATTTGTATAGTTTGGTCTAAGATAGATGGTTCTCCAATTGAATGGATTTATATAAAAAATGCTCTGTTAAAACAATAGTTTTGTGTAAAATTTTTCTACGATGAACGTACATTGTTACATAACGCAGAATTGAATATTTTTAAAAATATTTTGAAACCTGGAGAAAATAAATAGCATTCATGCACTGTGTGTATCTATTGACGAACAATTTGAATAATAACTTGAATATTTTACAAGTATTCACATCCATAAATGCCCACTATTTAAATAATGCGAATGATTTTGATGTATTTAAATATTATATTTCAATAGTTAATTCAAGCTGCGTACATGAATGAAACATTACATTGCGTGAAGCTAACGATTGTTAGAGGACTGTGAATTAATCTACATCTACTGTGCATCCGCGAGAAGTTGGCTAGTGGGACGGTACTTCGTTTGCTCCACCCATCCCCACTTTCGTCGTCTTGACCAATAGCGTATAATCTTCAACTATAAACTAGAATGAAGAACCAATCAAACCAGCTAGCCAACTTCTCACGAATGCACAGTAGATACACAGTCTACACGTTCTATATGAAATATACTTACATATCGAATCGTGAATAGATAAAGAGGGAAATAAAGGGCGTAGCAAATAATCCAATATCGTTGTTGCTTTATTAATCGATATGTATGGTACCCGGGGAAAAATTCCTCTTCCAGGGGTTAACGGTGCGCTCAAAGCTACCGGGTAAAGTTGTTCGACGAGGTCGAGATTCCCGATATCCGGGCGATAGTTTGCGACAAGTTGTCGCGCGGAAAAACGCGCGAATCGGCTAATATTTATCGAAATCCCTCGTTAGAAGTTCGTCTTAACTTCTAATCGAGTCCCGGGACAAGAGACACGCGTTCCGCCGGTACGTAACTCGTTTATCGACACGGTGTTCTCCCGGCTGACACGCCGATGGAAGGAGGAAAGTGCACGGTATCGGAAACTCTTGGCCGCCGGGTGCCCGTGGCACGGACTCAACGGACGAAACCAGAAGTAATGGTATTAAGAAGCCCCTGAAGGCTAGAGACTGCAGCCGCCTAACTGTTAGGCTCCCTACTCGGCTCTGTTTGACCCTCTCTCCCGGAAACGAGCAGCGAAATCACCGTGGCTATGCGTACAACGACAATGACGACTTCCCTAGCCGGGGTGACAAGCACTGCCAGCCACGCTCTAACCAGATCTGACTCCCTGTCCGTTGCAAGCGCCCGTGTATCAGCCGGTAAGACGATCTTATAGGGGTTGCGAATCAGATTTTTGCCGATCAAGTTGTACGCATCGAGGAGAATCGTCGGAACGGAACGTAGACGTCGAGGATAATCGCCTGGTCGAAGCTGACTTCCAACGAGTGATGCCATTAAATTTAACGAACGGACTCCTTCTTACGATTCGAGGTTTTTGAGAAGGGAACGGAGTTCGAATTGTATTCAGATTTTGAAAGAAAATAGAGAGATCAAAAATAGTCGGTTTGTCAGAAATTTAATATACAGCACGTACGTTTCTAATAGTTGACACCTCTTTAGTGTTAGTAGATACATTGTCCGCAGGAGTGCACAAAATTGCAGAGTTTTTGTATGGAATCGACAGAATTGGTCTCAACCCCTACGCAGCACGTATTTCAGCAACGCAGTTTACGACCACTTTGTGTAAATTGGTGGTAAAGTTAGCGTCTTAATATACATTGGTTAAACTGTTCACTGAAGTTTGCGAACAGACGAAGCGCGATGCTAGCTACCGGGTTGGTCCACTTTGCGGAGCCATTTCGAAGTCCATAATTAATCTCATCCTACAAAACTATGGCGAAACAGTTAGCACAGCGAATTAATACGGGACGACAGTTTCGCGCGATGTGTCTTGCGTTAATTATTGTCCGTGACTGCTCGAAAAAACGCTAGGTTCTATCATCGGATCTATTGAACGAACTTATAACTCTTAACCCCTTGTTATGAAATGACGAGTCTGACTCGTTACAAGTTCCTGGTGTCACCTTTACACAATCATGAGGCTACACACTGGTCATCGGGTCTCACATATTAAAATCAACACATTTTTACATTCACGTGGTAATCGCAAAACAAATCTATTCTTGTTCGTGGCCATTCCTTCTACGAATAAATTTAAATAAAATTGAATAGTATACGTTTGAAAAATGATTCGGAATTAAATCGTACGCCAGGGGGTTAAACAGGTGTTTTAATACTATCATTCGGTGTAAATTTGTACAGTACCCTTTTCATAATTTAATTAAGCACCAAAACTCGTAAAGTTTGCGTATAATTTGCAATTAAGGGTGTTTGGCAGAGCACTGAAGAGAGAGTTTCCCTTTTTCCTGGCATGATAATTTAATATTTCGTTCCTTGCGTAGAGATTCGTTAGTTGATACTACAAAAGATGAATTGAAAGAAAATTCAAACTTTACCCACAAGATCAAGTGTGAAAAGCAAATATTTCTTTTCTACAACTCGATGCTCTGAAATTATAATACGTTATTACTTTAGTCCACGAACGCTTAGTTAAAATGTATTCTCTTCACGGCACAGAGCAGAGTTGCAGACGATAATTATCATTTTTGTAAGGAAAGTTAACTGCGCCCGTCTGCTTTATACATTTACTACCGAATCACAATAAAGGGTGGGTATTGTCGCTGATTTTCCACATAGATCGTAAAACTCCCGGGCAAAGCTGGCGCTGTAACTTTTATATCGACCGTTTGTTGGACGTAGCACCGCGAGCAAACACTAAAAAAGAAATTCACGCACGTGCAGGCAACGTCACTTCCGTAATTGGATCGAGAACTATCGCTAATGCGTGGGTGGAAACGGGGAAACAGGTGCTACCAACACGGGAACACGTGATACGCGTTGTATCGTGTTCTATTTACGTTCACCCGTGTTTTCCAAATTTGCTCATCGTACAGTTTTTTGTTTCAATATTTTTCGCCAAATTGTTTAAAGGGATAGTCGTGATTTTGACTAAAAAGTCAACACTTTTAGGGAATTTATTCCAAACAAACCGGAACGATTCGTTCGATATTTTACAATTTGTTTGGTAGATTTTTGTAATATAACAAATGTTAACAAATTAAATAATGAATGAATATCTACTTCAAATTGAGCTACTTTAAGAAATCGTAATTTTGTTATAGCTGGTGGGTCTTTATTAAATAAACTAAAATAATTTGATTGCAAACTTTCTTCTATTTTTCTGATAAAAAATATTGAAAGCAACATTTATACGAGCATTGATTCCTATTGAAAGACTTTTCTTGACTGAAGTATATTTAATTGTAACGCCATTCGCTCTTGTGGTTTTTTTTTAAACAGAGTTTATATTATTTACTAATATCAACAGTGTAAGTTAGATCAATGATGAACCCGTAGCTTCATGCTGGTTAATTTTAGGTTAGAAAACTTGGAACTACTTCTGTAAAACCAAACATAAAATTGATATATCAGGCAGTAAGAAATATTCTGGCCTCATTTGAGCTATCAGAAATAGCTCTTTAAATTATTCAAGTTTCAAAATTTTATGAAAATTTAACAAGTGCCCAAGTAGGTGAAATTCTATTTTCCTTGAGCAGTAATGACGATTAACCTCCAATTAAAGATATATTTGCCTGCAAACTTCGTTAATACGTATATCTGCTTGCTCTAAATGTTGCATCTAGAGCTTTGTGGCGCTGCTGGCTGAGGGTAGGATCTCGTGAGAATCGTAGGAGGGCAGAAAAGGAAAGGAAGGGGCGGATTGTATATATAGCAACCGAGAGGTCGGTCGAGCGCTTGTGAGAGCACGACCCCTCTGGTGGCGAGCATGGGAGGCGGCGCCACACAAAGATAAGAATTCGTCGCTAGGACTAACTGCGCTTCACTCTTGCCTTTCTTCTGCGGGTGAACTGCGCAATTTAGAAACTGAAGAGAATAGTATTGGCAACCACCATACAAAATTTTATGTAAATCGGATGAAAATTGACTGGGTTATTAAGTCACCTAGTTTGAAAAATGTGGGTTTGAGAAAAACGCGTTTAAAGTTTTGCACCAAATTATCTATGAAATAACGTTAAAGTTTTTAAACTTTGACTAATATCACAACAGAACCACTGTTCGTGCAATATTTCTTTTATGTTCTAATACAAATTTATAAATTATATAACATTGAAACAACTTTATTGTAATTATTTATTTTAATTTAATTGGAACGCATCTAGTGATACACATTTGCGATGTACAATTATATTATTAACTAATTTATCGTGGGAAAAAGTATTTTTTTAAGAATATCTCTTTGTAACCTCCTGAGTTCTGTTCATATTTATTTCCTGTCACATTTCAGCTTGAGTATTAATTGTTTTAGTTCCAACCATATGCCCAGGTATTTAACTTTAGTGGACCAGTTAATGGGATGGTTATCTAGGATATTGGGAAGTCGTTCGAGGAATGTATATATAGCAACCGAGGGGTCGGTCGAGCGCTTGTGAGAGCGCGATCCCTCTGGTGGCGAGCATGGGAGGCGACGCCACAGCTTTAAAGTAACCTAGGAAGATGCATCTGATTTGAGTCGTGTACCTATATAGATATATAACAAAAAAATAATGATTGATGTTAGAGCCAGAGTAGTTCGTCGAAGGGTTAAAACATCGCAGACCATTCGCTAACGGGTCGTCCAGAAAATTCGAGATTGCCTGGAGAATGAACAGTTACAGGGAGAGAAACGTACGGATGACGATGCTTTCGACTGGCAAAGTTTCATTAATTTTCGTCGAGAATTTCAGCCGAAAGCCAATCGGAAAACGATATCCGATAACGTAAATCTTCCCGTACACGCCACCTGGCATGCCATGTGCGCAAAGCGGACACAAGCATCGAAAGACACGCGAATCCGTCCGGCTCGTTGAATATTCTGAGACCGTACGAGGAAAAGATAGGGCCGTTACGAACGATGCACGAAATCAAACGTTCCGCGGAACTCCTGGACATCACGTAACGCCGATATTGCCAGTACAATAGTGGAAGAATTCGCGAAAAGAGGAAAAAGGATTCGTGAAAGCGTAAACAGGGTCAAATCTCGATTCAGCGTGAACGTCCAATTACTGGAAAATTATTTTGAGTTTGACGTTTTGCGTTTCCGCGACGTCTGTAATGCAATTGAACTTGTTTTATTTATTTATATGTGAACATAAAATCGGGGGGGAAAAACCTACGAAAATTCGTTTCGTTTGCTGAAAATATTCTGTAATGGGGGATACGAATACAGATGTTCAGTACGTCATTAAATAATTGTAACTAATTCTAATTAAAGAATATAGAACTCAGGAAAATATTCACGATTTTTTGTACGGTAGAGATCCACCATTAAATGTCGAAACTAAATTAAAATGAATTACGCTTCTTTAGAGTATATATTCTACGATGTATTTGTTTCATATATAACGTGTAAAATATACATTCGTGCGACATTCAGGTAAATTAAATTTAAATTTCAGTGAAGATTTTCTTTATTACTTTATTTCGAATCCTGTGACTGGCCGGCGAGGAAACACACAGAAACATATTGAAATAGATTTATAAATTTACGACGTTGAACAAGATTGAATCGAAATTATTATTTATATATGAAGAGTGATTTTCAGTAGAATACAAGAGCAGAATTACTGCTTATTTGAGAAAGTAAATTAAATTAAATTGGATTGCACGACTCCTTCTGTACTCTGATGTGTAATTTTATATTGCATTTGCTATCGTGTTCGTGTTATGATTATTAAATAATTTATTACACAATTATATAAATTAATTACTATAGGTATCGCGTAAGTTTTCTTTTTTATTTTGCTCCTAAAGAGACGAAATCCTTAATTTTTCTACTATTTCAGTATTTCTAAGTTATATGTAGACCTGTCCTGTCATTTCAAGGAACTATTCTGATTTATAATGACCCTCTTTTTATTATAAATCACTTTCTATCAATGTATATTAATAACTTAATCGAAGATTTTAGATTCTATGTCTGGAGAATTATTACCACTCAAACTATAAATGACAGCAGTTAATATATTCTATCTTTATGATAATCTCTTCGCAGAACTCGCTCGGAAACCTCCACGATATTCATATGCAGTTACTCCCACTCGTATTCGTACACTATAATGATGATTCACTATAAGTGAAAAAATGTTTCTTATGGACTGAACCGTTGTTTTTCAACTTGGCATTATTGTATACTATTTATATTGATTTTGTAATTATATTGACCTTGTAATATTACAAAAGATAAGAACATTAAAAAAATTAATATTAAATAATAAAAACGAATTTAACGATAAAATTAATATTAAAAATAATTGATATTAAAGCCCATTAATATAAACAAAACTACTTAGTAAATACAAGTAACACGGTTGCAATAAACAATATTTGGTAAAACTAAATGTACAGAATCGCTATTACAGCATACGAATACGAGTAACTGTACGTAAATAATAAACGTAATTGTTAGAATATGGAGGGCTCAAATATTTATTTGAGAGCCTCGTCTAACGGGGGTCCGGATCACGAGGGAATAGGGGGATGGAAAAGTAATTGTCACACGTTTTATTTTATTTTCGCGTCGTCGAAACAGGTCGACGACGCCGTTTATTTGCCTTTAAATGCCCTGTTTAGGCGTTGTATGGCGGCTTCTCGCTTCACGCCGCTCTGAAACAAAAGAGACGGAACTAGGTGTAAATACACGGTAACGTTAGTCACTCTATCCGTCTCGCTTTAATTCTTACGCGCTCCCGATTGTGCTTGTCGCACTCAGGAGCGGGAAACTCAGCCGCCGCGTTACGCAGCTAAGCTAGTGGACTGTATATGTATGTGTGCGTTCCCTTTAAACCGGGAAACAGCTGATTGCAGTTTTGGGGAAGACGAGCTTCAACCTCGTTTCTTTCCCGACTGCTGGTTTCGACCATCGTAGGAGAGGGTAACGGATGGAGGTTGTAAGGCTGCAACCGTACCCGGTCCTTGGCCCTTTACCACCTTCTTACGTGCGTACGGGCACGGTGTGGTGCCGGTTTGCC
Organism: Colletes gigas; assembly: GCF_013123115.1. NCBI lineage: Eukaryota > Metazoa > Arthropoda > Insecta > Hymenoptera > Colletidae > Colletes > Colletes gigas. The sequence continues at coordinate 1,186,902 of NW_025106653.1, read as the reverse complement.
AACGGCGCCCTTGGGTCGACTTACTATTGGGCCTGACACCACGTTGCTTAATTAATCAACGTGCTATGGAGGTTCACGGGATGGGGTTGCTTTTCAACCCGTTCCGTATTGAACGTCCTGTACAAGTTCACGGTATAGGATTGTCCTTCCAATCCTTTCCGTATTTGAACTTCCTGTACAAGTTCACGGTATAGGATTGTCCTTCCAATCCTTTCCGTATTTGAACTTCCTGTACAAGTTCACGTTTACAGCTGGTTTTTAAATAATAAACGGGTTGGGGAGGTTCACGGTATAAGATTGTTCTTCAATCCGTTCCGTATTGAACGCCCTGTACAAGTTCACGGTATAGGATTGTCTACCAATCCGTTCCGTATTGAACTTCCTGTACAAGTTCACGGTATAGGATTGTCCTTCCAATCCTTTCCGTATTTGAACTTGTGGTTCCCGTTTATGACTCTTTGTGGTTTAAATTGTAAACGGGTTTTGTGGAAGTATTGACGTTACCGGATGGGTTCCCAATCCGTTCTCGTTCTGCACTTCCAACCCACGTTTACAATTTCGTCGAAAAGTTCGAGTGACTCGAAACTATTCGAAATTCTTGGAAGTTACGGGGGAGCGGGATCGTATTCCCATCTGCTCACGGCCGATTCCAAATTAAGAGTGACGATCTAATACGGTTTGTCAAATTCGGAGGGGAGAATCTCCGACTAGCGGCGCTGTATCCGAATTTGAATTCGTCTTCGTTTAACTTATTATCGTCGTACCTTCTCTTTCTACACGCGCCGAGACGTTAGCTCGAAATCACGCGTAGTTTCGTCGATCGCGTGATGTTTCGAAGAATTCCGTATGTGACAGTTTTTATAACCTGTCTTGTTTTCGCGTAGCGGACACGAGAACCGAACGTTCTCGCGTCGGTAACATACGAGAAAAACAATACCGGGTGACGAATATTATTCTACTATTCTTTTATGCTTCGAATTAACGCGATATTTAAACAGTAATAAATAATATTCCACGCCAAGTAACTGTTTCCATTTCCACGGTGACTGTTGGATTCAATCAAGCGATACGTTCATTTATTCATTTCAATTCCGTAGATACGTCGATCATAGGTAAACGCTAATCGAACCGCGAGATTTCCTGCGGAGAAACACGGAACAGCGAAACGAACGATCCTCGCGCGACACTTAAAACCACCCCTCGTCGAAATTTCGAGGTTTCGTCAGGAAACACGTAATCTAAAAGATACTGTGCTCTCGTGGCCCGCGTGGCCGACGTCTGTGTTCGTACCTGGCACGTCGTCGGTCACGAACTCGCTATCTACTCGTATAAAACAGCCCCGGCGTAGAAAGGAGGAGAAAAACGTGGCGATGAGGGCGAGTTCGCGTTTCGCTAATGGACTTTCGATCATCGTCGATAAATAAATAATACCTTGTATCCCCCCCACACCTCCTCCGCACCCTGGAACGCGTTTGGCGTTTTTTCACACGCGCGGAGGAGTGACACGACGTCGATTCGAAACGCGTCAGGAAATTACGTAAAGCGATTTGATTTTATTTACACGCAAACACACGAAGAGTCATCGCGTACGCAAACACGGATACCGTCTGACCCAGTTTACGTTTCCAAACCCCGAACGCACACGGCTGTTTATCATACCTCTTCCATATAATTATCACTCGTTTCGGTACTTTATATGACACATGCATCCTCGCTAATTAATTGACGGGGAGGGTGAAACAGATTGACTAAAATATCAGCGTCGTTTAATCAATCTAAATGCATTTATACTGTTTGAAGTTAATGCGGTGAACGGCCACCGATAGTGGGAAGGTTACCTTGTTTGAACCGTCGCCTAAATTGGCTCACGTTGATAAATAGTTGAAATTAGTACGGCGCGGCGTCGTTTATTCCATGCGTTTTCAACGTTTGCGATATTACGGCGCACGGTTGACTTTCGTGCACGGAAGTGCAGCGGCTGATTTGTCATGCAGTGAAATATATTAGAGCCGTTTGACGTTAAATTAAGTCAGCGCGGTTGGTTTACAACCAAGAAGGTAATATATTTCGTATATTTATATGTTTATGATGTAGTATGCTAATTTTATTACATTCTGGCGAATAAACATTTCGACCAGATGAAGAGATTACGCGCGCCACACGGGATAAATTTAGACATTTTCATTTTCGAATCCTTTCCAAAGTGTTTACGCACGAACCGATCCGACTAATAATTTAATAAGCTGCGTGGAAATTCTTGGAAGTCGATATTTCTAATAACGAATAATGTTTCGTGAGCAATGCTCCTCGATGTCGTTTATTAAAACCTAACCGCCCATTTTCTACAGCAATTAGTGTTGGAAGAGTATGGTAATGCGGGTCACGCGGTGGCAGCTGTAAGACGGTGGTGACACTGGCTCGTTATAGAATTCTTATGTATCAAGTCTTGAAATATGAGCCCGGTTTAACCGCTTCCCTCCGGGCGTCTGTTCCGCCAGGTGACGATATTAAATCGCTGTGCACTGGTTGACAATCCACCCTACCATCTCGAACCATCGATGTTCTCTTGCTTAAAGGATTTTTAATAACAGCTTCCTCGTTTCAGTCCGCTGTGTTCAGGATTCGAAACAGATAAAAGTTCGATCGTTTCTGCGTAAGAAATCATTTTCAACGAAACATCTCGAGTTGGCCAGTTTACATTTCTCGTTAAGTTATGTGATCTCTGATCTCTTATCTAGCAAGTTTCTGAAAATGAGCAACGACACTCGCGGCAACGCATGGATCGCCCAGCGTTGTAAACGTCAAACATCGCGAACTAATCGCGGGTCTCCTTCGTCGGAAGTTTATGGTTTTAAACGCCCGTACAAAGTTTAACTATTACGTTGGAATAATTATTCGAGGCTCGATCGCGCAAACGCTCGTTTCCAACGGCGACCGAACGATCTCCCCTGATCTCTCTCTTTCCCTTGTTTCCCCGTTTCTCCCTTATTCTCGTTCTTTTTTTTCAGGAAAGTAATCCCCGCGAGAAAAACCGTCCTTCCCTGCACGAGGATTTCTTATTCCCGGAACAACGGGTACAGGCTATCGATCCGACATCGAACGACAGCCACGGCGACGTGTATTGATAGCCGTGGCGGCGGCTTGTTTGCTCGAAACATCGAATTTTCTGCGAAGGTTTACCGCGCGCCCTTCGTGTCGACGAAGAAGTCGGAGTCGGCTTACGTGTCGCTGAATAAACGGATCAACCCTCCCGCGCTCGCTTCTCTTTGCGAGCTACTTAAGTTCTTTACCGCCCCCCTCCCGTCCCTGTCCTGCGCTGCCAGGCCCTTTCGTCTCGCCTTTCCGCATCATTATTCGTCGAGATGCTCGCAGGAAGGCAGAACCGCATCAATGTCGAGGGAATTTTACGAGGGAGGCGCGTTACTGCTCGGAAACATCGTTGTCGGGATTAACGGGCGGCCCGTTTGAGCAATTCCTCCCTCTCGATTCCGCCGTTCGCGAAAAGAGCCACCACGGATGTTTGCGGATATTCGAGCTACAGATCGAGGCTATCCCCGCGTGTCGTCGTTATGTTTGTCTGGAACCGTCGCTGAACACCCCGTTATCCTAAACTCCGAGACTACCCTCCGATTGCACGGGAGGAAACGTCCGAAGGAAAAACACGCGTTTCTTCCAGGGGGCAAACCTCTCCCTGCGGTATTTTCCCTAGAATTAACCGAATATAAATTGCTAGCGTCGCGGGGAAGAGGAAAGAACTGTCCTGGATTAAGGGAAATGTGGTAGTAGGGGTGAGTGGAATGTGGAGTCGAGTAATTTTATCTCGTGAAGGTTGATTATAATGTCTGATTCGATACGACTTGCTTCTTCCTTGGAATACAAACACATTTCGTGGCACTGAATGCTTTTTCAATTTCAAGATAATGTCTCTGTTCAATCCATTTGTGATTTGCTTGTGAATTCATCGGTAAGGCAATTCAATCGCCGAGTACTTGTGAGAGAGGTACAGGTTGAGCGTAGCCCTCTGTTGGCGAGTGCGGGAAGTGTCGTCACAGTGTTCGTACTTTTTATTTTAAATGTGTAATCCACAATTTTATGATCCTTTTATTTATTTATATTTTTCCTTCTTTTCTTCTCTACTGTATATTATTAAACAGAACCAAAATTATACAGGTTATTTACAATATACAGGGTGTTCGGCCACCCCTGGGAAAAATTTTAATGGGAGATTCTAGAGGCCAAAAGAGGACGAAAATCAAGAATATCAATTTCTTTGAGGTATCGTTAAAAAGTTATTAAAAAATTAAATAAAAAAATTTCAAATCGGTCTGGAAAAATTATATTCGGTTGCGGGAGTCAATTACAATCATTTTTGGTGAATAGATGTACACCCGAAATCCTACTCACTATCGAGAACAAAATTTCAGTAGGTGTTGAAATTTTTCGGCGAAATTGAAAAATTTCAAATCGTTCTAAAAAAATTATTTTTGGTTGCATGGGTCAATTACAATCATTTTTGGTCAGTACACATATCCCCGAAATCCTACGCACTTTTGAGAAAAAAATTCCTAACCGAAAATATAATGTCTGACCACCATTGATATGTTTCACTGAAATTTCATGTATATCTTTAAATTACCATAACTTCGGAACGGATTAGAGGATTTTAATGTTTCAAAATGCAAACAACGCGTATTTTGGTGAAGAATATGCAGAAATTCCAGAAATATTCGAAAAGTTGATCCTTAACCTCGTAAAGTAAGGAAAACTCTATAAAAGTGGTTCCATTTTCAAACGACCATAACTCCCACAATAGTGAATATATTATAATGAAATTTTAGGGGAGCATAGATCTCATGGGTGTCTACAAAAAAGTACTGAACATCTATTCCGTACAACGTCAAACAAAATTACTAAAAATCAAAAACGAATTTTTAAGAAAAATCGACAAGGGGTAGGTGCCTAAATTTTTCGGCGAAAACAAAAAATTTCAAATCATTTTGGAAAAATTATTTTCGGTTGCGGGGCTTAATTACAATCATTTTTGGCGAATACACATACCTTCGAAATTCTACGTACTTTCGAGAAAAAAATTCTTTACCAAAAATATACTATATAGCGGGAAATGTTTTTATAACTCTTTAACGAAACCTAAATCAACAAATTAGTATCCTTGATATTCGTCTTATTTTGGCCTCTAGAATCTCCTGTAAAAATTTTTCCCAGAGGTGGCCAAACACCCTGTATAATGTTATTTCTATTTGGCTCATAATACGTACTGTCCTCCGCTCACTTGTTGTCCCGCGAGACGGCACAGGGGCAAGGGGAGTCGGACCGCCCATTTATCTGTCTTGCTCACTTGCTCTCAGGCAATCCACATGTGTGCGTAACTGCCGCGACGAATAGCGAGCTAGAGACCAATGTGTGCGTGGGAATACGTGTGCCCCTTCTACTTCTCCCGCATTCTTTCCGCGGGACTTCAAGTGAGCGGAGGACAGTACGAGTCGTGATATTATACTGCAAGAGTTAAGTCGATTTTCCCGAAAACCAAGCATCGAGTGAAATATTGTTTATTGTTGTAGGAAGTAAGGAACAAGATAGCAGAAGGAAAGAAAAGGAAAGGAATGGGGGCATTAAATGGTCGGTTAAGGAGTGTATATATAGGAATAAGTGGTCGATGAAGTACTTGTGAGATAACGTATCCCTCTGTTGGCAAGCGCGGGAAGTGTCGCTTTAGTTTCATTTAGCTAAACAGCTTTATACTCAGAACTTCGCCCCTTCATCTTGCTTGGGATACTTCTTCAATGTACATTTTATTCTTTCTTTGTTTTTATTTGCCGTACAAAGCTGAGCTTAATACACAAGCTGTTGTGAGTGTAAACAAAATCAATGGTAGCACTTATTCTGAAACTGAAACAACTTTCTGAGAATCAAAGACTTTGAAGCTCTAAGGAGAAATGGAAAGAATTTATATGTTTGCTTATAAACTAGGTAAATCCTTTAAAGCGTATATTGTTAAAATTGTTAGTGAATGCTTGACGTTTCACAAAAGTCCTTTCATCATAATATTATTCAAGTCTTGACACTTTAACGCGTTCACTGCCAGATCAAAACATTGATGTTAGACAATTGAATTACATAACTTAAAATTCGTCTTTAACATTTTTCAATTTAAAAGTTAATTGTTTCAGTTCCCATACTGAAAACTCCTGTCACCCACATATGGCAGCGAAAGCGTTAAGAAAGTGTGAAAAGGAAATTAGTTCTTTCGCGTCCAGATTATACAGAGCCCTCAGTACGAGCGAAGCATAATTGGATTACGGATTATTTCAGCGACCAGAGGGGAATGGTGGAGTCGTTGAAACGGTTGCAGGATTGACTGTTGCGAGCGCGTGGGTACTCGAACACTGTAGCATTCGATAATTAACGACTCGGAAATGTTGCATTCGGCGGGGCTCGTTCCTTAAAAAGTTTGCCCCGTTCGGTTTGCAGCCGCGCCAGGTAACCAGAACTCCGGTTCGGATCTCTTATTTCCCGTTTCCCCCGACGCGGAGGAAAGGAAGGAAATAAAAAAAGAATCGTGTTCCGATGAAAAAGCTCGGCGAAACTCCGCCACGCCGGGAGTTTACCTTTCAAGTCGGAGCGATGAAGTCGGCGGAAGAGAAATGGCGGACAAGAGCGGAATGGAGAAAGAAAGGGGAGTAAAACGAGTTCCGCACGCAGATGTGGAAACCCGACTCCGGCTCGGTGCTCAAAAATGAATTTAAGCCGAACGATGCCTGCACGGAGCACCTTGCGCCCGGAAACTTTCGCGGAAAATTATATGAGATGCGCGTACACTTTCTGCCTAACGTGGCTAGACGCCCATCTACGGTTTTTGTTTTCTTTTTCCCGCCCCCCCTGCGCCGCCCCCGAAAGAGGGAGGAATCACGGTGCCCGGGACTACGGGGCTCCGTTCTATTTAATTCTCGGATGCACCGGCAACTAGACGAATTTTCGAGCTCGCGAGTCGCTCGTGGATTTTTCCAACTACCGTGAAAAATATTAGGACCGGGGCCGCTTAAGAGACAGAACGAAAAAATAGTAACAGCAACGGTGAAAAGGAATTTGCGTTTCGCGCTTATTCCGGCGTTTCCTGGATCCCTCCGAATAGCGTGGAAAGTGTGTTAACAGATTTGGCTCCCCGAGAGGCGTAATTAAGAACAAAGGCGTCGGAAAAATATCCTTCCCGCGCGCGACACTTTGATACTATTTTATTTTAAAAAAGTAATCGCCCGAGCGAGACGATATTTTTTTAAATTGGTCGAAACATTTCACGGTGTAGAAATTGTTTTGAAAGAAAGCAAAACACAATAGAGATTTATTGTAAAAACGAATTCCATGACGGAACACACTGATAAGACTCGAGTAGACTGTAAATAGAAAATATCGTACACCTACCGTACCCTTTCATTTTTACTGTTAGAAATGCAAATTACTTGAAATCTGTGTTCCCCTCCAGAAATTAAAGAGGATTGGAAAAATAAATAATTAAGCGAAATAGCAATTAAACGCGGTCCGCGGGTATTCCATTGAAACTGCGGTGTACGGTGAATTTCTTTCATTTCTTTATTGCATACTTCACAATTATTATATTTTTCAGCACGGCGATTGGAAAAATTCTAATTGGCGCGCCTCTCAAATTAACCCAGCCGACGTTTCCCACTGTCGCTAGCGATTTATTATTATTCCAATCACGGTGAACCGGGCTTACAAGCCGTGCTCCTTCTTCACCCCCGCGGCCGGCTACCCTCGATAATTATTATTTCTAATTATTAACGATAAAAAGGAGGAGAGAAATCGGTACACCAGCCGAATAAATTTCCAGCGGCGCTTGTAATTAAGCGCCCGAGAATTTCGTTTTCGCAATGCCCGCAGCTCCATTATTTCGCGTTTCGTCCAATCAATCGAATTGTACCGGCCAATTATAATTCCTGCAAACATACCGCGACCTACGGGCATCAAATAAAGAAACGAAAACAATTGGGAACGAGGAGGTCCATTACCGGAACAATTCTCCGCGAGAGCTAAATGCTGTTCGTGCACAGCCTTGGAGAAATCAGATCGAACTGTCGATGGAACGCGGGAACGTTATTGCTCGTTTATCGATTAATATTTTGTTAAAATTTGTCTAATTACATTCGTTTACTTATTTATGATTCTTTTTCAACTTTGACCAGCAGGACAACTCTTATTTTTGGAAAGGAAAACGTTACCGTAGAAACAAATAATAAATACAGAATCTTCGATCGAAGTTTTTGAAGATAAAAATTAGAAGCAGACGAAAGTCTTACTTAATCTACACAATTAAATACGGGTGGTAGTATAAAATTTTAGTAATTTACATTATAATTACCTGCACCAAAACAACACTCTAAATGGTTGGTCTAAACAACTCTAAAAAAAATTTTAATGGGAGACTCTAGAGGCCAAAATAAAACGGAAATCAAGGATACTAATTTGTTGATTGTGGCTTCGTTAAAAAGTTATAGAAACATTTCCACACAGTATATTTTCGGTAAAGAATTTTTTTCTAAAAAATACGTAGGATTGTGGGAGTATGTGTATTCACAAAAAATGATTGAAATTGACCCTCGCAACCGGACATAATTTTTCCAGAATGATTTGAAACTTTTCAATTTTCAGGGTAACAGATAATTGTGGTCAGACATTTTATTTTCAGTAATGAATTTTTTTCTCGAAAATGGTGAGGATTTCGGGGATATGTCTATTCACAAAAAATGATTGTGATTGATCCTCCCAACCGAAAATAATTTTTCAGAACGATTTGAATTTTTTTTTCCTCCAAAAAATTTAGGCACCTCCTGTCGATTTTTCTTAAAAATTCGTTATTGAGTTTTAGTAATTTTGTTTGACGCTCTATAGAAAAGTTGTCTAATACTTTTTTGTAAGTACCCATGAGGTTTACTTCAGAAAAAAGGACCATTTTGGACCATTTTTATGTGATTATTCTCACTTTACGGGGTCAACGACCAACTTTTTCAATATTGTTAGAATTTCTACATGTCCTTCACTAAAATACGCGTTATTTGCCTTTTGAAACATTAAAATCCTCTAATCCGTTCAAAAGTTATGACGTTTTAAATATAAACACGTAATTTTGGAATGACCTTTCTGACCGGAAATTATATTTTTGGAAAGTAATTTTTTTCTTGAAAATGGTTAGGATTTCGAGGGTATGTCTATTGACCAAAAATGATTGTAATGGACTCCTGCAATTGAAAATAATTTTTTTAGAACAATTTGAAATTTTTTAATTTAATTTTTTAATAGCTTTTTAGCCAAGCCTCAATCAACAAATTGATATTCTTGATTTTCATTTTATTTTGGCCTCTAGAATCTCCCATTAAAATTTTTCCCAAGGGTGGCCGAACACCCTGTATATGGAAGTGAGTGATTGGTCAAGGAACCAATATTTCACCATTTCTTCCAATCATACTCGATGCGCTAAAATGACAGAAACTTCCACAGTTGAAAAGAAAATATGTCCAACCAACCAACTTCAAACAAGATTTCTTTTTGAAAATTAACATTCTAAGCAATAGTTTCTGTACGTTCCTGACTTGAGTTTAAAAAAATTAGATAGCTCTATAATCCTATGAACATTCATCATACAACTTTTTTTAAATGTTTAAACAATATTGCTGAAAATCGACGTCATGAAAAATTGCAAAGACAATATGCTCGAACAGGTGACAACGAACTTTTCGAAATGGACTGCCGAAAATGGTTGTCGTAAGTAGAAACAGAAACACTTTGCTGCTTAATCGTAATTGTGCAAATACTAACTTAATGTAACGGCGATGGAAATTTCATTCCATTATCGCTAATGGACTTTGAAGTCTGAGTGGAGTCGAACGAAGCAACGTAAATAATTTCCCGATCTTCTTCAAGATGGAACGGGTAGATCGCGAGCGAATCTTCGAGCACTGATCAAATTATTTTATACTAGCCAAATGAAAACACGACTTTCGATCGAATGCATTTGAAGGATTTTTTAAAAATGAAAGATAGTCGTTTCGTTGTGATTCTTGACACAAATATTGTAGACATTCTATTTGGTCTTCCAAAAATTGGGTAACATTTGAGATTTTTTATTGAAAAAGTTATTAAGTATCTTAATTTCAAACTTTGTACGTATATTTACTTATATTTGTCTGAACTGTCAGAATTTTTCTAGAATAAATAATTCGTTTTATTAAAAGCTTGTATTCACAATTAACACCGTAACTCTTACTCTGATCATTTCATATACACGTGATTATGGTCTGAACCAAAATGAATAAGAGAACTTTAAAATTAAAAAATTGTAGTATCTTGGAGAAAATATTTGATATTTTCGCCAAACAGAATAATTTCCCTAGGTGTAAAAAATAATTTTCACAGATATCGAGTTTGCTTTTCGTTCGGATATACTCTTCAAAATGACACCAAATTTTACACGAAAATTGAGTCTTGTCACAGTTACATTTTCGACTCCTCGTACAGAATTAACAACGTTCCTTCACCTTCCAGAGAATTTTCCATTGCATATTTGATCGCTAATCTTTTGCTACAGTGCACGGTATAACTTCTCGCCGTTCCGTTTGACTTGGATCCTATCCTATTAGCACCTAACAACGTTTCGAGTAATCCCGAGCAAAGAGGTGACGACGGCCAGAATTCTCGTTTCATCAACGGGTTACATCAAAAGTGTGTCGCTAATCGAATTCGCCTGATTGTGCGCGCGAGACGTTGTCGCGGATGTTTCGTCCAGAATTATTCGTCCACGTGCAATATTCAGGAATAACTCCAACGGACAATTTCCAAAATACAAAATTAACTTCGTTACTCTACAGCCTGAAGCATCAGAAGTCAGTAATACGCGTATGTTTTTCTTTTGGAATCAACGATCGTAAATTCCTATTCGCGTTATAATCATGAAAGAATTTTACACATTACAGAATTATTTTCCAACTTGATACATTTGGAATAATTTTTAACTCGTAACGATTTAAATTGATTTATTTTTATTATACCAATAGAGCATCCCAAGATAAGTTCTGCTCGATTGTTAAATGGTAACAGATACGAAAATAGAATCTGATAGGGACAATTTCACATACGTAGCCTAAACAGAGAACTTTCTATTTCCATTTCGCCGTATTTTGTCCACTGTTCGATATCGAGGACAACGAGGATACTATACGTTTCTAATCGCGATGGAAGGGAGAAGGAGACTCGCAGCAGTTAATCGACACGGAAGCTACAATTTTTACGAATTATTTACATACAGGGCAATCGATAAGTGCCGCGTGCAATTGGAATCTATTGAAAGGCCCATTGAAGCGAGCACTTATTGTTAATCGTAAGAGTCCCAGAGAAGTTGCAGCGGATACCACTGCGGCAACAAAGCAACGTGCAGCCGCATTCAGCTCGTTTCAGTTCGGATGTTATCAACAAGTTAAACTGGGAATTACAATACTGTCCCATTCACCGTACTCGTCCCATCTCCCTCCGAATGACTTTTATTTGTTACCAGGATTGAAAAAATCTCCGCGAGGACAACACTTCCAGTAATTAAATGAGCTGAAACCAAGCTGTGCAACAATGGATTAACGAAATTACGTTTCTGGTTCTTTGAAGATGGAAGTAGAAACCCAATTTAGAGTTTTCTGTGTGCGATAAAATGAAATAGAAAGTCTACATACTAGGTAGATATTAAATTTAGTGATCCTCTTCGGGAGAAAATTTATTTTTTAATATAATATCACAGCTTGATATTATCGTGTAGTATTTAAATCAGTTTTCTCTGACCCCATTTTTTCGTCTACCTTAATTTCTTATAACCGCCAAACTTAATTTATAATGCGACATAATCAGTGACAGTACACCCCAAAGCGTAAAAAAAATTGTTAAGCTTGAAATTCGTTAAAATGAACTGATATATGAAGTTTAATAAAAAAAATGAGAGATTGTTCAATTGTCTGAGAGTTTTCCAGGACTACTTTTGTCTTGTGATTAGTGTAGATAGGGGTGGTTTACGTTATCACGAAACGAAGAAAGGTTCAGACAGATGCGACAGCGGCAAACATTGAAAAGCCTAGAAAAACGCCGGGCGACACCGAGTCGGGTGAAAAGCGGCGTGTCGACGAGGTCGGCGGCGGAACGCGTCGGAATCAGAGACGAGGCTGAAGCGGTAGTCCGGAATCCCTCGAACAGCGGAGATTTAATACAGCTCGCTGCATACTAAATCTGCAGGGACAGAGTGCCGTGGTCGCGATAGGGCGCGACGGTGAACGCGAAATGGCCGTGGCAAGAGGAAAACTCATCGAAATCCCTAGCCTGCTAGCTCGCTTTTACCCTCGATCGTCCGTGGAGGCTAGAGGGGCGGAAAAAAAGAAGAGAAAGCGAGTGGAAAGGGGGGCACGAGCAAGAGGGAGAGCATTCTTTGGAAATCCTAGAGCTGCTTCTGTAACGGCGCTTCTGTTACCAGAGGGGTAAATCGGTATCGTTTCGTTTAAATCCACGTCGTTTTACGAGCTGGCGACGGTGCAAAAAAAAAGGAAAAAGAAAAATAAGAAAAAAAAAAGGGAAAGAAACGGGAAACCTTTCACGAGACGGGCAGGCCGAGCGTGAGCGCGCACCTCCGGCGGCGGTGTTTATTTTAGAATGCTTCGTTCGTCTCCGTAAATGCAATTACGGTCTTCCTGCGGGAATCGATTATCGCATTAGGTTATCTCGTCGACGCATCGGCTTCTTGAACGACGGGGATTTAAATAGAAACGTTTTCGACCGGGAATGGCTCGTGAATGTAAACAGCGAGCGCCGTGAATACGATATCAGCGGAGAGATTCTGACTAACTTTATACAAAATAATTACGGGCGTTGAGAAGATTAGTTTCGATACCCTGGCGCAACTGGAAAGGAGTTGACTTTCAGTGCAAAAGTGTTTCGTAGCAGCTCTGTTTTTAAACAAGAATTTGATCGTTTTTGGTTCGTTAAATGTTGGAACGTATTCTTATTAATCCAAACGTCTACGTTTTTGTCGAAAAAGAACGTCGAGGTTCGTCGCGAAAGCATAAAATATGAGATAAAATACAATGCTCTTAGTTACAAAATGCAGCTAATTTTGATAATATGTAAAATTCTTACTTGTCAAATTGGAAAAGCTTGAACTGTTCGTACGTTTCAAACACTTGTATGATGTTATCTTATAATCGAAGACTTTTGGTTATTTATTGGTTATTTATTTATTTGGTTATTTCGAACATTCCTATTTTTCTATATAAGTTTATTTTCGAAAAAATTACGAGAGGATATACCGTGTCTTATACCGAGTACATACTGCGTCTGGACACAGGCTGACTTATATCACTTCGATTTATAACTTTCCTATCGAAGCGAGAAAAATTTTATTGGAGTAGTACATAACCAATAAAACCAACGAACAGCAATTTATTCATGAGATTTATTCGATTAATTAAATTTGTATTTATTCATTTTGAAATGTTTCTTTTTGCAAATCAAATTTTAATTTTTATTCGAAGAGAGACGAATAGTCGTTTATCTTTCATACATTATTTAAAATGTTTTTCTAAGATCTTTGCAGTAACACGAAATAACTATCTTATAATTATTATTATATACAGTTTTTGAATACCAATAGAAGCAACAATTGGTTTTCCTGAACTTAACAAGAATTTCATACAAAGTTTATAATGAAATTTACTGCTAACAATAAAATATTTCTACTGTCACATCTCTATATATAAAAAAACTTGCAAATTGTTTAATACATTTTTCAGCACTGCTGATAGTACTCTATGAATACAAAAGCAGTGCATCAACCTCAAAGAATAATTCACAAAAGAACAACACGTAGTTTAATACGGTAAATGTGAACGTTAATAATATTTAACATCCAGTTTTCGAACAACGAATAGAATGAACTTTTCACGCGAATGGATCGAACGAAAAGTGTTTAAAACAACGAAATATAGGATGTTTATGCTCGACTGTCAGTTGTAAGGGAAGAGAGAATGAGTTCTTAGAATGCACGTAGAGCTTTCGGACGCGTGGCACGAATGCGTGATGCACACGCGGGTGAATATGAGTGCAGAGCGATGGAGGATCGAGAGTCAATCACCGTGGAACAGTTCATGAGCATGTGTCAGTCAAATTGAGAAAGTTCTATGAGTTGTGGTCATAATGAAAGTCGATTTGTGAGACACGATCACGTGTGTGTTATTATTATACATTCTGTAGTACTTATGCACATTCTATTCAGTTCAATTTTACAGTTAATTTCAATAAGGTTTATAGTCAACGAAATATCTCCCAATCACCCTTGAATTATAAATGTCTAATTTCTTGATATAATTCACTGCATTCTTCTAATTACAAACCACGAAGTCCGATTTTTAATAATATCCGTATATCTAATACATCTAAATACTGTTTGCAATTATGATGTATACTTTTGATATTTAGAAATGTTTATTTTCTAAATATAATGTTCACAGCATTCTTCTAATTACAATCCACGAAGTCACTGTAATATTTTTAATAATATCCATATATCTAATATGCCTAAACACTGTTTGCAATTTTTATGTATACTTTCGATATATAGAAATGTCTAATTTTAAGATGTAATGTTCACTGCGTTCCCCTAATTACAGGCCACCCAGTTTCCGTAACATTTATATTCGGTAAGTTTCTTGCAAATGTCAGGAAAGGCCAGGTGGGAAAAGTTCGCATAAAGGGTCCGCACTCTTGACCCAGTTCCCGGCGCCCTTTTAAATTAGTTTGCCAAACAAGAATGCCAGCACGAGCCCCAGAGCGGCGGGGGGATGAAAGGTGCCGCGGGAAATGATACGAGGTGTGTCTGGGAACAGGGAACGCCCTTTGGTATAAAGGACAGGGCTCGTAAGACAGCAATCTACAACACGGTCCACGGAGAGCTGTAACGCCACTAGAATCGAACTTGTAATAAGGTACACCTCGCCCACTCACCAGAAGTCGATTGCTCCGCAGGGACGGAAACCCTCCTACGCCGTCTTTCTCTCCTTCCTTCCATAACCTTTCACCATTGTTCGTTCGCGAGGAAGAGGATAACCGTTGAAATTACACCGTTATTTCGAATCCCATTATGTAAAATTATTTTCTCCTATTAATTCTGCCGGGGCCACGGAATTCTGATCTAAGCGAATAAATATCACGGCCGAATGGCTGGAATCGTTTAACGCGACGAAATATGGGTCATTCAGGGAACGGAGAACGTTCGCCTTTGTGAAATTTATAATCGTTTAGCGATTGCGTGAATTTTTATTTTAGAACAGTCGAGCCATTTGAAATTGGTATACAAGCTTTCCCTAACGCAAATTTCTTTGCTTTCCCTTTATTTAATCACGGTTTTACAATCGATTCTAACATTATGTATACTCAAAAAATAGATACTTCAACCAGAAAAGAAAGAAATTATTCAGAAAATATTATCTTCAGTTTTCATACAAAGAATTTATGTGTGAATCTCAAGCTCTATTCAAATCATCCCCAATAAATATTTCACATTATTTTAGGAGTCACTAAATGCTTCTCTTTACTCTGATTCGTAGTTTAACATCATTGCACAAGTGTATTGAAATATACTATTATATATAGAATAATAACTGCATCCTTGAAAAATGTAATTAAAGTGCAATTTTTATTTATTTTAACGCAAACAAAATTCGAATTGAAGACTATAACTGTTTAAATTCTCTTACACGTAATTAGTTTCAAAGAAATTGTACGTGATGTCTGTATTTCGCAAGTAGTTACGCACGATCGTTAGTCGAACCTGCGCATTCAGTGGTAACACGTGCGGTAATTCAAACATTTCTAGCCCACTTCTTAGTTCAGAGTTTCAAGCGAAGCTGTTCCGTAATTATAAGAATATATGCGAAAAGAAGATTGTTCCATAAAGTTTTAAACTTTTGAAACTTTACACCTACTAAAGAAAAATCGCAACTTCGTGTATTACACGCGTCTGACCAAGGGCTGAGCGTTACTACTTGCAGTTTTGTTTTCACCTACTAGAAACTCACAGAATCATGAGATACTTATCTCTTCAAATTCAGCATTACAATTTCAGTTTTGAGCATTTATCTTTTAATAAATTTTATCGTTAATTGTTAATACAGTTAAGAAATCGTTTTATTCCAATTACTGTATCATGGATTTCCAGCGATACAATTTCTATCGCCCATAAAATCCCTCGATTTAAAATACGTATTTATAAATAAATAACGCAGAACGCGTGCTATAATCGCTTCCCGAATTATTTACAGTCGACGATGAATCGAATTAATCGTGAAACTTCGACAGTCGTAAAACCGAACCCATCAGGAATTCCCGGTTTGTGAAATGTTTTTCGTAATCGCCACTTAACGCGAATACAATAACCATCGTATATCCGAGAGCGAACAGAAAACTGCGAGAAACCGTCCAAGAGGAAGATTAATGTCGATTCAACGAGTCGAAGCCCAGAGGGTGATTCCGTCGAACAACTCGAGGTCGTCAAAGTACATCGGGAAGGGTTTCGCTATTCTTACCCGGGGATATTACGGCGGGCCAACGCGGAGCAAAAGAGCAAAAAAAGTTGAAATAATTCCGCGTCGGGAAATGTGGCGCAATCTCCTTTGTTTAACGAAACACGCCGCGATGAATTAAATGTTGAGGCGATCAAAGGGATCGGGTTCTTGGCGGGGTATCGTTTCAGAATTTATATTGTTTCATTCTCGCTGTTTATTTTTAATTACGCTCGTTTGAAGAACTGCCACGGCAATCGCAAGATTCCTGATCCTTTTCGGTTTCAAACGAACTGCCCTTTTTTTTTTATGCAGAAAGCGCAAACGATCTTGTTCGATATCCCAAAGGAGACATTAATTTCCCGCGATGAAATTGAACGACTCCTTTAATACACTCGCGTGGATCCGCGAGATTCGTTTGTTCTTATAATTAAGGAATTGCTGATAAAAGATATTTGAACAACTTTACCATTTTGTTTGCGAGGATCACCGATAAGAACGAAAATTAATTTTACTAATAATTTCGAAGCAGTTGATTTCTTTCCCATCTCTCGTACACTTAATATTTAAAATAGACACTTTAAATTTATTTCAACAATATGATTATTAAATGGTTCGAAGCAGTTAATATATTTCTTATCCTTAATAAACTGTTGATATTTGGCAGTATTGCCTGCAACAAAATTAAAATTTGTTCATTTCTATAAATAAATGGAACACGTATGACTATTTGAAGGTTGGTGTTCCTTGATAATATAAATTGAATATACATATAATTCTCTATCTTCACATATTATATTGTACGAATAAATAATACCCAGAAATACCTACTGCCATTAAAAGTGACATTTTACGAAAGAAATATCGGTCAGTGGGACATTTATCTTAATGAAAAATACATTAACGCTGCTTCTCCCTTCGTAGAATACAATTGGATAATCGATCAACGGACCAATTTTCGATTTTTCATTTGCACGTATGATTTTACGATTCGCGTTTGTTTCTCCGATCGTTAGTGCCACGCGTATAAATCGATTCGTGCTGCTCCCTTGTTTCGTCTGCACTCCACATTCCAAGTCTATCGATTCCGTAGACGCCTATTTGTACTTGCAGCGTGTCGGCGGCGGTAACATTACAATCTTCTCGAGATATGTCATTGCATTCGATCGCAGAGAGGCACTGTGGCAGGCTTGTTGTTCGAGAGTGCTCGAGAATCTCGTCTAATCGACGTCAGCTCTGTTCGCGTGGTACGTTCGAATCGGTACATTTGAAACGGATAAATCCGTGGCGCGTCAAACGAAAACAGTCGGTGATTTCGATTTAACTGGCAGAAACGCACCGGTACGTACGGTCGCGCATCACGACAAAGATGTAATAGGAACAAAATAATGAAAAAACATACACTTTGTGAAAAACAACGGGGGAAGTAAAAGACTTGGCGATGGAGAGAGGGGTCCCTGGTGTCAGTCTTGTCTTACGCTGTGACGCCTCTTCTGTTTTCATTAAAAGCTTCACTCCGTCTCTCTCTCTCGCTCTTCTTTCTCGTCCCTTTTTCTTTCGTCGTATAATATTACTTTTTCTTTTGAAAGTTGAAATGGGACGAACGCCGTCTAAGAGACTCAATTCCTTGCTATGTTTCATGCGACTTTCAAAGCAACAAGATGTGAGTTATTTCGATGAATAATCGTCATCTCCGAGGTACTCGCCTCGTTTTCGATGCACTTCTTCGCTTTCAAAGGTTTCGACCGTTATTTTTACACTTGCAAAAAAATAGGAGGAGAGAAAGAAATTCCCACGACGGAACGATCAGGTTTTGAATCATTCTTTGTCGAGGAAGACGCAATGTCTACAAGCCTTACGCGCGATTGCTTTCTCGTTAGCTTCGCCGGAGCCTCCAGAAGCGAGCTGTTAGTCGCCTTCTTTTTTTCGTTTTCAATCCCCGTTCCCCTCGTGTTACGCTCGCGAAACAGTTAACGATATTCAAACAAACCCTCCCGCGTCGAGAGCGGACACGGACGGGCCTCCAATCCAGACGATCCCGCGGATAAAAGTACCGAGGGGGCTGGTATCGGTGTCCATCCAAATAATAAACCCGACAATTGCGGGGAACGATAGAGAACAATTTTTGTTGATAGCTTCGGCATACTTTTTTCTGTCGATAGTTCCCCCGCGTTTGCTTTGTGCGTAGACAGTATTGGCAGATATTGTCCTCCAATAATCTGGAATCGCTAATACCTCTAGTATTCTGGATATTTCTAATTATTTTTTAGCTATAGAAGCGGTGAAAGGGGTACATTTTAATTAAAATATATAGTCTCTTTATTCGCTACTATAAAATCCAAGTTAAAGAATTTTTGTTTAAAGTCAAGAATTAAAAACACTTCCTCCTAATCAGAAAGATTTCAAAAATTATATAAGATTCATTTCCATTCGATGGATTTGAATTCTCACCCCGAAGCCATTTCCAACGTTGACCAAGAATTTCGAGCGTTTAAATCAACGCGAACCCTGTCTTTTCGTAGTCACGCCCCTCCGATGTTACTTTCCGTTGTGAAACGTATTACGTAAGACCCGGTAAAGGGAATTACGCTACGTTGACAGATGCAAACGGGATGAGACTGTCCCCTCGTGCTCGCAAACGAAGTCCATCGACTGTTAATCGCATAATCTAATATTTACACCCCCGTTGCACCTAGCCTGGTTGCAACCGCGGCTTACAACACGGTTTTTCCCCATCGCTCCTCCCTTCCGTCGCCGCCCTTTCATTCTCCGAGGAACAATTCCGATCCGTTTTCACGTGCTGCGTGGCCGCTACTTCTATCGTCTCCGGCTAGCGGGTCCTTTCGCAGGAAGCAGCTAGGAACAAAGCGGGGACGAACTCGTAGGACGGCAGGGGGTAAAGGTAATCCCTATTGTTTCTCCTGTCCCATAAATCCTACTAGCCGCGTCGCCTTCCCGCCTCCTGCGCTTCTCTCTGCTCCGAGCTCGCACTTCAGTTACCGACAACACACCCCCAACTATCTCCCCCCCTCCCCCCTCCCTCACCCCTCCCACCCTCCTGCTACAAACTCCCGCTATTCTCAATCCCCTTGCTACGCCTTTCTCGGCGGTGCGCTTCGTAAATCTCGGTCCAGCTGTGCTTTACGGCACACGCGTACTTCCTGGAAGAATACAAGTGATCCTATCTCTGATTCGGAAGGACATCAACCTTCCACGGGAATCGCTCCGAGAGGGTTCCGGGGTTTACGTACGATCCGTGCCTGGGACCTTTTCCGGGACTTCCTTGATGGGAGATTGCGCTCCTAGGCGATGGATATTTATCGAGGGGTGGGCTTTCTAATCGTTGCGAAACACAATTCAGTCGCTAAATCGTTTGATGTGTGGCGGGGATACTGCTGTAAGAAACAGAGAGCAAAATAGCAGGAGGAAAGCTAGTGGACTCGTAAATGAGGAGTGTATATGTGGGAATGGGAGGACGATCGAGTACCTGCGAGAGAGTTAAGAGCGTGGCCCCCTGGTGGCGAGTGTGGGAAGTGTCGTTACATATCGTTTTTACTCTGCCTGACAAGAAAATAAGAATCACTAAATCGTTTGATTTGTCGCGGTATGCTACTGTAGGAAGTAGAGTGTATATGTAGGAATGGGAGGACGATCGAGTACTTGCGGGAGACTTAAGAGCATAGCCCTCTGGTGGTGAATTCAGAAAGTGTCGTCACAGATTGTGTTTACTCTGCCAGACAAGAAAATAAGTATCACTCGATGCAAAATTTGATGTTTCAGCTACCAAGTCTCAATAATGCAAATAAACTATTTAAAAATTTCCAATAGAATCGCATGGTAGAACAAGAAAATAATTTTCACTCTGTTACCGGTACTAGAATGAAAAGAACTTTGATTTCTAACATTTAAATTGAATTGCATGATATTAAAATGCATGTTGAATTTGTATGTCCTTAAAAAGGATCGAAATTACGGTCGAATTACCATAATGTTTTCGAAGTCATTTTCTGCTCGGTTTGTGCCTCGAAATCTTGAATTCTAGAATGTAACTCTGGTTTTCTAGTGTATATGAACTGACTGTCTTTCAAAAATTCGTGGCGTCACCCTAAGTAATACACGGCGCTCCTACAATGTTGTTTACGATCCATAAAGATTTCAGAAGGGTACTTGAGACTTCTAACACGCAGAGGGGTTCGTTTCACCAGCAATATTGACTAAGGGCGACAACTAATTTATGACACTAATCTCTGTTGCTTTATCGTGCTCCTAGCATGTTCTTTTCTGTCGTGTATTCATGAAAAATATGTAATGATACTTTTAAACTTGTATTAGTTTCGATATTATATTTGCTTCATAGATATAAAAACGTGTAAGGTATTATTTTCTGTTAGATTTGTTAAATCTACTTTTCTCAAAATTGCGAGATAACTGAAACTCGAACCATTAAATTTTAATTTACATCTCAAAAACGAAGCTTCAAATTGAAAAATGCTACAGTACTTTTTGATTTCTATTAGTTTTTGGAATTCGCGAGTTTCAACTTATATGGCCATTGTGAGACCTATTTAGAACTATTTCAAGCTTTAATCGATATTGTTTGTGATAGCTTCGTTTAATACAGATTACAATTTCTGGATCGATAATTAGTATTTTGTTAAAAATTCAATAATAAACATGTCACTTGGTAAAGTGCATTAACCATATTGGGTTATTCACGAGCTCTAAATGGAACATTCGAGAACCGTTACGATAAAGAATTCAGTCAGCTAAATTTAAACCTGCAAACTTTGAATCTTAGGAGCATGTCATGTTCTGAGCAGATATGAAACATTGATAATTCTACCGTAGAAACAAGTCCATTTTTAGCGCGAATTAGACAGTAATACTGCCAATCTAACTACAAACCCGGTTTCCAACGAATAATAAAATTTTATGATTCCTTTTATAGAAGTATTAAATATTTTATATTTTATATTTTAGTACCTTCTAGGAATCCGACTCAATATTTTTACGCTTTTGACCTTTTGCTTTTGAATTTTCTTCAGAAACTTATAACTTAAAATCTAATATTAGATATTTAATATAGAATGACCTGGAAAACGTTTTTCTTGTACCATGACATAATATGAATTTTTATCTCAAGACTAGTGAACCTATATTGACATTCCAGTTTAAATATTACTAAAATATTTATAATTTTTAACAACATGAAAATAACTATAACGTTATCTGAATGTACGTTGTTACTATTTATAACAATAGTAATCCTAGGAGTATTCTGTCAAGAAAAATAAAGAAAACAACAAAACGTTAAGAAGAGCAAACCAAAGTCGAAAGATAAATAATTAATTGTATGCTTGTACGAACTAACTTCTTATTAATTCCATTATTCCGATTACCTATTCCAAAGTCTAAAATCTACTTCAAGCTAAATACATAGGGGTTAGTAAAAACGAAGATTATTTAATTACGTGAAATATATTTTCCTAAAGGCAGTCGATTCAAACTAAAAACGACAAATAATTATTTCTGAACCCAACAAATTCCCAAAACACGTGCCCGTGGATAACACGTTTTTATTGAAATTGCAGATCGAGGACGCCATGCTGATGTTCGACAAGCAGACCAACAGGCACAGAGGTGAGTGAAATTTCTGGATTTTCTCTTGTCCGGGATTCTACCCGCGATACAATAATTCGATACCGAGCCGGTAATGACTGTTTAATCACCGATGATCGTTAAAACGTGAGAGGAGTGCTGACGACGCGCAACCGCCGGCGAAATTTCGGTGCGCGCCGTTTCAATCCTCGGGACTTGGCCGCGCGCAAATATGTTGAAAATATGGTCGAGACTTTTCTGTTTAGCGAGTCAATAATGCCGGCCGTTTCGCTCGCGGAGATCGGAGATCGGGTAATTAACGAGCTGGCTTGAAACTATAATTAGTAATTACGGTAATACGCGACGCCAATGCGCCAACGTCGCTACAGCCAAAGATAAATAACATTAATTTGACGCCGCGATCAATCGGAGCGTTAATCACGACCGGTGATTGCGCGATTCAACGTTGTCCTGTGCTTCTCAGTATCTGCGTCTTTCTCCTTTTCGATGGAATTGCTCAGAGTGGGTTTCCAAGAAGGAGTCTTGTTCTAGTAACTTAGATATTTTCATTTATATCTCACGTTTCACAGCGAGTGATCAAATTATCGTGATTCCAGATTTTCACATACACGAAGAACAGAGTCAAATATATTGATTAAAACGAGACCTTTTTATCGTGAAAAGTAGAATTATGTTTTAAAATGTATTTAACGCTTTGACTACCGCGTCACCCAAATATGGGCGAGAGGATTTTAAATTTGAATAGGATTTGTGAATTTTAGTAAACTTACAAAAATAGGTTTAAAATCAAAATTTTAGTCTTGCTTAAAATTGTGTTATGGCATGAACGATAGTTTTGAGCTATATGCAGATCAACTACTCCGCTTGCATACGTTGTTCCCCAATTTTCCGAATCTCCTGATTCCAAGGAGAATAAGCTTTTCTTGTTAGACGTATGCAAGAGTACCCGCGGACGAAATTCAGAACGACTCTCGCATTTGCAAAGGAAAGAACTGAAATATGAGATGGAGGACGTGTTATGCTAATTTTATACGCACCGTTATCGATTCTAATCGAGGCAGGATGAATTCACGTTTTGATACTTTCCACGGGAATGGAATTCCTTTGGTCGTTTGTACACATACGCGTACGGTATGTAAATTCGCGTTCCGTTTCGATTCCTGGCACGCGTCGTTTCTTTTATACTTTATGTTAATCGCATCTGAATAAAAGCCCGTGTAATCGGCCACCGTGGTTGTCTATTGTTACGCGTGACGCGATCGGTTGAAATTCAAGGGTGTAGTTGGCAGCTCTTCGACGCCTATCTAGTCGACTGATAACGGTCGTGTCAAGAAATTTCTCTCATCCACGGCTCGCAGGAGCCAGCTTCCCTCGAGTATTATCGTTCGATCGCTCGAAAACGCGTTGGAAATTTCCCCATAGTCGTCGGACGCGCCTGTGTGTGCACAGTGACGAAACTCGAATCCCCGAAGACACTGCCGGCGCTGCTTACGTTGAACAATTATGCCATCTCTATTGGAAATTAACTGATCTCAGCTATTGTCGGCTCATCGACCAATAATAAGCCACGTCAAACTTGGATATCATAGGCATTGAATACTTTTAAACTCCCTGTATTTATTGGCAGGTTTATGGGGGAACTATTTCGACGAAATTTCAATAACTCTTGACCAATTAAATAGCTGCGTTTTATATATAATAGTATCTCAATGCTTAACGTAAATTATGTGACCTGAAAATGAACAGAATTACAGTGATATTTAACAAATTTTGAATTTTAGGGTTAAATATTCCGGTCAAATTAATTTCGAAAAGAAATAATATTTCAAGACAACCAACTTAAACAATATTTGGAATCAAATATTTTTTCTTCGACTTTTTATCATATTAAAGTATAACCACTTAATATAAAAATATTCTATAAGGTGTCGTGAAAAATGTATTAAAACTTAATGTAGACCTTATCACTAGAGTAGAGTGAAGTGCTTTAAAACATGGAACAACAATTGAAAGTAATAGAGTCTCGTGACGTAGGAACTGAAAGTTGTTCCAAAGAAATTTTCGAAATCCATTGAGAACTTATGCAAGCAAGAAAGTCCCTGTGGAACAACTTTGGAGGTAAACAAATGAAAAGCAAATTTTTCAAGCGTTGGTGCTTTACGTTCCTTTCTTTCTATCATGTGACCTCATAAAACGCAGGATATGATTATATTGTAAAAACAACAGGACATACCGTTAACAATTTTTACAATTACAATACAGTTTTTAAGCAATAAATACTTTCAATTCGTTGTTAACACTTTACTATCTAATGGAAATAATCCAAGCAATTAGACGTAAACGGGGTTTTAGGGAATTAAAATTTTCAGAAATGGCGACATATTAAACACCCTTACGATCGAGACCACATTGCGATGGTGAGAAAGTAGCATTCGTGCATGTAGAAATGTGTAAAAAGACAAATTTCAATATCGATTTACTCAGGAACCAAGCTACACGTGAAAAAATATGTCATTTTGTGTTTTCGGTGCATTTTCGTTTGCTCCCGGAATTTGGAAACGCCCTGTAGAAATATGGTTGCGTGAAAAGTCCGCGAAAGTCAAATAGAAGCGGTTACAGCGGCGCTTCGCGAAATGAGATCGTTCGATCGGAATCAGGCCCAGAAACGAGATATACCCGGCGTCGGGATGAATGAAATATCAGACTGCTAATGTAATATATACGCCAGTTCATCTCTCGTCTCCATCTACGGCGAGAAGGAGAGAGAGTGAGAGAAATACGAATTGCAAGGGTCTCGCCGTCGCGAGCCTGGATCCATTCACGTCGTTGCTTCAATGGGGTCGATAATCGTCAGCGATCGAGTTACCCCACCCGACCGATAATCGGGAGTCTCTCTATCTTTTTTAACGGTATCCTACCCCCTTCCTGCCCCTCTCTTCGATCCCCCTTCGGTTTCCATCCCTTCTGCTCTTCGGGTAGAGTGCCTGCCGGGTCTCAGTGATAGATTCTAATATCGCTTATGAAAAATAGGGGCAAATGGGATATGAAAGCTGGCTCCCTTCAATACCACAGGGGTTTCCCGCTGCCTCGAGGGGTGGAAAAAGGTGGGGTCGAGCCACAGGGTTTGCGGGGCGGGACGCAGGCGACGGGTAGATGTGTTGCGCGTCTCAGCAAACGGACGACAGCGAGGAAAGGAGTAGGTGAAATAGCGGTGTACCTCTGGCGAAGAAAGAGGAGAGAGACTGTGCTCGCAGGGGGGAAGAGGAAACGGGTAGAAGAAAGAGCGAATCGCCAAGGAACGAGAGAGACACGGCGGGCTCTTTCAAAGCGGCGCGTAATCTCTCTCGCGATGACATCCAATACCATCCCCCGTCGGACGAGTCTGCGAGCCTCAAACCTCGAACATCATTGCTCTCCGGCAGATTTCACAATATGGTACTTCCATAGCCGGTCTGTGACCCCTAAGGGGATTATTGTCGGATTTTCTGTGAACGAGCAACTTCGGCCGCAATCAACGAGACACCGATGGATCTTCTTACTCGCTGGTCACTGTTTCCTCGTCGCTCTTCCGTCGGCTATCGTGCACTCCAGCGTCTACCAGTTGCACCAGTGCAGCTCGAACGTTAAGTATTTAGGTGGTTCTCCTTTTACACTCGAATATTTACGTGTCGCCCACAGATCACTTACACAGAAGTCTAAAGTTGTTCTTAACGCACTATAGCCACACGACAAGACTTTGCGAAGCCATATTATTTAAATACGTGGAAATATGTGTCGTAGAGAAATGGTGTCTTCTAAATCTTATTAGCACTTCCGCAGCAAGCGTTTGAAAGAATAAACGTCAACTTTCAATCGATATACGCGTTTTCTGTAGCCCTGTCACGACGATGACGAAAGAAATAAACTTTAAAAAGTTTATGACTGCACTGTACATATTCGCTCTCATCAAATTTTGAGAATGTTCTAAAGCTTTTGCCTCCAAGTGTCCCCATCCTCCTATTTTACTAAAGCCACGCGCGGTACTTCCGTACTAGCCCTTTAGCAACGTTACTATCCCGAATTTCAACGCCTAACTACGCGGAAAATATTTCTGAGACTTTTGAGACTCGAAACTTTCGGAAAACGTAATGATTTCTTCGACTGAAATTGTCGGGGAACCCCCTGTAAATTGCTTCTTATTCTCCTCAGACGCGTAGAGTGCATCGAAGTAATAAGCTGAAAAGAAGAGTACGGCACCGTTCGCCAAGAATATTCCTCCTCGAGGTTACACGGAACCTTGGCGAGCGTGCCAGAAACGACAACCCCGAAAAGTAACTTCTTTACACCGAACCGAAGTGCAAAACGTATGTCGATTGGCGAATAAAGGGCGGATAGAGATCCTTTGCTGGAAAGAAGATCGTTCCTTTGATAGTCGGGAACGACGGGGGTAGATCGGTTCCTTCAAGGTCGTATGTCCCCTAACCCAGATTCGATTTCGATCTCGCGAGGATCGAGGCGGTGCCACGGGTAGCGCTGAACAACGATCGGGGAACGGGTCGTGGAATTACAAAGAGAGATCCTTGTCGATGTTCGAGGCGACCTCTTTACGTCCAAATCCCCGAAGAAGTTGCCTCCGTGAAAGAAGAATCCGAGCGTTTCCGGACAATTTCGAGTCCCGCAGCGAGCTATGATTTCCACGCGGATGGGCAAGCTGCAATTGCAGCAAAGCGCGTCTTCTCTCTAGCGTGGCTGCCGGCGAAGAGGCGCGACTATAGCTCGAGGCGCGATTATCCAAGCTTCGCTGGCCAAAGGATTTTCTCTTCGTGAGCTCCACCCTTACGCGGAGGCGTAGGAGAGGGAAGGGGTGCACCTATAAGGCTGTGCACAAGCCACGGGTCCGTAGCCTCGCACAGACACCACCGTCTATTTGCACACGTAGGCGGACGAGTCGCGCGTTTATATACTCCCGGGCGCATGTGTTTGCGCGTGTACCTTGTCATAAATTGCTGGCACATTGCTCCTGGATGGAACGTGTGTGTTCCTCTACGCCCCCAGGACCGTTCTCTCCGTCCTTCCTGATTGCCTACCGGCGATGGCTCCGAAAGAAGGACGCGTTTACTCATGCGTGAACACGCGTCAAAAGGACGTCCACCTTCAATCGTTCATTGAATCTCTGTTCGTGCAACGACGGCGATCTAGGATCGGGGAGGATTCGATCCAGGACGGAGAAAATTGTGCCCGATGTAATCACGCTTCATGGAATTGCTCGACGATTTTCTTCCGGAATTAGGGACGGTTTTGTCGAATCTTTCTGCGCTCCGATATTCCGACGCGTCGACCATTCGAAAATTCGACGTATGCAATTTAAATACTTCACTTTTCAGAAAGATATAAATTCTTCTTGTGTGTTCTCGATAATAGTTTTGTTTGGACTTTTAAACGCGAATTTATTATTCAGAATATTGTAACTGTACGAATTCTACTTCAGAAAAAAGTTTCATTGAAATGTATTCACTATGGTAGGAGTTACGGCTGTTTATAAATTGGACCACTTTTATGGGGGTTTTCTCACTTTACGGAATCAAGGAACAATTTTTCGAATATTTTTGGAAGTTGTACATATTCTGCACCAAAATACGCGTCGTTTGCATTTTGAAACACTAAAATGCTTCGATCCGTTCAGAAGTTATGACGTTTTAAAGATATGCATGAAATTTCAGTGAAATATATCAATGGTATGGTCAGGCATTATATTTTCAGCAAGGAATTTTTTTCTCAAAAGTGCGTAAGATTTCGGGGATATGTGTATTGACCAAAAATGATTATAATTGACCCCTGCAATCGAAAATAATTTTTCCAGAACGATTTGAAATTTTTTAATTTAATTGTTAATAACTTTTTAACGAAGCCTCAAACAGAAAATTGATATTCTTGATTTGCGTCATATTTTGGCTTCTACAATCCCCCATTAAAATTTTTCACAAGGGTGGCCGAACACCCTGTATAGGAATAGGTGATCGGTCGAGTACTTGCGAGAATGATACAGATTGAGCATAGCCCTCTGCTGGACACGTCGCCACATTGGAAATTAACTTCTGTCATTCAAACGTTACTCTCAAATATTCAACAAGAAATAAATCGAGACTCAATAAAGAACTAAACAAGTTTTAATGTCCAAGCCTGGTCACATCTAACTCAGCGTCACAGCGCTGAGTTCGCGCGTCGCTCTAACAACAAGAAACGAACCGCGACACAAAGTCTCGACTTAACGAACCCCGGGATTCCGAGTCTTCTGGCAGAGCTTGGTGTCTGGGTGGATGCAATTACCGGGGGGGAGTGAGTGGGTTTCCTCTTCGGTGGATAAGGAGAATCTCGGGCGAAGACTTGGGGAACTCGAGGAAGCTGGTGCGACAGGGTGCAGCTGGCGGCGGCCGGATATGTTATGCCGGTTTGACGTAATCCTGGGACCCGGAACTGGGAACGGGCACGGAACTCTGGTGGCGCGTGGGGTCGTTTCCGTGCCGGAGTCGCAGAGAAATTCGCGCTTCAGGGTCGGGGCAACTCGCGTGGCGCGCGGTAAACCGTACCCGCCAACTTCGGCACGTATGCACGCTGCACCGCCGCGCCCATTTCTCCGCCTCGAATAGTTCCTCCTGGCCCGCCAAACTTCCATCCGGGATCGGTACGAAATAGTTTCGAAGCTGTTTCTAGCACTTCGTTCGGTTCCTGTGCACGGTTCCGTGAACGGCGCCACGGGCCTCCGTTAACTTCTAAGATCACCTCCGTAAGCCAGACGCTGGCCACGGAATCGGTCCGCAGCCTCTACTCGGCCGGAAAGTCGAGATTGATTTCCACGGAGTTCCGCTTTGCCGGTTCCTGATTGGTAATTGCGCCGTCGCGATCGATAACTCCGTTGATAGAGCGGACCCGTGGACGAAAGTAGCAAATTTCACTGTTTATTTTCGTCCGACTCCATCGTTTCTCGTTCTGCATAACTCGATATACCCGGGCTGAAGTGGAGAACCTTCCGGGCAATTATAGCAATTGAAACTTTATCGTTATAGCCGAACAACGATTTTTCGTTTAACGCATCGGTGGCCGTGGGTTTCGCTACTGCCTCGAGTTTAGTTGGTGCATTCAGTGGCTTCGGAGCTCTTAAAAATGAACTGCGTGAAAATGGACCGAATAGCTCTCAAACATCTGCTATACTGAAACAGAATTTTTTCTAGTAACTTGGAAATTTCGTTTCCAGTCGTGTGTGCTCTAAAATAAGTACTACTAGAGGCTTATCGTGTCGTGTGTGAGTCACTTTAATGGTAAATTTGAAACACGAAATCAATGAGAAAAGTTTATGTAAACACGTACCTAAATTCAATCCTGTATATGACCTATCGCATACTTTTTTGATCCTTTAAATTCTAAAAATGAAAATCCAATGGAGTTGAATTTGCGCAGCCTGTCAGTTTGTTAAGGAATTATTCGTTCTATAACTGTCTGGTGATTGGATTAAAATGTTGCAGTGCACCGACATGGGACTCACAATATCAAATAGTACTTTTTCCAATAGTACTCGGTTGCAAACCTTGCTGGGTTTGCCATTACGAATTACTAAACACAAAAGTGGCTTTACTCAGAGAACAAGGTTAAACACTTGTTTAAAACGTAACTTCATTGTCACTAAACTTACTGACATTTCATGTATAATCATTCCTACCATGATCTGTCAAATGACCAGTCTTTCTTTTTTTCTGTTATGAGACAACGTACTTTTAATTCTTGCATTATACGCATAGAAAGTTGTGTTTTAAAGTTTATTTGAATTCAGTTTCAATAAAATAAACATTTTATAATTCAGTTTTATCGCATATCAGTCGTATACTCAATAGGGTATGCTGAAACTTCTTTAGATACCTAGTGTCAAAGTAAATATAAAAATAAACATAGAAGACAGCATAAATTAGATTAGCTGTTGCATCCATAGGATAGAGGATGAAAAGCCCTTTAAAATGAGTGTTTATTTAATTAGATAGCATAATTAGTTCCGGAGATATGAGGGTTCAAAGCGTTTGTTTACTTTTCGTTGTTTACGTCGCGAGGTCAATGAACTTTCACAGCGGCCTTGCAAGGTTGTTGACTGCACGTGCTACGTCATTCACGATTCACGTGCGCGAGCGCGAGAGAGAGGGAGAGAGGCCCGACGAGTTAGACGGAGAAAGAGCTAGTCAAAATTAACACGACGATATTTCCAAAACAGAAAGTCGGATCGACATAAACCAAAAATCATTTTAAAGAGGAAGCTTTACCGTTTCTAACAGTGGCTCAATTATGTAGAAAACACTAGTAGTTACAGAACTGCACGTATATAAAGTTTGACTATTTTTAATATGCATTGTTAGACTATTCTAAGACAGTGAAAGCTGATTCTCTATTTTCATCTTTGCTATATATTTCCTAATTACATTGGAAGTTAACCAGATTGCGATATCAAATTTTGTCCAGTAAATGACTCTAGCATCAACTATTTGATTCTTTTTGCACACATACAGTTCGAACCGTCAGTTTTAATACACCCATTACAGAACTCTCATATATATTTTTTTTTTAATTTTAATAAACATTACTAATCAGAATTGTGCACTCCATGAGCTTATCTGGCATAGCAGAACTCTGGAGGAGCTTTCCTAACCCTCACTCGAGGTCGACTGACCAGACTCTTCTTAATCTTCTAGCTTCCTGTTCCTGCCGGAGTGGTAGTAGCACATTAGTGGTGTGTGCTTAGCTTGTTGCGATGATTACTCTCATATTTGACAAATTTTTCATCCGTTAATTATCACATTCAACAGTATTTTTCCACTTCATCCCCATCCGTAATCAAACTTTCGTTTCAATCATACATCCAACGTAACGTAGAAATGCAACGACGCCGAACGAGAGAATTTGTTTCCAACTATAGGAAAACACTGGAATCTCGACAAAAGTAACGTTCCAATTTCCACGGAAAATCGACGAAAAATTAGAAACGAAGCTGGATGCTCTTCAAACAGGCGCAAACGCGCGGAACGTCGCAGGAACGTCAGAGGGTTGAATTATGGAGGGTTAAAAATTTCCGGTATTCGTCGAAGCGTGTTGAAAAGTTTTCCCCCGCGGTGCACGCAGGGTTGATGCGAGCTCTTGTGAAAATATCGTGTCTTTTATGAAGGATCTCGCGTCGCGGAAAATTTTTCCCTCTCAGCCGAGGGTTTCAGTCGGTCAAAGAAACTCTCGAGGCATCGCCTTGTGGGAGCAGGCACCAACGCCTGGCGAGTATCTGCCTCCGAGCAGAGTATCAGAATAGGGTTTCGCGCGTCGTTGCAACTTTCGAAAACTCCGCCGTGGAAGTCGCCCAGCCACTGCTTGGAAACTTCTGAACGATGGATGGTTCCAGGTCGTGGATGTTACGTAAAGGATCAGGGTCGCTTACCGTCGCCATCCAATTCAGCCTAAATATGTCGCTAGTTCCGATCCTCCCGTTTTACCCCGAGTCTCCGAGAATTATTGACGATTTCCTATTTCGAGATCCGACGTCAGGCGGCTGAGTTCGTTGGGGGAGGTGGGGCTTGACTTATCGGTCAGCGCGAAGTACGCTCTAAGATAATTTATCTGGCTGCGATGCGCAGTCGAATCCTTAGAATTTGACGAGAGAAATCAGGGAACAAACAGTATTTATCGATTCGTTTTCGAGGAAACTCTTAATCGAGATCGAGATTAAAATAATCTGTTTGCTCTGGAGAGGATCGTTTAACGTCTGTGTGACAGAATAAATTCATAAAGAGGAGATACGTGATAATAACAGAGGATGTAACGATAATTTTAATAGCGAAAATATTTGTCTAAAAATATGAAACGAATTTTTCGTAATACACGAAAGTTTATTGCGTTGTGAATATGATTTATACGGCTGAAAATTACGATACCATATGCAGGGGGTCCGTAAAATGACGCGAACTTTATACGATCGGAATGATCACTGAAATAACTAAAAATGTTTTTATTTATGGAAATAAAATGTATCTGTTATGCGAGATGCTCTGTATCCGGTGATGCATAAATTGGTACCATATTACTGGTGCTGATGAAACTGTTGAAAATATTAACTATATTTATTTGAAACATGAGTATATTTGTTCAAATTTATTTTTGATTAGATTCGAATAGGAAAATCGTAATTAAAATTCCGCGAAATGTATTCCTTGAATTCGTGTGTATTAACGATTCATCTGCCATTAATTTTCAAATACTCTGCACGCTAATATTATTGGCGTGGATGCGTACTTGATCATCGTTGCTGCTTATTAACATTGTCTTCGCGGACTAACTTGTAATGTAATTTGAAGCTTAATAAATTCCTCATCACCATTCGTGCATGACAGGTACAACAAAAAACAGTTAATTATCACGTGAAAATGGCTGACACGAAAAATTGTAAATACCTCTGTAAATTAAATGCAGATTATCATTGCACTGGGATGCAATTATATTCTACCGTATCTGATGAATTCAAAACTATATTTGTACATTTTAAATGAAAAATTTAATTATTATCGTATTTAATTATAAGAGAATTAACATTAAAGGAACATTCTTAACACTTCCTAATATGTTTGTTGTTTCGAGTGCATCTATGACTTCTTGTACGCATTTAAAAGCTTTGGAGATAGTCTAGATTGTCTTTCTATTTCATTACTCTTATTCTCAATACCTATTTTCACATGTTTCGAGGGCAATAAGTTGTTCCATATTTTCAGAATATAATTCGTTCTTAAATACGAGAAACAGCTTCTGTTTCGTCTTGATAGATATACGGATTCTTTTTGTAAATTGCATAACAAAGGAAAATTAACTTAACAAAATTAAAAAACAATGCTGCCTAATGTCTGTTTTAGCGGACTGTGCGAGTTTTAGCAGAATTTATTCGGTTTTAGCCGACTGTGCGAGTTTTAGCAGAATTTATTCGGTTTTAGCCGACTGTGCGTCGATCGTACTCGACGGGAAGCGCGTTTGAGGGAATAGTAATAAGAATCGTATCACAGAACGGTCTCGCGAATTGTATTATCTGTTAGATAAGAGACACCGTTGCGCCGTGAAATAGAATTGATCCTTGCGTTTCCATGTCGACGATCGAGGTCCCAGCCGTATTCGTGATTTCCTTAAATCCGGATCCACGGCCGAGATAGCGGATCTTTATCAGCGAGATAGCGAACGAGTACCCGGTTGCGACATCCACCATGCATAACATAAGCCGGACGGTTTTTCGGTATAAAGGAAAACCGATGCTAGGATAGGGAAAGGCGTTCTTTCCATTCTATTATGGGAATCTCGGAACGGCGTATCGACACGCTCCAATTGTCACCTGCATTACGACCGTCCGCTATACTATATTCGAAGTAGAGAATCCTCGTGGCGGCAGGATAGCAAGAGATTCTGAAATATTGAA
This sequence comes from Colletes gigas, assembly GCF_013123115.1. Classification (NCBI taxonomy): domain Eukaryota; kingdom Metazoa; phylum Arthropoda; class Insecta; order Hymenoptera; family Colletidae; genus Colletes; species Colletes gigas. The sequence continues at coordinate 1,153,221 of NW_025106653.1, read as the reverse complement.
ACGCAGAAGACGGCCCCGGCACTTTTCTTCCACCAAGCCCACCGTCTCGCGCTTTTCTTTCCACCGTTATCCCCTCCCCCTCCTTTCTGATCCTTTTTTCCCTTTTTCCCCTTCGTTGCCAGGCTATAGCGATTTAACCAACTGCCAGACGCAGCGCGCGTTTCGCGCGCGATTGCATCGAAGCCGGTCTCTGCTTTCTTCGATATGAAATCCTCGAGATACTGCTGTTTAAGTTTCTCTCTTAATCTCCGCGGTGACATAAATTCGACGTGAAACGCAAGAACGCGCGGATAATGCGCGTTTCAAATCCCTCCAGATATCGTTGTTTAAGGGGGTTTTCTACTGTAAATCCCGTTTTTTAGGTTCTATTTCATATTTTTTTATAAAGAAACTATGCAAGTTCTTGCATCGGCATTTTGTATATGTATTTATTACTCTTTTGGTGATATTCACAAATTTTTACAACGAGAAATAGTCAAAATTAGTGGCAGTACAGAGCCTTCGAAAAAGTATTCTAATGGATTCCATGATTCCAGCTGTTCTGTTTGTCTAAGTCAAAAAAATGAAAAAGATTCTTAATTAGGATACATTTTTCTACAGCCGGTACTAAAAGGACAGAATAAAACTGATAACTAAAAAAATGGCAGAATTTCAAGTTGAAATATCGATTTTTTTCTTGTTTTTAACTTTAGCAAATTAAAAAAAAAACAGAAAGAATAATGATTTTGACTTAATTCTAGTACGGGCTATAGCGACACATGTACTGAAGGTACACGCCAAATTTGAACGAAATCGGTCTAGTAGATCTTGAAATTTCATGAAAGTCAATTAAAAAAAGTTGGTTTGAGAGAAACGCATCTAAACGTTCGTTAATTTTAGGATTTCGATGATGTGCTGTTGCACATATATTTCTAAAACTATATCTTTTAAGAGAATGCAAAAAAAAAAATTGAATTTTATGGCGGATTACAATAGAAGACCCCCTTAAGTTTTGATCTTGAAAGGGTAGTCTGTGGTCCAGAATTTTAATGAAATTGATCTTTCTCGTACCTTTTGGATGCTGTAATACGGAAAAGTATTGACGAACGGATGATCGAAATTTAAAAAATTTAGAAAATTATAGAATTTCTACTTCTACACGTCGATAATTCAAAGCTATTTGTCTTGAATTAAAATTATTTGCGAATAAGAATGGAATAAATATATATTCAAAAATGCTACATAAGTAAACCTGAATACCTGTCTTTTGGGTTTGTTAGTTCTGTTGCCTAAGTTTTTATCGAAAAGAAAATTAAATTAGTATGCGAAAATAATACCCCTAAAATCTACGTAATTTACTATAGACATAATATTATATTTATGTCTACAATACTGGACTTGGTGAATTTTTGTATTTCAAACTTCGAATGCATCCACTATAATTAATCGTTTTGGTATTATTATTTCTAAAATAATAAAAATTGGTAGAATGGATTTATTTAATGAAATTAAAGAACCGTAGCAAATTAAAGAACCTAGTGATGATAATTTGATATTCCTACGTCGTGATATTCCTATTAGTCATAGTAAGATCATTTTCTATGCTTGTACATACCCCTTTGGCCCTTTGGTCAAGTAATGTATTAGATATTTGATAAAATATTTTTTCGAACGAATCCAATAAAATACGTTATTCGTGGCATCTTGTACGTCGTCTGTCCCGTTGGCATTTCAACAGAATTTCTCCTGGTCCCGGGTGGCCCGTCTGGTAGTAGCCACGTGCAGCCACGCATATTTATTATCGAATCTGCTCCGTTTTCCAAATAATCCACGATCCGACGGACGTAAACGTATTTCCACCCTGGTCCCCGCTTCTTTCCGCGTTTAAATCGTCCTCCATCCCTTGGTGGCTCGCGCGTACCACCGGTAGCGCGAGTTTCTCGCGCGATTGAATTGAGCCGCTCCGGCTGCAATTTCGTGGACCCGGTCTGGATCGAAGCTACCTCACGAATTTCCGCCCCTATCTATCGGGGCGCTCTTTCAACGGGGATAAAAGGAGGACTCGCGAGCTTGCGAAGGAGGCAACCGGAGAGAGAGACGAAACGAGGAATCTGGACGAGCTGTTGAACCAGGGTAACAGGAGAGGGAAGGAACTACCCGTAGAAGTGGATGAAAGGGAATAAGGAAGAGGAAGAGAAAAACGGAGGGCGTCGATTTCTCAGTGTAGCGAGAAGAAAGAGACGAGTGGATCGGTTCGAGGCGGTGTGCAGACCTCCGGAAGGTCGCGCGAAGTGTCTCTAGCGCGCCTCTTCCGTCTTTTCCTTCGTCTTTCGCTCCGTCCGTGCATCCGTCTGTGTTCGCCGCTATCCAGAATGCTGATCTCATCTGAGCCAACTTGACCCCTTCGTCTCGTTCGTGCTTCGGCGAGCTTAATCCATCGCCGAGGTGTCCTCCTTCTTGCTCCGTTCCTGTGCCTCGCCTCCGGAAAATCTTCCATCCAGAGGGGAGAATTTAAAATTCAAACGTGAGTGGCCCTCTCGAGTCGTCGTCATCGTCGTCGTAGTAGTCGTCCTCCTCGTCGTCGACGACGTCCTGCTTCGCGCAATTCCTCTTTTCTGACCCCCCCCCGTCGCAGCCCGTCCGCGGCACCCTCGAGGCGTGGTCGTTCCAGATGCATGCATTTCGAGCTGCAGGGCCTGCAGGTCGCGCCCGGCTCGCTTACCGAGGGGGAAGAAAAAAAAAAATGTCTGCGAAAAAGAAGGAACGACGGGAAACCGAGGGAAATACCGCGCGTCGGTGTTCGTCGACGGAGAAGCTGGGACGACTGAGGGCCGTAGATAAGGACGGCGCGCTGAAAATACACGAGCCTCTGACAAATGAAATTTCTTTAAATAATTCAGGGACCCGTCGTAGGAAACGTAGGAGTCGAAATCGACGCCGGAATCGGGGCTGAAGGATACGAAGTGGAACGCCACGAATTGCATCCACGAACCTGCTGCAACTCTTGTTAAGCCTGACCTCAAGGAACGATAAATATTCATTGCCAAATACACCGACGGCGTGCGCATTTCTATTCGCCCGGTGCGCTGGCGCGTCAAAAACCGATGGGTACGTCGATGACCATCGTCGATTTCAGACGGTCGAGAATTTCCATGGCTTCCATTACACCGAATCTCCAATCACTGAACAGAAGTTCGGACGGAAACTTGATGAATTGATGTTCCAAACATTCTTAACGTGCAATTCTAAATTCAAGTTACTAGAAACTGTTCTAAATCTTCTGATTATTGGGACTTACGAAATATGTAAGTTCTGATTCCTTGTTCGAAGGCATATTTTAAAAGCTGTACACGAAGGTTTGCTCGATGCTTCTTAGAGGAATGTGTAGGACCAAATGTAAATTAGTAAAATATATTTACATACGTGATTGTACACATGCTCTGTTATTAATTTACGATGACATACAGATACATGCTTGCATATGGGGAATTGAAATTCACTTATCAAGATTATCCATATGCCCTCATTCTTCATAATTAAACACAGATAACACAGAAATATTTAATCTTTTAAATTTACATGAACGAATAGTGTGTAATTAGATAAGTTATCAAACTTCTACTTCGAAAATTTTCCATCGCTAAAACGGAATACGCGTGAAATATTTTTAACCACGTGACACTGGCGAAGTCTGTTGTAAATCTCAAAAGAAGAAAAGAAATCGTTATCGACAGCCCAGACAATGACTCGATCCTTTGTATCGGCGCGAGAAAGGACGTCGCCTATGGTCCTCCTCTGTCGATCATTTCCGGTCGTATCTGGAGCAGAAGTCGCGCGGTTGATCGTCATTATCGTTGAATGGGCGACACGGCTAGGCACCTAGAGAAATGTTTCGAAGTATAATCGACCTGCAGGCGGTTGGTCGATTAACGACAACTCAGGTGAATGGAATTACTCGCATTTACTCGAGGCATCTCGCCTCTGTCCGTCGTATCCGGCGTGGCCGCGTCTTAAGCGTCGCTTCCTGAAGGCTGAGGATATCGAGTTCTCCGCGCACGAGTTGCCGAATCGATGAATCGATCTAACCGCCCAACGGTGGACTTTTAAAGGCGGACCTTTCATCGAGTTAGAGGCGTCCTTCGAGTAGCCAGGGAGACTCAATCGTGCTTCACGGAACCGAGACATACGGCGCGATTCGTGCACGATGAATATACGAAAGTATCGATCCTGGCCGCGTATTACTCGACTTTAAAGCTTGGTCGAAACTTTGGGAAACTGCCGTGTGGCACACGTTGGTGGAATCGGGCGCTCGCGAGCGCGGTTTTGGGAACGAACGGCCAGAATTCACCGATGAAACTCTCCACCCTTACTCCCCAACGCTCGTCCAATTTACCTCCGTTATTATTTCTCTGGTTATTATTCTGGCGATTATTCCCCGGTAATGGGTACAAATATTACTTCTGCGTGCGGCGAGAAAGTGGTTCGACGCTATGGTTCCTTCGTATAAGATTACAAGGACAAAGATTAACGAATTCGTTATGAGGTGTTTTGTCACTTGTTGCTCTCTTGGCTGAAGACGCGTTATCTTTCCATTTTGGACAAAAAATTTCAAGCTGTGTTCAAAATAATTAATTTATCGTAAGTCGGATTCTGATGCCTTATAATATCGTTTGAAACTGTTTGCCAATAGAACTTCGACGCAACTTAAATTAGTATTATGACTAGTATTTGTTATGTTTGCTCTAAAATATATGAACCGCGAGTTTAACTCAATCCTATGTATATTTTGATAGTACCGTGTGCTCCTAGAGTGTACATTTTCTATAAATACCAGCATGAATTAGTCAGTGAAATTTACTTTGCGAAGCATTTTGCAGATGAAAATTGTAAATCAATATTAACAGTATTTAATTATTTCGATATACAAACATTAAATACTGCGTCATCCTATTCAGTTAATTAACAAATCTATTTTATCGTTTGCTATAATCTGATTTTGGAAAATTCTATTCGATTCAATATCAATTCAGACCTTTAACGGTATTTTAACAATACAATTATAATTTCTAGCAAATACGTTTACGCATGATATTTCGAATTGTTGACCGTCACTGAATAACAAATAAATTGCGCTAGTAGGTTAATTAAATTTTAACGAACCATAGATTGCGAATAAAATTAGCAATGCTTTGTTCACTAGTCTCTGCCAATAAATTAGTTAAAAAGTGTCAAGTAAATACTTTCTTTAGAACACGAAAGAGGTATAATCTTGTTCATCAAAATGTTTCTCTTTTAGAAACACTTAATGTCGCTTTGTGTATTAGCTTTTTGTTATTACCAAAACAGTAACCATGTGGGTTGTCATTTTAAACACTGATGACAGGGGTGAGCCGTAGAATAGGTGCGACAAGCACGGTTTGAACACGCGGAATAAGAACACTTGGTAGAACGGTTCTACCCTTTAAACCGTGAACCTCTTCACCTTAAACACCGCCACACAAAGTTAATTGTAATCAATCTTCGTAACAACGCAAACAACACGAGCACGCTCGAACAGCTCCCAGGCTTTCGAAGAAGTCCCGGGTTCGCCGCAAGGGCGCAATTATATGAGAGAGTGTACGGTGGAATTACCGTCTAATACAACGTGTAAACTATCTACGCGTGGCGTAATAATCCCGGTTATATTCCCCTCCGCACACGCCCGTCTAGTCAGCCATTAGCTCCTCAAAATTTTCACCATCGGTTCCCGCCAACGTTTTCGCGTCACGAGCACCGTGCTCGTCCCCGTCTAATATTTCACGAGCCGCGCGGGATGGAGGAGTCATTCAATTTTCAGCGACAACCCCCGACGCGAAACGGTGCAAAAATCCACGCCACCGGTTTCTCGTAAACAAACGGAATATCCCAGAGACGGTACCGCGATTCCGCGCACTCGGCGCGCAAAATTACGAATGATTCTCTTGCTATTTTTTTTCCTCTCTATGTTCCTCTCTTTCTATCGTTCACTGTTTATCTCGACGAGCGACTCCACCGGTTGCCAATTCGTAATTTCACGCCGACGCGACGGTACGACGACGCGACGTCGAATTCCGAACTCTATTTGACTCTCTCGAACGCCCTGCCAATGATTGGCGCACTTAACCGATCGCATTTCGCATTTAAACGCCTCGCTGTCAAACGCCCGAACATATGAGCCCCCTGCAACGTTTGGGCTGACCTCTGTTGATCGAAGGGTAGAACGCACGGCCGCGTCTCTGTACGCCCGCAGCGTGTTTAACGTTAAAGGAGGGAAAGAGTCGGGAACGAGACTACGATCGTCGACGGTGTTGCAAGCCCGCCCCGGAAATTGAACGTGCCCGTCGCGAGTGTTATATTACTTTCCACTGTCGAACACGCTGAACGATTTTGAGAATCATACGCCGCGTGTTCCATGTTCCACCATCAGATTCGTGCGCAATATCCACGCCCTGGAGACAGATTCCCACGAAATATTATTCACAGGGAATTTTAATAGTTAGGCAATGTTCAAACTATTACTCGAACACTAGTAATTAATTAAGTTAGCAATTGTGTGAAGTTCAACTACGAACACGACAACGAAGAACACATTTTTACTATTACATTTAAACATACTTTAAAGTTCTTAATTTTGTTCGTTTCTACAGAACGATTTAATTAAATTTTTGTGAAGATGGGAAAATTAACACACACAGTTGTATGTCTGTGACGAATTAATTCAACCGAAATTTTTCTGCGAAATTTTTCAGTGTGTTTTAGTTATCAGTGTTGATTTGTTGGAAAGACCTGCTAGTGGACGCCAGGACATTTAAATAGTCAGTCGAGGAGTGTATATACAAAGTGTTTGGCCACCTCTGGGAAAAATTTTAATGAGAGATTCTAGAGGCCAAAATAAGATGAAAATTAAGGATACCAATTTGTTGATCCAGGCTTCGTTAAAAAGTTATTAACGTTTAAATACCTGACATTCAATCTATTTTTTTGGTCCATCATTCTGGGTCTCTAAAACTCCATTAATACGCATTGTTTCCCTTCCTTCAACCTGTTCAGAAGTTATGATTTTTTAAACATACGCATGAAATTTCGGGGAAGCATTTCTGACCTCACATCATATTTTCGGTAAAGAATATTTTGCTCAAAAACGCATAGAATTTATAGGGTATGTGTATTCACCAAAAATGATTGTCATTGACCTCCGCAGCCGAAAATAATTTTTTTTAGAACGATTTGAAATTTTTCAATTTCGTCGAATTTCAGGGGAATTATCCACTGATGGTTAGACATTGTATTTTCGGTAAAGAATTTTTTATTCGTAAGTGCGTAGAATTTCGGGGGTGTGTCTATTCACTAAAAATGATTGTAATTGATCTTTGCAACCAAAAATAATTTTTTCAGAATGGTTTGAAATTTTTCAATTTTGTCGACAAATTCGTCCATCTACTCGAATTTTTTTCTCGAAAGTGCATAGTATTTCGGGGATGTGTCTATTCACAAAAAATGATTGTAATTGACCCCCATAATCGAAAGTAATTTTTCCAAAATGATTTCACACTGTCGATTTTTCTTAAGAATTCATTTTTTATTTTTAGTAATTTCGTTTGACGCTCTGCAGAAAAGTTATCTAACACTTTTTGGTAGGTGCTCATGAGCTCTACTTCAGAAAAAAGTTTCATTGAAATATATTCACTATTGTAGGAGTTATGGCTGTTTGAAAATTGAACCACTTTTATGGGGGTTTCTTACTTTACGGGGTCAAGAAACAACTTTTTCAATATTTTTAGAATTTCTACATATTCTTCACTAAAATACTCGTCGTTCGCCTTTTGAAATATTAAAATCCTTCAATTCATTCAGAAGTTATGATAGTTTAATGATTCGCATAGAAATTCGGGCAGACATTTCTAACCAGAAATTATATTTTCGGTGAGGAATTTTTTTCTCGGAACTGACTAGAATTTCGAAGGTATGTGTATTAACCAAAATTGATCGTAATTAACCCTCGCAACCGAAAATAATTTTTCCAGAATGATTTGAAATTTTTTAATTTAATTTTTTAATAACTCTTTAACGAAACTTTGATTTTCGTCTTATTTTGGCTTCTAGAATCTCCCATTAAAATTTTTTCCAGGGGTGGCCGAACATCCTATACAGGAATAGATACCTGGGAACTTGCGAAAGAGTTAAGAACCGTCGCCACAGAAGATTGGCCTGCTATGAGAGACCAACAAACAGCGAATAAATATTGAAGATTCGTTTGCTAATTTTGTCAAAGAACATTCGACTTGCACGTACCATTAATCTGAGAGCAACGTCGATGCTCAACAATATATCGCGTCGTGACAATTACGCGAATATGGCGCGACGCAAGGAGCCTTCAAGAATATTAATACTAGAAGTCCTGACGCGCAGAAGAGTTCGCCTGGCCTCGAAATATATTTTTCCAACAGACACGCGGTAGGTCGCGATCTGCCATTGTTCCTGGCGAGACAACGGAGACGAGGAACGAGCCGAGGGGCGCGTTTCCTCGAAATTTCTTGAATTGATCATTGTGCACGTTGGCGGCGGAGAATTTTCGCCGCGACGACGTAGCTAAAAAAAAAAAACAAAAAAAATAAAAAATAAAAAATAAAAAGAAAGAAGGAAGGCGCATATCCGCGAGCGTCTATATCAGCGAACGACTCCATTATAGAGGAGCGCATGGAGCCGCGCGGCCCATTATTCCCGTCGTCGGCGCGGAATCATATATGCGGGCGTATTCGAAATACGAGATGAATGGGAGGGAAAGCCAGCGGCGTGAGCTCTGGAGTAGCAATAACTCGGAGATTAAAACAGAATTAAAAAGTGTGCTGGATGTGTATCTGTGTCAAGCGGCAGACAGGCCAGAGAGTCATCCGTTGTCGAGGTATCGAAGTAACCACGCCGGATGAAAAACGAAAAAAAAAAAACCCGAGTAGAAGTATAAGGGGGATAAATAAGCGCAATGTTCGTTACGTCCGTTCCTCTCCACTTGGCTCGCGCGGCTTCCATTGCGCCAGGCCTCGGCTCGTCGCTACCGCGATAAACAATGTACCGTTGAGATGAAGATAGGATGCGCACAAAGACCCTCCGTGAATCGTTAATTAATTTCCTGATTATTCGCTGATCCAATTTCGCGATACACGCGCGCGCGCAGAGGCTGAGCTTGAAAACGACGCCGGATGAGACTCGGCGTTCGTTCTCCTTTCACGGGGGCGGGGAGCGACGTTATCAATTTGTTATCGTTGAAGGATTCTTTTGTGAGTCGTTTCGATCGTGCGCGTCGGGGCTGATTAGGGTGGGAAAAGCTGTTGTCGGGGCGGCCGCGGGCTCGGTTATCGATGCGTTCGGCGATCGTATCGATCATTAAATGGAACTCGCCGGGCGAGATACGCGGAATGAAATAAATTGAATCTCCCGAACGGAACAACCGCGCGGAATATATGGTTATTGTACTCGAGTGTCAACCCCGTAACCGTGAGGCGACGTAAAAGTTGGCTCGTCCGCGTATCCAGTTCGTAGTTTCATTTTACCGAACGCGACCAGATCCCCCGCGCGGAAAGTTCCATAAAACGCGAAATTCGCGACGCGACCGTGCTTTATTTGAACGACACCTTGAGTTATAAATTTTACTGCCTTTCGTTGACAGTGCGCGTTAGCGAATTTTTTTAATTCTAAACCGTGCTCGGGTATTGTTCGTCGTCCGCGCGCTAAAAATTTTGCAATTTCCGCGTCGCTTGCTCCAAGAAATAACGAATAACCTCGAGAATTCTTCAAAATTTTTAACGAATTTTTACTCCCGTTTCATGGAAATATAATTTTGAAATATTGCAAGGATCTTAGAAAATGTTTAATGGAGTTAACGTAAGACGAAACTGTTGGAAAAAATTTAGGGTAGATTGACTTTTAGCGAATTTGTGTTGTGCATGGCACGAATCGAATGGAATATCGTCCACCGAATTACACTCTTATTGAATATTTTCCGAATAATTCCGAATAGTTAATTTCAATAAATGCATCGCACAATGGTTATCTCTGATAATGCGTTACAAAATGAATATTTATTGGACCATATACAGCAGATTAATTTTAGCTTTTTTAATTATCTATCGACATTTTGACCTCAATTTTCGGCTCCTCTTTGGAAAACATATTTATTTGTAGGTAATAACCGGAACGTGGATCATTAATAACGCACATTCGTTTTTCCATGAACATAATAATTATTAAAATAAAATAAACGTTAACTCCAATTGTACAAACACATAAATAGCATTCGTCATTCGTTCATTATTAAACAAAGAATTTCTTTCTGTCCCGTAGTAAAATTATAAATACATGGTCCATAGCATTTTAAAATTCTGTATGGTCCACTAAATATTCATTAATGAACAATTTAAACAGAATTTTTTCTCCATTCTTCTCGCGCGAGTATACAAAATAAATTTGTAGGAATTAATTGAACGTCCAAAAAATATATAGCGTCAAAAGCAAGAACGTTACAAAATTACAAGAATATCGGGAGAAACTAAAATAAATTAAGCTTAAAAAAATGTCTTTCATTTCTAGTGTTCGTTTTCTTTGGTACTTTCCTATAGGACACATAATTCATCTCTTGTTTACCTATTACGTCGCGTAATAGTATCAAAATGGAACTAATTAGATTTATGGTACGTTTAATTCCGCTTGCTTCTAGAAATCGATATTCCGTATAATTACTATTTATGCTATCGGCGTTTCTATTCCATCGCCGAAAACAATTAGAAAATCGCCTCTCCAGGGCATCAAAAACGTCAAAAGAAAACTATTATACTAAAAGAAACAGTTTACGTTTCACAAATTTATATACCTGGTAGTATAACTATAAAATTGAAAAGTCAATTATATCATTGAAACACATAATTATGTAATAATTTGTAAAAGTCCCTCATCGTATACTATTAGTAGCAAAAACCACAATTTGTTTCAACTCTATTCTCAAATGAACAAAGCATAAATACTCCAGACAACGTTAGATACTTTTGAAACGATTGTTCAAGTATTTTCCTTCGAGAGCACTGTACATATTATTTCTGCTACTCGATTCTCCGTAAGTTCGATGCTTACGTTGAGCCTTCTTAGGGTCGTATTTCGAGATTTCAAACGCCTCGTTAAAACCTACTCTACGATTTCCAGTATCAAAGCCCGTGATATGCTCGTTGGTCGAAATAGATCGATCACTCCGTTCGCTTCGTTCTACGAGGATGACAACGTCCTGAGTAGTCGTGAGTACTGCCTAACAGGTTCCGATGAGACCTCACTGAGCCTGCTGGAAGCAATATGCGATGGCTGCTCAATCATTTTCAGCTTAGAGAGCGCCATCACCGTGGAACCAGATTTCCTGATACGCGATCTTTTACAATGGGGTGACAGCGCTGCGCTCAGCATCCACGTTCCTTGTTCGCGGTTAGAACAACACGGCTTGAAATTGAAAAATATAGCGACAGGTTAAGTCTAAAGTATACGTTTGTCTATATCGGGGGAAAAAGATGTCAGTTTCGCTGATCGAGCAATTAAGAGAAACTAACACGTTCTGGTCCCCAGAAAATAATCAAATCAAGCGCTGTTCTAAATTTGTGTTAACATGAATAGAATTAATACTTCGTAAGTCCATTACTTAAATGACTTAAACAAATATTTTATTTCAAATTAATTTTAGGAAACCTGTTATTTTAGTAAGGTTGTGAAACAGAATTATTTGCTGAACTTTGCCCTTTCACCCTCCTTGGAATATTCCTTCTATATAAATTTTGCTTCCTTGTTTCTATTTGATAAATATGATCGTTAAATAAAATTTCCCTGAGATAGATAGAGAGGATATAATTACATTCTTTTGAAAATGAAATAATAATATGGATATAATCATTGAATGTAAATTAAAATTATTGTTTTACGAATTTAATGAATGGCGAGACAATATAATTGTATGAATTGTATAGTTACTGTAATATTTAATGACTGAATCTTTCATTGTTTTAAACAAGACCGAGTGCCACAGTAGATTTAATTAAAGTGAAATTGTAGCGATTCGTAAGATTCAGAAAATTGCATTAAAAACTTAGGAGACGCGTTTGAGCTTTAAACGGTTTTAAAAATTACACCGTGTATTAAAAACGTGAAGTCTCCCGTTTTGTAACTGTGCTCTGGTTGTTGCCATAGGAACGAAATAAAAGAGGAGGATAATCGCCACGCTTAGCTAGAAACTGGCACGACCTCGTAGCAGTAACTCGTAACAACGTGAGAAGATTTTTCTTGATACTGTGGTGTACCGAGCATTCCAAGAATGTTTGCAGGATTATCACATTCCAAGTTTACGTCTTATTTAAAAAAAAAAAGAATACCAAGAAATATTCATACGTGCAATACAGTAGTAGTCCTACAGATAATAAAATGATAAAAATATGTCTACAATCGTGAAATACGTATTAAATAAAATATCTACTGAATGCAATGTAGAAATGGCGATTAATGGTGAAGTTAAACGGACCACCCTATATACACTAAATGCCAAAACAATCTTAGAAATTGTAAAAATTGATGTAGGAGGGGATTCTGTAGAAATTAACATTAACAGTAGTTCAAAATTATTGTCGTAATTTTTTTAATTTAGCTTCTTGAGAGAGAAATTTCTATTAAACGGTTAAATTATACTTTGCATCGTTGGATTTTTCATTAGTAGAAAGATCGTTTATAGCGTTAATTTTTAATTTTCAATCTGCATATTTTGAAATTTATTAGGTCTATTAATCGGAACTTTGTCCAAGTCGTTTTATTTTCATAAATAAAACGACGCAATAAGAGGACGAAATCTCGGTAATCAAAGCCCGGAACGGTGATTAATATTCAAAGCTAGCTGAAGATTTGTAACGCAGACAATCATCGGTATTTACAATGCGAGAACTGGTAAGTTCGAAATTTCAAAACGAGCAAAAGCTCAACGAGAACAGCAATTTGCCGGTGTATCCGGAAGCGGCACTAATGAAAACTTCGCTAACTCCTGGCAAAACTAGTTTCGGATTAGAACGGTGGGCGAACAAAGAGGGAAAGGGAAATTACTTCGAATAGTTGCGCAAGATCCGTTTGGCATACATTAATCAGCAAAATGTATGAAACCAACAAACGCAATGTCTCGAACGCAATTCTGCTCTCGAGATAAGGAAAACCGAGGAATGAAAGCTGGGGGAACTTCCAACCACTGCGAAACGATTTCTAGGAAACGTTTAAAGGATCTTCTCATGCTAGAACTTCCAAAAATGGAAATATTTTTCTGGAGAAAGTGTAAACTAGGCCCTCCTCAAATTCGACGAATTTTCTTGTTAATTATTTGTCAGAGTTTTTAGAGTGTAATATCATTTGTAGTATTGATCCACTCTGTTAGACGTATAGTTGAAGAAGATTCGAATATTCTTCGTGTGCATACAAAGTACAAAATATACTTATTATTGTCCATCGTTTTCCGTCTAATAATTACTATTCAAATGTAATTTTTGAATGCTTGTTAGACAATTCTGAGTACTTGGATTTAAATGTAAAAAATGATCTCTATCTCAGTAATATACAATAAATTCTGACAATTCATATTCTCGATCGTCACTGAACGAAATTATCGTTTCATTTTTTTTTATTTAAAATGCCCCAAAAACATTCGCGTTTAGAAATCGAATTTCCATATAAGTGACCTTGATGCTCTCCTAGATGCCGACGGAATAAAAGTTTCGACGCCGGGAAATTTGCGAAGTCGCGGGCCCGACGGCGTCGCGAAGATCGGGACGAAGTAATGGGCGAAGTTGGATATTCAAAAAGTCAGTCGCGGAGGTAAATTTGATTTCCGACTGCGCGCGATCGTAGGTCAGCAGTTTTTTTCTCCTTGAATATCTCTCTCGGGTTTCTCTCGGGGAGCAGCTAGGCCAGAAGTTGCGCAAACTCGTCAAGGGTCGTATTTGCTGGAAGGGCGGGTATTGCGAGTGACAGCTGGCTGTTCATTATTCCTGGATTACTTGACTGCTACGCCGGGATGGAGAACTGGCGGAGAGAGAGACGAAAAGAATGGTGGATCGGGAGAAAAACAGAGGGAAGGGATCGAGACTGGTAGACGCTCGAGAGAGACGAGGAAACTGCTATCCGCTGGAAACATCGAAAACCGTGCTTACCACTCAGCAAAATAGACCCGCGTTTTGTTAGGTTGTCATTAAATGTTCTCGACCCTAAAGATTTCTCATAAATTTCCCCACTCTTCCTCCGCTTTCTTCCTGCTTTTATTTGTCAAACATTACGCGCGCGCTAAGAGGGAATTCCATTAAGAGAACGATTAATTTGGTGGCCGTTTAAGTATTACTTTTTATGTAATATTATATTTATTTAAGGGAAGTTTAACTAGGTAGAAATAAATTTTAACTCTGTTCCCTAAATTTCATATGCACTTATAGAATTCATTCATTCTCTTTTATTTGAGTGCAATTTTTTCTGCTGTGCCTCAAACATTTGTTCACGCTGAACCATACACCTTCAGATCTGAGAGATATATGTTACACCTGCGTTGTTAGAATTTTTATTCGTGTGTAAAGTTTAAAGGAAACAAATGTGGACTTACGTAGGCATATTTACTAATTATTGGAATTTTTTTTACACGTCGTAATAAACATTTCACACGTTCCAAGCTGTGATCCACTATCAAGGCGATTGGCACCATTCCACATAAAATAACGAAATTTTTAAAAATGATTTAAATATTATTCGAATTTTGTTGAACTTTGAGGAGTAGAAAAATAGAAAATATAAAAATGCCAACTAAAATCTAATAGAAGTCACAGACTGTTAGGAACTTGGCGAGGTTTACGATACGGTCGCTTGTGAATACCGCTATTTTTGAGGATACCTAATTTCAATTCGCTTGTTAATAGTTACAGCTAAACGAGGAGTCAGGGCCCTAAAGAATCATTACAAAATTGAAGCAATTAGGAAGGGCCCTGCTCCGTCGTCCTCAATAGCGATTGACGTGTCATAAACGTTACAACTAGTCGCGCGGTCGAGTAACGACCTTAGTACCTGGGCACGGTCCCCGGACGGGTGTTAGGAATTTTCCATTTCCAGGGAGGTCTAGTTTGTACCCCGACTGGTGGGCGGCAACCTAGACTAGGCGGTTTTTGGAAATCCAACCCCCGACCAGGGACGTCGACCGATTGGTCAGGTCCTTCACGCCTCATCGGCAATTTTAGTATATAAGAAGAACATTGGAAGAGTTTAGTTAGATTAGCAACAGAATCATAGTTAGAAACGTTACTGTAATACTTATTGAATTCAATAAACACCAAATACACAACCACTAATTTCCTTCAAACGAAGGTGGTCCTTCGAGTTTTGTATTAGTCGGCACACACGTGCAAACTCAACAATTTCCGAACGAGCAACACTCGACCACGGAAAGAACACAGACTCATACGAAAATTCAAATTGATCAGTTTAATAATTTGTAATATATTATGTCCACAATCCAGAAAAATACCTTGCTCTTTTTGAATGCATTTAAAGTTTACAAATTAAAAATTGTAGCTTTGATAATTTGCCATGTATCGATATAAAGTCAACAGGACATATTCTCAAGGATATGTACGTTTAGAAAATCCAACGAACTAATCGATTTTTTATCGTTTCTGAAGGCAATCTCGCCTTAAAGGGAGAAAAAGGATAGGTTTGGAATTACTTCTACACCGGAGAACTTTAAATTTACAGGGCTTACGGGTCACCCAATAAAGCGCACCTTTTTTTGAGCCGTAATCCCTTGGCCTCGATTCGTTTCACCTTCACGAGGTTTTGCGGTACTATGTAACGTCTTATGAGCTGTAAAATGACACAGAAAGGTCGATTCTCCTGTCTTTTGCACTTTAATCCAATTTCGTCTATATTTTCCAATTCATTCTCAAACTAGTTTACACAAAACGTTTAAATATTAATCGAGGGTATGAGAACTAACACGAATTAAACCTACAAATCTGTGCTTTGAACAATCACATAACTTCTTGAGTAGCTTTACATTGAAAATTAGTTCTATTTAATAGTATTAAAATATGTTACGTCGATTGACTTTCGTATAATTTTATTAAAAGGATCATGCCAATAACAAATTGCAATTGATCTCATTTGTAAGCACAGATGCATCTACGGGTTCTTTTCGGTGATACACGGGCCATACTTTATTGCGCTTGAGTTTTATTTATAAGAAAAATTGTGGTTAACGGAAGAAAATCCTAAACAGTCGTAACGTTATAAGTTTTCCCCGGAATCTTCGCTCAGCCGGCCAAAACTTTGTATCATATATTGCAACAGGGAGGTAATTTCCAAAAGTTCTTAGACACTATAAATACAATATATCGCAAATAAATGTATCGTAGGAATCTCTATCTTATGTTCGTAGATAGAGAACGGAAGCAGAAAGAAGTTTACACATTGATTCGTTCGGTTGAAGCTTATTCAAGTAAATGTAACATTCAGAACCAATTTTTCCCAGTGACAAACTCAAACGTCGAATAGTAGTCCATAATTAATTCATAGCTCGATAGTAAAACCTAAAGGATTGCACATGAAAGTATTACAGACAACAAAAGAAATTCTGACCAATTCACTATCATATAATAAAATAATAAAAGCGAATTTTTCGCGTATTTGATTCTGTATAAAAATGCAGTCTGTATAAATAATCTTTAATTTCGTTAAAGTTAGCGAGTACGTAATGTCCACTGTAATAGAAGGAAGTCGTGAGTTGTGGTACGAATTTTGTGTGTCAAACTTAGGACATTGCGAACAACTTCGGAAAGTAGCGAAGAGCACTTTCTGTTTTTGAGAAATAAATTCTGAAAAATGCAAATTGAACTGTTGTCGTCGAAGCAGCGCACCGCAAGCGGTAGCGTGTGCGACTGCGGAACTTTTTTTGTATCTTTATCTTGGTACGAATCCTCGTACCAGCGACCCTGTTTTTATTCTTTAGCTTACATTTGTTCATTTTTTGTTCATTAATACACTCCCTTCTGTACGCTAGCGTACCAATGTAATACCATTGTAAAATTGCATTGTAAATATGTATGAAGTTTATCCTTTATCGTGGCCCGTGTTGCGATGCAGCAATCGACAGTTGACAGCCCCTGACAAACGCATGCTATTGTACGACGAACTAACGTAATAAACAGAGGTAATTCATATTCTTTCTTTGAACTTATTCTTATATTCGTTATACAGTCTATTAGTATTCTTTCTTTGAAAAATATCAAGAAGTCGAAAAAATATACAAATCTTTGTGAATTAAAAATGTAAATTTACTAGTGGAATTCAAATACGGTGAATATCAAAATCTGAATATTCGAATAGAAACAAAAATAAGAAAATAAAATATTAAACAGGTTTTTGGCGTTGCATTGACGTAGCAATGTTTCGAAAATCGGGAGTACAAATCATAGTGTTGGTCGATTAAAGATCATCTGAGTTACGATTCTATGATATTTATGTTCAGAAATGGCGATTCCGCTAAATATGTATAATTAAAGCACCTAAATTCGTTTAAGCACCTGTTGTCAGGGAGGAAAATAAAAATTTGTATTAATCAGTGAAGCAGGTGTCTGTCTATTTTGTGATTAATACGCACCTCGTACTAACGGAGATCTACGTCTAAATAAATTAAATATAAAAGGAACTGAATGGTGGTCTCCGGGTCCATTCTGACCCGTCTTTGAATACTACTATTTGTAAATTCTTTGCTTATCAATGTCGTTAATTTCACAAGTTAACATGCTATTAATATTATTTTCATATATTAAAATCCAAAACTCTGAAAGGAATAGTTTGCATGGGTCTAACTGGACCCGGAGTCTACTGGTTAATAAAACCATCGTACGCGGTTCGAATCTCGTTTGTTCGAAACTGGCCACGCACCTTAGTTCGCTTTATGCGTCGAATATCTCGCCACACGGCTCAATGATCGAAACTGTTCGCCGATGGAGCGGTTTTACGACGGCTCGTAAACCATCGTACGGTCCTCGCTAAATACTTGGTACCAGCTACGTCGTTCGTCGCCATTGTCTACGAGAGTCGTTTAACCGCGGTAAGGGACACACAGCGTTACGTTTTAATTACGCTGGGCTGTCGTTTCGCGTTCCAATGGGGTCCGACAGCTCCGTCCGACCGCGAGGAGGAGACGAGGTTTCACGGATGATCGTAACACATCCGCGACGGGGTGAGCCACGGCGCGTGCGTATCTGTGCACGACAGTCCATCGGGACCCTTGGCCAAATTACACACCGAGGGTACATATTAAATTCGGCGAATAACTCGCGCGTGCCATTCGCCGGCGCGGCTGGAACGATGTTAAGGTCGCGACGGTATACCCCGGGGAGCAGCTTTTAAATCAGCACACGTCTCCGGCGTTTCACGATACGCTGGCTCGTTTCTTTTCTCGCCAACGTCCCTGCCAGCCATGATTTTAATAAGGCTTGATTACAAGCTTTACGACGTCTGGCCGCGTCACGCGTCCCGCTCAATGGCCCTTCGCGCACGAGGACGAAATTCAAGTGTGCCGCAGCCACGAGTAATTAAGTTCGCAAGTGGTTGCGGTGGCTTCGCCGCGGAAAGATGTCATCGTGTCGCGTTCCCGAACCCCGTCGTCGTCGTCGTTGGTATTGTCGCGGTAACGTACTACTTTCTTTTGATGAAATGTTAAAATATGACTTGTCAAATGTACGTAGTTGAAATTGTTCCTTCAAATTTGGAAGAGTTGCACACGGTGTGTTGATTAAAACGAGGATCGATGAACTAACTATCCCTCCTCAGGCTGTTTCTATTCATTTTTAGTACCTAATTATTCTAAATATAATTACTATTTTAACCCCTCAGTCTGTCTGGTCATAAGTTCTTGATGTCAAGTTTCACAATCATGAGGCTACTCGCCATCAAGTTTTATATATTAACACTAGAGCTACCAAGGCAGTCAAATTGACCCATTAGTAATTTCTAACTACTCCTTTTCAGGCTGTTTCTATCCATTTTTAGTACCTAATTATTCTAAATATAATTACTATTTTAACCCCTTAGTCTGACTGGTCATAAGTTCTTGATGTCAAGTTTCACAATCATGAGGCTACTCACCATCAAGTTTTATATATTAACACTAAAACTACCAAGGCAGTGAAATCGACCCATTAGTAATTTCTAATAAAACAAGTACAAAATTAACCCTAATTTTCTATAAGAGAATGAATAAACACTTATTTCCATTGCATTATATATTTCTCCAGGTATATATGGTTTTAATTTCTTTGATACCAATAAATACACTACAATTGTCAGTAGTTCTAGTATTAAAATCGACACATTTTTACATTCACGTGGTATTCGTAAAAACAAATCTATTCTGTTTCCTTGTACGAACAAATTAAAACAAAGTGAAATAGTATAAGTTTGACAAATTATTTGAAATTAAATCGTACGTCAAGGGGTTAATAATATTATTAATCCATAGTGAAAATGTTTATAAGGTATCGTAAACGATATTTTCGATGTATCATTGCTAAATAGTATAAATTTGAAAAATTATTTATTTGGAATTAAATCGTACGTCAAGCGGTTAATAATATTATTCCATAGTGAAAATGTTTATAAGGTATCGTAAACGATATTTTCGATGTACCATTGTTAAATAGTATAAGTTTGAAAAATTATTTGGAATTAAATGGTACGTCAAGGGGTTAATAATATTATTATTCCATAGTGAAAATGTTTATAAGGTATCGTAAACGATATTTTCGATATACCATTGTACCTTTTGACACGTGGAACAACAACACTGGTCGAACGTGTACCAAAATCGGTAAACAGTTCTAGGAATTGGCCTCTTTTTAATTAACGACAGCATTTCGCGTACGGTTTATCCTAGAAGAAGCGCCGGTCTCCTTCCCCCAGGGAATTGGAAGGGCCAATCACGTTAGCGGAGACCTCAGGTAGTTGTAGTTACGATCGTAGCGACGTCGAAGGATATAGTCGATCTACGACCGTGACGAGGAGAGGACGTCTTTTACAGAGCACAATCGAGACACGTAAATACAACGTCTTCGTAAGCAAATTTTATTCTTATATACGAAGAAAAATATTTTAACACTTGGCATAATTGTTTTTTAATAATAAGAAAACCGGTTGCGTTTGACGATATCTGTGAATTTCGTAAGATAACATAATGTTGAACTTGAACTTTGTTTTCAAAGCATTTTTATTGTCGATAAATGCATCACACACGTAACGTTTACTAATTAAAATTGAAAAGTTATTGAAGCTATAATAGAAACGAATGACTAAGCGATTCGAGTTTTATCTACATAACAGTTGAATTAGACCTTTCGACGTTAGTAATCAATTCATGTTTGATTTAAGCTACCAGGAAGAAATTATTACTCATATTGTTAAAACACCAATGAAAGAATCAGCAGAAAGACTAAGTGGATATACAGAGTCATAATTGTTGTTACACGTTTCATTCCCTGTTTATAAATTTGTTAGTACAATAAATGAATGGCGACTAATTATCTCAAACAAGCCATTTCTATTTTAAGTCCCACCTTTGTAGTAATCGTAAATTAAAAATTTATAAACACGAAGTGAAGATATAACGCTTGAAATTTTTACGTTATTTGATTATTTCAAAATTGAAAAGAACGAAGTACTCATTACTCGCGTCTGGTTTAAGGCTGCAGACAATTTGTTCGCTGTTTAATTAAATTCGTCTCGCGCGTTAATCGATTTCGAGTGATCAAGCTACGCGTGTTCAGGAGTGGAATTACGGGACATATGAGAGACTACTGAATAGAGAACGTTGCCGTAATTCTGGCCGTCATGAAATAATCCCATTTGCCTCGCTCAATACAGAGAACGCTCGTTTCAGAGAAGCGACCACTATGCGTAAATTCACTCGCCGCTTTTCTTGGAGTGCGTGACTCCATTCACTGGCCGGCGAGCGCCAGGAAAATAGGCGTACAAAAGGCATTCAATCTTTGAACAAAAATGAATCTTCCGTTTCATTCATTATTCCCAGTATTACGATTAAGAACCACGGCGGCTTAATTCGTTCGATATGGCAACGTTTCTGGCTACAGAATATGGCTGCAGAAGATTCTTTAAGCGAGCACCATACGTGACTCGTTAATTGAACATTTCTATCAGCTGCTGTCTGAAAGTTCATCTCAAGAATCATTATTGTACTCTGCTATAAATCAACGTTTTTAAAATCATAGATTCGTCGATTGTTTTATGGGAAAACTAAAATCGAGCATTGAAATTCGCGAACAAGGAAGACGTTTCGCCGTACAAAACGATAAAAGTAAAACCCGCGATCGGAGAATAAGGTTCTTTGGACGAAATGTTCGATTACTTCCCGAGAATGGGAGTCATAAGTTGCGTATACGTGTGCTGAACAGTGAGAAAAGTTGTCCTCCCCTCGCGAAACTTTGTTTAAGATATTTATTTGAAACTTATCGACGGTAAGCTTCTTCGGAGAATACGTCGTTGCTCGTGGAAGTAGTTATAAAATTTGTTCGCTTCACCCTATAAAGTTTTGCTCGTGGCAATGGGAAATAAATTTTTTATTCTCTTCTTTACAAGTTTCCACCGAGAATCGGTCGAGCGTTTCTGCGAATTTCTCTGCCCCTAAAAAAATAATACGCCGAAGAATCGGGTTTCGAATAGGCTAAAAAGCTGCCTGTAATTTCACGAATGTACAGGGCTGGGTCTCCTAACACGACGACTTCGAATAACTCCTAAAATATTTTTGTAATCGCGAGTATAAAAAAATGCTTCAAACTGGAATTGCGTTTTGTTTCAAACAACAAGTATTTTACAAGCTACTAGAATTCGTTGCGTTAGAAAGACGTTCGTTCCTGACTGTCAAAAATACAGCAAAAACAAACGACAACGATGAGAAACTTAACAAGTACAAACTGTATTAATAAATCTGAAATTTACGGAATCGGAGATGACTATTAGCGGCGATTTTCCTTAATCGAAGATTAAAGTGTCCTACATCGGCGGAAAGTAAAACTTTACTGCATCGCGACATTCGTTTCGGTTACTTAAAGATCGTAAAACCGGAGTACACGGTTCCGTCGAGCGAACGAGCGTGACACACTTCGGATTTTAGGATCTTTAACGAACGTTGTACGATTTATCGAACTACTAAATAAAACGTTTTTATTGCACGGATGTCCGTCTTCGAATTTTAAACGACGCCGGGCATAAACTATCGCGTATCGAGTGCCTTCTTTGCCAAATCCTATTGCCTGTCGATAGCGACAGTTTCAAACTCGCGTTACACCGATTTTATTGCTATTTCTAATGGTCCCTGGATACAAGTCTGTTGCACTTTTCATTGCCCCTTAACCGTCGAAGATCTCTCATTACAGTGATGTTAGATTAAGAGCAGCAGCTGGTCGTTCCGTGAGTCTGCATGTTTAAGTATACTAACTTTTAATTCGTCGTAAATGTATAGTGAGAGAAGCATTTCACACGAATAATTTTATAAATCATTTTGTAATGAAAATGTTTTCTTCTTTATGCAGCTTCGAGCCATAAAAATAAAATCCATGCAACTTATTCAAACTGGTACAAATAAATAATATTATTTTGCAATCCACAAAGTAATACCATATTTCAGGGCCTTGCAAAGTAATTATTATTTCATAAGGCTCCCACCACCCATCTATTATAACACGCGAAAACATTTTTCTCTCCTTTCGATACATTTGAAAGCGTTGCATCGGGTAATGCAATATAATACTAATTTTGATTATCGAGGGAAATAATTGCCTACGAGGGGCAAGTTCATCGAGAGTCGAAATAATCCAGGGAAGTTAATCGGGAATCGAAAAGTTTCACGCGGACAGATTAGCCTAACGCGTATCGACGAAAACAAAGGGACATTAAAAGCACTTGATACATTCGCGCGCGCGCGGATTTGCATAATATCAATATAGGTAGGTCGCGCGGATATAATCCTCGCAGTGGTCGGCTTCAAAATATCACGGGCCCCGCGTACAGCACGGTACAATCCCATTTCTTCAATTTGCATATTAAATACGCATCCGAGCTACCTGCTCCTTTCTAAGCCCGACCGTGTAGTATTTATATGCGTATCCATGATTCATTCCCCGGACTTCGCGCGTTCATTTTCCCGCGGCCAGCGTATACGCGAACTCCACGGACCAGCGCGAGGGGGCAGAGAGCCGTTATTAATGCAATTAGTTAAGAAGTCAATTAGCATCGCCTCGGATGTTTCGATTCAAAGTGTCCCTCTTGCGTTCGGATTTCGACGCCTCGATTCACGCGAACGAAATTCTTGACGATTAATTATTCGCGAATCATGACGCGTAGTCGCGAATCACGATTATTGGCGCGATCTCGCGAAACTTATGAACCTTGATGCGCAATGAAATTTCGTGGGCGACTCGAGGCAACGATTGTGGCCGCGTGCCAAATCTGACCCGTTCCCTATTATCGTATGGCCCAGCTGGGTACAGGGGAACCGTATTCGTCCTTAAACTTCTTATTCGAACGCTCTAGCATCGAAATACACTGTTATTCGAACGTACCGTGTCCTGCGATATCTCCTTTTTTAACGTTCTCAAAATTACAATAAATGCGTTCGTTAATAATGGAATCAAAACATAACGAGCCACGATAGTTTATAAATTGGAAAGTACTATGTGTCGTTAAAAACATTTCCACTAAAAATAACACACTCTTTCAAGAATTGTATTCTAACGAAATGGTTTAATTAGGAAATCTTGAGATTAATTTCTTTTAGTCTAGTATGCAGGCTCAATTGATTTTATGTTAGGTCAGAAACACGAAGAACATCAGCTTTATATTTTTTAAAGGAAATGTATAGTGTACTTTCAAGGAATCGATGAAAGTGTATATTTGAGAAAAAGATCTGTAAAGAGTGAAGCATGTAGCTTGAGAAAATTGATTTACAAGGCGCGGTTGTGTACATTGTGGAAAAAGGAACTTAAGTCTTGTAATCTTAAATCTAATTTCTGTTTTCTCTTTTTCGATTAATTTTTGCATACGGTTTTTAACGCGTGAAACGAAAATTAAATGTGACAAAAATTGAAAAACAAAAATATATTAAAACTCTCTACCCCTCTCCAATCAATTTAGAAGCTAAGGAACGAGGAAAATAGTTTGAAATCAGAACAAAATATTTGGATCACTCGGTGCTGTCAGGTCGATAGCGTTTGATATTCGTGCGAAGCGGAACATGCAGCGTTCGGGAAAGTATTTATTAACCACTGTAAAATACGCATCGATGGACCGTCAATATAAAAATTTAATCTTCCTTGCTCGAATGATTTCTGAAGCTTTGCTCGATTCACTTGCGTTCTACCTCGTTCCCGACGCTTCGGTTTTCTCTCGTCGGGAAAGAAACCTGGATAGAAGCCGCGATGGTGGAAAAGAGTCAAAGGGGATAGTAAGAGAGGAGGAAACGGGGCTGTCGTGTCAGGAAGAAATGAAGACAGCGCTATCAGTTACAGAACACCGTCTGCACGGAAGCAATTCATTCCGCTTCACTGTTCAACCCTTATGCGTCCAACGTTTTCCTCCATCTTTCTGATCTTATACCTCGTCGACTTTTGATCTTACACGTTTTTCACCTGCTTTCCCGCGCCGCGCAGGAACCTCAAAGAAAAGGGGGGAGGGGGATGATATTAACGATACCGTCGGGAAACCAAGTTATTCGAGATAACTTTCGAAATGTCTGGACACGGGATCCATCCTTCGACGCGATTTTGATTTAAACGATTCGCGGATGTTCGTATTCGCTAACGAATTCGTTTCGCACGCGTTACCGACACCATTTCCCAGCGCAAATTTGAACTTTATCGATAATTAATAACGAGTTAAATTTTAGAATTGTATTTACTTCAAATTTTGAAGGATTTAATATTAATGTTGGAAGGTAATCCATTTTGAAAACGATATCTGTATCTTTGACACGGTTCGGAATTACGAATTTAAACTTTCGCGTGTAACAAGATTAATAAACGAATTAATATCGAGTTAAATTCGAAAATTGTATTTACTTCAAATTTTGAGGGTCAGAATTATTTCATAATGTTCAAAAATAATTTATTTTAGAAATGGTGCCGAGCGAAAGTACTGTAAAACGATAATTAACGCCCCTTTGAAAATTTGTACGTTATCCTAATTATATTATATCGCGTTTAGTTCTCTGTTGCTCGAAATTTGTAAATATTCTATTTCACGAAATTGCGTTAAAATGAGTTTATAAGTATCGTAACAATAACGTTCCAATTGGAGGAGTACACCGGTAATTAATATCAGCAACAACAATATTATAATAATATTGCCGTTACTGCACCACGAACAGAATAATGCTAATTGTACAGCCATAACATCTACACAAATTTAACCCAACCGATGGTAAATGAACAAGATTCAGCATGAATTGTTATTACAAAATCTGTCTCTAGCTTTCGCTACAATTAACGTAGTTGCATTGAACGCATTCTAACAATTTCTTGTACAAACATAAATACTTCTAAAAATAAAATTTCTGTACAAACGCAGAAGTAAATTAACGTATACATATACAGTGTTCGGCCACCTCTGGAAAAAATTTTAATGGGAGATTCTAGAGGCCAAAATAAGACGAAAATCAAGAATATCAATTTCTTGATTGAGACTTCGTTAAAAAGTTATTAAAAAATTAAATTAAAATATTTCAAATCATTTTGAGAAAATTATTTTTGGTGTCGGAGGTCAATTACAATCATTTTTGGTGAACACACATACCCCCGAAATCCTACCCACTTTCGAGAAAAAATTCGAAATTTTTCGGTGAAATTAAAAAATTTCAAATCGTTCTGGAAAAAATCTTTTCTATTGCAGAGGTCAATTAGAAGTATTTTTGGTCAAAAGACATACCCCCGAAATCCTACGCAGTTTCCAGAAAAAAATTCGAGTGAGTGCAAAAAGTTATGCGTGAAAAAACAGAATTTCGAATCGCCTTGGAAAAATTATTTTTAGTTGCAGGGCTCAATTACGAGCATTTTTTGTGAATAGACATACCCCCGAAATCCTACTCAGTTTCGAGAAAAAAAATTCCTTACCGAAATTATAATTTCTGGCCAGAAATATCTACCCGAATTTTCATGCGAATATTTAAAACATCATAACTTCTGAACAGATTGGAGGATTTTAATGCTTCAAACGGCAAACAACGCGTATTTTGGTCAAGAGTATGTAGAAATTCTAAAAATATTCGAAAAGCTGACCCTTAACCCAGTAAAGTAAGGAAAACCCCATAAGAGTGGTCAAATTTTCAAACGACCATAACTCCTACAATAGTCAATATATTTCAATGAAATTTTGGGAGGAAGTAGAGCTCATAGATATCTACAGAAAAGTGTTAAACAACTTTTTTGTAGAACGTCAAACAAAATTACTAAAAATCAGAATCGAATTTTTTTTTCGATGAAAAAAAAATTTCAAATGGTTCTGGAAAAATTATTTTCGGTTGCAGAGGTCAATTACAATAATTTTTGGTGAATAGACATACTCCAAAAATCCTGCGCATTTTTGAAAAAAAAATTTAGTACGATCAGAACTTTAAACGTTAATAACTTCTTAACGAAGCCTCCATCACCAAATTAGTATTCTTGATTTTCCTCTCATTTTAGCCTCTAAAATCTACCATTAAAATTTTCCCCAGTGGTGACCGAACACCAAATATATCTGAAAACACTCAAAATTCATATTTTTCCATTACAATTGCCTTCAACTTTAATATATTCCAAAGACTATGTAAAAATACACAAATAAAGACTGACGTTTGAATTAACGCACGCAATGAAGATTTCTCATTACAGTGATATAGACTTTGGCAAAGGCAGATCGAGCTTACTTCTCAAAGTTTGTTTGTCCAGTGCACGAACGACTTCGTCCCCGACCGCGGCACGCGCGTTCTCAAATTAAATCGTACGCCGTGGGGTTGAGACGAACTTGGCGGATCGTAAAAGGTCCTCGTCGATAACTATTTCGCCCTGTCGTGTCGGGGGGTTATATCTCGGCGTCTCGTTTGAAATTCCCGGGCTGAAATTTGACGCGTCGACGAGGGAATACGCGTGTCCTTTTTTCTCTGCCGCCTCGCTGGTGCACGGTACCCAGCCCGACGTCCCTCGAGAGCCGTGAAACGACATCTCCATATTTAACCCCGGCACCAGCCCAGGCTGAAATCGGCGGGCACAATATACAGTACGTAATCGTCGTTACGATGCACTTAAAACGCGGTACTCGTCACCGCCGCCAATGGAATTACAAAAGCGTGATCGGCCTTAATCCCGGCTGCTCGTAACTCATAATACCGGTTTACGAGCGTCTACACGACCCCGTACGGTCGTATTAAGAGCCAAATTCGCGCCCGAGGGGCTGCATTAACCGTAAAGAGTAATTCCGCGGACCGCAATGGCAATCCGTCTTAACCGGGACGCGACGTTCGTGAAGCGAAGGGAAACCGTCTGCTTCTCCGTGCCTCGATGCTGAAATTGTAATATTCATCCGCCTCGGTATATAGCCCTGCGTTTCGAACGCGTCATTAAGGACGCAAGCGGCGTTTTAATTAGTAATTTCAAACGAGAAAGAAGACGGCTGTAACAGGTCCCTGTTGAAGGTTCCGTTTCCCTTTACTGCTGCTCGTGACAAGATTTCGATGTTAAAGTTACAGCGTCCAGTAACCTCTCGTTTCAGCATTCGATTTTCAGAGGGTATCTTCGAGAGACTTTTATAAAAAAAACATATGCGTGATCAGATTGAATTTTTTGTTACGAATAAAATATGCAACACTTATAGAGAATTCTAGTGTACTATGTGAAATGTAATGTAATTTACTCTGAGCAAATCGAAGAGTAGCGATGTTTTTTTCGCAGTCCATACTTCAACAGGTTGCAAACTTTGTATTTTCGATAATCAGACGTGATAAATTCTGATAAGAGTATAGAATTCTTAATGGTAAATAAAGAAGCTACGGAATTGCTTTGTTTGAAATCGTTTGTCCGATGCTACTCTTACATAAAGAGTCTAATTTTTTAAATAATAATCATTTAGGATGTGATAGACGTGTTACAATCTTTGTATTTTCAATAATCAGATCTGATAAACTCTGACAAAAGTACAGAATTCTTAATGGTAAATAAAGAAGCTATGCAATTGCTTTGTTTGAAATCGTTTGCCCGATGCTACTCTTACATAACGAGTTTAATTTTTTAAATATTAATCATCTAGAATGTGCTACATGTATTGCAATCTTTGTATTCTCAATAATCAGACCTGATAAACTCTGATAAAAGTATAGAATTCTTAATCGTAAATAAAGAAGCTATGCAATTGCTTTGTTTGAAATCGTTTGCCCGATGCTACTCTTACATAACGAGTTTAATTCTTTGAATATTAATCATCTAGAATGTGATACATGTATTGCAATCTTTGTATTCTCAATAATCAGACCTGATAAACTCTGATAAAAGTATAGAATTCTTAATCGTAAATAAAGAAGCTATGGAATTGCTTTGTTTGAAATCGTTTGTCCGATGCTACACTTACGTAAAGAGTTTAATTTTTTAAATATTAATCATTTAGAGCGTGATGCACGTACCTGACAAAAGACTGTTAAAAACTTCGTTGAGATTTAAAGAAGTCTGGCCAAGGTAAACGAAGTACTCTCGAGAGCATCCCGTTAGTACATAAAGAAAGAGACAGAAAACGAAACCGGGAACCACGGTCTCTAATATTAACCCAGTTCGTTCCCGTTTCACGATACGTTAAGGTACAGAGAGCCTCGAAGGGAGCCGATTTTGCATATCAAAGTGCGTGTCGCGAGTGGTACAAAGCGTCGTCGCGAGATGGTTGGTTTCTCCGCTGGAAACTCACGACTTTAATTATCCCGACTAATTACGCGAATTAACTCAAATTAACCCCTTACCCGTTTGACCCGTCGTTCTACGGCAGTCCCACTCTCGCCAGTAATCCGGACACGTTGCAGACTGATTACCAACGATCGGTTAGCTCTTGCCTATGCTCGCCGCAAGCTGCAAGTCAAAACGCCAAGCTTTGAAGTTCTGTCGCATTAACTTTCTCTCTCCCCCTTTGGTCCCTTTCGTCGTTGCTCCCTTCGTGACCGAACGCGCCAAGGGTGGAGATCAAGAACACGAGCTCTCTGATTACTACGGAGAAGAGGGAACAAGAGAACGTTACTTAATACTCGTAACTGTTGTTTTCTGATTAATGTTTTCCATTTAGAAAGCTCGCTTGGAACTTCGACGGGGAGGACAGGGTCGGGATAAAACCGACGAGCGTATTTCTTTTCCGCACGAAACGTTAAACGCGCGAAGTTTAGTTCGAGAAAGATTGAATCGTTTTAGGGGTGAATCGAGATTACACGATTCTAGATTCGGATATGCTGATCCCGCGGAATATGTAAATTGGCAAATTATTTTAATGGTAGTTCCTTGTTAGGTGTCGAAAGGCAACTTCCTGCTTTTGTTAGCGATAACGTAGATTATAATCGATGTAATTATGAATTTCTATTGCAATAACGGAAGCATTCCTTATAAATTTCTATCATAACTTTGTCGAGTAAATTTTACGAGATTCGAGAATGTCTTTTTATGTAGAGATTTAGTAGCTCTGCAAGTGTAGTTACTTACACGTAGGAATAATAAGAAATAATTCTGTTCTACGATTTTTTGAGAGTAGAATAAAATTCACGCGTTGGAGGAATAAATGCAATTTGTAATCCCACTTCTTGTTGCGCACGGAAATGGAAACTGGATCAAACTGAATCCTTGCCTACCAACTGCCCTTTATCTCGAATTAATGCAACAAAGGTCGCCTCTTCTATTGTACTAACGTCTCTAGGATGAGTTTTTGTGATTTGACGAATGTCATGTTATATATATTTTAGTAACGCGTATTTAATAAACAGGAGCAATTCATTTCTGTTGTGTCTGAACACTGATTAAGGTGCCATTCTACCTTGTAGGCACGAAAAATACATGTTTATTTGTGATTTTTTTTTTGCGGGCTATTAAAGAGCGATTAATTCCGTGTTTTGTAGATACATTTATTATATATTTAGCTATATTTACGAATTTTTGCAACACATAATATCTATTGATTACGCTGTTTTTGTTGATTAACAAACAACAGTTTTTACGAACGGCGCCCGACTGCGTATATGATATCTTGCGAACAAGTTATCCAAAATCCAAAAACCAACGATATTCTTATTGTAGATGAGTGTGGTTATAGCATGAACTAGGATCTTTTCAAAAAAACAAAAAATGGCAAAATGGAAGCTATTTTACGAAAAAATATTGAATACTTTCATATATTCAGTTGTTTTTTTGTTAATAAAAGAAAAAGTATTGCATATATTGCAATTATCCTAGTTCATGCTATAGGGAGACCAGTTCTAAAGATACTGTATAAATTTCATGTTGATATCTTGAATAGTTTTTTCGTTATCACATACGCAGTGTCGAAAAATGTAGTTTCGAGAAAAACAGCTTTAAAGTTTCACGTCCAGTTGTTATACCTGCGCGCAATACATTTCAGCAGACTATAACTTCGTTAGTTTTTCAAATTTCAATGTAATATTTGGTAAATATATTTTCAAGACTACATACTAAAAGAAAACGCAAAAAAAATTCGATTTTTTAAATCCCACAAGGTAGAAAGGCCCCTTAAAAAAGCAGCACTGGACGGTTCTAATTTCCTTTAACACTAGATTTACGGGCATTGATCGCACGTATATTTATTGATACCTTTCATGTTGACGATTACCTTACAATACGATTTTTTTAAAATTAGAATATGTATTCGTGCCATTGCATCAATCAAATTCAACATAAGTTGTTAAAAAATAATATTTACACGTTCTGCAATTTTAAATATGGAATCAAACATCCGTCAAATTGACAGCTTCCGTAAATCTAGGGTTAAATGCAAAATTGCATAAAAGTAGTATACTATCCTATAATAGATATAATTTGAAAAATTGAATTTTTATTTTTGGACTTCTACCGTTGTATTTAAATATGTAGCTTTTATTTTGTATCAGACCCAAGTAACGAGCTCTCAATTTTAAGAGATTAAAATTTTCAACGAAACAAGTACGCTATAAAAAAGGATCGTTTCTATAAGAATTGAAGAATTTAGAGCGGTACCCGAATTAACCCGGAGCACGGTAGTTAAGCGATTAAGGTTAAAGGCGGATACGAAAAACCATTAATTACATTATTATACGCTTATAAAAGGATTCTAGCGCAAAAAAGCGTAATTCTTTTTACGCGATCGCATTAATTTCGCCGCATCTGTACTCTCCGGGACAACGAATAACGCGGCCCGAATGGCGACTTGGCAAAAAACGGGCATCGACGGACGTATACCGCGTATTCGCCATTCTCCGGCCGCCTCTCGTTTTCACTGCAAATTACAGTCGCCGATTTTAGCAGTCTTTATGAACCACAAAAGGCGCACACACGGCGGAGGGATATTAAACAAAAGGTTCCTCGAACGGTTTCCTTCCGCGCTGGCCGATAAATCGGACAAACTGCGGCTCGTCTTTCGCGAGGGAACGCTCCGATGCCGCTCGTTATTAAAATTAAATTGCATTATTAACGCTTCGCGAACGATTTCCGACGGTTTGTACGGCAATTTGCGAGCGAGAGCGTCCGTGGAAATTCGAAAAGGGATTACTACTCCCTGCCGCGGCAGCTCCGAGCCACCCTACCGCCTCCTCCGCGCCCCACCCCACCCCTCTTCGTCCCGCGTTACTTCGCGGGCCAAGGGATTTATACAATTAATTCTCTAATTTGTCGCGCTCACGTCGGATTTCGTCGGCAATAGATTTTCATCGATCGTCAAACCGTTTCGTTTCCCTCGTCGTTCCTCTTTCGCCGCTCTGTTTATCCCCCACCCCCCTATCCCGCCGCGCATTTTACTCAATGTTCATACCCCATCATTATTTTCGCCCCGGTTAACCGCCGTTAATATCCGCGATACGATTTTAATTAATAAATCGCGTCGATTAATGCACGCGCGTCGTCTCGATGCTACCCCCGGTCGCGATTTTGTTTAGCTGAAAAAACAAACTGTGCACAACACCCTCTCGTGGAACATTTTTCCAGACTTTTCGCATCTTTCAGACCCCCGAGGTCGACGAGTAAACTAAAAAGGTAACACACCGAAGCATCGATGGTCGATTTTTTTTTAAAGTTGGCACAATATTTTTCGTTGGTAACGGAAAATATTTTATTGGTATTTTTTTTAATCTACCATCGTCCGTGTTGAATAGAAAAAATCCGACCTCAAAGTGAGAGCAGCAAACCGTATTTATTCGAATATCTCGTAACGTATTAGAAATGTAGAAAAGGCGTGAAGGGATGAATTTTGTATTTTTTTATTTACGTTAAAAATTGCAGTTTTTTATCAGTCAGTCTATGAATACAAATTCATCGTTGTAAAATATAATATTCATCCGTTTACACCTTTCCTATATTTCTGATAGTTTTACGAGATATTCGAGTAAATAGGTTTTACTGGTTCCCCACTTCAAAAGCGGATTTCATCCTTTCAAAATAGACGATAGCAGATAGAAAAAAATACAGGTCAAATATTTCTGGTTGCTCCGCCACAAAGTTTCAAAATCGACGATACGTAAAGAAAAGTACAAAAATAAAATCTAGCATTACATTCAGTGTAATATATTATTCAAAAAAGCACTTTAATGGTTGCTAGACTCTCCCATAGTTCGCAATATATGACGAACTGAAGGGATAAATTTAATCAAATCTAGTACTTCCGTTTTGGTAGCAGAAACAGGATGCACAAATAGGATCAAATCCCCTAAAAAATATATTTATCGAATGTAATAGTCTGTAAGCCGGATGCACTAAATATTTAGTACGTCAAAAATCAACGTCCAGAGAGGTTGTAATTTTATAAAAAGTATCGAATTATTTTTCTCTTTCATAGTACAAGAATATTCATTTCGTTCCATTTCACAAACGATAAGCTTGTTAAAATGTCAGGCAGTTTTCACACAGTAGTACCAATATTTAGGAGCGTAAATAGTTAAACGACGTGCTGCAGAATCTGTCGATTCGGGACTCGAATAATTAGTTAAAAACGTGTGACAGATATTAAACACGTTTGTTGTTATGTGTATCACTTTGAATTAATTTTAACACGGATAAAAATACATGTTTTGTAATTTCGAGCTTATGGTAGTTGTCAATTGAAGGGCTCATTTGACTCTCGACTCTCGAGACTGTCTATCAGAAGAATTCCAGCAGAGCACTTATAGAAATTCTATTCAACGAAACTTCAACCCTCCGTCAATGGGTCAGTCTCAGTGCAACTGCAAAGTGCAATTAAAAGTCAGTATTCATTGAAATCTTGAACCGTATTCATTTAAATCTAGAACATTCGTTTAAGTCTCGAACAGTATTCATTAGAAACCCGTACAATGTTCGTATAGATCTTGAATATATGGTAGATGGCTCTCTAGAATATGCAGTATTTAATTGTATGCAACGTAATTTCAATACGTTGCAGGAATTTGCAGTTAATTATCGATGATTAATACGAATAGGCTGGAGCAAACAATTTTAAAGACAGCACCTCTGTCAAAGAGTTTATATTTCTATTAAAAATTATTAGATTTATATATTAAATGAAATTTCTGTTTTCATTTTTTGTTTTCCAAATGTAGATACACAAATCTGTTTAACATTAAATACTTCTTTAAATGTGAGATATTATTTCTAGAAGGAGTTGTGGATCGTATTGTGTCAGACATATTCGCTAGCTTTGCTATCTTCAGATTCAGTTGATCCCAAATTTTTTAAAAATTGAATTTCAGCGCTTAGAATGTGTGTTGTACATTTTTAATATAGAAAAATGCGAATGACTTAAAAATTTAGTGCTATGAACATAAAAAAAATTTCGATTCCTGAGAAATACTGTTCTAATCAGTAGCTCGAGTTTAAAGAGGTTAAGAACCACCGTGTTGAATCAATATTTCTTTTCTGTTGCAAAAGATAATGTAACAAGAATCGGAGCCAATTCATTAAGAAAACTGTGAAGTTCGTTTCCTTGTTATCGCGCGCCACAGCATTCGTCAGCTATTATTCGTTATTTCAATCCTGTTGTAATACGTCGAGCCTCAAGTTTAATTAACTTTCCGATACACCGTAATCGATTGCCCTCCACTAAATTAATCGAATCAATAGCACTCGCGGCGTGGATTCAACCGTTCGCTTTATATACCTGCGAGTTCTGAAACACACGTACGTAATGTATCAGCACAGAGGCCGGAAACAATTGCACGGCATGAAAAACAGTTGACCCGATTAAAACGGGATCAGGCGTTTCCTCGTTTCACGGAGAAACGATCCACAAGTGCCATTCATCCCCCGGCCTCGTAAGAATGGGAATAACGATAACAATGATAATAACACGGAACGACCGTAAGGATATCAGGAAAATGAGCGAGCCATCGATCGTCAGTCGACGGTTACCAGCGACGAATTTCTATTTGAAACAATCAATCTCTCTCTCTCTCTCTCGCTCACTGTTTTGCTCGAGTGGCTCTTTTACGGTCCGCGGCGCAACCGACGAACAGAGAACGCGAATGATAAGGACGACGATTAAGGAAGGAGGAAACGCGACCCTCGGACTCGCTGGGAGTTCAATTAACGTTAACCGTTTGATATTTGCTCGGCGACGAGTGCAAAATAGCGAAACAAAGGTACTCACTGTAACCCGGTTTCCTTGAGCGGTACTCGCGGGGTCCTTCTTGAAACGAGAATGTCGTCTTTTGAAGTGCGCAGATTTGTGGCTAATTCGCACTGTGTGTCGAGTCGTGCTTCTAACTTTATGCCTTTACTCCGACTTGCCACGGGAACACGGTCTCCAGTTAACGTGGGAACTCGCCTCTGAAACTGAAAAAGAACGTGCCTTAACGTTTGGCAAAATATATGAACCGTGAGATTGATACTTTTCAAGATGAATTGGTTTCTAAAAAAATTGAAATTCCAGCGAACTTCTGATTTTTATTTTGTAAATATTTTGCGGATTAACTATATTCTTATAACTCTTGCTGTCTGCGTCGGTTCGTTGTTTTGTACCGACTGTGTAGGAGCGAGATAAACGATGGAAGAAAAGATATAACAAAATATTCTGGTCAACGCAATTAATTTCCACATAAATCATCGGAGGTTCGTGTCGCCCTTCTGGCAGGATATAAATGTCGTAATAGGTCCTAAATGACCCCACCGCCGGGCCGTGGATACAATGTGACATCGTGATTGATTCTTCTCTGACACGATATGGAGAAAGTAATGTTCCTAAGAAACAGACGTTGCGAAATCATTATTATTACTCTGGGGTACTCTTGTTCAATTTTCTTCTCTCATAGCTCCCCTAGGGTAGAATTAAATTCCTATTTTTATTCAATTTTTAACAGCTAATACACGTACAGTAATTACTGCCATTTTTATGCAGGAGTTTAATATTCTAGAAGAGATATTTCTATTATTTTGTAATTTTAAATCTTAAAAATATTGGCAATGATGGTCTGAGAAATGACATAGAAGAATTTTTTTTCTTACTATTAGTCGTTATTTTTATTCAATTCTTAACAGCTAATACTCGTACAGTAATTACTGCCATTTTTATGAAAAAGTTTAATATTCTAGGAGAGATATTTCTATTATTTTGTAATTTTAAATCTTAAAAATATTGGCAATAATGTTCTGAGAAATGACATAGAAGAATTTTTTTTCTTATTATTAGTCGTTATTTTTATTCATTCTTAACAGCTAAAACTCGTACAGTAATTACTACCACTTTTATGAAAGAGTTTAATATTCTAGGAGAGATATTTCTATTATTTTGTAATTTTAAATCTTAAAAATATTGGCAATAATGTTCTGAGAAATGACATAGAAGAATTTTTTTACTATTAGTCAATTTGTCGAACTGTCAATTAGCACGTGGTTTCTGGACCCATAACTTCTCAACATGGCAGGAAGAAATCACGTTGAATCGAATGAAAGAAACCGGAATCACACAAAACTCACACACACGACACGACATGAACTTAACATATTACGTATAATATACATAACAAAAGAAATGTATCTGAGCATTTCTCGCTGCACGTTCTGCTTTTTGCGGACTTTCCAATATTTATTTCACAGTTACTATATTATCGAATAAATAAAAAGCTAAGAACTGTAGAGAAAATAATATTTTTATTCAACCGTTTTACACGCGATGAACCAATGTCAGTAGCTATAGGATAGTTATAACCTACGTTCTAATACTGATCCTGTAACGACGATACGGGTGACAGATACTGCTCTTATCCATAATCGAATATCCCGAATAACGTTTCGACGATTACCGGTTAATGTAGAATTAATTATCGTCGAATTACACAGTTACTCGATCTCTATCTTGACGTTTCGTCGAACGTTCGACTGTAACCGATTTAGCGTACTCCGGATTCGAGGCATCGTTCCGAGGTCACGGTAATTATTTCGACGGTGGGATATTCGCCCCGAAGGATGGAAAAATAATTTGATTCGAGGATGACGGCGAAGATCGCCGGGGCCTGTTAAAATAGTAGAATAATCATATTCCACGCGATTCCGTCTAGCATTAGCGATTCTTTGAGCGAGTAATGAAGGAATTTAAATATTTCTCCCGTACCAGTTCTCCTTCCCGCCACTTGAACCCCATCCACGGTCCACGTTCAACGGCCGGGCGTGAGTTTCCAAGTCAATTACCGGATCCAACCACCGTTCTACGCTCCGCGGCCGCTTTATTAAAACAATTCGCCGATTCTGCCCGGTCTCTCGCTCTTCGTTTTACGGATTCGTAACCGCGGTCTCACGGAAACGCGGAATCCCCGTGGCTTCGTTTCTTTACCGACTCTTCTCGCTCTCTCTCTTTGTCTTCGACACTGATTTCCCGGCCGCGGCTCGAATTGTTATTACAACATAATTTGAGGCGAGACCGCGAGTTTTTGCGCGCGAGGATAATTGCAGGCGGAAATTGAAGTCGCGTATTTAACGCGATGACGGTCGTGTCCCAGAAAATCGTTTGATCGCGTAACTCTGCGAAGCGTTCGAACGCTTGTGTAAAAAATTTTAAAGGTTGTTTCTGCGTGTCAAAATGAGACCAAAATCAACTCCATATTTCTTCCTGAGGATTTGTTTCCGAAATAAACTAAAGAATCCATGGGAACAATTTACAGTGTTATAATAATAATATGGTCATTAAAGAAATACCAAGATATTTCAAGATAAATTTAATATTGAAGAGAAAATAAAAACAGATGATAAATAAATTACAATTTAATTTCATAGAGTATAACATTGAAAAACAATTGACAGTGTTATAATAATATATTGCATAATATATCGTCTGTAAGAAATACCACCAAGATACTTCGAAACAAATTTAATATTGAAGAGAAAATGAAAATAAATTACAATTTAATTTCATAGAGAATAACATTTTTTTAAACACTTCTGTATGCAATTTTCGCCATAGAAATGCATCAGTTTAATTTGTGAGATGGATGGAACCAGTAAA
Source organism: Colletes gigas (assembly GCF_013123115.1). Lineage (NCBI taxonomy): Eukaryota > Metazoa > Arthropoda > Insecta > Hymenoptera > Colletidae > Colletes > Colletes gigas. Next base: position 1,115,460 of record NW_025106653.1, on the reverse strand, counting down.
GATATAAATGGTATATGATGGGCAATCTCTTACTGATTACTCAACAGTTAATCCCTGCTTCTGCTTTACTGAAAATAGAGACATTAGGAATAATCATCGTTGGAGGAACGTAAATAACTCTGATCTTAAAACGTATAAAGTGATTCTGGACTGATAACATATTTATAAACAGGATTTACTTACGAAGTAAAATGCTCGCGATTAACGAACTCGGATAGAAGGAGTTTTAATCCGTTTTAATTGCTAAAAGTTCGTTTCGTTGGCTGCTCACCTTTCGCGGAATAGCTTATTCAAATAATAATCTGTATTACTTATTGACGTACTTAGAAGCAGAGACTTATTCCGATGGTCGTACAATTTCTCTAGAAACGAGGCTGGGCGATATTCAAAATGGGGAAATACTTCATACCTATCTCACACTACGAGAGAATAAAATAAACGAAAAAAACATATTGTTCTTTAATGCAGAAATTTCCTGAAATTTGTAAGTCCTTTGAAAGTTTTATATCAATGATATTGAAATTACTGCACCACAATGAAGTCAATTATTCTTTCAGATGCATTCCTTAATACATTTTAAGTGTTCAGGTTGTTCTTTAAGTGTCTAATTTAGTTCTTTAATTATATTACAAATATTTGATATACATCGTAATTGTACCATTACAAATTTTAGAGCTGAATCGGAGTAGATTCAAGTCTTTTTATTACCAGAGTTAGTACTTGCAAAGGAATTTAACTAGATCCGTTCAATTCTACAATTATACTGGAAACGCTAACCTTCCACCCGATTGAGAAACGTTGATTCAGATCGATAAATCAACTTCGCCAACTATATCAATGCTTTGAGTACCGTTTGAAAGAAGAAAAAACAGAAGGAAAAGTTTTCTACGGAAAAGTACGATTAAACGAGGAAAGAAAGAAGTAAAATAACCGATTTGCTCCGTAACAACGCGAGCGTGGGATAACGAGTACGCGTGTTCCGCGAGTAAGTTTCGAGTAAGGATCGACTATAGTCTTGCGACACGAACGGACCCCTCGCATGTATCCGTCGAAATCGACTGACTGCCATAAGTTCCGAGAAATCGTAATTCAAGTAATAAAAGGTTTCATCGTCCATACATTTCGTCAGCTTTTATTAAAAGATATTCTGATTGCTTGCATCGACTCATACAGTGTATAGTTTTCTTTCCATGAAGTATACCTCGATATCGTTCCTGAAATACGAGCAATTGCAACAAAATGGCCGAAGCTTGGTAAAAATGGATTTAAATCGCGAGAGTAATTTCGCCTGACGTGCGTAAAGTTAAACGAACTCAGACTGACGCGATGGCTACCGCGGAATGTACAAATAGTTAACGTCTATCGAACCAGTCGGACACGCGTCCGAAACTACGGGTTTCAACTTTTTACTGGTAAGCCAGCTGACAATCAACCGAGACACAGGAAGTTTTTTTTTACAATACAGTCTTGCATCAGGATTATGGAGAAGGTTTATTGCGTTACATGGGGAACGATAATAATAATCTAAATTCAGATTTTTTTTCAGCTCGAACGACTGTTGACTAAATTTTCAAATTTCTTGTAATAATCGTAACTTCAATTAGGAGGCTCTCGTCTTTCTTATAGAATATTCCAAGAAGGAAAAAATTTAAAAACGAGAATAAAATCCAACTTCAAATCTTAACTTCTCTATATTTTGCTATAGCAGAGAATACGTTTATTATCAAAAGTAAGTAATTTAATTTAATGAACTCGTACGTATTTACAAAATGCGAGAATAAAATCCATCTTCAAATCTTAACTTCTCTATATTTTGCTATAACAGAGAATACGTTTATTATCAAAAGTAAATAATTTAATTTAATGAACTCGTACGAATTTACAAAATGCAATATTGCAGACACGGTAGAATTCACACAGCGAAAGAAAAATCGTTGGAAAATTGTTACGCGATCGATTTCTTGTATGAATTTCACCTACAAGAACAAATCGGTTACGAATTTTCCTGTCGGTTTTCCGGCGCGACGACCGTGCCCCGTTTTTCCATGCTTGTGTACGCGTATCGATATCGTGCCTTAATACGACGTACACGGTAAATCGATTTTTTCGTTCGTCGCAGAGCTCGCGGAACGAAGTCTGCCACGATTTGCGCTTTAATAGGAATCGATCTGACAGGAGAACCCGATTGGAACCCGTCCGAGGAATCACGCGATGGATTTCACGGTGGATGTTGGCTATCCTATCGCATTACGATTAATATTTCAATAGGAAATAGCCCGGCTATACCTGCACCTAGGTGGAGACGACCCATCCTTCCACACCGCTGCCCTTTCGCGAATCCACCAACGTGAAACCGCGTGTACGTTAATTGCCTCATTGAATATGAAACGCGCATCGATTTGCATGATGCCGATTGAAATTCAATATTATCGCTACGGTCAGTCTGGGGAGACTGACGGAGGCAGGGATCGGGGCAACGAGGCTTCGGAAGGTGGATGACAATCGGTAAAACCTGATGAAGAACTCGATCGAAGGTAGTCGTTATTCCAACGGGAGAAAAACAACCCCGACGAAAATGGGGATTGATTGAATTCTAAACGGGAGACCCCCGTACCCTAGTACAATCTGCGCGTACAGGCTGCACCGAGTTTCGCGGGAAATCATACGACACGGGGGGTGATAATTGCAAACTCCCTCGAACGTGAACATTTTCAAAACATTCGTGAATTGTGACAATATTTTGCCAATATAATGGATCTCTTACTACGAGACTTATTTAATTAAAAGCATACAGGCAATCTCCTCGCTGTGGTACTGACAACTAAAAGTTAATGGAGACTAATAGGTCAGAATACATTAACAAAACTTTAGAGAAAATTAACTGTGGTTCGTTCGAATGTCAAAAAATAATATCAAGTTATATTAATTGTATCCACTGGCAACTAAAGGTTAATGGAGAATAATAGGTCAGAATACTCTAACAAAAGTTTAGAGAAAATTTAATTTTCAATTTACACCACATTTACTTCTTAATTTCAATATTAAATACAGTCAGTAAGGATTGCACTTTTAAGATACTTTGCTAAAAAATCTTCTACTACAAAAGGGCACCCTCTTTAAATTCATCACGAATTCAAAAATTGTAAAAACTCAAACTTGTATTAACTTATAATGTCAATCTTCTGACTACATATAGATATTGCATACTTTTTAAAAATTTGTTACGATAATTAAAGTAACTTGAAAACTAAATGTAAATGTACGTGCCAGTACCTTTGAAGGGATTGAGACGTTTTGATCGAGTTATTAGTGAGCCAGAATAATTCTTTTCCACAGTCTCATATTTCTCAACGTTTCACCGGGAGAGGCAAGAGAAAAAAGTTTGGTTTCCTCGGACGTAATTAGTGTGATCGCTTAGTTTTCTTCTTGTTACCTATTGCACCACCCTCCGCCTATTTGTAACACAAATTGTCCTCGGCGTTTCCTTACTTTCCCTCTTTCTTGAACGATAAAGGTGATTAAAAATTGCGTGGCAAGCCGAACTCGTGAAACGACGTCGGAAGAAGTCTCTTTAATCAAAGACGGAAGACGTTAATTGCAGATCGGGCAGATTTATCTCCAGACTTTCGTTCGTCGGGCATCGTAGGATTTTTCACTTACAACGAAGTCTCGTATTTATTATTGCGTCCCGTCTTTTCATTAAAATCTCCGTTGTTCTGAAATTTGGAATATCGACGATCCTCTGTTTCAATTTTAACTTCCACTGGTGTAAATATTACATTAACTGAAATTTTTGCGTGTGGGTTAAACTGCTCGATCACTCTTCGTACTTTCCAGATTTATATCAATTATTCTCTATTTCGAAATTTAAAAATGTCTACGAAAAGTTATCGAATTTATTTGACCTTTTTGAATATAATACAAAAAGAACAATTCATGGATTTATATTTTCAAACACTCTTCTTGCCAATAACAATTGTTTTAGATGATAGTCGTTCAAGAAACAACTTTTTGAATAAACTATCAAACTCTAGATTTTAAACAAAAATTTACGGTCGTTTGCAGATTATATAAGCTATGAAAGTCTGAAGGAAATAAAATTCTGGTAAACAGAATTGTGTATTAACGCAAAACTTGATATAAAAAAATTTGTATCGGAAAAGTTTTATTTGCCAAGTATCATCGACAATTTGCCTTTTAGCGAAACGTAACGCGAAGCAGTTCGTCTCTTTAACTACGATACGTACTGAACGGTCTGTGCGTAACCTATTCAGATTAGGGGGCATAATTTATTTGATTACGCATATTAACCGGTTGAATTGTCGCTATCGTTGACATCTCGATCGGCCACCGGACGTTAATAAATAACATGCGATCGTGCGTTGCACGTGCACGCGGCTACGTGCATCTGGCCAATTACGGCTGGCAGTGTACATGCACATTAGCCTCGCAACGTGTTGCACGTAGAACAGGCTTCAAGATCGTAACCACCCTTATCGTACGCACGTTCGTGTGGAATATTAAACGTAATGTGCGTGTTCACGCGCCTCCACCTTGATAACAGCCATTTCCTTGACGCTCGTGTCACGAGACACGACGAGAATCGTGTACACGCGTTCCTCAATCTGCTTTGTTAGGCTCTACGTGGGATACAATAGATACGAACATGACAGACCACCAGATCGTTCGACAACGAGGAAAAATCAAAATATGCAATATTTTAAAACACTCTTATCATTAGTAAAGTCTAAATCATAGGTATTCAAAGATTTATCTCAGATTTTCAGAAACATTGAACTAATCAAAATGTTGCATAAATTGATAGCAATAGATACAATAGATACGAACATGACAGAGCATCAGATCGTTCAACAACAAGAAAAAATCAAAATATGCAATATTTTAAAACACTCTTACCGTTAGTAAAGTCTAAATCATAGGTATTCAAAGATTTATTTCAGATTTTCAGAAACATTGAACTAATCAAAATGTTGCATAAATTGATGTCGGTTCATCAAATTCCTTTTCTAACCCCCTTTTATGAATTAAACTTTAAACATTATTGCTATTTGTGGTATAAAATAGTGAGTTACTTCCAGTCATTATTTACCTTTGAAATAACTAACGAAATATTTTCAAATTTCTAAACACAAAGGATAAATTATTTCACAATTTTCCATACGTGTTTTTCAATTTATTTTAGATGCTCAATAACATTAAACTAATCAAACTGTTGCATAAATTGATATCGACTCATTAAATTCCTATTCAAACCCCCTTTTATAATTTAAACTTTAAACATTACTGCTTGTGGTATAAAATAATGAGATCCTTCAAGTCATTATTTACCCTTGAAATAACTAATGAAATATGCTTACATGTTACGCGAGATTAACTCGAATGTAAAATTAATATTCTGAAATTTCTAAACAGAAAGGATAAATTATTTCACGATTTTCCATACGTGTTCTTCAATTTTAAATAATCTCAGGTGAAGCTAATTGCATTAACTTCCATTCTTCGGGGCAAACAAACGTTTAAGCGGAGTTTTCGTCCGCGACTAAAGAGTTTTACACGTTATCGTTCGCGAGACTAATATCTCCGTCAGTTTCTCGAAAGTTTCTAAACGTTAACATTAAAAAATGCAAGGCTCCGAAACTATTACGCGAGGGGGAAGTACTTGATCGCATTCAAACGATTAAGAGTGCTCTCCCGTTACATAATTAATCATACTCGAGGCACTTCGAGCCGCGCCAAGCACACCGGATGTCCCAGAAGTTTCTGTCTTTTATTAAAAAAGTTGCCGGACCCTTCTAAGATGCACTAGAAACCCGCCGAGTGAATTTATCTATATGTTAATACCGACCTTAACGACGGGAACGTGACTCACGGGCTATATCTCGCGCTCCGTTCGCTGCATCTGTTCGAAGTTAGTTTAACGCGAACAGCTCCTCTCTATTTCGCGATAGACATTGCTAACTTAATTATCGCGTGTTTGCCACGTACTCTTATCGTATTTCCCTCGGACGAAGAGGCAGCAGATTGTTTATTAAAATCACCGTCGCACGGAGTTCCAGACTCCTGCCCCAGACGTTTCTGCAATTCAAATATTCGCAGTGTCGCGTGCGCGACGTCGAAAATAAATTTGCAAAATTGATTGCGCGTCGAACGTAATTTATTTTAAAATTGTCAACCGTTCTCGATGATCTTCTTTCTTTGCACTTTGCGTTACGAAACACGTAGCCTCGGCGTGGGCGTTCGAAAGGTCAAGCAATGCAAAATTACTAGGGATGTGCCAGACCCCGAAAACATCGGGAACCCGATGGTCGGGACGAATCGGGAAGAGGTCGAGTCGGGTCGGGTCGGGTTCCCGATAGTTTCGAGACTTTTAAATTTTCGGGATTCCCGAAAAAAGTCGGGATTCTCGAGGGATTCGGGATTCTCGAAGTAATCGAGATTCCCGAAAGAATCGGGATTTCCGAAATTTCCGAGAGCCCACTAGTCATTTATATTCGTTTTAATGTATACAGGGTGAGTCTCCTAACATGACGACCTCAAATAACCCAGACCTAACCCAGACCCTAATATCTCAATAAAAAAATAAGTTAATAAAAAACAGATTAGAGCACTGTATGTTCCTCTAGATACCATGCAACTTTTGTTTCAAACATTTTTTCGTTCAACGAATACCTTACGAGTTATTTGAGGTCGTCATGTTAGGAGACTCACCCTGTATACATTAAAACGAATATAAATGACTAGTGGGCTCTCGGAAATTTCGGAAATCCCGATTCTTTCGGGAATCTCGATTATTTCGAGAATCCCGAATCCCTCGAGAATCCCGACTTTTTTCGGGAATCCCGAAAATTTAAAAGTCTCGAAACTGTCGGGAACCCGACCCGATCCCGAAAAAATTTCGTGTTCTCGACCCGACCCGATATTTCGGGGTCTCGCACATGCCTAAAAATTACGTATTCGTTGGTTCAGGATTCGCAAGGGTTGAACGTTAGTGCTATTCGAAGGCTTGCAAAATCGTGTTAAAAAGAATAATTCTTCATTCCACTCTTGTATCCAAGATTTTTACGATTTATAATTTGTATTTGTGTAATTTTTGGGCGTGAGAGTTCGAAAGGTCAAGCAATGCAAAATTACGTATTCGTTGGTTCAAAATTCGCAAGGGTTAAACGTTACTGCGATACGAAGGTTTATAAAATCGTGTTGAAAAGAATAATTATTCCATCCACTCTTGTATCTAAGATTTTTACTATCTATAATTTCTATTTGTGTAATTTTTAGGCGTGGGAGTTCGAAAGGTCAAAAAATGCAAAATTACGTATTCGTTGGTTCAGAATTCGCAAGGGTTAAACGTTACTGCGATACGAAGGTTTATAAAATCGTGTTGAAAAGAATAATTATTCCATCCACTCTTGTATCTAAGATTTTTACTATCTATAATTTCTATTTGTGTAATTTTTAGGCGTGGGAGTTCGAGAGGTCAAGCAATGCAAAATTATGTATTCGTCTGTTCAGGATTCGGAAGGGTTGAACGTTAGTGCGATACAAAGGCTTACAAAATCGTATCCAAAAGAATAATTTTTCCATCCACTCTTGTTTCTAAGATTCTTGCGATTTGTATTTGTGTAATTTTTGGAACGAAAAAGTTGAATGTTGGATTTACGAAATTAATAGAGCGTATCGCGTCGATATAACGTTAAAATATGTTTGAAACTTCGTCGTATTAGAACTCGACGTTCTTGACGCGACGTAATCGAAAACGTCGGAGTTCCGCGAGCTACTCGAAACGTTATTTACAGGTTAAAGTACGAAACCCGATGTTTCAATTCATGCACGCACGTGTCGCGACACGGTCACGCGATGACGATAATTCAACTTCGATGGCTGGCGCTTTGACGTTCCTGGAGACGGCAAATCGGGGAGCTCGGGTACTTTGACGGCCAGATAGACGTGATTGATTAGGCATCATCGCTTCATATCATTTCGAAACGGGACATTAGTCATACGGGTACACCTGCTGTTCCTCTCAGATTCCCGTGGTAAATCGTATACAATATCGACCAAACTCCGTTGCCAAATTACCTCAACATTTTTACCGGGAACCGTGCCAAACCTTCATCAACGACTATAGTCTTCCTTCTTTTTTTTTTTTATAACAATTACAGTATAAATATCAGAAGGCTAGCATAGTGGTTGCTTAAATTGCAGTACACGGCACAGACATCCGATGCTCCTTATCCACCACGGGTCACGGAAGTATTCGAAAATGTTCACGATCGTGAGTTTTATCGAATGAGATGCAAACTAGACACACTAATTAGAATTATACATTGTAAGATACTATTCATTTACATCGTGTTCGAAAACTGAATTTATTTTTATAATATTTGACCTCTTTAATCGTTCGTGCTCACTGTTTGTTCCTGATGTATTTTCATCTACAACTTTATGATTATTATTTTCATTATAACAGTGTGTAAAGTTTGAAATTTGAAGCCCCCACAATCGAAAATAATTTTTCCAGAATGATTGAAATTTTTTTTCGCCGAAAAATTGCAGCACCTGTCGATTTTTCTTCAAATTTCGTTTTTGATTTTTAGTAATTTTGTTTGACGATGTACAGAAAAGTTGTTTAATACTTTTTTGTAGGTATCCATGAGTTCTACTTCCTCTCAAAATTTCAATGAAATATATTCATTATTGTGGGAGTCATAGTCGTTTGAAAATTGAACCACTTTTATGGGGTTTTGCTTACTTTATGGAGTTAAGGATCAACTTTTGGAATATTTTTAGAATTTCTACGTATTCTTCATCAAAATACGAGTTGTTTGCCTTTTGAAACATTAACATCGTCCAATCCGTTCAGAAGTTATGATGTTTTAAAGATATGCATGCAATTTCAGTGAAACATATCAATGGTATGGTCAGACATTATATTTTCGGTAAAGAATTTTTTTCTCAAAAGTGCGTAGGATGTCTATTGACCAAAAATGATTGTAATTAACCGTCGCAACCAAAAATAATTTTTTCAGAATGATTTGAAATTTTTTAATTTAATTTGTGGGATCGGGAAGGTAATGACTCCGCCCTGTTCCGTTCCGCACAATTTTATTGTTGCTGTCGTACAACGACGTGACTCGTGGTGCGGGTTACGCTCGACTCTCTGGTACGATCATCGCCACCGTACCAAGAGGCCTTCAAAAACAAAAGACGGTCAGAGACGACGACAACGGCTTTTCGGCTCACGCGGCTCTGGTCGTCTCGTGTGCAACCATCGTCTCGTGTGCAACCATCGTCTCGTGTGCAACCATACATTGTAGCGGCTTCGAACGGCTAAGGCGTATGTGGTGCCTTGGCCGCCACACTACCCCCCTGCCAGTAATTGGCACAATTACGAAAAATTGACCGACTACATTACCACTACCATTTACTCTATTATATAAAATACGTTATCCTAACTAAGATTTACATTACAGTATTTGAACAGAGTTGAAAAAAAAAGGAATTTACATGGAGTTTAATATATAATACGTAATACCTAAAAATACATGAAAGTACATAAAAGTGATGGAAAAAAATAAATGGTATATGATACTTATTATAATAATGCGCAAGCCTTAAGTACTACCGCGTAATTTGAAATCGCTCGGGAAAACGTACGCGTCTACCTGAACGCGTGACACGTTGCTGTATAACCGGCGCATTGTCAGGTACGTTTGTTTGTGTGACCGGCTGATTTTCTATGCTCACGGGATCCGGTCTGTTTTCTGCTAGCATATAAGCAGGCTTTAGCCTTTCAATTGATATATTTATTTCCTTACCTCTAATGTTTATTGTAAATGTTTTTTCGCCTCGGCGCACTACGGCGTATGGACCTTCATAAGCGGGTTGTAAAATAGTTTTGGCTGAATCTGTTCGGATGAAAACATGTGTTGAACTGCTAAGATCTTTGAAAACGAATGTACGATTAACGGAATGGCGTGATGCATTAGAGGGACTCAATTTAGAAAAATGGTTGCGTAGTCTATTAGTAAAATCGGAAGCATTTTCTGTGCCTTCCGCTGAATGCGAAGACAAGAACTCTCCCGGTAATCTTAATGGCTCGCCATAAACTAATTCCGCTGAGGTAGCGCCGAGGTCTTCTTTCCAGGCGGAACGAATACCGAGTAGAACCGTCGGAAGTATTTCTGTCCACCTGTCGGATCCGTGGCACCTTATAGCCGACTTGAGCTGTCGGTGAAAACGCTCTACCATCCCATTGGCCGCTGGGTGATACGCCGTTGTGCGAAGGCGTGTGGATCCAATTAAATTGTTCAGCGCAAAAAATAATTTGGATTCGAACTGCCTACCCTGATCGGTGGTAATCCGTACGGGAGCACCAAACCGCGCTACCCAACCGTCATAAAAGGTTCGAGCTACGGTTTGGGCCTCCTGATCGACCATGGGGAAGGCTTCCGGCCACCGCGTATATCTGTCTACACAGGTCAGACAATACCTGAAACCTTCGGACACCGGTAAAATTACTATGTCTAAATGAATGTGTTCGAATCGCGCAGAAGGTTTAACAAATGTAGCCAATGGTGCAGTCACATGACGGGAAATTTTTGATCTTTGGCACGGTATACAGCAACGTGTCCACGTGCGAACATCTCTTTTAATCGACGGCCAAACATAACGTTGCGTTATGAGCTTGATCGTCGCGTTAATACCTGGATGTGATAATACATGTAACATATTAAAAACTGCACGTCGGAAAGGAGGGGTGACATAAGGTCTTACATTCTTAGTCGAAATATCGCAAAAAATTTCGGAAGACGTGCCAGGCAACGAGACTTTGCGTAATTGCAGGCTAGATTCGCTATTCAACAACCGCTGCAACTCCTCATCCTGGGCTTGCGATTTTGCCAATTCTTCGAAATTAATCGAGTGGTTAACCGTTTCCACTCTGGACAGTGCATCGGCAACGACGTTGTCTTTACCGGAAATATGTTGAATATCTGTAGAGAATTGCGCAATGTAATCTAGGTATCGGAATTGTCGAGGAGAGCATTTATCTAATTTCTGTTTGAAAGCGAAAGTTATGGGTTTATGGTCTGTAAAAATCGTGAAATGTCTGCCTTCGAGCATATGTTTGAAATGTTTTATTGCTAAATAGATAGAAAGTAGTTCCCGGTCGTAAGCTGAATACTTCTTTTCGGCAGATCCTAATTTCTTAGAAAAGAATGCTAATGGTTGTCGTTCGTTGCCGACGCACTGATGTAAAACAGCTCCTACGGTGTAATCAGAAGCATCGCAGGTAACCGACAATGGAGCGTTGACCGCAGGATGAGAAAGCAGGGTTGCGTTTGCTAAACCATTTTTGGTATTTTCGAAAGCCTGACGCGCTTCCGAAGTCCAGGCTATCGAGGTCTTGCCCTTTAAATTGCCGGCTAGAAGGTCGTTCAAGGGTGCTTGAAAGCGAGCGGCATCTGGGATAAAACGGCGGTAAAAATTAAGCATTCCCAAGTACTGCCTCAAATCTTTCGCGTTTTTCGGAAGGGGAAATGACTTTATGGCTTGTACCTTGCCGGGCAAAGGTTGAGTGCCGCTTTCATTTACCCGATAGCCTAGAAATTTAACTTCTTCCTGTCCGAACGTGCATTTATTCGGATTAACAACAATGCCATAATCTTTTAATCGTTTAAATAATAATTCTAAATGGCGCAGGTGATCGGCTTGGGATTCTGAGGCGACCAAAATGTCGTCTATATACGCGTAACAAAAATCGAAACCGCGTAAAATTTCGTCGATAAAGCGCTGAAATGTTTGCGCGGCATTTCGTAACCCGAACGACATGTACGGGAATTCAAAAAGCCCAAACGGCGTTGTAATGGCCGTTTTTCCGACGTCTTCCGACGCAACCGGAATCTGATTATAAGCTCGGACGAGATCTATTGTGGAAAATACCTTTTTGCCACTCAGTTGTTGCGCAAAATCCTCAATGTGACGCACGGGGTATCGGTCGGGAATTGTCCGTGCGTTTAACGCTCTATAGTCACCGCAAGGCCTCCAAGCTTCTTCGCCCTTCTTCGGAACCATATGAAGGGGTGCTGACCACGCGCTCTTCGAAGGACAAGCGATGCCCATCTTCACCATCGCGTCGAACTCCTTCTGGGCAGCCCTGAGCCGGTCCGGTGCAAGCCGCCGCGGCTTGCTGGAAACGGGTGGTCCAGGGGTTGTCTCGATGTAATGCACCGTTTGGTGCGTAGTCCTCATCGGGGTGCCGCTAGGCCGTGTAAGTTCCGGCATCTGCATCAGGAGCTGGTGGTAAACGGTAGTCCCTGCTACTGTCTTCACCGACGGCGTTTCATCCTCGGCTCGTGTTCCGCGGACCGTTAACGACGTGGTCCGATCGACGAGGCGACGATTGCGGATGTCCACCATAAGATCGAAGTGATCGAGAAAGTCTACCCCGATTATGGGTTTTGTAACATCCGCAACCACGAATCGCCACACGAAATCCCGTCGTAGGCCGAGGTGCAGGTTTAACGACACTGTCCCGTAGGTGTTAATTACACTCCCATTCGCCGCCGCCAGCTGGTACTCCGATCTTTCTCGCAATCCGCCTAGCAGGCGGCGCGGAAAAAACGCACAAATCGGCCCCGGTATCCACTAAAAATTCCGTCTTCGAGCTGTTGTCTAAGATGAAGAGGCGGCGTGATGCTGGATTTGTGTCGCTGGCCGCCATCAACGACTCCCCAGGTCGTTTCCCTGATCCGTGGCGTTCCAATTGCACGGTGCAACGCACCTCTGCGCGGCCGGACCGAACCGCCAATGGTACCAGCATTTCCCTTGATGGTCCATTTGTCCTCCCGCGGGCCGCTCTCGCGATCGCGATAGAGATCGTCTGCGGTAGCGCGAGTTTGGATGATTTCGGTGGGTCCACCTGCGACGGGAAGATTGCCCCTGGTCCACCAAGGATTCACGGATGGCAGAAATTTCCTGCCTCAAGGAAAGAGCCAATTGCGACATCTTAATGTTTAACATGGCCTCGATGCTCGGGCCCGGCGGGGGTATTTGGCAGGATGCAGATACGCCCGTAGTCGCGGCCTCCGTGACGTGTACCCGCGGTGTCATCGTATCCGCGACAGCGTCTGCCAACTCTGCCACCTTATCCAGCGGGGTGTCCCGCTGCGTGGCTAAAATCACCTGCATATTAGCAGGTAGTCGGCCCATCCAAAGCGTCCGCAATACACCGTCCGAAAAAGCCGTACCGGCCAATCCGCGCAGGTGACGAAGAAATTGGGACGGTTTTCTGTCCCCGATTTCCTCGTGTTCCAATAACCGTCGCGTTTTCTGTTCCTGCGAAGCACTAAGCCGGCGAATAAACTCATTTTTGAGCGTCGTGTACGGATCCGTGGCCGGAGGATTCATGATAATGTCTCTTACTTCCGCGGCGTGTCGCGCACTTAACGCGCCGAGAATGTACCCGAATTTCGTGGTCTCCGACGTTACATTGGATACCTCAAAACTTCTCTCTACCATCGAAAACCACATCTCCGGGTCTCCCGGACAAAACTCGGGTATTCGTACAGCGACGCGATCAACTGCCAACGGCACACTCCCGGATGTCCCGCGTTAACGGTAGGGTCAGTCATTTTACCAGTCTTGGTCACAAAAGATTAATTTCACCGCACACACACACCGCGCCTACTATTTGTCAGACCGTGTCCTTTCCTTATGTTCTTAACACTATACACTTATTTCTCTACACTAACTAATATTGTCCGTATACAAAAAATGTCCAAATTTTCTTAAAAAAAACTTTACTTGCGCGGCGAGATCACGTCGGGGTCACCAATGTGGGATCGGGAAGGTAATGACTCCGCCCTGTTCCGTTCCGCACAATTTTATTGTTGCTGTCGTACAACGACGTGACTCGTGGTGCGGGTTACGCTCGACTCTCTGGTACGATCATCGCCACCGTACCAAGAGGCCTTCAAAAACAAAAGACGGTCAGAGACGACGACAACGGCTTTTCGGCTCACGCGGCTCTGGTCGTCTCGTGTGCAACCATCGTCTCGTGTGCAACCATCGTCTCGTGTGCAACCATACATTGTAGCGGCTTCGAACGGCTAAGGCGTATGTGGTGCCTTGGCCGCCACAAATTTTTTAATAACTTTTTAACGAAGCCTCAATCAATAAATTGATATTCTTAATTTTCGTTTTATTTTTGCCTCTAGAATCTCCCATTAAAATTTTTTCTAGGGGTCACCGAACACCCTGTATATGGAAACTCGGTAGCTGATATAATTGTTCTCATCAAAATTCACTGACTCCATCTCTCAGAAATAGTATGTAGTCCAGGTAAAATCTATGACCGTATTTCCACTTAGGAACATATTATTAGGATATTTCATAATATATTGGGCAATTTTATTCATTTTAATTTCGGTCATTTTTAAATTCTTTATTGAAACGAACTATAAGTATTACTGGAGAGCTTTCCTTCGGCTGATTACGTTTGATTGGGTTTTTACTACAATTCAAATCTTAATGGATTGGTCCAACATGATCCTTTTTCGAATTTTTTGCATCCAAAAATATAATAGTGTAGTATAGCGTAGCAGTAGATTACTTTCATCGCTTCAGTTATCTACAGAATTGTATAACTATAGAATGTATATTTGATAGAATGGATGTATATCGGATACACTCGAAAACCAGATAACTGAACTAGATAGTTGATTCTACCATAGTATAAAACTACAAATTTAGTATACATTTTTTATTCATTTTTAAAACAATGGACAGTTTAGAAGACTTATCATTTCCCAGAGAAATACGAAAAAGATTCTAAAAAATAATTCGGTTCCCATAGTTTCGGAAATAACAGCAGTTCATAAAAAAAATGTATTGTACATTATTTTCAAAATTCCAAGTTATACTTTGATTAAAATTTCATAAAAAAAAATACCATCTAATAGACGAAGCTACAAAAGCTCTCGACTCTATAAATTAAAGTTTAGACCAGCCAAATATTTTCTAGAGCACCCCGATGAAGGGCAAAGTAGAATCGGTGAGCCTCTAATTATTTTGCATATTATATTATTCTGAGTATTCTACTTTAATTGAGTTTGACATTTGGGTCGCTGAGGCTCCATCGAGCCCTTTGCGTATCGATGAACGGTAACTGAGCGCGAATCGCTCGAGAAGAATGGTAATATTCGTTCCGGGTACGATCAAAGGAATGTCTGTGATGGCGACGAGGGCGCGAAAGTTATGAGAACACTTCGGTCTCAACCAGTACCCATTCACAAGGTATAACGCGTGGATGGAGGTATCAGCATCGACCGTTGCTGTTTCAGCTGTTTACAAGTACCGCCAACCACCCTTCACCCCCTTTTGACCTGGTCTACCGTACCGTTAAGCCGTAGAGCAAAGGATTAGGTCTACAGCGCGGAAGTCTCCACCCCCTCTGATCCCCCCACCACGCTTGTCTTTATCTCTTCCACCCCCGTTCCGGCCTCTCCCACGCACGGCCACGAATAAAGGCCTACACGAATAGTCACACGTGCAAAGCTGATGATGCAAATTCAAAGTCGCGCGCAAAGATGGCGGCCACGGTTCTGACTTTGGCAAGGCACCAAGTCATTCTCGCGGGACGAGCTAATTGGATGAAGGAGAATCCTTTGATAATTAACGCGGCACACGTTGCCCCGGATACCTGTCAACCTTTTTCGCCAAAGCGTCTCGAATTTCCAAGGAAATACGACACGTAAAGGCACTAGGAACTATACTTCCGCGGAATAACAGACTTTCTAACGAGTTCTAACAAATTTCAACGTGTTTTACTCATTCGTGACCGAAGGAACGCCGTTTAAAAGAATGTTGGCTTTGGGGATGTTTTCTTCCCTTCGTAAGTTCTTGGCTGTTCGTAACTCAAAGACAGTTTTGCATTTTTGCACGTGCTCTCGAGTCCTTGAAAACGTATAGAACTCAAACGTGGGCTCGCAGCCATGAAACGTACAATGGACTTTTCCAGAAAGCTTACAGAAATAAATACTTGAGTTTAAACACATTGTTGGTACAAGGAATATTACCTCGAGCTTCGTTAGCAGGCAAATTTCAAAACAACCGTACTAAATATTACATTGTCAAATAATATAACTAGGAAATGAACGATTAGTCGGTTAACTAAGTCTATTCACTGGCGTTGGAGAGAAGAGGACGTAGAAAGTTTCTAACGAAGCAGGGGTTGATAGCGAAGAGGGTAGATAGAGAGTAATAAGTTAGAAGTTAACAAGCTAGCGGATGACAGACAGCACAGCGGTCTTAGTTCCACTGGATCATAATCTAAAGTTTCAAAAACGACGTTTTCAAGTTTATTAATAGTCACGTTCGCAACGGCTTGGATCACGTGTCACGCTCTCGCCCTCGTGAGCCACGCGAAAAATTGACGACCTTAATTACTCCTCGCGAGCGAATGATGGATGTGGATAGAAGAGTATTTCATACAAAGTAAACGCGTACAATGTTAACGTTTTAATGCCTCGACGGTAACGAATGAAACTAATCGACCGATACTCGCCTCGATTACGTACCTAACGTGTATCGTTAGCAGCGAAACGTTTCGATGTGCGACGAATAGGTTTAGCGAAATAATGGGTATTCCAACAAAACCAACTGCTCGTACTTCGATAACCATCGTTCACTACGCCCATAGTGGTTTCATTGTACAGTTCTACTATGACGAGAAAGGTGAAACGAAATTGTAATTTTAGATTTTCTAGTTCTGGGACAACAGCCACTAATATTATTGAAATTATCGTAGTATCGTTAGATACAGTTTTAGATTGCCCACCATGGAAATATGAGAGATATAAATTGTAGAACCATCGTTATAAGTAATTGGTCCTTCGACCGAAAATCAATGGAAATATAATGTGTCCTTTATCAGGAAATTGACTTGAAATGTTCAGTGTGTGCGTACATGTTAGACAATGGCGCCTTCCGTGTTTGTTTGACCGGGCCTCAACTATGTTTTGAGTGAACACACATTACATCGTGTGTGTCGAAGTCATTTAACCCATTGTGAGGGGCTAATATCTTATTTGCTTTGTTAAATGATTCTACTATTGAACGTTTCTGCTTCGTTAACACGCGCGCAAACGTGTTTGTAGGATTTGAATTATTTTTATGGGCCGAACGCAATACTTCTGAATATTCTAACGAGAAAAGCTAATTAATTTTAGCGAATATTATTTTTTATATTAACATACAATCTATGGAATTACATTTACAAACTATATTCTAAGTCAGTATTTGTGAAACTGTGGTTTTTTAAGGAGATCTGCAAGCTCTTCAAAAAAAAGAAATGTACAATGGAGTGAAAAAAGTACTTCCTGTAGAATACTCAATTAAAGAAACCTTTTTGTTCTTTTTTGCCTTGTAGTTACTTCGTGTAGTAAAGTTTTGAAACAATGATACTCTTCGGTCTTTTACAATAAAAGGTTTTACAAATACATGGAAGAAAGTTAGAATAATAATTGTAAAGTCAAAAATAAGAATAATAAAAGAAGTTAGTAAGGACAAAGGAGATGGAATATAAAAAGGATCCGAGGTTCTTACAATATGAACGTTGTTACTTCACAAAACAAGTAAGAAATTAAAATACTTTTTTAAAGTCAGCTAAAAAAATTCAGACCTAACTCAAACCTATAAATTTTGTTTAAAATTGTTCCATGAAGGAACACACAACGTTTAAAATATAAAAATTCATTTTGATTTTGCGTCCTACCTGTAATTATTATTATTTGAAACATTGCCGGAATAATACTGGGATAATAATAATTCTTCTTTATATATTTCATATTTTTTCGATATTTAACAAATGAACTTATTTAATATTTCTTGTAACTGAAGTAGAAACATCTTTAAGAGAGTTTTTCTTGAACTATACCACATTACCTCCGTTTCTTATTGGGGTAGTTCCACCGAACTAGATAATGACTTCTCTTTTATCTCTCTGCATAGTTCAAATCGCATAAGAACGCGTATAAAAACATCGTCTAAGTTTTCCCGAAGTCCTAAAATTGTTCCAGTAATTAACACATAAAAGAAACTTAGTTACAATAGTTGGTACTTCCAGTACAAACTTGAGGAACGCGCTAAGAAATCAAGCAGCAGTTTGATAAAAAGAGCTCTTCGATTCTAAGAATACATGATAACAAAAACACCTGGGTTTCTCGATTTAAAATACGATTTAAAAAAATACTAAAATCACAAATATCAATAAGTATATTTTATCACAAATGACAATAAAATTTTATTACATAGGTGATCGATACTCCCAAAATGAAATAATTGTAAGCGTTAGATCGTTTAAAATTTGTATTTTTTACACCTAGAACATCGCTAATGTACAATGCACACACAAAAGCCCCTCTTTCTTCTCCATGCACAGAGGATGTTCGAGTTTTTGTGCAACATGGAACCCAAATTCAGACGAGGAAAGGCAGTTTTGTGTAATCTCTCGAGGTACAGACAAGGTTTAGAACAAACATATTAATAATGATAAAGGAACACTCATAGACCGCTAAAGTTATGTTTAATTTATATATTCAGTTTCCTTGTTCCCCACATAATAGTAATTTTTTCATTCTTTTTCAAAAGCTGTCCATTACCGAGGTCTCGGTGCAATTATCTTAAACGAACCGAGTGCAACGTTAAGCGCGACATTTACGAAGCAACAACACGCTGGTACTCGATTATTCGAGGCAAACGCAGGGTTTCCTTGTAAAGCCGAGCACGGTTAGCGGGTTACTGCAAAATGTCAATGCATTCCTTATCAGCACGTCAGACGACCTCTAATCCCCGTTCGGTGCTATCAGTCGCAGCGCGCGTTATCTTTGTTCCCGGCTTCTGTTACCCTCATGCGAACAGATGACAGCAGCCCGGGTCAGGAATCGTTAACGTATCGTTAACTCGTTCGATATCTGGCTGCTGGTTAAGCTCGCCTTCGTAGGCACTGTCGTCATTATTGAAGCGCCCCTCCCAGCTTCTCGCGCGAGCCTCCCAGCACCGACACGTTCATCCAGGACATGTCAGTGGGTCAGACGATTGCATACGAACGAGCGCCAGGCCGTGTTTGCTCGTTAGTACGAACCGGGTTAAAACTACCGTGAACCGAGTCGAAAAAAAAAAGAAAAAAGAAAATGGTGATTTCCTAACTTCGGAACTGCCGGGAATGAATTTCAAACGGTATTAGAGCGTAGCTGGGTAAAGCGTCGGAGTCTTTCAGCGTTTCACGACCCGTATTTGAAGTTCCCAGCGATTTCGTTCGACGTTAATTGTGACGGAGCTTTTTGCGATTGCGGATTTTGTACCGGCGTTAACGTCGACTTCGAGCGTCCGTTGTTCGTAGAATGAATTGTTAAAAAAGGCCCTCGACATTTTTTTTTTTTTTATCATGAAGCACTGGCTTTCCAAAGAGTTCGTCTAGTTTGAAGTTTTGGAAAAAAACATTGATTTTTTTTTTTAAATAAGAAGGAGGACCTAACGACCAAGTGCTCTGCTGGGACTTCAAAGAAATTGTCGATGGAGTCAGAACAATTTTTACGGTAATTATTCGGAATAGGAGGCACCTTACTGATTTTTATGAATTTAGAAGAAGTTTTTTTCATACATGTAACCACCACTCGACTCTAGTTAGATATTTGAAAAATTCTGTAGGTATGTACGGCAGTGTGTGCCCGAGATTCACGGACAACCGCTTCTCTCTTGTTCTAGAAACACACCAGTGGTTCGCAATAGTTTAGTTTCGATGATGGTTGAAATAGTATTAAAACAGTACTAGTTATCACGAATTGGGTTAAGGATTTAAGTAGAATTTTATAAATATCTCGGAAACTAAAGTTGAACGGAGGTTATACGTATAAAGAGAACTTGTTCAAATTATTGAGTTGTATAACATTTTTAAAATACCCAAAGAAAGTTCAAAGTGCATTCTTTGTCCAAACTAAAATTATGCTTTTCAACCGACAGTAGCAGGGTAATATCCAAGCTTGCATTTCGGGTATCTATTAAGTTCATTGTTGCAACATGAATTTATTACAGCGTTAACGGAAACATGGAGTGAATGGGTAACGGATATAGCGTTAGGTTATACGATCTATATTATTACGTACATTGTTCGTCTATCAGTTCGGCCTTCCATTTGTCTATAAATGTTTCATGGACGTCAGTTCCGCGCAAAACTTTCCTCGCAAACCTTTCTAGTTAGGACGGGAAGGATAATACCTGGATCACGTTGACGGGCTGTACGTTCAAGGGTGCAGTATTAGCCAAGGTCACCGCGAAAGGGCTTGATCGCGAGGACGCCGGACATGTCGGTGGGATCCGCATCAGCGTATTCTGGAGCCCCAATTTAGAGTAGCCAAGAGAATGAACGAAGGAGGACGCCTGGAGGGAAGTTTCGGCAAAAGGCTTCGTTATCCACTGACAAGGCACTTCGCGTACCGACCGGTCCTTTCTCATCTCTCTCCTTTATCCCTCCTTCCCGGGCTAACCTCATCGGGATACATAGAGCGATCCTTCCTAAAACCTAACCCAGTTTCCTCTGTGGTCGACGCCAGTATGCTAATCCGCTACAACGTTCAGGCATCTATTGAAACCGCAGCTTCCTCGTGCATCACGGACTGACGGAGTTCCTCTAACCATGGCATCTCCTGCAACAATGATCTATGTAGCCCGACCAGTTTCCGTGTTGGTGCGCAACGGAGGGGCCGTTAGATCAGGACCGGACGTTAATTGCTACTACCAATCAGCGACGGAGCACCAGCTGCCTGCTACTCGTGGGGTGCTAAGGGCTAGTCACTGCCAACCAGTTCTGCCGGTGTTTCTCTCACCTATCCGTTGCTACTGGCCCCGACGCCTGCGTTGCTAAATTCGCCTCGTCTTCCAGAGCGTGAATCGATTAAGAGGGGGAGATGTATTTGTCCACATGACTGAATCGCCTGATTGACGGTGCACGATCACAGAACAGACTACGTAGCGACGGCGTTACTCGTTCCGGAATAGGATGCCATTTAGCTATCAATTATCGCGTGCCTTTCCGACGATCACCCCCTTTATGGCGTCGACGCGACTCCGCGGTAAGCCTCTTAAAACACAGCGTTTCCCTATCCTCCTTTCTCAAGGTCGTACATTTCACCCTTGTGTTTCCTTACCATATTTCAAAATTATTTATGGGCCGAAGTAAGCGTGGTACACAAAATTTATTCATCCTTTTATCTATCAATCATTTTATATCGTTTTGTCGTCAATTTATCAAACAATTGTCCTTTCTCAAGATTTCATCTAATCTTTTTGTTTCCTCATCATATTTCAAAATTATTTATGAACAATCGAAGCAAGTCTAGTACATAAATCGTCCTTTTATGTATCAATTTTTATATCTATGTTTGTCGTTTCTCAATTTCTCAATACAGTAATGATCCTTAAAATGAGTCCCAGACGTGATTTGTAAATTGAACATTTCTATCGCTTATTCTTTTCTCGATACGACCAACGGACTCCTTCTTTCGTAAAATAGTCTTTTCTTTGCACGGTTTCAGCTTCCAAAATTTTACTTAATGATCGATATAAATTGTATATTTGGGACCAAGAAGTTACAGTCTTATACTTATCTTACACTTATTTTTCTTCAAACCTCTATAATTCCATGAATTTTCGAACATGAAAACACCGCAGAAATGCATTTTTAAGGCTACATAAGTTTAAAAAATGCAGCCATTTAAGAAAATGAAATTTTCAGAAATATTTTAAGAAATAGTTCCCCCCCTTCAGAAATTACTTTCCGCTAGGTCCAAGTTATTTTTCATAGGAAGAGAAATTATGTACTAAATATTTTTACATCAAATATAGAATAAAAGATATTTATTTTTGTAGTGAAAATGCACCGATGTATTTTCAGACAAATAAGTGAATAATATATATCCCCATATCTATAGAAAGGTTACTATGGTCCACGACAATAGTATAACATACTATATACAACCGTAAAAATTTTTGGTGTAGGGAAGAATTTTATTTATCTGTATGTGTTATTAGTATGCATTTACGGGAAATTTTCATTCTAAAAAAATATGAGAAATATAAGAAATACTTAAAGATATGAATTATTATATGTTCCCATTCCATTAATTCTATCAACAAATATACAAATTTACATAAATATCTGCAATCCACTAATAAGCTAGCAAATTTATAATAATAAATAAAAACACAATTGACCATTACCCGTTAAAATTGATATTCAACTCGTAGCGTTAAATATTCTTTTCCTGTAGAGTGTTCCCTTAACTTTTGTTCCGCGAAACTACTTGCTGGACTTTGTTCCGCACGGTTCTGAGATCGACACAATTACGTTTAAGCGCGGACAGTTTAATTTGGGCAATTGGAATCGCGAGAACGGTAATTCGAGGTTTAATTGTCGCGTTCAATGGGGTGGTCTCGCGTCGATCAAAAGTCAAGGGGTCGCGCGGATGCGTCGTTACGAAATCTCAATTAAAACTCGATAACAATTTCGCGTAGTTACGTTAATGCCTCTCGACGATCAGCCGTTTTCAGACTTACGGCAGTTTATTTTATTCCCGGAAACTTCGGCCCTCATTACCTGGGGACCGTTTTTCATCCGCGGCGACGCTGCGAAACGAGTTTCGGGACAATACTTCGCGGAACAATCAAGAGATTCTTTCTTTAGAAACTCGAAACTTGTCCCAGGAATTACAGCGGCGATTCTGAAGCGTTGTCTTGGTCGCCTTTGTTTTTGCTACCTCGTTGAATAAGTCGGGATAAAACGTAACGAGTTTGCACGTCATAAATGGACACGCATAAATTTTCCTGTCGCGCGCCCGCCCGGAGAAAAACATTCTCGTTCCAGCGGGGAAATTTTACGAAGCTTCCGCAGAATGTAAAAATTTTAACATTTATGATTTCGTTTAAAGCGCTGAAACGTATCGCGGACGGCGGTTTTAATTTCCGGCATAATGCGAGAGATGGAATTAATTGGACGCGTGCTGTCTTTGAACGTTGGACGTTCCTTCGAATATCGAATTGGAGACGATGCTTGTTCGGTTTAAATATTGCGTGAAATAAATTTATCGCCAGTTTCAATTTCTGGATATTATGGGATAAGATAACGTACGACCAACTCATAGAAAATGTCCCACCAGAAACGATAATATAAAAAAGTAATTTTCTTGGTTATTCTCATAGTATAATAAGTTATTTAATAGTCTGAAATTATATTCCTTATTACTTCAAATTATTTATATGACCTACAAGCGTGGACTTCAAAGGATTCGGATGGAAACGTTACTAATTCTCAACGGACGTCATGATACTTTAAATACATGAATGACGGTGTTTAAAATAACAGTAGCATGGACAGAACTAGAAACGATATTCCGTTTTAATGTAAAAATATTTTAAATCCGGGAATATATTCTTATTAGTTTATAAATTATTTCGTTAGCCCTACATAATTTAGCTTCATTGTCATTATTAGATACGAACGCATGCTGCATAAATTGCGATGATAAGACTTAATTCTGACCGTTATATAAGCATATTTGAATAGAACGAAGGATAGTCTACGTGGAAAAGCTACATTTGGATAATAGAACGTTCAAACAGTGCTGTTTGAATAGTGGAGAATTAGAATAAAAGAGACGTTATTCTATTAAATGGGGAATTTATTACGCAATCTCTATGCAAACTCTGAAGACACTTTCATAGAAAGTTTAAAAAGAATAGCTCGTTACGCATTCTTCGGGAACTTAGGATGGAACTTACTGAACGTTGACGCTTTAGAGCTTATGTCTTTCGTCGTGGAGCCTGGTTTTCTACTTACATCGTCTTATAAATACTTACTAACTCATCATTAATTCCAACAAATACCCTATTTTGTATGCCATTATCTAACTTATAGCCGATGTAGAATCAGAAATAAGAATGCTTGGACTGCCATGTGTCTTCGCATAGCTATACCCTCGTTCACTTTTTCAAAGTGTAACCAGCAGTTTAGATCTATCGACTAAAGTTCTGAACTTCATTAATATCCTGATACGTCAATGTCCATAGTCAATGTCAATAAATTTAGAAAAGTTAGTAGCTTTTGAACTCTGAAATAAGAGGCTCTAATTCTGAATTGGGGGAAAACAATTTCTTCGTTTTCTTTTTATAAATAAAAATTATTGCACAATGTACATACTACTAGTTACGATTTTACATTTTTGTCATATCTATTATTCTTTTAAAATAAACTCTTCATCTACATCGTATATCTTCTTTGCTGTTTCTATTATTCTGTAAATACTTTCCGAGCTTGTCATGTATTCTTTTAAAGTACCGTTGGGACAACAAACGAGTTCTTTAAAAACAATGTCGAATCTAAAGAGTTTCAAGACATTCGAAGCAACGTATCCTGTCGTGTATTAGAGATGTGAAAACTATGTGGATCTCTCTGGTGATATCAACGGCGTCTAAAATTACTCTCGTTTTTCAATCAGCCAAACTCTCTGACAAACCGACTGAAGTTGATTTTACATAACCGGGGAACTTGTGCCTGATCTGCTCGGGGCTGTTGCGTAAATTCATCCTCGTATAAGTCATGTACCGACGATACATACAAGACGAGGCCGAACTTCTCGTTCGAAACGCGAACTTCCCAGAACCAGCTGTAGTAATCTGGCGGGCTCTCATTAAGGCCCACAGAGAACATTCCCCCCGCAGCCTTCTCTGCGATCATTGTCGAGATCAGCGAGAAAATTTCACGGGCACCGGGACTCCCGGGGAAGCTGGAAAGTTTGTTGTCTCTGCTCTCTGCTCTCTCTCCCTCTCTCTCTTCTAATCGTCTCTGGCGAGGTTTCTCAACTGTATTCCGAAGAATCGAGCGCGACTCCGATCCCGACATGGCGGCCCCTTAATGGAAATCCAAAGTTATCGCGCGAGCAGCCCGTTATCCTATCACCGGGCGCCCGAGCTTTCGCCAATGACTTTCGAGTTTCGAACGTCGGATTAGATTAGATCCGGGTTGAGTAATTGGCGATTAATAACACGCTCGCCTGAATATAGGTATAACGTTAGACGTAGGCCATCGGTATTGTAATTAGGGGCCTCCGACGGCACACCGTCGGAGTATCCGAACCTTCTGGAGCGCTATCGCATCCATCACGTGCCACCTGGCGATTAATACAGGAAAGTTCGGATGCTTATCCGAGTTACATTTACCATCGATAAGACATTAGACCACCTGAAGCGTTGCGTGAGCCCGAAACTTTGCCTCCCCCCACCCCCTCCCGCAGCCCAGGGGTGCGTTCATCGTTTCTTGTCTTCGTTATATCGGATACGGTGAAGAATCGTTTCGGGCCGTTTTAATAACTTGTCACGTCCCTAGTGACATCGACTCCCTGTACAACTTTAAAGAATCCACCATATAGGGAAAAGCAAAATTTGTAACTTCTTGCAAAGAAGGTGTATGTATATGTTAACACTTTGATTGCCACATTATCCATACATAAGTGACAGAACTTTTCATTCATGAATTTTAGTTACGAAAATAATTACTAAAAGACAAATTTTAATTTGTCTAGTTCACAATTGTTTAAAATCAAAGTTTTGGCCTCGTAAAAAATTGTACGGTTTCCTGGAAGTCATAGTGTTAAATTGAAATTTTGGAAGTATGTACCATCGTCTCTATTTTAAAAACGAATTCAAATGAAAAATGATGCGATATGCAATCTTTCTCTACGTATTTAGATCAAATTCCGAAAGTACTGATTTTAGATTTGATTTGTGCTGTCAATTAAAAGCAAAACTCATGGATTTTAAACTCGTATACTGCATTCAAATCTGGAAAACTCATGTCACATAACAACTATAGTTAGAGACATATCTTAAAGTAGCTTAAAGTGATAGATACTTTTATAAATAGAAGGAAGAAATTAATTTTATTTGTTTACAGGTTATTTAGTAATGATATTAGTTGCATTATTTATCTTTGTTCACAATAATCACACGATAATAGGTACATGATTTCGTACGTATACATGGTGTTCGGCTACATCTGAAAAAATTTTAATGGGAGATTCTAGAGTCCAAAATAAGACGAAAATCAAGAATTCGAATTTGTTGATTGAGGCTTCGTTTAAAAGTTATTAACGTTTAATATTCCACCTGTAGAACGGCAATCTGCGAACAGCTGTGTACGCTTGATAGTGGTTCTCACTCAGAAAACTGTAAGGCTGTCGATACGTTAGTAAGTAGAGTTTCTCATGCTGAGTGAGAACCACTATCGTATGCATCCAGCTGTTCACAGATTGCCATTCTACAGACAGAACTTTAAACATTAATAACTTTTTAACGAAGCCTCAATCAAAAAATTCGTGTTCTTGATTTTCGTCTTATTTTGGTCTCTAGAATCTCCTATCAAAATTTTTCCCAGGGGTGCCCGAACACCCTATACAGGGTGTTCGGCCACCTCTAGCAAAAATTTTAATGAGCGATAGTAGAGGCCAAAATAAGACGAAAATCAAGAATACCAATTTGTTGATGGAAGCTTCGTTAAAAAGTTATTAACGTTTAAAGTGCCGCCCTTACTGAATTTTTTTCTCGAAAATGCGCAAGATTTCGGGGGTATGTCTATTCACCAAAAATGTCTGTAATTGAACCCTACAACCGAAAATAATTTTACCACAACGATTTGCAATTTTTTAATTTTCTCGAATAATTTCACACCTTCTCTATTTTTTTTCTCGAAAGTGGGCAGGATTTCGTGGGTATGTCTAACGATAAAAACTGATTGTAATTGACCCCCGCAACCGAAAATAATTTTTCCACAACGATTTGCAATTTTTTTTCTTCGTTGAAAAATTTAGGCGCCTAATTGGATTTTCAGTAAGGAATTTTCTTCTCGAAAGTGCGTACGATTTCGGAGGTATGTGTAATGATAAAAAATGATTGCAATTGATCCCCGCAACCGAAAATAATTTTTTTTAAACGATTTGAAAAATTTTTTTTCGCCGAAAAATTTCAGCACCTACCCGATTTTTTTTCTCGAAAGTAGATAGGATTTCGGAGGTATGTGTACTCACCAAAAATGATTGTAGTTGACCCCCGCAACCGAAAATAATTTTTCCAGAACGATTTGAAATTTTGGAATTTAATTGTTAATAACTTTTTAACGAAGCTTCCATCAACAAATTAGTATTCTTGATTTTCGTCTTATTTTGGCCTCTACTATCGCTCATTAAAATTTTTGCTAGAGGTGGCCGAACACCCTGTATATATATATATATAAACAAAGTGATTTGTAGCACTTATCTACTGCAATCTAACTTTTAACCTTTCCATTTCCATTTTTCATTTATTTTCCTTTAAACTTGTTTTTTCTTATTGGAGCATCAGTACTTTACACTTGTATTCCGGTATATTTAAAAGCATCGTCTCATTTATGATAAATAAATAAGTAGCTGGAACTTCGTTTAGTAATAACTTGAGAAGAATATTGGAAAGAGACCAGAACTAAATCGAGCTCTATCGTTAACTCCAGTTACGAGTTACTTTATCCGAGAGCCAGTAATTGATTTCAACCTACCAAAGTTTCTATTTCGGAAGATATTAATAAATCTGCCCTCGATTGCCAGATAAATAAGCTTTACGTGTTCCGTAATGATGTCGTAGTATAAATAATTTGTTTCGCTGAGCACGTTTTATAAAAGTGTATCGCAGCTGACCTCTTCTTAAAGTTACGAAAATGGTTTTTGTTTCATTTGGGTCTGTGACATGTTCTCTACATTTGGACAATGAATGTCAAATATTTTTGAAGTTTTATTTTTAAAACAACTTTGTTCCAGTTTGGATCTGGGAAACTGCTGTCGAAGTACCGTATAAATTAAATCGAATCGTATCAGTAGTTGAAGCTGACGGACATGACCTAACACATACATTATTTATTAAATCAATTCTAGAGACAGTAACTTTGTCTGTATTTATAGGAAAAACTTCACAGAAACTTAGCACAGGAGAGAAGGACGTAAAAATAGTCTGACACTGTAGTTACTGTGATTCAACTATTGTTTTGGACAAATCAGAGATTTCAAATTTTGGATTTAATTATATACTATAAAAGATTGATGTTTGAGATACCCATTCATCTCTTAATTTTGTATTTATATCATGAAATAATGATTCCTGATAGTATATTGTTTAATTAATAATGGATTTCTAGAGAACATTATATTTTTCTAATTTAAAATATCATAGTATAGAGACCATTTCACTAAATACTATTTTCTTTCATTTTCAATTGGATTTTCATTTGACAACCATAACAACGGTATACAATGCGCTGAATAGTAGTCATACAAGCATTGAAAGCATAAAAACATACATAGTGACACATCCATTGATACATGATTGAAACGTATCATTTCTCGCTTGGATCAAAAAAATAGCTTTGAAATTTCCTTTTCAGATTTCATTATTAAATATTGTACAGGAATACGGTATATTTTCATTTTTGGCTTTTTTCCAAAACGTTCGTTAAATAATTTGGAGTGATAAAATTCACTATTACGTTTATATACTCACAAAATTTTACAAAAGCTAACGTTAACGATTAAATCAAACGAACAAAGAATAAACAAATTCTGTAAATAGAAACAGTTTTCAAGCACAAACTTAAACTCACTATTATAATAAAATGTCACTCAAATTATACTTAATTATTGCGACTCTCGATTCTAACCAGACAATTTATAAATAGCGACAATGATAATTAAACCATTGCACAATTCATAAGTTACGAAGACAATTTCTCCTATTTCGAATTTAGATTCGAAGTGTCAAAATGAATCTGTTATTAGATTCTATGCGAGCGTTAGATTAAAATCGTAATTCCGTCTGCACCTGCATATACGTAATATGCGGATAACGTCAAATAATTCTAGTTACGCGCTTTATTTCGATTTAAACCTTTCATTTTAAGTATCTGTACCATCGCGATACCACGCAATTAATTTGTCAATTGTGAAATTAATTTGAAATTGTGAAAACAGTTCAGCGAACAGTAATTGACGCAATAACGTGGAAATAATGTTTCACGATGTCAAACGGCCAGGCAAATTTATTAAATGATCAACCAGTGGGTTAAGCGAACATTTGCTGGAGGATAGGTCGGGATAGCATCTTGGTCGTTTATATGGGATTTCAAGAGAGATTTACAGAGCGCCGTATCCCTTTCAGTTTCGGGCCCCATTATTGCTGATATACTGAGAGATTAAGCGCACATGTTACGTACATCGAGCCGCAATATAATGTATAATAATAAACCGCTTCTGCTCCGTAGCAGGATGTGAACTTCATACGGGTTAGCTTCCTGCGATGTAACAGAAAATCTATTGCATAAAATAAATTCACTTATCCATTATAATATTACCCAAAAGTGTGGATATACCCATAGTTATATTTCATTTTTAATACTCGAGACTTTGGAATAAATATAATGTAACGACTTCGTTCAAACGGACGTGTGTATTAAAATTACCAAAAGTATCTTCGTTTTTATTTTCGAATATTTAATGTATATTTTTCAGCAATCTTTTCTACGAAAGATAGGAAAAATATTTTAACAGATTTCTATATTTGACACACGGTGGAGTAGATTAAGGTATTTCTAACAACAGTCTCTCAAACTTCATATGGCAAACAGCGTCAATGTAACACGTAGCAAATGGTAATTGAATATTTGCAATTAAGGTACCAGAGAATGTACAAATGTAAATGTACGTGTGACACAGAATCCACGAATGCTCCAGTTCCGAGATTAACACTAAAATCGATAGATTTAAATCAGTGCTACACGGAAAGGGCATTGTGTAATTAATATGTCTGCAACGAGAATGCTCGCTGCAGGACAATTTAATCTTGAATTAATGTTTAATGAATCCCGAAATATTTATCAGTATTTATACGTGCACGGTGCATCGTATTTTCGGAATTAATCGGTGAAAATGCAAAAATATCAGTTCATCTTCATTTCGCTGCCGTTACATTAATACGCGGAGCTTCGTTTCAGTTTTCGCCGTTACAGTATTTTAAAGTACCATTCCGCTACTTTTGTATTACTTCCAAAAATGTCGGTCATCAAACTCGAATCGTAACCCGGAGTTTCTCTCTATTGAACGAGTGAATACGAAGGGATCTTGAAAATTCACGAGTTTTCGTCGCAATGGAACGTCGATATTCGCGTCGAAAATCAGATGGACACGTCGATGAAATCGCCCTATTTCAAACAAATGAATAATAATAATTTTGTTATATGTAACATTCGTGTTTTTCAAATTTAACACGTTTATACAAATTGGTGCTGGTCACCTATCATTCCTAAATTAAACGTTAAATAATTTTCAGTTTGAGAATATTTTTAATACGATATTCCCTGGATTAACTGAATTCTATTAGCAAATCCATACAAATGTCTTCGATGTAATTCTCCAGGCAATTAAAAAATTTGTACGCGTCTATTTAATTTCTTCACGCCCTTGGCCACATATGTGGACGTTTAGTTTTTTTTTTTTTTTATAATTATAGTTACTGTCAATGATAAATAGGCCAAAAAAGAAGTCGTCCCTGAAGAGGTTAAAGTGTTTTCGAAAACGTATTGCTTAAACAAACGAATTCTACAGGTCACTTATCGTTCTTAAATTAGGCGTTAAATAATTTTCAGTTTGAGAATATTTTTAACACGATATTCTCTGGATTAACCGAATTCTATTAGCAAATCCATACAAATGTCTTCGATACAATTCTCCAAGCAATTAAAAAATTTGTACGCGTCTATTTAAAGTGTTTTGAAAGACGTATTGTTTGAATAAACGAATTCTGCGACGTTAAAATACTGAAAGTCATTTCGAACCGAACGTACTTACTTTCAGTATAAACGCGAGCGTTCGATCTGCTCGTAAAAGGAGAATCGGGAAAATAACAATGTATTACTATCGCATCCTTCAAAAACAAACAGGAGAGAATGTATGTCTGAAAAGCAAGCAAAGCGTTCGTTATTTTTCCTAACAAAGCTCCATCGAACGCCCCGTGTTTCAAAGCAAGAACTTCTTCGAGTAGCTTTTGAAAATTCTATGGAAACAGGCAGTCTCGCCGGTTCGGTCGCTCAAATCGAATTCTATTGTGACTTACTTATTCTATCCTCTGTCAAATTCAACTGTTCGAGTGCGCCGGGGAGACGAGAGATTCCGTTCGACTGAGTTACGGCTATAATCATTTGAAGAGGATCTCTCTTCGGGACGAGCGCGAAAAAAAAATTCTGACGAGGTCAAACAATGCGACAGCGACACAAGTGGCCGTGGATAATTCGGTCGACACCTTTCTCGATCACTATCGAGGGGGGCTAATTATGTGATTCGATGGTCCCCGATGAACTTCCGTATCCATTGGCAGATAAGAGATACGCGGTTCGTCAAAACACAATGAGCGTAATGACAAACCTCGTCATATCGACGGTGCTAATTAACGAGAACGGCGTTAATGAGCATTGCCACGGATAGAGGTCCCGTTTCTCGCAGATTTTACGACCGATCGAACGATACTTTCCGTCTTCCATTGTATCGGTGTTTCTTAATTGGAGTGTTTTGTCATTGGATTTGGATCGAGGCGACTGTACAGAATTAATAACAAATTACATCGCGGCCAGGCACTGCGCGATACTCGAATGTAAATTGAACCGAATAAAAAATAACATCGTTTGCAGGTTATTTTAATCAACGTGTCGCAAACTGCGCGCCCTAAAAAATTATATTTAACGATCGATAGAAGTAAATTTCTTACGCGCGAATTTATCTTTATCTTTAAAATTCGTGTATTTTTCATTTGAATTTATAATTGATACATTTCGATTTTAAAATCCGTTTGAACATTAACGATGTATTTTATATTATAATTCCGTGGCTATGAATGTTTTTGAAACGCCTGTTTCATATATTTATTGTTTCAGCGAGCATGGCTGTTTTACAACCTAACCCAGATATTCCAACTTCCCGTATGCACGTTTATGCAGAATTAATATCACTCACGATGCATGCACCCCGATTGAATTTACTTGTCAATTAATTGAATCGAGGCACAGGCAATTGCGACAAGCGATGCAAATAATCGAAGGACAAAGGTGCGACGGCGTGAAACGTAATCAGCATTGTTGTAACTTATTCCGAAAGCACCTTTGGCGGTTTGTGCTCGCGAACGAAATGGGATCACGCACATTATCCCTTTTTTGTTTTTTAGTAGTCAATCAGAGGCTTTGGTGAGCGCTAATTGACACCCGTCGGCTACGTTTTCCAGGCCGCAACCCTCGAATGGACGGTATGACACGTCGATTCTCTCTTCTGCGAACGATCTTGTTTCATAACGTAACCTCGTTAACTATTTTAAAGCTTGACGAAGTTAAGGTCGAGTTTTTGCACGGCGGTATAATGGCCAGCTGTCCACTCAATAGTTAATTTAGTATTCGTAACAGGTCTGTGTACACACGGGACGGCCCGTGCTTCGTTTACCCGGCGCTAAAATTTAACGAAAAACTTCAAAAACGTTTTTATACGTTACAGATGAAAATTCAAATTCGATTGTCCCGTCCGTAAATAGTAACATCGTTTTCCACTCTTGCAGTTGACGGTATGCTCAAAGAATGTTCGGGACATTTCGTTCGATGTGTAGTTTACAGAGAATCGGTATTCGATTGTTTAACGTTTCTTTTTTTTTTTTTTTTATCCACCTGCATTCGATTCGAGATGGAAAGAGTTTGCTGTAATTTCTGTTGGAAAATTGTAAAAATACATATTTTAGAAGAGAAACTTTCTCGTTCGTAATGTATCTCTTATTAGTTTCGGAAGTAAGACGTAGCTTCATAGAAGCTGGAACACAAATTTGAATTTTTCGTCGTAAAAAGCTTGACCTCGATATCCAGTTTCGAAACAAAATTAAGAAAGAAGTATCGTCTATTCGAAACTTTCTAGACACAATAGTTGTCTTCATTCATCATCATCACGCGCATCCTTTCATTGTTTCCTCTCGCCTTCGGTTTATACACAATACTTTAAAATTAATTAAAAATCGAATTACCTCGTTCATCTACGTCGTTGAACTTCGTTGCATTTTTCTCGGGCATTTTCTGGAAGAACGTTTTCTCGATGAATGGGGGGATATTCCTGTTAACATAATTTTAGCAAAAACCGTCTCAACGTAGCTGTGGATGTTGCTTTACAATTTTTAATGAAAATGAGTATTAAGATGAGATTAATGGAGCTGAGTCCATCGTCCGTCGTTATAATTTCGTGCGGTGCACCGTTTTCCTTGGAAAAAATTACTGTGTGAAAGGATTACGAAATTATAGCGGAGATTACCGTTTCGCGTATCGAGTGGTTGCAATAAGAAAAGGATGCTGTTAGGTCGTTTCACGAACGATATAAATATGCATAAATATAATTTTAATGGATCGAATCACACGACATTTATCAATTCTTCTATCGGACATTGAAGAAAGTTTAAAAGAAAGCTCATGACATTCTTCTTTCGAAGTGAACTGTATTTTCTCTTGAAAGGAATTGAAAATATTTAATGAGAGCTCCATAAAATATACCGAGTGTTCGGCCACCCCTGGGAAAAATTTGAATGGGAGATTCTAGAGACCAAAATAAGACGAAAATCAAGAATACCAATTTGTTGAATGAGGCTTCGTTAAAGAATTATTAACGTTTAAAGTTCCGCCTGTAGAGCAGCAATCTGTGAACAGCTGCGTGCATACGATAGTGCTTCTCACTCAGCATTGGAAACTCTACTTATCGACGTATCGACAGCCTTACAGTTTTCTGAGTGAGAATCACTATCACGCGTACACAGCTATTCGCAGATTGCCGTTCTACAGGCGGAACATTAAACGTTAATAACTTTTAAACGAAGCCTCAATCAACAAATTGATATTCTTGATTTTCATCTTATTTTGGCCTCTAGACTCTCCCATTAAAATTTTTCCCAGGGGTGGCCGGACACCTTGTATTTGTGTCGAATGTACCGTTTGGAAATCAAAACCATCGGCGACTTTGATGCACCGTAATTGTTCTCGAACGAGTGTTTGTAAATAAGCTAATTTAATTACAAGAAAAATGATATTAACTATTTTCTGTAATGTATGTAGTCTGATAGTTTCTGTGAAACTCATCAATCACCAATCTCCTTTAATTTCAAATTGATTGATCCCCAATCAAAACTGTGATTATCCGAGGGAATAAAAGCAGATTGTATCCATGGAGGAAATCAGAGCGATCGACGAAAGATGATCGACTGGCGACGAAGGATATCGGGGCGGATTGCATTATCGGCGATCCTGTAGCGAACGGGTAATCGACCAGGCTTATCCGTCTTCATTTCCCAGTGAAACCGTGACTCGCGTAACGCGAGTCGTACGAGGAGGGTCCGTTGGGAAAACGTGCACCGTAAGATTCACGAGGCGACGATGATTGGTCGGCCATTAATTTTTCATCGGATTCCGATCGGGAGAAATTACTGGGTCCCCGGCAGGGGCGGTCGTGTCCCGTTCCACCGATCATTCGATTATCGAAATCGATTCGGAAATTACGATAAACCCGACCGGACTGTCTCCCCTTCGTGTCTGGCCGGGTGTTTTGAAATTTTCCCGTGATTGCTGGGGCTCGCGTGGCCTTCTTCGTTTATCCGCGAGACGCGAAAGAGGGTGGGCCCGCGGCGCGGACGGAGACGTAACCGCGTATCAAATGTAGCGAAGTTACGCGCCATCACCGGGGCATAAATTCGCTCACGACTACGGGTATCGAGTGGCGGGCTTAATTTGATTGCTTTCTACGCGAGGTGTGTTCGATTGCGCGAGTAACTTCGTTTCTTTTGTTTCGGAAACGTGTCGCCGCGGCGCTTGACATGTTTATAACGTCCTCCCCCGCTCGGCGGCGGCGGCGGCGACAACGCGGTCGCGAAATCTAATTTAAGTAACGCGCATACGTCGACCGATGACGTCATTCGCCTCGCTTCCTTCTTTCTCGCCCTTTCTTGCCGCCGTCGCGCGAAACTTCAGACCGTGGGGAAGTTCGTTCCATCGATCGGCTACCCTTCTGAAGTATGTAATTCACGTCATTAGTACCGAGTCAGTCATTAATTATGTCAAGAGTCCCGCCGCGCCCGGAGATCCTCTCCGCTACGGTCGCCTATCCCCGGCGTTCCCTTCTTTCCGGCCGCCATCTTGCTGATTTCATGAAAAATCCGGAAACCGTTGTCTCGTCGGTGTATTGCCGCGAATTGTTCTCAAATCCGATAAATCGATCGACGTACAGCGAGCTACTTGCACAGAGGAGATAATATTCGATTGTAACGTTGCACAGTTACTAATTTGCTTGTTAATTTGCTAGAAGTGACAAGAAATCTGTCTTCGAAACTAGTGTAAATTCATTTTTTCGTACATTGAAATATTCAAGAGTTTGCATTTGAAAAAATTGAAAAGAAAACTTGTGAACTCAAACTGGGTTTGGGAAAATACCTCGTATTACTAATTTAGAAATTACTTACCCAGTTAATGTTAAAAAAAAGAATACTGTTTTCGTAAAGAGGACAATCATTTAAAAAAAAAGGAATACTGTTTTCATAAAGCGGATGACCACAAAAGGCTGGTCAGAAACCTGTTTTTGAAACTAGTGTGAATTCATTTTTTCGTACATAGAAATATTTATGGGTTTGCATTTGAATAAATTAAAAAGAAAACTTGTGAAAACTGGGTTTGGGAAAATACCTCGTATTATTAATTTGGGAATTACTTGCCCAGTTAATGTTAAAAAAAAGAATACTGTTTTCGTAAAGAGGATCATCATTTTAAAAAAAGAATACTGTTCTCATAAAGAGGATGACCACAAAAGGCTGGTCAGAAACCTGTTTTTGAAACTAGTGTGAATTCATTTTTTCGTACATAGAAATATTTATGGGTTTGCATTTGAATAAATTAAAAAGAAAACTTGTGAAAACTGGGTTTGGGAAAATACCTCGTATTATTAATTTGGGAATTACTTGCCTAGTTAATGTTAAAAAAAAGAATACTGTTTTCGTAAAGAGGATCATCATTTAAAAAAAAGAATACTGTTCTCATAAAGAGGATGACCACAAAAGGCACAAAAACCTGTTTTTGAAACTAGTGTGAATCCATTTTTTCGTACATTGAAATATTCAAGTATTTGCATTTGAGTAAATAAAAAAGAAAACTTATGAACTGAAACTGGGTTTGAGAAAATACCTCGTATTATTAATTTAGGCATTGCTCAGTTAATATTAAGAAAAAAGTACTGTTGTCATAAAGATGACCACAAAAGGCTGGTCTGGAAATATTAATCGGAAATAGTAAACATTACAACTGTAATTCATTTATATACGAGAAGCTTTATTCAGTAATAAATAATACTTTTCCTTGACGAATAATCAATTGCTCGACTCTCATGGGAGTTGACGTTTACGAATGAAAGGAAACCCATCTGCATGATAAAAGTTGGACCGGTTACGGAATCTCTCCGTTCCCTTGACCCATATTTTTCAAATTGAACGAATCAAAGATAGACTCTGAGACGAGAGAAATGGAACAAACGATTGATGCTCGAGAAGTATTTTCCTCCGAGAACGCTTCGTTTCGCCGGTTGACCGTTTTAGCATCTAATCGCGATAACAGTCGACCGAATCGCCAGCGAAATCTCGTTGGAAAAGGAACAGTGTTGGAGTCGGATCGAGAATGACCGTGGAGATAGCACATATCCATAGTTACACGTCGAGTTTAATCATACTAAGTGCACCACGTATCCCGTTTGGTCTTATCGGATTACAATCTATCCTTACAAAACTGCGAAACCGTTGGATCGGTATAAATGCCTCTATCCACGGAAATTCTCGGTCCTGTATCTACAATATTAACCAGAATTACGTAATTCCTCCAAGAAATTGCGTTTGTTCTAATCCGTCCATTCTGTGTGGCTTAAACATCGCGAGAATCAAATTATTTGCTTTACCTGTATTACAATATCATTGTGCAGCTTACTTACTAGACATTTGCTTTGTTTGTTTCAGGTAAACATTGTGGCTATTTGATCATTGTTCCCGATGGTACCGTAAGTTAATTACATCAGTGCTTCTTATAGGTAGATCGTATTAGCGAAATATTATTCAGGTTATAAATTTCTAATTTAAAACTATTCGAAAATTAATCCCCTTAGGCTCACGGTATCTGTCACATCAGTGTCTAACAATTTATATTTTCATTTCAGCTACTGTAAGATCTTTTAATAGTAAAACTAATCAAAATTATATTTTAAAAACAAACTGAATTAGTATAGACAAGTCAGTAATATCAAATATAAGTTTGTTGAGAAATTTTCTAGAGAAACTGAGACCGCCGTAAGTTAACTCAGTATTTTTTCACAGCCTCATCATGCGTTCCTCTATGTACTTTCGGTTATAATTTACTTCGTATAACATTTGGAAAACATTTTAGCTCCGATGAAATAATTTCACGCGAACAGTAAAATATTAACTTTTCCTGTTGGATAAGGGTTTCTTAAAATAACAGTTCCAATCTTTATTTATAAAATTATTCTACGAGGACTTGAACTCCCAGAGCAAACGTAACATAAACCAACGTAATTCCAAAAGTAAGCAAATCTACCTTCGTCGTCAGACCGCGATTTCACTCGAAACTGGGGATGGAACTATTCAGCCAATTTAATATTCCAGCATTTCATAAGGGGCTCGAATGCTACGAACGAAGTACAAATATTCTAGTACATGAATATTATTACTTGAGCATGAATATTTAAATATATTTGTCATATTCGAGCATTACATTATTTAACGAGTGGATGATAGAATCAGCACGAGGTCTAAATTATTTTGAAATGCTATACTCGTATGGTTTTAACAGTTACGATGAGTCGGTTCAGTAATTTAAAAAATGTAATCAAGCAACGTTAATTAGAATTATGTAAACTCAGTATACGTTTGGTAGTAGTATGTAAACGTGCAAACATTTTGAATTATTAACACAACATCGTTTACAGTAGAATACTTTGAACAAATTTTGGAATTAAATTAGTATCTACAAATTTTAATGCAAGGTTTTCGATCATACTGATTTTAAAACTAATACAAATTAAGTATCCCATATATTCTCTATGTAGATAAATTATGATTAAATTTACATGTAGGACAGGAATTATCCAAAATTAATTAACAATAATGTAATTCAAAGAAGATTAACTGTTTAAAAATGATTTTAAATTGTTTTGATATCACTAAGAGTAAATATGGGGAAAAACATGAAAGAGAAAATAAACACCTACAGAGTATTTAGAGGCGGGTAGTAAAACCGACAAAGGGATGAGTGAATGTAAAAATAAATCGAATACGTGAAATAACATTTTGTCACAAACATCGTTTTTGCAAAAAATAATTTTTATAATTCGTGCAATATTCGTGGAAATCATTGCGACGTGGTTTACACGTCTGGCTATTATTGATTGTTTCTACTTATTTCTACTTGGTCTGGAGTTTGTAGGCACGGACGGAGGTGTGGTGTTATTTATACTATTTTAATCTTATTGTTAATCAGTTTGCATAAATTAAAACAGACAATACATCATTATCGATGTTTATAAATATGAGCTCAAGTAGAAATAACGAATAATGGTCAGACACGATAGTCAAACGAAATACAGAGTTAAAAAATTGTATTGCATATTTAGACAATATATTTAGTAGTAGAATAGCTCGTATAAAGGGTGAACCACACAATTTCATCGCGTTATATAGTTTTTGAATCAGCATTTGTACACAAAATGCTTTCATGCAAAGTTATTTAAAATGCAAAATTTGACTCTCTTTCTTAGAGGAATCATCCTACGTATAAAAGAGAACATCGACATAGTTCAAAATACCTTTTCTCTCATTACGTACGAGGATCGAAAACAATACTATCGAAGACGTCATAGTAAACTTTACAGACACAATGCATAATACATTTATAGCGAACCATCGTTATAGGTTGCGAATACTAGTGGGAGTAACAGTCTACATACATCCGAAACATTATACCGTTCGACTATTCCGACACATAACAATTCGACAAATGGTCCCCAGCCATGTTGGGAAGCCAGAATTCGGTGTCCGAGAATAGCATTTCGCTAGCAGCCGAGCCAGTAGTCCCCCAGAACACTCGATAACGGTCACAGCAAGAAATTGCTACTGTCTCTATTGTACGGGTTAGTGGCAAGGCTGAACTGCACCAGCAAAACCTGATACATCCCTCTCAGCCGATAGTAGCTACCCTCTTTATCTCGGCCTTAGATAAGACCATTCGCGTCCAAAAAGGGAACCAGCCAGAGAGGAGGTCGTCTTTGTCGTTGTCGTAAGCGGCTCAGCGGAAAACGGACTTTTTCCCTTGGCGGAAAGTGGCCGGTCGCCAGCGGCGAGCTTAGTTTGAACGTACAGCGGAAATTTTGGATTACGGTCCCTTAACAACAGGATTTTTTCCCCCTCGCGCGAAGGGTCGACGGTTCCCCGTTTTCTACGGACGATTCCACCCGTCTAGTTCGCCGCGACCCTTGGCATTGCGCGTTCATGCGAGCCGCGCACGATGGCGCGCCACCAGGGACGTTTTTAGGACTCCAATTTTCAAAAACAGTCGGGGTGCGGTCGGGTGTCGAGTTTGTCGAGAATTTATTGTCGTTCACGAAACTTCATCTCATCGCCTGCTTCCTGCAAAACGTGACACTTTACACGCGTCGATGATTATGCGCGTTAGGTACCAATTACAATCGCTTCAAAAGTAAAACGACCTGTATTTTTTATTATCTTGTTGGATTTTTGGCTTATCTTGGGTCGAATCGATCGTGAAATATTCACCATTGGTAGATAAATATCGTGTGTAAATTGTTTTTGCTTTTTAATGATATATCGAAATTAAAGGTGCTTTCAACAAGTATTCAATAATTTCCATATTTGCGAGCTTGAGGAAGAAGATTATAAAAATTAAAATTTAGAATTTTGTCTGTTGGATTAGTAGCGGGCTGATCGAGCAAACCTTGCCTTTGATGCAGTTAGATTTTTACCGATTTTCAAAGTTAAACTTTAGCAACGAGAAAGTTGTACGAACGACGAATAGAGAAAACGAGAAATTTGTTTAATGTTACATATCATGACTGCAAAAAACGAGATATAAAAGGAACAGTTAAAATTATTGGGGATACAATTTGGAGTAAATTAAGTATATTTACACGAAGTTTATTTACTCGAGTCGTGTTTACTATCGGAGATCTTCGAAACTATCGAAAGCAATTTCTTTGAGAACCATTAGTAAATTGTTGGACTCCACATCGAAATACTGCAATTGTTTACTAATCAAGAGTATGCAGATCTTCGTTTACGGGTTGAGTAATGAGAATGCCCGAGTATTAGTTACTTTTAGAAGCGCTGGGAGTGTTATGCTACCTTTGGCGATCTCAAATAATAAACACAGCTCGCATAAACAAGCTAGATGTAAATATCTTCGATTTAACCTTAGCATTTTTTTCTTATATATACCCATAGGATACACTAACAAAGTTTGACACCTTAAAAATTGGAACCTTCTGTATCTTTATTATAAGGAGTAATTTAATCTCAGAATTTTTGTTTTCTAGTAATAAATGTAGATTAGTAGATGTTGAATCTGTAGACAAATTATATAAATTTTGTTTAAACGATCAAGCCATTTTCTTCAATAATGTTACAGTACAATTTATGGTTACCGATACCTACGTCATTAACACATTAACTGCCAGTCTAAAATCCTAAAATTGTTTACAAGACCAAAACTTTCAACTTAAAAGTTGTCCTAGTATTACTTTCGTAACCTCATTAAAATTGATTTTCTTTAACATTTCAACTAGAGAATTAATTGTTTTACTTCCACTGTTAAAAGTTCCGTCACCCATATATCGGTGACGTGCCAGCCAAAGTGTTAAATGAAATGTCAAAAACACTTTGTATGGCCTAACCCAAATTTAACTTCGAACTATCAATTTATCGAAGATCGAATGCGAATCCTGTAGGAGCTGATCGTTCACCTAATCACGATTTTCGCTGCAACGGCCCCGTTTGTCAACGGATGTCTTCGCTCACGGTCGGAAAGACGACATTACGTAGGCGCCTCGATACTTGCAGCGATTCCACAGTTCAGTTTTATTACCTTCTCTTGCTCCGTTCGCCATTCCATCGAGATCGCGGCTGACTCTGGGCGAACTGTCTTTATTTATACCGGCTTTCCGGAAGATTCTCTTGTTGCCACCGAGCTTCCGACGCCGTCGCGCCCCAAGAAACCGTGTATTTGGGAATAAATGCTCGAATTTCCTGTCACGGTGATGTCGGGCTCGAAAGCGAAATAAAAGTTGCAACGTCTCTTTGCGCGTCAATAGAAATATTCGAATGAAAGACTGTGACGTCGATGACAATAGAGAGCGACGTATAATTCTATCAGTCTTGCTTCTTTCATCCGTTCATAGATTTTGTGCCCTGACTATTATATATTTTTTTTAAAGTACTCGAAAGGAACTCATTGTTTCCAACAATTATCTCCGGTTTGTATGTTCCTTGGATACGTATTCATTTTAGACATGGTATCATTCAAAAGAAAATAATGAAACGTAAGGCATTTCAAACATCGAATATACATAAAATCAAGGTGATTTAAAGACATATTTTTTAGTAATTTTTCGATATTTTTTTTTGTTAATACTTTCGATTACGATAGGGAAGTAAAAAAGTTTCAGACGTTATTTCGTTATTCTTTATTCCCGTCTAATTTTACAACTTTTAAATGGCTGAACGTACCAGTCAGTCTGAGTTGGACAAAATTTAATTGGAATAACAAACCAACAAAAGCAATCAAACCAGCATATAACAATTTCAGTTCAATCGAATGGTTAAATTTTGATTTGTTCAATGTGAAACATTTGTTGAACGAGTAATGGACAAACGGTTGTTTATCTTTTATTTTTGCGTCCAAACGAGAACGTTGCCTTTCGACTATGATATTTTCCAAGCATCGTAGGTCGTTGTCGACTATCAAGAAACGTACGGGACGAATTTCGCTGGATGGTGAGTAAATGGAGATGGAAGAATCGTAATGAATCTTTATTATGGATCCGCTTATCAAGAGAGATGCTTTCATTGAGCTCTGGGGCGCTGTTCGTCCTATCGTGGAACCTGCAGCCGCCCGTGCTCCGCACAATAACGCGAGGGTTGGCATAACAGCTGACTACTAGCATTATCCCTCGACTGTAATTCGTATACAAACCATAACTGAAAGTGGCGCGTTCGCTCCCCCTGCACGACAAACATATTAAATGACGTTGGATTGGCCCGTGATACCGAGACCGATTACCGACCCTCTCTCAAACGATACAGACGTCATTTCGTTTGATGGACTCCCGGGACACTGAATAGGTGAATCTGTGTCGACCTATTGTGTTACTCGACTAAATATCTCTGGCAGACGCCGCGTGACTTTCTGACCCACGCGTTTCAACTTATTCAATTTTAAATTTTCGCGGTCGACGACGATATAGCCTCGTTCCATAGACAACTAGAGTATGGAGAAGAATTTTGCAATCTCAACCCCTGGGGGACCACCATTTGTGGGTAACACTCACCTATAAGTCGACGGAATATCGAATCAATGAAAAAGATAATGACAATTATAAAACTGGTTTACTCGTATGAGAGTAGAAATCATTTGATGTGTATTTTTATGCATAAACTTCATTTTTAATTTCTCAAAACAGTTGCCAGTGTATAATTACATTTGCTTTTAATTTTCGTAGCAGAGCCCTTCGTTTTCTATAATTCAAGCGCGATACTTTTTCAACCGTTAACACTTTGACTGCCACGTCACCCATATATGGGTGACAGGATTTACCACTATGATACTAGAAAATTTAATTTGTGAATTTTAACGAGGTTATGAAAGTAAGTACTGAAACAAATTTTAGGTTATATAGCTTAGAATGGTGTAAAATCAAAATTTTAATCTTGCAGAATGTTATACAGCTTTCATCTGGCAGTGAACGTGTTAAGGGTTAATTACCGCATTCCTTGTTTCGGAATCTCTAATTCTGATATATTTGGTGGCGAAGCTATTCAATGGAACATCTCGTTAATGCGAAATTTCGACAAAATTTTTTTAATCGCGCGCATACGTGGCATGCGAACGAAATAGCTTTTCGAAATTTGCAAATACGATCGGTTCGATTTCTGCTCTAATTAGCTTTAATTATTTACGCGCGCTTTATACTGCGGAAGCATTTGTAGATATTTAATTAACCACGGGCAGCTGTCATCGTGAATAACAGATCGCTCGTCTGTTATAATATAAATTGTTGCTAATGCGAGGCATTCGACGCGACATCGATACGTTAGCCTGTTAGAAAATTCAACGAACGTCGGTAAAATATCTTCGATCTTCCAAATTGATTTCCATATTGTTGCGTTAATTGGGATTCAGTAATTTCCATATTCCTGCAGCCGACTTCATCTTGGAACGTCGGTACACTTGGATATAAATTACCCAACGCCAGTGCCAGCTGTTGAATGATTCGCTTAATGCCCCGTGAAATTCTGCGAACACTTTAACGTCGTCTGTTACGGTAGAAAAGTTTGCAAAACTCTGGCAGCCCTCCGGTGCAACAAGAGAATAGCTTCTCTAAATTGTAAATACTTTTCGAAAATGTTCTAACACGTGGCGTACGTAGAATGCATTAAAAACAAACGCCCACTCGTACGTACTGCATTTACATATGTAATTTTTTACTTTCGCGAAGCAAACTCCGACCAAACTTTTATATTTACACGTCAACGAATAAAATTAAGTGGTTCGTTCAAGAAATATTTAAAGTATTTTTAGACAAGGATTGAAGTCAAATTTAGCTGCTATCGAGTCACCATGTCCGATTAATTTAAAACAATCGTTTACCTAAAACTTTGCCCGTTTTATTCTTGCCTGTATTCTCGAACGTTGGATGAAAAGTAAGAAAGTTAAACTGCCCGAAGCGGTAAATTGAGTTCTGTGTTTATTGGCAATTTATTGATTTCGCTGTGCAGAATCTCGTAACAAATTAGACCGGCATTAACGAG
Organism: Colletes gigas; assembly: GCF_013123115.1. NCBI lineage: Eukaryota > Metazoa > Arthropoda > Insecta > Hymenoptera > Colletidae > Colletes > Colletes gigas. The sequence goes on along the minus strand of NW_025106653.1, from coordinate 1,071,174 downwards.
CGAAGAACGTTTAAACTTGCTCCTTCTTTCCAATTGTGGAAGAAACTTTTTACCAATTATGAAGAAAACTCTTGCGCTTTCGTGCATAGCAAGGCGAGTAATTTCGACACTAATCATCGAAACTTTCCACTTGTTTCGTCGATACTATTTTTAAACGTTTAGGGAAGTATTCGTTTCATTGATATTTAAGTTCGCGAGCATTAAAAGATTCGATCGCACAATTTCGAAGAAAATTCGCGCATTTTCACTGGAATGTACACGTAGAGGCACAATCTGTTTCGGTTCCGCCATATGAAACAGGTTACATGCACGATTGGATCGATGCCAACCGTTGCCCTAAACACAGCTCAATACATCCTTCGATTGCTTATACGATGACATTAATATTCAATAACTGGTGGATATAAAATAATAGGTATTAGTTTCGAAATTGAAAGTATATCGTTAACCTTGTCATATAATAATACTATAGAATTTAAGTAATATTTGATGGAATGAAACGTGGAACACGACAAACCGTACGAAGATATACAATATAATACAGGACTTCTTCCAACAAGTACCAACCCGAAACCTCATTAAGAAAGATCGAATAATTCTATCAAGATTCAGAACCGGACACTCAAGAATTACTCACGAATACTTACTACAAAAATCAGACCCACCGATCTGCAACCATTGTAACCACCTAATATCAACAGATCATCTATTGTATGAATGTCAAAGATTTGCTGTTCAAAGGAGAAAATATGGACTCCATTTAGAAACATCGTTGACTTCATAGGACCACGTGAGGAACACCTTGAACTATCTGAGAGGAACCCAATTATACAATAAAATTTAACAGAATGCCTAAAAAAATAACCGTATAGAACCTGTCACTAATGACCTTGCAGTCGATGCTACATTAAATCCAAAGGAAAAAAAGAAGTAATATTTGATTGTTTCTGTGAACCTTGTATCTCCTAAGCACGTGCTTATTTTTCATACCAGTTGATCGAGAAATGAAAATCGCGTAGAGACGATAGATCGGAGGGTTGGTACTTTGTTCGTTCGGGGTGAACAGAATTTCGAAACGGTCTCGATTAAAGGTCAGCTACAGGCAAGCCGTGCAAGTAATTAGCTGAAAGCGACCTGGATATTCTGCAGTACTTATTCTAAGCCACTTAAACAACGGTTTCGCACAGTCGCCGGTGGACCTTTCTGCGGTCCTGAGTAGGGATTCGAAGGTTTTTGGGAGTCGTGCCTGGATCCTGTAGGATTTAGTGCCGTGTACCATTCGCTGAAGTGTCCTTCGAGTCGGTTCCAACGTATATCGCTGGGCGAACCGTATAGTAACGTCTCGTGTCAGCTCCGCATAATCCCGGGATCTGGAGGTGCCACGGTTAGGAAACACGATCGAACGTGCTCCCACCTCCTTCCTTCTCTCGTCCTTCCACCCAAGGCGGAAACGGTTCTGTGAACAAGGCGAAATACTGTCCGATCTCCAGCCCGAACATCTCTCCGGTTTATGTCATCTGGAATGGTCTCAGGCTTCTCACGGAGCTAGTTCCACAGAGTTTTCCACTTTTTTCTGAAAATTCCCACGAGTTTCGCGGCTCCCTGTCACACAGGTATTACACTGGGGAACGGTTTGCACGCCGAATGAGTTCCGTGGGAATGAATAAATCTGAAGATAAGTCGAGATCATTGGACTTAGAATCTTGCCACCAGACGCGAGAGATATTAGACAGTGACGCATTAGCAAAATTTTTTAATTTCGAATTTCGAATTTTAACCGTGAAAGAATTACCACTGTACGATTCTTACATATCTCCAGTATATTATAAATATATTTTTATTAATTAATATTAGCTCCTTGGGCCCACTCCTTTACGTATACACATTTTAATTTACTTTGGTGTTAAAAAATTTAGTTTATTACTTATTTTTCAAGTTCTCTCTATACTGCAGTGTATTGCTTCTGTTTCACTCCTCAGCATCTCCAATATACAATTCAAAGAAATTATTAAATTAACCTATTTACATATTTATGAACTCAGAAGAATTAACTGCATAATGTTTTCCTCCCAGAATGATATAAACAAAATGAATTTCTTAATACGATATTATAGTTTTATTTCTCACAATAGAGGATCAAAATCTTGTCTATAAAAACAAAGACTTGTCCGAACGAAGATCCGAAGATTTAATTTTATTAGAGCAACAGCACGGCGCAATATAGTGCGCAATACTTCCGAATTTTGAATTAACGTTTCATAGATTTCGAATAAAGAAAGATTTACGTAATCGTTCGCTATTGTGCTCGCAACGGGTGCATTGAATTGCGCCGGTTTGATTTTGCAATTAGTCAAAAGATCTAATAGAAAACAGAGACGCGCCGGTTTATCGGAATTGCATTATCACTTTGAACGCGCTTAATTATAAGAGAGGCGAACAATGCGATTATGCGATGTATTTAACTCGCACGCACGCGTCCTCTCGCACACGCCGAACGAACGTATTCGCGTTGCTAGTTTCCATGAACTTTTTCGAGCAGTTAACGCGGTTTAACTTTCATATCGTTAATAAGGCAGCGTGCGCGCCGCTGTCGTGCTCTTGCGAAACGATGCGACGTAACGGAGCGTTAAATCAAATTAATTGCAGACGAAGTCAGTGTTAACCCCTTGAGATGGAAAGATAGTTGCAAAATATACGGGTTAGGTCTGGAACGAGTAGTGTAACCAACCTAAATACTATTCTACGTTTGAAAATATTTCGACAACATAAAGTAAATTTCTCTCATACGAATCTCCGTTTTCGAAAAACGTGATTTTGAAATTTATCTGGAACGCGATTTAGAAAAATTTTATACCTGTCACAGATATACCTGTAATTTTTAGAAAGTGCTTTTCTATCCTTCTATCTTTAAAGTCGATTTTCTCGATAACGAATCTCGTTGATAAACAATCTTATTCCACGTCTTCGATTTATAATTTGGCATAATTCTCCAATTATATTCTTAGTAGCGGGATTATATATTTCGTTAGTAACGAATTACAAACGCAGGAAGATGGAAATGGACGGTGTTAAGCGTTGAGACTGAAATTATTAAAAATGGATATGAGGGTTTCGAAAGGAAATTGTGTCAAACCGAGGATTTTTCGGCTGACGGAAGATGAAAATGTTTAATGCAAAAAACATCGAATAAAAGCACGAAACTAAGTGAAACGGGCGATTGTTGTGTAGGTTTAACAACGTCGCGCCAGCAAAATGAGCATCATCGACGTCAGAACCGACGTCGGCGACACCGGCGTCGGCGACAAGTGGCATCAACGACGGCTTTTCCGGTCCTTTGAGCTGCTAACTTCCGCAGCTTCTAGCCATGGAAAAAATGTTAATTTCCTGACAGCTTGCCACTCGTCGACCGTTGAAACGTTCTCTTGACATTTTCCACCGCTAGAAGGAATAATCCTGCATTACTCGCCAATTTAATAATTTCATTCCAACGTGTAGCTTAACGTTAAAATATTTGTTTTCCTACATTATATTCGATACTCTTAAGCATTTCTAATTGCTTCGATGCGGTCGAATGATAGGAAAACCAGTAATCAACGAGTTGGATGTAGAATCTCGCGTTCTCAAACTCAACGTATCTTTACCCTAATAATCAGAATCTTTATCTGAAAGAGATTGTAACTCGAACAAATGATTCACCATAAAAAAGCAATTAAAAAATGTTGTATAAAACTTTTTCATACGAGTCGTCGTTTCCCAGAAAATCGATTCAGAATACTTGCGGGGCACGTGCTACTGCGTCTCTCCATTGTAACACAACGCAATGTACCAAACTAATTGTTTACGAATATAAAATACTATTTTACCAGAAAAGTGAATAAAAAAAAAATAGGTTTTCTAACCGACCGAAACAATCGTCGAAACATTTAGAACACAAAGCGGTGAAAACCGGCGCAGTCGAGACTGAATCGCGCGCCGTACTATATTCGAACTCGATTTTCTCGAAAACGAAGGTCCGTACGCAAAAATTTCATACCGCATTTTCAATCTGTTTTTTCGTATAAAATCACGCCCGACCATCTATTACGAGACACTCTAAATTTGCCGCCGAACAAATCGATATCTCGCTCGGATCATCGAAAATGCATATGGGTTAAAAGGCGCTTTTTTCGAAATTCGGGTCACGCGTTTCGGTGGCCTTGCCACTTCTAACAGTGATTTAGTTGTGGCGAAAACACTAGTAGTTTTGAAACTACTCGTGTGTAAAATTTGACTATTTTTAATACTCGCTAAACTGTCCTAAGTCGGATAGAAAGATAGTAGAATTTTTTAAATTACTTTTTTTATTAGACAACGATATATCCGGATGAATATTGGAAAATTCATTGTACGTATAGTAATATAAGAAAAGTCGTGAATATTAGAAATTCTAAACTGATATTACTGATGTGTCCATTGACAGGCCCAGAACGAAACATATGGGACACATATATTCCAACAAAAGCTCAGATATTTCAGTTTTAAATAAAATGAATAAAAACATAATAATTTAAAATTTATTCGAACAAAAACCAGTCACTTTATAATAGAAATTAAAACGCTATAATAAAAAATCGCGATAATCGTGAAATTATACATATCAAATTCGAAGTCTCTGTCACTGTTACTTCACAACATAAGACGAAAATCAAGAATAGTAATTTGTTGATTGAGGCTTCATTAAGAAATTATTCACAAGTTTATTAATAAAATCTGTCTACCTACACGAATTTTTTTCTCGAAAGTGCGTAGGATTTCGGGGATATGTCTATTCACCAAAAATGATTGTAATTAACCCTTGCAACTAAAAATAATTTTTTCAGAATGATTTGAAATTTTTTTTTTCGCTGAAAAATTTCAGCATCCTGTCGATTTTTCTTAAAAATTAGTTTTTGATTTTTAGTAACTTTGACGTTGTACAGAAAAGTTGTTTAATACTTTTTTGTAGGTATCCATGAGCTCTATTTCCTGCCGAAATTTCAATGAAATATATTCACTATTGTAGGATTTATGATCGCTTGAAAATTGGATCACTTTTATGGGGTTTAGGATGAGCTTTTCGAATATTTTTAGAATTTCTATATATTCTCCACCAAAATACGCGTTGTTTGCCTTTTGAAACATTAAAATCCTCCAATCCGTTCAGAAGTTGTAGTGTTTTAAAGATATGCATGAAATTTCAGTGAAACATGTCAATGGTATAGTCAGACATTATATTTTCGGTAAAGAATTTTTTTCTCGAAAGTGCGTAGGATTTCGGAGATATGTCTATTGACCAAAAATGATTGTAATTGACCCCCGCAACTAAAAATAATTTTTTCAGAACGATTTGAAATTTTTCAATTTTGCCGAGAAATTTTCCGGTCAGCATGGAACTTTAAACGTTAATAACTTTTTAACGAGGCCTCAACAAATTGATATTCTTGATTTTCGTCTTATTTTGGCCTCAAGAGTCTCCTATTCAAATTTTTCCAAGAGGTGGCCAAATACCCTGTATACTGTCTCAACAAAAACTACCCAGCATTTCTCTACGTTACTTACTCTCACGATTGTCGATCAAAAAGAGTACTAGACAGATAGCCAGACGGAAACAGTGCAAAATAATGCATCAACGACATGCACGTAGATTTACAGGTGGTCTGGAACCCATTTCTAGGACGTAAGTGTCCCGTCAGGGCCGTAAAGGATTAAATATTGAAAACGTTTCTCGCATCGTAGAACGGGACCAAAAGGCGCAACCAACGGGGCTGTCGACGTTTAATCGTTGACATTTCGAGCGTCACGATGCGTCGCGGCTGGATGCACAGGGAACAGAAACAGGATAGCCCCGATCGAGCGTGTGTGCGTGCTCCAGATTTGCGACACGGTCGTCCCGAAGGTGGCACGACCGAATTTCAATTTGGCTGAGCATTTCAGTCACGTGTCGACCCCGCTGCTCGGGGACTGTTTCCTTCGAAGCCATGAATAATTCCAGGCTCTGAAGACGGTCGCGCGACGATGCAACAGCTAACCCGTGTAATCCTCACGGCAAATATTTCCGCGCGGTTGATATCGGTTAATATCGGACGTCGACTGCTTTGCTTTTGGGCCCGTCCGGTGATCAGCGTCGGTCTACCCTCCGACACGCTCGTCCTGGGGCGAGTTTTTAATTTATTCACGCGTACGCGCGATTTGTCTGAGCCCACGGAACCCCGGGGAACGATCTCCGGCCGCTCGGAATTTAATAACAGCTGCCAGCTTTTTCCTGGATTTTTCCTCGTTTGTCCCTTCCCGGTGACGTTCCGGCGAAATATTTAACGACGCGCGATTCTCTGCGGCCTTCTTTACCGTTTCTCGCTCTTGTTAGCTCGTTCCCTTGATTCTTTAATAGAACATCTCTCTTCCAATTTCGTTAGTCGCGTTTAACGTTTTTCTTTTACGGTATAATATTGAGAAATGGTTCTCAACGGCCCAATTCCGCTATATCCATTATTACAAACTCGTTATCTTATTAATCTGAAAATACATCGATGCATTTTCACTCAAAAAATAGGTATCTTTTATTCTACTCGGTATTTAAAGGATTTTACTCTACGGTATAATATAGAGAAATGGTCCTTGACGGCCCAATTCCGCTATATTTATAATTACAAATTCATTGGTTTATTAATCTGAAAATACATCGATGAATCTTCACTGAAAAATAGGCATATTTTATTTTATAGAGAAATGGTTTTTATCGACCCAATTCCGCTATATTTATTATTACAAATTCATTATCTTATTATTCTGAAAATACATCCATGAATTTCCACTGAAAAATAGATATATTTTATTCTACAATATAATATAGAAAAATGGTTCTTAACGGCCCCAATTCCGCTATATTTATAATTACAAATTCATTATCTTATTAATCTGAAAATACATCGATGAATTTTCACTGAAAAATAGATATATTTTAATTGATAGAGAAATGGTTTTTAACGACCCAATTCCGCTATATTTATTATTACAAATTCATTGGTTTATTAATCTGAAAATACATCGATGAATTTTCACTGAAAAATAGGTACATTTTATTCTACGGTATAATATAGAAAAATGGTTCTTAACGGCCCCAATTTCGCTATATTTATAATTACAAATTCATTGGCTTATTAATCTGAAAATACATCGATGAATTTCCACTGAGAAATAGGTATATTTTATTCTACGGTATAATATAGAAAAATGGTTCTTAACGGCCCTAATTCGGCTATATTCATTATTACAAATTCATTATCTTATTAATGTGAACATACATCGATGAATTTTCACTGAAAAATAGGTATACTTTATTCTACGGTATAATATAGGAAAATGGTTTTTTGACGACCCAATTACGCTATATTTATTATTACACATTCATTAGCTTATTAATCTGAAAATACATCAATGAATTTTCACTGAAAAATAGGTATATTTTATTCTGCACGGTATTAACGGGATATTATTCTACGGTATAATATAGAGAAATGGTTTTTATCAACCCAATTCCGCTATATTTATTATTACAAATTCATTATCTTATTAATCTGAAAATACATCGATGAATTTCCACTGAGAAATAGTTATATTTTATTCTACGGTATAATATAAAAAAATGGTTCTTAACGGCCCCAATTCCGCTATATTTGTAATTACAAATTCATTGGCTTATTAATCTGAAAATACATCGATGAATTTTCACTGAAAAATAGGTACATTTTGTTCTACGGTATAATATAGAAAAATGGTTCTTAACGGCCCCAATTTCGCTATATTTATAATTACAAATTCATTGGCTTATTAATCTGAAAATACATCGATGAATTTCCACTGAGAAATAGGTATATTTTATTCTACGGTATAATATAGAAAAATGGTTCTTAACGGCCCTAATTCGGCTATATTCATTATTACAAATTCATTATCTTATTATTGTGAACATACATCGATGAATTTTCACTGAAAAATAGGTATACTTTATTCTACGGTATAATATAGAAAAATGGTTTTTTGACGACCCAATTCCGCTATATTTATTATTACACATTCATTAGCTTATTAATCTGAAAATACATCAATGAATTTTCACTGAAAAATAGGTATATTTTATTCTGCACGGTATTAACGGGATATTATTCTACGGTATAATATAGAGAAATGGTTTTTAACGACTCAATTCCGCTATATTCATTATTACAAATTCATTAGCTTATTAATCTGAACATACTTCGATGAATTTTCACTGAAAAATAGGTATACTTTATTCTACGGTATAATATAGAAAAATGGTTTTTAACGGCCCCAATTCCGCTATATTTATAATTACAAATTCATTGACTTATTAATCTGAAAACACATCTATGAATTTTCACTGAATTATAGATATATTTTATTGTACACGGTATTTACGGGATTTTATTCTACGGTATAATATAGAGAAATGGTTCTTAACGGCCCAATTCCGCTATATTCATTATTACAAATTCATTATCTCATTCATCGATGAATTTTGACTGAAAAATAAGTATCTTTTATTCTACATTGGACATGAAAATATTCAGTCCATAATATTCCTTCATAAAAAAAATAGCTTGAACCCAGCGGTAAGTCAACATGATTTTTGGTTATTTTTGTACATGCCCCACGCTGATAGTTTTGCTCCTGAAATGTCCTCTACGATCTTTGTAATACCCCCAAAAACCATAATTATTAAAAAAAAGATACATAAAATTCATTACGAAATAGAGCAACAAATTTGATTTTACTGAATTATTTTAACAAATACATAGTTGAACTTTTATTCTAGCTTTCAGGCTCACCCAAATAACTATTTACAGTTTACCGTGCCCGTCACGCGAAAAGAAAAAGGATCCGTTGGCCTCTAATGAAAAGTCACGACCTATTTCTCAAATTTGTCTGCATATAATGTGTACGTACTTTGCAGTCGTCTGTCGGGCGAAAATACTGCTTGAGACGTGTCAAGTTTTCAGATTGGAAACTCGTGACCCGAACAAGTATGCCGCGGAGCGCGGCATGCTTTATTTTTTGTTGACAAGTTACCGAAGTTGCTCCATTTTTTTTCAAATACACATTTTCCAGCAAAAGTTTAAGGAACGGGGCAACATTTTTTGCAACACGATGATTTATATCTCCGCGTTTACGTGGCCGTGGTGTAGGGAATCAATGAAATCCATCGGATGGAAAGTTTGAAGCGACAAAATCTTTCGTCACTTTTTCTGCTTCTTTGTTGAATGAGTCCTCATTGTTGTTCTACCGCTTAACTGGACTCGTTCGGTAATTTTCTGTACGAAATACTGTATTCGATGGCTCGAGGAAAATCCGAGCTCCTATCGGGGCCTGTAAATTTCCTGTCAGCGAAAAAAAGGAACCATAAATGTGCAATGTAGAAGAGATAGCGGAGGACGGAGGAGAAAATAGATGACGTAGAAAATTGGCGAGAAAAAGCGAAGAGTATTTGCACTTTAGCGACATAAGCACAGATTAGACGAGCGGAAGAAAAGATATAGAGCCTCTTTAAAATGTGATATATTCAAAAAATATAAGTCGATTAGTTTATTCTAGTAAAAATTAATAATTAACTGTTATCAATAACCGTCTAAAAAACTGTCATTTATCAACAGTTGGCTTTAAGACACTGTTACTATTGTTAATTATTTCTGCCTCACTATTAAGTACTTCCTTACGTGGAAAGTCAATCACTTTGCAATAAGGATGAACAATGTTTTCCCCGTTTTCGTCTGAATAATCACAAGACACCTTTAAAAGTGTATGTATTCTTCTTTCTTTGCTATATTTAATCTTTAATGGAATAGTATTCTTTTATAACACAAACGTAGAAAAAAGACTCATAATTTGAAATGACACTAAAAGAGTTGAGAATACAAATTTTTAAATATTTAAAGTTTTTGTAGTTCATAGTTTATTATTTCCTCAATTTTGCAATAGTAAAAAAATATAATAATAATGATAACCATTATCAGTATCATCATCTTCATTCGATTCAGTACTCTTCACTTAATTCTTTATTTTGTCTTGAAATCATTGGGATAAAAAAACTATAATTATAAAACAAGATGCTTCTTCAAATTCCCCAACAAATTTTATCCTTAAAATGTCATAGTGCTATGAAATCATATACACGAGTCTAAAGACAAGTTGGACTCTTGTATACGTTTCTGTTTTTTATTTGAGAAATAGTAAATTATTTTTAAATTTATTTTTAAACACATTATCGTTGGTCTTCGAAAGCTGCAAAACGAATAATTCTGCCAAACTATTTTTCCGACTATTTTCACCGCTATAAGAACAAAAATGAGTCATAAAGCGTCTACTATACCATTAAAGGTTAATATATATCTATCAGTTATTCTTTTATATTCCAACCGAAGCAATACTGTTAAAAATCACTCTAAGAATTCAGGCTCAAGGAATCAATTCTAATTTACAGCTTCTCGATAAAGCGGAGACCGATGTCCAGACGGAGGACCCGGAATTTCAATATACAATTGCTCTAATTAAACGTACATCTTCGCTCGCAATCAGTCCTGCGTTTAAAAAAACGGTAGACGTCAAAGGTAATAACACCGCGTTCCAGGGTTCCCATTTTCGTCGGTTTCGTCGCGGAATCGTCGCCGTTCGGAAATTTCTCTGTGGCGCTAGCAAGGGGTCAAAATTCGAGGAGCAAAAACGAGGAAATTAATTAGAAGGGTTAACAGCGCAGTAGCCGACCAATTTTTCCGCGGGCGCGGAGAGGAACTGACAGGTTGGTCGTGCCCAATCGCGCTGATTCCAGCAGACGACGTAATCACTCCGTTTGTCAGCGGTGACGAATGAATGTCGCTAATTAGCGAATACTCTCCGAGGCACAGGCGCGAATACCAATTCGCCGAGGGGGCGATGGGGTGGGGAGAGGGGGCGGTCGCCGTTGAAATACCAGCGACGCGATTTTAAAACGCGAAAAACCCCGGAGAACGTCCGCGTCTGCGCCGGGGAACAGGAACGGATACGCCGCAGGAGTTACGCGAACGATATTGCGTGGTTCGCGTCTCGAACCCGAAACCCCTTCCCCTCAAGAGGGGTTGATTGGTGGAGAGCCATTTGTCAAGGAGAGGCAAGAAACGGGTGGAATTCTGGTTCGTTCGTCACTGGCTGCGCGGAGGGTTAATTGAAAGCATCCCCGAAGTGCCAGGCTACCGTATGGGCTTCGGTAAATCAATCGATACTAATACGCCTTCGCCTCTGAGGCAAAACTTTGCCCCCTCCTCCCTCCTCCTCCTCCCCACGTATTACGTATATTTTATGCAGGCTGCACCGAGAGGAAACGGTAACACTTTGTGGATAGAACCTGCTCCGAATTATTATTCGAACAATGAGGTCCTTAAGGATTTCGTGACCCGGGTTCCCGCGGTTAATATACTGTAATAACGGACCCTCGTGGTGTGAGTTCAAGTTGCGTGCTTTTGGAAAATTCCTCGGAGACTTTTACCGGGTTCGATATCAGGGAATCGTCGGAAGAGTTTGGCTAAAGACGCAGGTTGCGTTCGCGAGTCTTGCACGTCGGAGAAGTAATCACTGTAATATGCAGATTCTAAAGAAGTTTTGAGGAGCAAGTTACCAGCGTTTCCGCAATTATTTTTCGCTGGGTTTTACGGTGGCCTGAACGTACAGGAATAATCACTGACCGGGGGCACTCTTAAACATGGCACTCCGATTTTAATGAAATTTGATGACAGATCTGTAATAAACGTAACTGTAATTATAGTCGTGGGTGGTCGACCAATTTTGAGAAAAGTGTGTAAGTTCAACAGTCACCGTGACGTAGCAATTTGCTTGTAGGCTTGCAAACTTTTTTTTTAATATTGTGTAGCGAATTTATAATTATTTGGTACAATATTTATCGTACTCTAATTTTTCTCGAGGTAGAAATAAATATATATTTGTAATTTTCACACTTTTCTTGAAATTGGCTGACTATATACATCTACGTTTATAATTACACTTATTATCAACCTACTAAATTTTATTAAAATCGGCAAGAATCACATCTGAAACTCCTCTTGTAAGTGTCTTGTAATTTTTAAAAATTAATAGCTCTTGATGAATATTTTAATAAATGCTTAACAATCGAGACTCGTAGGCGTAATCTATGTCTCTAAAAAATCTGTGGCGGCATTTCTGAGATATTGAGCTGAAAAGCTCGCAACAGTGTATCTGAAGTCTGTAATAGTATTAACTGGAAATCCCTAGACAACGAAATCTTCAAAGACCACATTCTTAAAATAGTGATTCAAAGCAGATTTCATTCACTGTAGCAAAAACTCTATTATCAAATGTTTCTATACTAGAATACTTATTCTTCTGACATTGATCGTCTCATATTTAAAATAAAATAAGAGAAATAGTAACAACAGAAATGAAAAGATAATATGTACGAACAATTTTCCAATACTGCTTTTGGCAATGCTTGCGTTTTAAGCATTATAGTCTTGTAGTAAACTCAGCATTGTACTTCTCATAGAAAAGAGGAATTACTGTATTTAGTTTACAAGGAAACTCTAAGCACGATAAACTTGTATTTTAATATCCTAGAAACATGAAACAAAAGTTTTTAATTTTGATCTATCTTTGACTGATTCTCAAATAATTGATAATTCGGGATATGAAAATTCGTATAATGAAAGTTCTACTATACTTAAAATTTTTTCACAAATTCTAAGTGATCGTGACTTTAATGAAACAATCTACTCCCGAACATTTTCTTTCTCTTTACTTAACTTTAATTCACTCTACAATCGTTCATACAACTAGTGGGGCTCCACCTTGCTCCACGAAGTGATTTCCACAAAGTTAAATCAAACACATTTCTGAGATTAAAGACTTACGCTTCAAAGATCTTACGGGAAACATAAAATGAAAATAATGATGAGTAATATTCCACATAGTATAATGTTCTTCCTTCACGGGATGAAAATGGTGGATTAGGGACACAGAAAGCATTGGAAAGAGTTCATATAAGAGTTCAAAACATATACATTATTTAACTTCGTTTTCGATCATTCTTAATTACAAATAAATCAGTAATGAATTGCATCGATCAAGGTGAAGAAGTTCCATTAAATGAAATAACACACTATTTAAATGACAACATATACATATACATACCATAACAGAAAGAAATAGAATCGATGCATTATATACATAAGTAACAGAAAGAATGTTCAACGAAAACAAAATATAATTAATCAGAGACAATTTAAAAAAATAAATTGTCTCCCACATATTTGAGTGCCACTATAAATGACACCTTTGTCACACAATATCATATCTGAACAAGATGATCGAAACGTTAAAATAAACGTAGTAAGAATTTTCAATAAGATTCAAGGTTTTTATAAAATCATTATTTATCTTTGCCCATCGCGGTGATTATAATAATTTATTTTCAACGTCGATGGAATTTTGCTTACTATTGTAGACTATTTAATGCACCCTTGACGCACGATCGAAATCGTAATTTTCAATTAATTTTGTTTACGCGCGTTTCTGCTAATATAATTAACAAGCAACTGCATTGTCAATCGAATATGAATGCTCGAAAACCGAAGCGTGAAATATAACTACCAACAAATAACAAAATGGTGAGGTAGCGTCACCGTGCGATGAATCTGCGGTATTTGCGTTTAAAAACATCAACATCAAAATTAACAACCGATTCTGCCACCGACAAACAAACCGTATATGACAATATTCGTCTCTGCGGATGTAATTTGCGGGGAATACACGCGGAACCGCAGAATTTTGATCAACGGAGAACGCGTGTTGTTTTAACCACGCTTTATCTATCGTTTATGGACGTTTAAGAATTCTGCGGATTCCTCGGCGACCGATGTTCACCGCAGGGTGAGAAACCGGAAACGATGAAAGAAGAGGAACATATACGACCGCCGCTATACACGCTCTGTCTTTACTAGCACATTTTATTCATTTCGTTCGTTTTACGAGCGATAAAAATGTCAGTCAGCCTGTAACGTCCCTAGACTGTGAACTCGTCGCGAAAAACCTGACCGCATCTAAGGTCAAGTCTTGAAAGGTTCACTCGGTTTCTTCTCTTCTTGGCCACGTATGGAATTTATTATCTATATTCACCGAACGACCACACTTCCTTTGTGCGGTTTTGCGGGTAAACAGTTTGACGACGTTAGGCTTTGTATCGCGCGAAAAAAAGTCCAAGCTTGATTAGACGTTGCCTTTCTTTTCCTGAAACTTTCCTCCTTTATTAGGTGTTTCTTTATTATAATTAAAATATAAAAATATTTTAATTATAATTTCAGGAATTTTTGCAATTCATCGAATTCAATCGTTTATCTAATTTATGAATTCTTTGTGAACAAAAGAATTTTACAAAAGATAATAGAGCGACTGGGAGAAAATTTCTCTCACAGATAATTGTTATTAGAAACCATAGAAAAATTTCACTAGCGAATAATGATTAATTTGGTAGTTGTACATTTGGTTTAAAGTCGTTGGAATGCTTTTGTGTACCATTCTGAGTATTTCTTCGGATGTAGTATCCTTCGATAAAACGCGATAAATCGTATTTGGTATTTAGTGCATCCAATTGCACGGATGTGACTTATTCGTCGAGTATTTGATAATTTACCTTGGGTACGGGGGTGGAAGCTCATCGGTGGGTATTATCGTGCTTAAAGGATCGTATCACCCAAAGGGGTTGTTACCATCTTCGTCCCATCTCCCTGCCGTGTTCATCAGCAGAGACGTTAACGACCACCCTTAACGTCACCTTAAGCCACGTTTTTAATCAGTACTCGTTCCCCCTCCTGCCAACAGCGTGAATATCCATGGGGCGAGGCGCAATTCTATAAGCGGCGCTTCGTAAAAATGTTACCGTGTCTTGTTAAAACTTGGTATTAATTACTGCAACAGGTGTTGTTTCCACTCGCCGACGTTGTACGCGTTTTCGCAGGCAACAAGTATCGGAGAAAGAAACCTGCACGCGGTATAATTCGAACGATCGCGCGATAAACGTTAACCAAATATGTAACTCGTTGAGGGGGGAAAAAAACCTTTTTTCTATGGATGCGTCGAAACAACTGTTGGCATCGACGTAATTTTTGCTCGTGAAAGCGACGCGTTTTCGTGGCTTTGGTGCTACGGGGGGAGGGTTGTTGTGTAGTTTCCAGTTATTGTGGTTTTGTCAATTAATCGTGGCGTTTCATTGTGTGCAATAATTGTTGGAACGGCCAGCGGCAACTTTGATTTAGTTGACATCAGGGCTACAGACATTGGTTGGAAATTGTACGTGGTAAAGTAATGTATTCTCTAAACCGTATTGTGTTAATTTATAATGTAGATGCGATCGAAACGATTTTGCATCGCTCTTATTAGTATTAAATTAACAAAATATACGATGATCTTTGTGGTATAGTTTAATAGAACTAAAGGAATACGTCTAAATTTTTTGTTTTAAATTTACAACAAGCTTTTCGTAAAACCTTTGAAAAAGAATTATTTTGATTTTGTAATGCTCTTGTTAGTATTAAATAAACAAAGTATACGATGATCTTTGTGATATAGTTTAATAGAATTAAAGGAATAAGTCTAAATTTTTTTGTTTTAAATTTACAACTAACTTCTCCTAAAATCTTTGAAAAAAAATTATTGCAAATTACGAAGAACACATGCTTAAAATTCATTTGGCAATTCATTACAAACTACACTATCGATAATTCTCACAAACTTAGGTTCACTGCTAATAATGTGTACAGGATGTCCCTTCAATTTCAGAACAAAATTTAAATAATAAACTGGTTACGACGATAGAATAAACAATAAATAAACTTGATAGGAGTGAAAGATATTGTCCTTTAACATGTTGATTACCTGAACAACATTGTACAAGCTTTTTACGCGACTAAAACTTCGATTTTAAGCAATTGTGGACTGTATAACTTAAAATTTGACTTTTATTTTTATTACCTCGTTCAAATTTATTTTCTTTAACCCCTTGATGTACGATTTAATTACAAGTAATTTTTCAAACGTATATTATTTTATTTTGTTCGTAAATGCAATATTCGTAAAAAAGAACAGACTTAAATATTTTGCGAATCTAATAACGAGTTAGACTCGCCATTGTACTGTAAGGGGTTAACATTTCAGCTTGAGAATTAAATCTTTTAATTGCATAGTGAAAAGTCCTGTCACCCATGTATGGCTGATCGTAGTGTTAACCCTTTGTACTCGTATTTATATTTGAGAAGGCTACCAAGCTTTTATTTATTTTATTTTATATATACACACACATTTAAGCAGAAACTAAAAGTTTTATAACAAGGGTGTCTAGAGTAAAATACTAATGTAAATATAAGTATAATAATAAAATGTATGATGAGAACTATATTAACCCTTTACACTCGAAGTTTTTTTCATTCATATTACCAGCAACTCGAAGCAATTATAGTGAAAAGATCATATTTACATATAAGTAAGTGATATGCGCATTAAAAGAAAAGTCATCGTTGTATGTTATTATTGTTTTAATTGATTATGGATACAAATGTTATGATATATGAAAAAACAGAAAATTATAAAATTATTATTATTATTATTATTTGTCTTTGTCCTTATGTTATGAACTGAAAATTATTTGCATGGTCTCCATAGCGGAGCCCTCGAGTTTGAAGACTAATTTTAAATGGCTCCGCTCCGGAGCCCTCGAGTGCAAAGGGTTAAACGTTTAATTTAATACACGTGCAAAGGGTTAAGGATCGATTACTTATCATTGAAACACGTTTGACAGTAAACGTTACATTTCTTTAATATTTCATTATAGTTTTCTTAAAAGATTACATTCCAAGACACTTAAAAAAGAATCCTTTGTTTCCTAAATTCGAGATGGTATTAAAACGTCCATCAAAGCACAGAAACTAAAAGTTTTGTAAAAAGGGTGTCTAGAGTGAAATACTAATGTAAATATAAGTATAATAATAAAATCTATAATTTAGACTATATTAAATGTTTAATGTCAGACAAGTGCAAAGGGTTAAGGATCGATTACTTATCATTGAAACACGTTTGACAGTAAACGTTACATTTCTTTAATATTTCATTACAGTTTTCTTAAAAGATTACGTTCCAAGACACTTAAAAAAGAATCCTTTGTTTCCTAAATTCGAGATGGTATTAAAACGTCCATGAAAGCACAGCTGTTTGTATCTGTCCATACATTTGTTTTCTCGTGATGGTTGTCAGATATTTTACCCTGGTTTTCGAAACAGAAATTGTAGTAAAGAGTTAATCGCAAACAGCAGTGCCGACGCACAATGCGTAATAAGTACGAAGCCAGGAAGGAGAATGGCAGAGGTAAAGGAGGGGGTGAGTAGACGGGGGATGGCATTGATTCGGCGGGCAATTAAGCTCGGATTACACTGGATAGGCCGTACTATATGCCCAGGGCTAAATGGATACACATAGCTGAGATTACTGCGGCCACTATGGCCTAATGTAATGCCGCCCTACGGGTTGTTACAACGATGCTGGTAGGAAGATGCTTACAAGAGAGACGGACGGAGAAAGAGACGAGGTACGGGAATGGAAAGAGGAGCACGGAGGAGGGATACAAAGTGACTCGAAGAGAACAACAGGCGGTTTCGCGTCGTATCGGCAAATCGGTTTGCGCGAGGGGTGTATCTTCCGTTACGCGGGTATCTTCGAATACGCGAAATCCTGGTAAGCGCGGGAATTATTCCAACGGTTTATTGCGAGCACCAATCATAATCCCAGTCCGCCCCGGGTCCGGGTTTTAATCGTTTTCGATGGGACGAAAAACAGCGTACGGGTGGGGGGAGGGGGGCGGGAGCATCGGCGTCGTTGATTTACACAGGGGGTTGGGCGCCGTAATCTAGCAACGGCGGCGTAGTTACAGCGACCGAGTAATTAATAATCGACGGTGCTTAGGCGCACGCTTTTATTCGATACTACCTATAATTCTTTAATATGTACGGTCGTTTTATCGGGCCAACAGAAATTACCGCGGGCCGGAAAAATGATGAACGCGTTCCGCGGGCTTTGCCACGGACCGTGTATTTGCGCCAATTGATAACGCAAATTACGTGAATTATGAACCGGTATTAGCTCAGTTACGCCAACGATCGCGAATAATAACGACGACGATATTTTCACGGTTTAATGCCGCGTACCCGTGTTACAGCGCGCCGATACCGCGCGTGCCCCGCAATCGTAAAGATAACGTTTCGATGATCTCCGATGGTACGACAAAAACAGAAAAGGGGGAGAAAAAAATGGGCGAGTTGGAGAGAGAGAGAGAAAGATAGGGATATCAGTGCAGAGCCGATTACATCGATGGACACATTGTGCGGCGTAACGGGGTCTGCGGGTAACGGCCCTTCGTTTTATTGTGCCACGCGGAGGAAGGATATCCGTATGACTTACAGCAGTCACGACGATAACACGAGAAAAATGACGACGAGCAGGGCAGACACGACAAAAAGGAAACAGGAAGACGGAGGGAGACAACTGGCGGGTCAGGGGCTAGGGTGGCTCCGAGGGGAGGGTTAACTCGCGGCATCAGTCGACTTCGGAAGGCTCTGGAAAGCAGCAATGTGGGGCATAAACCGCTATCACGGACTATAACCATCCACGCCATAAACCTCAGCCTCAGCCCCGTAACGAGAATAATGCGTGCTGCTAGAGTATCCGCCTCTATTACGTTCAAAATCCCCCACGGACTTAGCCTCCGTCCCACAAACCGTTTCCTCATCGCTCCCACGCACGTAATACTTATTTTTTTTCGTTTCTTGCTCCTTAACGTCCGATCATTATCGACGGTTTTTTTCTCCTCCTCATGACCCACCGGAAATGTCTTTGCGATGGACGAAGATCGCTGGTCGGACAAATTTAGCTCCAAATTATTGCTTTGTATACGTTGTGCATTTGGAAATATTTTATCGAGCGAGAGAAATTACTTTTTCGTGAGAGACAGTATTTTTTAAAATCACAACATGTTTTATAAATGGGATATTAGCATCTGGGAATATCTATTATCATTAAGATTATTGTTTTCTGCACATTGCGTATTCAGAAATACTTTATCCAGCATTCAGCGTTTGATAAATGGGATATTAGCACCTGGAAATATCTAATATTATTCACACTTCTACAGCGTATAGCAAAAAAGAATGAACAGGAGTATAGTGTAAGATTTTACGAAGATTTGTTTTAGTCACGATCAATTGAATTAGTTTTATTAATCGAAATCTGAGAATATTCCAGACTAGAAAAATGAAGCAAATTAATGTTTCCTTTACTCGTGATATATTATAGAAAAGATTACGAAAAATTCAACGTAACTCTATAAAACTTGCATGATATTGAAATAAATTTTGATGTCGGTGAAACGATGCTTTTCTAAATGTTATTTAAATACAACACTATTAATTAACCACTTCATGGGTTCACTGAGAACTCTGTCATTTCTATACTTTGTATTTAGAGGTATTTATGATTTTTGAGCAATTGTAGGAATAAACACACGATGGTATAGTTGGTCCAAAAAAGGCAACGCTTTCTTATTTCACTTTTTACTCTAAAATATGTCTCGTTTTCTTACTCTTGTACCACTTTATTACTTCAGTCAATAAAAGTGTTTAAACGCAGCTTTACTTATTTGTTTATGGGGAAAATGTTGCTCGAGTTTTCTCGTTAACGCGTTAACTGCCATGTTAATCACTCGTAACAAGCTCTTCAATCTTACAACCCTCTTTTAAACGCTTACAGCGAACGAATCGAAATACTTGTGTAAAAATCATTACTATCAATTAGGTTTGAAATAAAATATAGTGGTTTTAGGAATAATTTAATTCTAATTTACAAGTTTCTCCCTGCCTTTCTTTGGGAAAATGAAGTTTGAAAACCATTAATCTATAGAATTTCATATAAATATACGAAAATTCAATCAAACTTTAATAGTTGATTTACAAGCAGAATTTAGATGTGTCAATTTTATACATCCTAACGAATTAATAAATAATAATCATTTTAAAAACTTTCACTTAACAAAGCTCAATATTTTTAGATCTCTGACTAACTTACCATCATCGAGAACGCTGCAAAATAGCAAGTGTATCATTGAATCATAAAATATTCTACAAAATATTTAAATATGGTAAATCTCACTACGTATTAACTCATTTAAAACTAAAAATACAGTGATATCGGGAATCCCAGTAACGTTGTGCATTTCAGTAACCGTCAGATATCAGACTCGAAGACAATTGCACCCTTTCGCGACGCCCGGCGTCGCTGCTCACTATCTCTGATTGGCAAAACAGCGCAACGCGCGCTTCGAGTGAGCAACTCTCGGATCCCCCTTGCTTTTCCGCTGAAAGACTAGAGACGATCGAATGCAGGAAAGAAAAAGGAAAAAAGAAAATCCTCGCTACCGCCGACCGATAATTGAACCCAGTGTTCGGCTCTCTCCCAATCCCCCTTCCTTTTCACTTTCCAACTCCTTTTCCATCCCTTGTCCCTTTTTCTTCTTTCCTGTAGTCCCTCCTTCAGCCTGTAATCGAGTTATATGGCACTACGTTCGATTCGCGATTCGCTTCGTGAAAACCAGGAAGTTTTTCACTGCGCGAGACTCCCCGGTAATGCTCGGACGATAAAGGGCAGCACGATGGAACGGAGGAGCAGGAAAGAGGGACGTGGAAAAGCACCGAGGGCAATCTCGTGATGTTGCAAGAAAATACGCATACCGGTGGATAACTTTTGCTGATAAATCCGATGAACTCGTGTAAGACGATCAATCACGGCGAGACGTCGCGTCGCGCGTTCTCGATACTTGACCCGAACTTGTAATCTCTTCCTCGTTTTTTCTCTTGGGAGAATCGAGTGTCGAGACGTAGAAACGCGCGGACGTTGGTTTGACGTGCTTTGGAGACAACAAAATGGCCATTTTTTATCAACAATCCATGCAACGCTTTTACGAATGGCTCCCAAGTGTCTTTATCACTTCTCTGAGAGACACGAGTCAATTTGACCTTTTTTTTTATTTATTTATAGTATCGACTAATGGTTATTGGCTATTTGTTCCAGTAGTGTTAGAGCTTATTTAATGCTTCAATTTTTCTCAGTCAATTGGGTCAAATTAATACGTGGCTTTAATCGCTTTTTTATATTTCTGCATTCGATTAGTAAACGCAATGGTAATATTAAGATACAAACACACAAAAGTTGAATCTTGCAATTGGAACTATAATTTTTGTTTACTGGATGCAATAATGCAAGTACAATATACGTTTGCACATGTTTTTTAGACGGAATCGTTGACTCATTTTTAGTGAAACCCATTCTTCGAAACATTGTACACATAAAAGTTTCAAGTACAACTGCTGGAAATGTAAAACTTTACGAGATATTTCATATTTTAGAAAATTATTTTACTCCAGCGGATATTTAAACGTTCCACCTTGAGCGTTTAAACATTTTATTGCTAGCTCTTTTACATTTTGAAGTTATATAGCAATTATCCTTGCACAGTTAGTTCTCATTTTAATTTTCATATCATCAAAAACTGATGCAATTTAATATGCTTAACAAATATAATCTGAAATGTAGGAGTTTTTGAAACGAAAATCTCTCTATGGTTTGGAGTCCTTTTTTTTTAACCGGTCAACATACACTTTGTTACAGTTTTCACACGTTTTGTTAATCACATTTTTATCGCAAGTGTACTCCAATTTATCAATCCCAAAACATATTGGTTACTGTATTAAATTGATAATAAGTTGAAAATTTCTTTTACTTTCCAACGAAGCAGTAATCGTTGGGTTAAATAATCGAAACGAAAATCTCTACGATTTGGAGTCTTTTTTATTAAACCGGTCAACATACACTTTGTTACAGTTTTTACACGTTTTGTTAATCTCATTTTTATCGCAAGACCAATTTATCATTCCCAAACATATTCGTTTAATGATCGTAAGGTATAATTGGTAATAAGTTAAAAACTTCTTTTACTTTCCAACGAAGCAGTAATCTGTGTTTCAAATAATTAAAGATGAGATTTGCCGCGTTTCATTTTACCGTGGTTCTAGCCCTCCATTCTAGTATTCCATTTCGCGACGACACCGGGGGCAACTCGGGAAACGCTTGAACTTTTTAAGGTAAAATGCAAGAAGCGATATTACCTGGCGAGACTACGGCCACTCTTTCTCCGACTCGATACGATAAAACTTGGACTGTAAATCAAAGCTTGCCGGTGCACAGACCCAAAGAAGGTCGGATTCTCACATATTTTATTGTTTCATAATAAAACTTTGCTATCGTACCGATAGGAAAGCGAGGAGAGAACGTCGTCGGGGCCGGAAAAACTGGTGGAAGAAACGGGCAAGGAAAAGGTCCGCGCGATAAAGGGTCACGGTGGTCGGGGGTTTACGATCTTACAAATCTGACGGAAAGATACTCCGCTGATTTTCGTCCCCATTCAGCTCTTTTATGGAGATCCCATCCCGCCTCGCGATGGCGGAAAAGTTCGACGGGCATCGCGCCGTCGATTTTCTCATAAGAAAACGAATCGACCGTTCTGGAAAGCGGGAACTATCGGGAAACTGGCGGGACGCGTTGTTTTATCGAGGATCACGCGATTTATGAATCGGAAAATGCGAACGAAGCTGCACGGTTTTTAATTCGCGCGAGAAATTTCTGATTTATCGAACGCGCGTGAGTGGAATTTATTGTTACTCCGCTTGTTTTCAAACTTGTTGTTCAAGAATCCGGGAGCTCGGTGCTTGTTTTTTTAACCAGACTACGCGTAACGAAAACAAACAGGCGCCTCTATTGTTAAAATGCGTCGGAAGCAGTTTTCCGAAACGATATTTATTTATTCCTATAAATTGTTATACATTTTATATTTAGATTTATAGCTGCGTCTATGCAACTCGCGTATGCTTATTTTTAATTCCACGTATGATTATATTTTTTCACTCAATTCTAATTTCTTAACCAAGGCCTGAAAACATTTATTATATAATAATCAAAATCCATTGAATACGCTAAATATACTCGAGAATTTAACCATTACATATATTTCCCTTTTCCATATCTTTCTGCCTTGCGTTTCACTAAATTCAAAGAATCAAGAATTTTCGAAATCTACATATATTTTCACCATATCGATGCTAGAAGGAACCAGCGACAGGACACCGTCTACATTCTCGAGTCGTTTTGCAATTTATTTGCGGTCGAAGTACGCCCATAAAGCTCTCGATTTTTGTGGCTGCCCGGTACTCCGAAATTAACAACCGAGGAATTCCGGGTGTCATTAAAAATTCAGGAATAGTAAAGGCCGTCCCGTTCTCCTTTCGTTCGTTACGGCGTTGTCGCGGTTTAAAATCCTTTTACCCGTGGCACGAAGATGCGAAACGGTTAAAACTCGGAAAGAAGTTTTCCTATATTTCCCGTCGTTCAATCTGTCCCAACTTCGGACGCCCTGGTGGTGCTGCGCCGCTGAGCTACACATACCAAAACCTCGGTACATATGTACGGGCGGACCCTCTAGCAGCCATCGCTACCAAATTCGCAGCCGACTCTGCTACCCCGGCGGTAGTAATTGCAGCGTAAACATTTCCCCGGGCGCTGATTGCGAGACTCATTATTTCGGCGAACCTCCAAATCGAGAATCGCGCTCGAGATTCGACGACTCGAAGACGCCGCGTCCCAACATCCCCCGCCGCTGGCTTGATTAAGGGAGTGGGATGTCTCATTATTGCTCATAATCAACGCGCTACAATGGGAAGAGGCACACCGAGCGAGAAGATATTTCTGAAAATTCGTTCGACCCACCTCTCCGGCCCTCCCGCCTTGCCCTGTTTGGCGTGGTTCCATCCGTCGAGCGTCTTTCCGCGTTTAAGGGTTTACGACAGAGTGACAAACTTGAAAGCAACGTTGCATTTAGACATTTTTCGCTAAGATCGTATCAAATAAAATTTATTTCTCAAATGTATATAAATGACACCATCGAGTCCAGGAATTTGTCTATACGACGATACTATTAATTTATTAAATAGAATCTTTATTATGTTCTCTGTAGTGTTATGTAAAGAAGAATTTTATCGAACAAAGCAAAGAGTGTATTTGTTTCTGATGAAATGCATAACTGATTTATAAGGGATTGCTGACTTAAACGCCGAGATATTGAATGGTTGGTCATAGAGTATACAGGGTATTTCACCTAACTTGACCACCTTAAATATATCGCTTATTTTGTATGATAGAAAAAAAAGTCAAGGGGAGAAAGTATTCTGTTCGAAGGCGCCAATACGGTGATGGATCGAATTTTTTTTTCAAGGTCATTTTTTTCGAGATTTCAAGGTCATCGTATTTTTTTTAAATGGGACCACATATTTTCGCTACAACAGTCTTATAGCTTATAAAAAGACGAATCCAACGATGTGCGATATGTTGACCTTCACGTGACCTTTAGCGAAGGAATTATGAAATGTTTGTCAGTAACTTCAGTACGCGTTCGGAGACGGTAAATGAAGGAATTTCAATTTCATTGAAACAGCCTTAAATTAAATGTTTATTTTAGAAGGTGTTCAAAATGTGCACCATGAACCTGGATACATTTTTGGAGGCGGTAAATAAATTCTTGCTGAACATTTTTCAGTTGTTCTACAGTAATTGATCTACATGCATGTAGAATCCTTTGTCGCATGTTTTCTGCTGTTGTGGAAATATCATTATAAACTGTATTTTTTAGGTGCCCCCACAGAAAGAAATCAAGTGGCGTAAGATCCGGCGATCATAAAATCATTTCCACTTTTTCTGCTGTAGTGTACATGATGGAGAATCTTATTACACTGCTATCGATACCGCAACTTGTTGTGTACGTCGCGGCTTTTTGACAACGCGCTATTGACCCGCTTCGGTCATTCCCCTCTTACAATAATAATGCTTGTAAACATACTTCAACCGTTGAAAGGAGAATATGAATATCTATTTATAAGCACCAGAAACAATTACACGGTACACTGTTTCAATGAAATTGAAATTCCTTCATTTACCGTCTCCGAACGCGTACTGAAGTTACTGACAAACATTTCATAATTCCTTCGCTAAAGGTCACGTGAAGGTCAACATATCGCACATCGTTGGATTCGTCTTTTTATAAGCTATAAGACTGTTGTAGCGAAAATATGTGGTCCCATTTAAAAAAAATACGATGACCTTGAAATCTCGAAAAAAATGACCTTGAAAAAAAAATTCGATCCATCACCGTATTGGCGCCTTCGAACAGAATACTTTCTCCCCTTGACATTTTTTTCTATCATACAAAATAAGCGATATATTTAAGGTGGTCGAGTTAGGTGAAATACCCTGTATACAAGGTGTTCGACCACCCCTGGGAAAAATTTTAATGGGCGATTCTAGAGGCCAAAATAAGACGAAACTCAAGAATATCGATTTCTTGATCGAGGCTTCGTTAAAAAGTTATTAAAAAATTTCAAATAATTTTGAAAAAGTTATTTTTGCTTACGGGGGTCAATTATAAGCATTTTTGGTAAATAAACATACCCTTGAAATCCTACGCACTTTCGAGAAAAAATTCCGATAGGTGCCTAAATTTTTCGACGAAAAAAAAATTTCAAATCGTTCTGGTAAAATTATGTTTTGTTGCGGGGGTCAATTATAAGCATGTTTGGTGAATAGATATACCCTCGAAATCCTACGCACTTACGAGGAAAAAATTCTTTACCGAAAATACAATGTCTGACCATAAATGGATGATTCCCTTGAAATTCAGCGTTAATTTGAAAAGTATCAAATTGTTCTAAAAAAATTATTTTCTGTTTCGAGGGTTAATTACAATCATTTTTAGTGAATAGACATACCGCCTAAATCCTACGTACTTACGAGGAAAAAATTCTTCACTGAAAATACAATGTCTGACCATGAATGTACGATTCCCTTGAAATTCGGCGAAATTGAAAAGTTTCAAATCGTTCTAAAAAAATTATTCTCGGTTTCGGGAGTCAATTACAATCATTTTTGGTGAATAGACATACCCTCGAATTCCTGCACATTTTCGAGGAAAAAATTCAGTACGGGCAGAACTTTAAACGTTAATAACTTCTTAACAAAGCTTCCATCAACAAATTGATATTCTTGATTTTCGTCTCATTTTGGCCTCTAGAATCTCGCATTACAATTTTTCCCAAGGGTGGCTGAACACCCTGTATATAGGATGGTCGGTCGAGTACTTGCGAGAAAGTCAGGTTGAGCGTAGCCCTCTGCTGGCGAGTACAAGCTCGGTGTACCGAGAATGCAACTTTATGTTTGCATATCATTTTTCTGGGTACATTTATCTTTCCTTTGAAGTTTTACTTACTGCATTAAAAGTCAACCATATAGAAAGAATGATTTATCATGGAGCATTTACCAAAATTATTCGTTTCGAGTTTGAAACAGAAACTCAAATAGACCACAGAAATAAATCAGCACAGAAATTGCCTTGATTACATTACAGTCCTTAAAGTCAAATTTCAGCAGCTGACTAGTGGTATTAATAGGAGTCATCTGTCACTTCGTGTTTCAGATCTGGCAAATGCTTCCGGATGAACTTCTTTTCCCGTACATTTAATTTATTGATTTGAGTAATAGTAATCTTTCAGTGTTTTTAAATTTATATCGTAGTTTAAAGGTGTCCTTTCAAAACGTTACAGTTCCAGGACACGCACAAAAAATGACAATTTTGATCGAGATACGAGAAAATCTTTTTAGCGCATCGATATCTTCGCCTCTTCGTTGTCGATGAAACCTGATAACGAATGAATTGAAAAATACAGGCTGGTCGGTGGATCAACTGCATATAATTCCATTTACAATTTCGTTAGCATTTTCGGGACACGCGCCGCTTACGGTGGCTTACATTTAACCCGTTTAATCCCGTTAGCGGACTCTTTCCGGTTTCGTGATTTCAAAATTAAATTGACTCTCCGTTACGCAGCGTAACGCGATGAAGAGGACACTTGAAATTTTTAAAAGCTCGAATATCACGGGCGTTGTTTGCTTATTTAAATCATTGTCAATTTTCACCAACCTCGATAATAGCTTATACGAAAATCGTGAAATTTATTTGATTCGATGTCATTAAATGTTTAAGAAAAAAAGGATTATAACGTAGGTGTTGCTATACCTTGTTCGAAAATATAAAGTTACATCGACGGTACGAATGTTTCGTCGACAATGAACCAACAGAAATGTATCCAGCTTCTGTTTGACCAGAAGTTTTAACTATTAAAAACGACAAAATTTGGTACACTGTAAACCAACACGGGGGAAGTTGCTGCAACAACGTTGCCCAGCTTTTTTAACGCGAATTTTTCGAGAGGTGGTCGAATTACCCGCGGCTTTCTGTATTTACCCGTGCTTCCAACGCGCTTTTCGAGAGCCACTCTCCGCCACCGCTATCTTTCGTCCGTGAATCACGAGACGCGGCGTTTTGCGTCATAACGATCCTCCGCGATAATAAAAGGGGCTGGCGCGAGGGAAACGGTAAGGAAAAGTAAAAAGAAAAAAAGAACAAGAGAAGACGAACAGGAAGAAAAAAATAATCGTGGATATCCATCAAGCTCTTAGTTGCGTTTCGACGTGCGCGCGCGGTTCTGTTCGCCGCGCGTCGACGAGGAGGCCACTTTTCGGAGGGGGCGGACCGATAATAAATCGCTACAATTTCGTGGGTAGAAACAGTACGCGGTATAGCTTACATACAAAATGCTGGTCTCGACTTCCGTTCCGTACCCCTCTGATAAATACGGGACACGGTCAGTGGCGGATCTAGAGTTATCGGGGGCTGAAACTAATTATCTGCTCCAACTTTTGTTTCCTGAAATGTTCTGTGAAAGGTAAATGTTACATAAAAAAATTATTCTGAAAAATAATAAGAAATCCCCTTTTAATTCTGTTATATACAATTTATTAAAATGGAAAATGGATACTTCGGATCTTGACATATATTCGTTGTCTCTAAAACAATTTTTGTTGATTTAAACATTTAGATTTGTTTTTAGATTTTTATGCTTATTTTGGTTAATTTTAATTTGTATTTTTCGAACACGTAGTAGCCTAACTAGCCTCGAATTGACTAGGATTAAGATTGTAAATTAATAGGAAAAACAAATTTCGTTGCAATCTATACTTTATTTCATTGTTTTCTGAAAATTAAAGTTTTCCTAAGCCACTTAATAACAGGAGATGAGAAATGAATTTCAAACAACAATTTGCAGGCTTTATGTAGCGGGAAAATAATTTGAAAATGCCAACAGCGTCGAACAATATTTTAACGTGAAATTAAAGTTTTATAGAAAAAAGGGGTGGAGTCGTGGAATAAGAAGAGATTTATTAACGTTTGAAATATTGCTTATGGAACGACTTGATACTAGTCCTGAAGAGGCTCCAAAACTGATAAGTCGAGACATTAAAATTCATAAAAGTTACCAATTTGATCACAAATACTTTTCGTTTAGAAAATAAAATTTCTTTTTATTCTTCTCAATCGTAAATTAAAATATCAAGGAATAAGGAATTTGGGATCTCATTCGTGCGAATCCAAAGCTGAAGCTTCGTTACATCCACCTCCAGTTTAGGAAGGTCGCATGATTTGCAAGAAATCTTTGGAAAGAGCGAAGCAGCTCGATTTTTGGAAGAGGAGCACGGGGCTGGATGTCAGTGTTCACCCTCGATCGGCGAAACGAGGGCCAAAAAGCATCGCGAAGGGTCTGCTGGAACCGGGAGACGATGGCCGTTCCTAATAGAGAGGGATTCCGTTCAATTATATCTTATGGCGCCGTTCTCGACGGTAATGGCCGTGGCTGCCGCTCATCTCTGCCTCGACGGGCACGATTTTCAACGAGAGAAGAGGTATCAGGTAGATGGAGGACCCGTTGGAAAGGTCGACGGCTGGTTGGGAACGGAAAAACCGGAGGCGGAACGGAAGCCGACGACGATGGGCGCTGGGATGGGCAACAGGAAAGATGGAGATTTATCTCGAGCAGGTGGCGCGATTTTGACCGCACAATGCGATGTAAAATCGCAGGGAAGACAAAAGGCCGACCGGGTGGAAAGTTTTCGTTAACCGAGGCGAAATCTGACTGGGCGGCGACGCGGCGAACTCTCCGCCCGACGCGCGAGCTTAGACTTACAAGGAACCATCGCGAACGGTCCGGCTTCGATTTTGATGAAACTTTTTACACTTATAAAGCAGCCAAAAATAATCGACACGTATTTTTTTTTAGCTGCGGTAACTCGAGTTTAAGGGGTGAAACCACCCCTTGAAGTTTTGGCTCGAAACGGCTATCTCGAAAACGGAAAGACATACAAAAAAATTATTAATGGGCGAGATTGATGGTTTCTTATGTACAATAACATGGTGTTAAAAAATTTAAAAAAATACAATTTGTTTATAACAAAAAAAAATTTATTAACTTAATTTTTCATTTTATTGAAATTTTCATAATGACAAAAAATGACGAGCATTTTATTCCAAATCCATTGGTATGCGATTTTTCAAAATTGCCTCCTACAGTTTTGCAGATTTTGATGATTTACATCTTGCGCGCACATCCATTATGGTAGTAGCCGTTCTAACTTTGATTTTAATGAAGCACTGTAGGCTTGCACTAAATTATACAGTAATAAGTAGCGAGTAATAATAACAGTAACAAGTTTCTTAACAGCAACGAAGGGATTAATTATTTTTATTGCCCACCTATGACATCGTGGCAAAGGTGGAGCGATTTATAAATTATAAATATATGCAGTGTGTATAACAATTATTCTATATAGTTCCGACAATAGTGGTACTCGTCGAAAAAATGTTTGAAACATAAAGATTTCTTACACCATGCGCATTTAATTATTGCCACGTCACCGCAAATATGACATGTTGGCTCATTTTCAACAGAATAGCAGTACTCAACAGGATTCTGGAATGCATTTGGCTTTTCATCTATATATCCGGATTTATACCAGGAGTATTTAATAAAATTTTGGAACCTTGGCGATGAAAATTGATTGTGGACCAGAGATTGAAGTTTAATTATATTATTCCTAGCGTGGAGATTAATGTCGTGATTTAAAACGAGATCTATATCGGAAAATTGGCGGACGAAATTTTTCCAAGTGCGGAAATCGTAAACATCCAGTGGTTGAACATACTTTGTTCCACCTTTTGGTATTATAAAAAGTTTTACATTTTTACCCTCGGGAGTAACTTCGTTCACCGTCTTCTTACAGTGACCACTCCAGGAATCAAGAATTAGAACTGTTGCGGCCCCAGTATTTGCGAAGTAAATCTCTCTTAACCAGGTCTTGAAATGGTCCGTAGTTAATTTGCCTGACTTTGAAGCTACAAGATATACATTGTCAGGGCGAAATAAATGTTGTTCCACAATCGGCCCGAAATGTCCTGTACTCTCTTTCAGTACAATAAATAATGGTGACAGTAATTGTCCATCAGCTGAAATGGTTGGCTGGATGGTGTAACTATGAGTGGTGGATGACACTGATTGAACACCTCCTTCTACGATTTTTATACCTTCTTCAGCCAAAGTGCGCCCTGAATGTAATTCCAAATTAAAACCACTTTGATCGGAATTGTAAACATTGTGTGGTTCATTTCGGGCTATATATGATTTTACTTCATTCACGAATGCGCTGCATTGCAAATGAATATCGTCTTCTCGATTTACCATATTTGTGGTTACAAATCTGGTAATTTTTCTGGACACTAATCTAAACATCTTTTTGAAAGTATATAGCCAAGTATATCCGGCTTTAAATGTTTGTAAATTTTCTATGTCCCTCGCTTGTAAAGCCCATCGCCGTAGATCTACTTCATGCACAATTACTCTTAACTGCCGAGCTTCCATAAATTTATTAAATGTATACTCTGCAATACGTTTTATCTTTTCCTTTTTTGTGCCACCCTGTTCAACTTGTAAAGCCCATTTACGAAGCATTCTTTCGGATTTCACGTGACGGAATTTGGAACGTACAGTGTCTAATTTTAATCGCTTCGACTTCCCGCTGTTCCAGTACGCCACAGCTTTCCTTTTATATTCGAATGAGATGTATTCCTTATTCGAATGACATACAACGTCTTGTTCGTATATGTTTGGAATATTCGGTGTCCTATTTTCCTCCTCTTCATCTACCCACAACCAGTTCAAATCAGCATCCTGATTTTCTTGGTCGATAGGCGTCCCGTCCATTTCAACACACGTTTCATGTTCAACCAGGAATGCCGTGTCTTCGACACTTCTTACAATTAAATCGAATAATACATCCCTTAAATTTTCTTCTGCGCTATTAATTGGCGTGGGTCCCTGATTCCACTCAACAAACGCAGCAGACAGTAAAGTTATTACATTAATAGGATTAATATTTACCATCTTTCCGAATACAGTAAAAACTGAATATATGCAACAAAAGATTGGCTGGATAAGTGCAACGTTTAAATGCCCAGAATCGGCACCTCGGCTGTATGGATAACCAACAATGTTCTACACGCTTATAAAGAGCTAATTGCAATATATATATATATCCAAGTTCTCCCACTTATCTACCAACAAATATTATTTTCACATGACAAGGGCAATCAATTTAATTAACTTTACGATATGTCACGTTATCAAAAGGTATAATACAAACTCCATTTCAATATACCCATTTTATCATGTTTATTACAAAAACCGTCTCGATTTTAAAGAATGTTAATAACAACAGAGATACAGATGCACATACTAATCTCATTTGACACGTATTTTTATTATACAAATTACACAGAATGCTTTCACAACAGTGAAGATTTAGATAACGTGCGTAAACTGCATGATAGGCGAGCCGCAGAAATGACAATATTTATTTATTCAATTTGTATTTTAAAGCAAGTACATCATGAGAATAATAAGTGTATCTTTATCTCCTGGTATACACACTGTATGTATTTATAATTTATAAATCGCTCCCCCTTTGCCACAATATCATAGGTGGGCATAAAAAAAACCTTTTCATTGCTGTTAAGAAACTTGTTACTGTTATTGTTACTTGTTACTTGTTACTGTATAATTTAGTGCAAGCCTACAATGCTTCATTAAAATCAAAGTTAGAACGGCTACTACCATAATGGATGTGCGCGCAAGATGTAAATCATCAAAATCTGCAAAACTGTAGGAGGCAATTTTGAAAAATCGCATACCAATGGATTTGGAATAAAATGCTCGTCATTTTTTGTCATTATGAAAATTTCAATAAAATGAAAAATTAAGTTAATAAATTTTTTTTTGTTATAAACAAATTGTATTTTTTTAAATTTTTTAACACCATGTTATTGTACATAAGAAACCATCAACCTCGCCCATTAACAATTTTTTTGTATGTCTTTCCGTTTTCGAGATAGCCGTTTCGAGCCAAAACTTCAAGGGGTGGTTTCACCCCTTAAACTCGAGTTACCGCAGCTAAAAAAAAATACGTGTCGATTATTTTTGGCTGTTTTATAAGTGTACAAAGTTTCATCAAAATCGAAGCCGGACCGTTCGCGATGGTTCCTTGTTAGTCGCGAGCTGACGGCTGGTCGAAAGTTATAATTAATCGTTCCGCGTTGAACGGCTCATCGGGCAACCTGCCGGGCAGAAAAGTGAGTTAAGGAAAGATGGGCTGCCTGATGGGATTGTTGGTGCAATTAAGCTCGATCGAATTCGTTCGTTCGTCGATTCCGTGGCCGGTGGGTTAACGAAATCTAGCGTCCGCACAAAGACATATCTGGATTTAACGCTAAACCTATCGACGCTTTATGTATACCCATGGCTACAATAACTAGTCAAATAGCCTTTTACGAGACAACGTACTTGTAATTAAATAAACAATTTATAATGCAGTTTTATCGCTCATCAGTTGCGTAATCAATAGGAGTTGCTGAAACTTCTTTAAGTGCATAGTGTCAAAGTAAATATAAAAATAAGCATAGAAGACAGCATAAATTGTAATAGTTTTTATTTTCATTTGATAGAGGATGAAATTCCCTTTAAAACGAGCGCTCAAACGAGTCGATAGCTTAATTAGTTCCGGAGATATGAGGATTTTAGTTTCAAGTCGATCGGATGGCTAGTTCTGGAGATACGAGGGACCGAAGCATTTGTTTACGTCGCGAGAGCAATGAGCAAAGTCGTTGACCGCACACAGACGGAGACAGAGATAGTCGAATTAGAAAAATACCGTTTTACATAAATTACGATATTTCGGAAACGGAAAGTCCGATCGTCAAAAACAAAAAACCATTTTAAAGGGGAGGCTTTGCCACTTCCAACAGTGGCTAAATAATGGACAAAATACTAGTAACTTCGAAACTGCACGCGTCTAAAGTTTTAGTATTTTTAATACGCCTTTACATTCACCACGTTTTCACCTTAACGAATAATGTTAGACATTGTATGTTTATTATGTATTGTATTGCACAACTAGAACGACGATTCTGTGTGTAAATTCAAAATCGTCTCTGGGTTTTACAAAGTTTGTAATTTCTAATCTAAAATTGAAAAGTAACTAAATTGTTTCCTGTTTCCCTTCGATACACTCGATTCAACGATCCGTGAATTTATTTTATCCATCGTGTTTCCAAATATAAGAAATATTTTATGTTTCTTTGCTCGTTACAATTATTTTAAATTAGTTTTGGTTGCTGTTTCTTTGGTAATTACGTACCGTGATCCTTTGAACGTCGCCTTTCAGAAGTCCCATTCGATCCATAGTTTTCATACTCATCAACAGATTATACTCCAGTTTAACGACTTTTGTTTAAAAGTTAAGCAATTTTCGCGATGGATTTATAGGAGTACAAAAGCGGAATACGCTCAATTTCGCGCTTGTTCGGTGATTTTCCTTGACCCACTCTCAAAATTAAATTCAAAATTAATCCACTGATAATTTCGGCACAGACAATTTTCGTTGCTAGCTCGATAGCTACTAACACGAAGTGCCAGGAATAAAATTATATAAAATGTGCGATGATTTTTATCGGATAAATTTCTTCACCATTTATTTTTATTTCTAGAATTTTGTCGAAACAAGTTTTGTTCGAATTGTCTTTAATTTACTCGCTTTTGAATAAACGTTATTATATACGAAATAAAGGAGGCTTGAAATGTACTATTCTTACGAAATATGGCAATGTTAACGATATCGTTTTGTTATACGATAATTCAAATATTAAATATGTTGCAGGTTGTACATGTAAAATACTGGAATATATTTACGTATACTGAGACTCATATTAAACCACAATATTATATAAATATAGTCTTATTAGGTCAAACTACAATCTGAATCGATATTTTCTATTTAATTTTGTAAAATTATTTCATATTTTTCAATTATAAACAAAACTCTGCTTTTCGAATGAAAAACAATTTAAAATTTCAAAAATCTATTGAGAAGTGTATAAAAATAATTGTTTCAGATACACAGTGTACCTTTAGGAATGGCGGTAATTCATAGCTACTTTCTAAGTAAAGATACATGGTTCAATAAAACCTACCTCCTTTTACCATAATTTTCCGTATATGCATTAACGCACCAGCAAAGTGCATTCTTTTTCAAAGCAAGCATTCTTTCCATTGCGTGTATTATAAAAACATAAAACTATCAAAAAAGGAATAAAGGAAACGTTTCACGTTTAATTTTTCCTCAAGGAATAATTAGTTCTTCGCTCTGTTATTACTGTTTGCAGTAAGAAATTTCATTCAAGGAAAAAGTGTTATATAAAGAAAAACCTTTAGATAATTATAAATACGATATTTCTTCATTTCGATGAATGTTATTTCATTGGTACGATTGAAAAATTGCCTTTAAAATATACTAATTCTTCGGTCAAACTGAATGTGACGTGCCTGTTCCAGAATTCTCACCTCAAAACTTTCATCCACAAAGTCATCGAAGTAATTAATTTAGAAACAATCGTACGGTTTCGTAGGGAGGGGGAAAAAGATAAAAAAATCGCAACCGCGGTCCGTGAAGCGAAGTGTTCATCGGGGAGATAAATTCGACAGAAAACTCGTTAAACAACGCAATTTTTTTCGGCCGACGATTATTTTCAATTTACAAACCGAAAAGGAGTTATACGCCGCGATCGTTCCCAGCATCACTGCACGCTCCAAAAAGTTTTCGTTCCGAAGCTTGTTTAGCGAGGCAAGAACTTCCCCGCGGGTTGCGCGATTTAGTGATTCCTAAGTTCTTTCTCTTGGCTCGTTTGATCGTTAGCGATGAAACATTGAAGTTTCGGCGTCAGATGAATGCATTCATAAAGCAGCTCGACTTAAAAGCACAGTTTCGCCTAATCTTCGTCTATCTCGCTCCGGGGGTCTCTCCGTCTCTCGCTTTCGCTCTACCCCTTTCCGACGACTTAAGTACCTCAATTTGGTTCGTTCGTTTAATCTCCTTTGCGCGCGAGAAAGAGAAAGAGAACACGAGAACGGAGGGTGGGTTTCGGGAGAGGAGAAACTCCGCGAGGGAAGATGGTGGAAGCGCAGGACAGAGCCAGGCTGATGCCGACGCAGAGCTGCACGCTAAGCGAATTGCAAAACGTGGTAAAGTGCAGTTTGCAGTTCCGCGTATCTCTGATGAAGTCTGTCAACTGTACGGCAAAAAGGAGCCGAGTCAGGCCAAGGAGCTTACATCTAATTAACTGTGATTAATTAAATCCCTTACGCGTTCTCGCTGTTTTCCGCCCCCGTTGCGTGAACATCGTGCTCGCCAGGAAACAAAGATCTTTTTGTCAACGAGCTACCCTCGTAGAACGCGAACGATAGAATCTTCCTTCCGTCGTCGGTTCTTCGCGTAACTTGACCAACGAGACACTTAAAATAGCGTATTCGTTATCGAAGCGACGGGAATTTAAATTTAGGACCGAGTATTTTAACAGTTTTGACACCTTTGAACCGAGATAGATTCTAGATTGTTGGCTTGGCGACAGGTTCGAGATTGGATAACCTTTTGTGGCGCTGCTTCAAAGTTGACACGTGAAAAGGAAAGTAGGGGGCGCGTTTCGTCCGGGCCTGCTAGTGGGACTCATCAGTAAGGCTTTCTAGCAGGCCCTGTCTTAGTTAACTGGGATGCAGTGATGGACATTCGTGGGAACTTTGGGCATGCGCACTAGAATTTTCCCTCGTGGGATTCCTTTTTGCGCATGCATTAGCTTTCTGCCATAGATGTATCTTTAGCGCAAAAAGAGGTGCATGTTGGGAATTCCCATGTTTTGTACAAAATTGAACTTTCTACTTCAAATGCTCGCCAATCACACAAAAATTAACTTATCGAAGATCCCCTGCGCATTTCTCTAGCTATACTCATGTAGATTAAGAGGAAATTTTTTGTTTTTGTCTCTTTCCCTGTAACTTCCTTAAATTTTATTCCTTACTGGGATCCAACGGTACCTTAATAAATTCTAGTTAAGTGTATACGCTCCAGTGCGCATGACCAAAATTTCCACGAATGTCCATCACTGCTGGGATGTTGGAAAGTCGTTCGAGGAATGTATATATAGCAACTGAGGGGTCGGTCGAGCGCTTGTGAGAGCGCGATCCCTCTGGTGGCGAGCACGTGAGGCGACGCCACACTTTTATTTGATAATAATTCGAACCTAACCCAGATCGCTGGAGAAATGAAAATAAATCTTTGCAACAATTAGATTGAATAATCAAAGTATCCATGACATTAGCCTGAGTGAAATTAGATCGCTATCAATAACAAACTGCGTGACTGTATGGGAAAATTAATTACCGAGAGGAACTTTTTGCAAGTCCGACTCCGCGTTCTGTTCGCGAAAAATCAACCAGCGAAGATTAATAAACGTAACTGTTCTTTGTTCCGGTAGAAACGTTCGGAAGAATTGATCGTATTTAATGTCGACGATTCGAAGTAAATTTCTTTTCTCGTTTACTTAGCAAATGGGGTCGAAAATAATTAATCGGCCCACTCCATTATCGACTATTATCGGGCACGAAAGCCACGATGAAACCAGAAGTTCGACGGCTCGTTGTATATAAAATAATAGAACGACATCACTTGAAACTGGGCTAAACTACGGCGAAACTTCTTTCCCATCTCGTCTTTCCTTTTGCATCCTTCCTGCCGCATAAAACTCCCATTAACGCCTTTATTAGTATTGATAATCCAACGAGTCCTAGTTTAAGCGTGCCAAAGAATTCCTTCGAACTGAGGGGAATCGAAAAGTTTTCGAGCGTTTCGTTCGGCAAACTTTGCCGTGGAGCTTCGCGATAACTGAACGCCGACGCCTCTCATAACGAGTCAACGATTTTAGCATAACATTGTCGCGGAATCCGATTATCGTTACCTTTGTTTGCAATTAACTTGTAAAGTAGGTAATTTCGCGGCGTTTCGCGACGATCGATGGAAACGGGGCTGGATCAAACGTTATTGATCGGATCGGGCCGATCGCGCGGGCAAATTGAAAACACGCGTAACGCTATAACGGTTAAATATTCATAGACAATTTTCATCGACGCATTTCAAGGATACGAATAACAGAGAACGCGTAAACGAAATGCAAACAGAGTATCGCCCGTCGACGTAAATCTGACCGCTATGTTTTTCCGCTTAGCTAAGGGAACCGACGATCGATCGACTGCAAAGTCGACGAAAACAACGAACGGTGGAACAGACTCTCTAAAAACATGGCCGAGGAATTCAAATAATAAATTTATCGCGATTCTGCACGCCAGCAACAGTGCGTTGCGGCTATAAAATAACGTGGAAAAAGCGTCGATGCAATTTGTGTAATAAACGCCTACTGTAATTAATTTTATCTACGCTGGTGCTTCTTTCAAAAATAATAACATATTCGTAGGTGTGATAATTTTGCTGTTCAGCTTTGTAGAAAATTAATTGTAATCTCAACAAAAATCCACAATGGTTAAATTGCTTTAGAGATTCCCTTTTACTGAAAGTATCTATTTCTTTTGTTTCCCCCTTATCCTGAACCAATATATGTCACGAACACTTTTACAATTATGTTATTAGTGTAAATGGTTCAGTTTTCACTGATCACAATTTCCTTTTGAACTTACAAAGTAACTTCCTATTAGAAGAAATACATAGTGTTACTAACGATTAAATTAATTCTTTTATTGCACGGTGTTTAGATTTTTACGTTATTGCAGATTAGAGATTAATTGAATCGGAAACTATTATAGATTGGATAATGTACTTGGCCCCAATTGCGACATTCTAAAATTTCACAAACCAAACAAAGCACAATTCAACTCAAACACTTAACCCTAGAGTACTCCGGTGGGATCTGACAGACCCCAGTCGACAAATATTGCTTCATAACTGGTAAATGCATGGTACCTGATACACGGGCTCTTGTATACCTTTCAAGTAACTCACTACGCTTGTGTCAATGCACTGTTAGTGTCTTCCGAGGCATTGTATTGTACATATTCTAAAGTAAATATATAGCGGGGTGAAACCCCTGTGGACCACCGACGTAACTTATTTCCATCGAAGTATAATTGTTCGAATTGATACAGGTATATTCAACATTATCGTTGGAATACTATTCGTATTTATAGATTATTTATATCGTATCACGAAGAAAGTTTCGAAATCGATGCAAGTGTGAATTAATTTCTCTAGAAAATGAATAATTCCTTTTTATCGTGTGCTTGTATACATATTTTTATTTTCTTTAATTTTAGAGTCATATAAAAGCATCTATATCATGTAATAAAATCATATTAAAATAATCGTCTACTTTATTAAAGTGTCACCACGATTTTTGAAAATACAATACTAGTCATAAAACGAGATTTCGAAAGCAAGTATCGATCATTTCTAAAATTTATATAAAAATATCCTATCTTATTATTTTAGCAGTATATTAAAAAATTCCAGCATATAAAGATATTCTGTCTACCTAATAATAATTTACGCGTGGGATATGGTGACCCCACCGGAGCAATCGTGTTGCAATTTTTAATCGGAGTAATGAAGGGTTAATATCCACGGACGCTTACACCGCCATTACTCAGTGTAAATTGTGTATCAAGGGAGACGAAATACAACGGTCACCTGTTCGAGCACATTTTCAATGAGCATAAACGAGGTCCTGAACGCTCAATTTCGTCATCGCGATCAAATTTGTTTAAAAAATTTCGTAATTGTATATTTTGACTATGGAAATTTTATGTCGACATGCAAAGGCGTTCGGGGGATTCGCGTACAAAGTTCATTCGGTACAGGTCGACGCGAAATAGCGACACATCGGTGCACGGAAGTTTCAGAACGGCCATTAGGAAGCGATGGCTCACCAAAGGGAGTTCGATCGTCTCGGAACCACAGTTCCGTGGTTGCCGCTGTAAATCAACAAGTTGATATCCGTTACTTAACCCAACTGAGACCGCATCGGATGAAGTAGCGTTTCTAGCGGGCAGATAATGGTTGTCGCGCTTCGATGACGAGATCAGTTTTCAAACGCGAGCATTTTAGTTGGCGTCTTTTCCTTATTGGCCTCGCTGAAGCCTCCGATCTCTTCGTCTCGAAGCAAACGACTCGACGAAAGTTGCTAGAGTTCAATGAGCGACAGGCGTGATCGTGAAAATAACTACACTACGTGGATCTAGCTGAATCCTAATTCATTAAATTGCTTTTTTGTGCGTATAAAGTTTTACTCTTTTAAGTGAAATGAATCAACCACTGATCGGACGGAGTAATAGAAACTGCATTGAGAACTATATTTCTGTGACTATTGAAATTCGGAGTATTTACTGTAGTTGAGAGTAATATATTTCAGTGTTTTACATTGACTTTGTATGTTTGACACAGATTGTTGTTTCCTAAATGACCAATTGCAAAGATGCACATTGAAAGCAGAACGCAGTATTTCGAAACTTTTGAAAGTTCGAAGTGCCTCGAAAATTTAAAAATAACTACTTAATATCGCAGAAGCTATCAAAAAACTAATGATGTAACAATTATCTCAAATTGTGTTATTATATTTTACAATCGAAAATAAGATAAAAATTGATTAAATTAACAGTTTTGCCTTTTAAACAATTTGCCTTTGCAAACAATTATACCTTAATTTTGGTCTGTTTATTGTGACAACAAACAGTCTGAACAGTCTCAAGATTCAATTGATATCGAGGGAACTATGAAGTCACAAAAATCAATAAATAAAACGAAAGTTCTCGGTCTCCAGTTAATATAGAATTTAAGACTCGAATGCACACCTAATTTTCTAACTTCAAGCATGTTTTCGCTGATCGCAAACGCTTTGTGGTTTTATTACTCACACTATAAACTCTGAATACAGTCATTCTATTTTTGGACAGGAAGGGATAGGTGTTTACTTGCCAAGGTATCCCTGAGATCCAAAGAGCAGTCACTAGCAGCCGCCTAGCGTTGCAAAACTGACCAATTAGCGAGTAATGTTATCCGGTCCATGAATAACCAGTTAACAAATCATATTTCTCAAATTATCCGACGTGCTTCTCTGCATCCAGAAAGTCATACTAAGTCTTCTAAAAACAGATTGCTGTGCAAGCAACATCGCTGGACTCGTACGATCCAATATTTTCGATTCTGTTAATAATTGTACTTAAAATTTCATTTATTTTACTATTCTACAAAGAAATTGAAAATATTTTGAAGAATCAGATGAATACAAAATTGGAAATCTTCGTTTATTGGATGATTAGAATATATCAGACCATCGATAAACGAAAAAGCAGCTTTTTCTAA
Source organism: Colletes gigas (assembly GCF_013123115.1). Classification (NCBI taxonomy): domain Eukaryota; kingdom Metazoa; phylum Arthropoda; class Insecta; order Hymenoptera; family Colletidae; genus Colletes; species Colletes gigas. The sequence continues at coordinate 1,030,254 of NW_025106653.1, read as the reverse complement.
AATTTCATCGTGTAAATAAAAAAAAACTTTTTTTCATTTTTTAATAGTTACAGTTCAAAATAGTATTAACGAAGCATAGGTGTCGTATCCAAGTTGTAAGTATTAAAATAAAAAATTCTGATATTCGTTTTATTTTTTTAAAACTAAAAAAAGGGAAATTCTATCTTAGAATACATACTGTTATATGTAGAATATTGCTTTATTAACTATAAAGCCTTCTGAAATTATTTCACGCGTTTCGAGCTGCATTCACGTGTCAATCTGGCAACTCTGCAATCACGGTGTGCAAATAATTACGTAATAATTACGGTAATGATATTATTGGAAACTGCATTCGGATTAACAGCAGAGATTGATGATTTCAGTTCGTTACGGAGATATCATGAACACGTGAACAGAAGATTGTACCGATTGCCGAACATCGAAATGCTTCGAAATATAATACCGCGCGGAAAGTTAAAGTGGCTAAAACCCCGGCAGAGGAGCAGCGCGGTAATGTTTTAATCGATTATGGATAAAGCTATACGTTCGAGAAGCCCGTAAACGAGAACATCCCAACTTGGGTCACTGGCAACGTGCTTCTGACCTTTATTGGCCACTACCTCTCCGGATAAGCTCGAAGTTGGTCAGCAATAATCGTTACAGGCTGACCTTTTTCAAAACTTCTTAAAAAAACATCGTCGCCTGACGACGAACGGAAGAGTCGTACTACTGACGTCTGGCCATTTCCGCGCTATTCTACTTACTTTCAGCGAAGACCACGCTTTAGACTACTCTAACACGATAAAATCACGAGCATATAGAATTTAGTAAAAGTATAATAATAGTGTACATTGTTCTCTTAAATAATATATATATTAATTTTTGCATAATTAACGCTAAACAAAATAAATCACTTTGCTATACAAACAGGAAATATATTCTTTTAAATATAATTAACTGTTAGAGAAATCGTTTATCTTTAAATTCTCTTTCGTTAGATAAATTTATCTGTCTGTAAAATATTAACAAAACGTTGCTGAATTCGAAGCAATTAATAGAATTCTGATTCGAGCTCGCGAGAAATGTTTCGAGTTTGAGTTTCGATATTCGGTGCTGTTAATTACACATTTTGCACGTAAATTTTATCCGAACAAGAACACAGGTACACACTCGATAGAATTATAAAATAATACTTGGTAGTTTGACGTCCGTTAATTTGTAAACTAATTGGTGAGAAACTTGAATCGAGTGAAGTCGCGCAGCGTAGATGGAGATATGGTCTAATTAAATTACTACGTAGAGCTAATTACAACTTGCTTTCAGTTCATAAGCAGGAGTATTAGTTAAGACAGTTGAGGCGTGATAACGTGGCATCTCCTTTAGCATTTTCCAGCTCGAATAAATGCTCGTGATAATAAATTGTATGCAGATATAGTGCAATTGTAAAATTTTTAGGTATGGTTATTGGAAGTAGAAAATTAGTTCTAATAAAGAAAGAGTTTGCATATATCGTCCATATATTTGAGAATTTAGTACTAAAAACTAGCAGAATTTATGAATACATAATTAAAAGAAGTGTACTTTATTAGTCGTAAATTCATATTTACTAAGTTTATGTAATTTCTTTACTATTATTTTATTGTCACTGAATACTATATTATTGTCAATGACAATCCATATTAGACTCAAATTCCTTCATTTTATATATTATGTGATTCGTTTTCCAGTAATTTCACAAATAAATAAACACCATGTTCCTCAATCTAACCAATAAAAATTTTGTAGAACATGCAACATAAAAATAGAAAATATTCAATCGAGGGATCTGGATCAGATGATTACACATTATATTTCCAATGATAGAACATTATAAGAAGTCATTTAAATTAATATTAGAGCGAATTGAATTATACGTACGCAGATTGAATAGACATTCTCGTCACCGTTTCTAATTAGAACAATAACAATGTACGTTATAAATGTTTTAATTAATATATTTATGAAAATATTGTTTCGTGCGAATAGTTATTATCTTCAATTAAAATGGCATTAAAGCGACGGGCGTGGAAAGTACGTACCCGCGACTGTTAATTTTTGTTTTGATTTAAAATTAATTCCGTTGGAACGTTTAATCCGCGCGTTTTACACGGAAAAGGGGATAAGACAGGCTTCGTATTATCGAAGTATCTTGTCGCAGGGCGTCGTATTTTCTGAAACAACCGTTTCCCCGATAATGCAACTGGAAAATACACGGTGCCGCTCGAGCGATAACAATTATGCACTCTAACGTGTCCAATGTAAAATTAACGTCGGCTTTCCCCCGCATCATCACGCCGAAAGTTCGGTCAGGAACTCCGAATACGTCCGCCCCGGTAATCCGGCGCGAATCCCGGCCCACCGAGCGTCAGAGTGAGCAAGTGCACCGGAAATTTGCGATCGCGAATTTGCGATTGGCGCGCTAACGAGCACCTGGAAATTCTAGAATTGCGAAATTCTATCGGCAACTAATCGAAGAATCGGAGATCGGGTCTGCGAATCTCTCCTATCTGGCCTACCGCAAAATCGTATCGTTGTTCATTCGTTTAATTAGCGCGGCGCGAAACAACCGACGATTTTCAAATATTAAACGCGAAAACCCGATTTTTAATTAACGAACGAATCGATTCTATTTTTAAAATGCCATGAGATAGACGAATCAACCAGTATCACGATACCTCAGAATATTAATAGCAGAGAATAGGATTATTATAAGACACGGTAGTCTAGTTCTAAATATTTTTTAATAGATTCGAATGTTTCTTTGATGCATGTTTTGTCGTTATATATTAACCCTTTGCCTTGCAATGATGAGTCTGACTCTGCATGTTCTATTGGTATACAAGGTGTTCGGCCACCTGTGGGAAAAATTTGAATGGGAGGTTCAAGAGGCCAAAATAAGATGAAAATCAAGAATACCAATTTGTTGATTCAGGCTTCGTTAAAAAGTTAACGTTTAAAGTTCCATACAGCACGGAAAATTTTTCGGCGAAAAAAAAAATTTCAAATTGCTCTGGAAAAAATATTGTTGCCTGCGGGGGTCAAATACAATCATTTTTGGTCAATAGACATACCCCCGAGATCCTATGCAGTTTCGAGAAAAAAATTCTTTACCGAAAATATAATGTCTGACATGTTTCACTGAAATTTCATGCACATCTTTAAAACACCACAACTTCTGAACGAATTGAAGGATTTTAATGTTTCAAAATGCAATCGACGCGTATTTTGGCGACGAATATGCAGAAATTCCAACACTATTCGAAAAGTTGTTCCTTAAACATGTAAAGTGAGAAAACCCCCATAAAAATGGTCCAATTTTCAAACGGCCATAACTCCTACAATATTGAATATATTTAAATGAAATTTTTTTCTGTAGTAGAGCTTATGGGTGCCTACAAAAAAGTATTAGACAAAATTTCCGTACATGGTCAAACAAATTTATTAAAAATCAAAAACGAATTTTTAAGAAAAATTCACAAGGGAGTAGTGCAAAAATTTTTCGCCGAAAAAAGAAATTTCAAATCGTTCCGAAAAAATTATTTTTGGTTGCAAGGGTCAATTACAATCATTTTTGGTGAATAGACATTCCTCCGAATTCCTATTCAGTTTCGAGAAAAAAATTCAGGAAGGTGGACATATTTTTCGGCCAAAATAAAAAATTTCAAATCGTTCTGAAAAAATTATTTTTGGTTGGAAGGGTCAATTATAATCATTTTTGGTTAATAGACATACATCTGAAATCCTACTCACTTTCGAGAAAAAAATTCGTGTATGTGGACAAATTTGATTAAGAAGTTTGTTAATAACTTTTTATCGTTGCTTCAATCAACAGATTGGAATTCTTGATTTTATATTAACCCTTTACCCTACAATGACGAGTCTGACACGTCACAAGTTCTCGATGCCAAGTTTCACAATGATGAGGCTACACTCGTCATCGAGTCTCATACATTAAAATCATCACATTTTTATATCAGCGAGGTATTCGTAAAACAAATTTGTTCTTTTTGTGGTCATTCCTCTTACGAACAAATTTAAACAAGATTAGCTGTACATTTGAAAAATTATATGGAATTAAATCGTACGTTAAGGGGTTAAGATTGTAAATAAAGATAAGTGGAAGAACAGATACTATTATAGACATTGCTAAAATAATGAATATGTGACATGATTCTCCTGATTCATAGAGGTTGAAAAAGTAATAGCTCGTAAGATAATAATTCCTGAATTTCTAAATTTAATAATGCGTAGAAGTTTAATGTATTAAATCATTCATTAAATGCAGCCACACTGCTGAACATAAAGTTTAAGTTTCACCGTTTTCTTGTACCCCCGACGTCGCGAGATCGCAATACGATTCTCCGACATGTAATTCAGGTTTCTTGTTTCTTTCGAATCGGCAACGCCACAGCCACGAACCAGTTTCAACCAGTGGACTCCGAAAGAGGCAATTAACGACTGAATATCTGTGAACAAACTTTCTACCGATAACCATCAGTTCCCGTATAGGATTGCAGTTTACACCGCTTGTTATTGCGTCCGAGTTCAAGAAAACACGGTCGGAAACGATGCTATCGCGCCGCCGTGAGCACTGTTGCAGAAACTTTGGTCATCTTCCCTCTACCGAGAAGTGATTAGGTCTAGAGCAAGATGGAGGAAGGGGAGGGATGTAGAGGGTGGCGTACAAATTGGTTCTACACCCGTAGATCGTGGTCTTGATTTATTGGTATGCACTCCGATCGGTAATTGGGTTGCACGCACTAAACTGCTTAATCAATAACCTAGTACGATCATCAATCTATAATAATAACGACATTACGCGCAGGGACAATCTGTATAACGTAAACAGTGCCTCCTCCCAACTGTTTAGAATTCGAACATCGTTACACTACGAATTCCCGATCTGTTCTTGCAAAACGTCAAAACACAAATCATTTCAAGATTCCAAATTTGTCGTGCTTTTGTACAATTTGCAGAAATGCCTTTGGATGTAATAATTATTTAGACGAAACAATTTTTTCATAAATACGCTAGGAATTCTGGATCTGTTCTTGCAAAAAGTCAAAACACAAATCATTTCAAGATTCCAAATTTTTCGTGCTTTTGTACAATTTGCAGAAATGCCTTTGGATGTAATAATCATTTAGACGAAACAAGTTTTTCATAAATACATTAATGAAAATATCAATTGCGAAGGCTATTATCGTGATTTAATTACGATCGAGATTCTATTTAATTTTATCTTTGCTAGAGATGGAAAAAAAGTTTAACTTTTTGATGTAGAATTTTTCAAAGATTTATTTAAAACATCGTTTGGAATTTTTACTAATAACAAATGTACATTAAAAATGTGATAAAGTGTTTTTAAAAGTTTTTTTCGATTACATTACCTCCACGCAAATTAGAGAATAAAAATTTACATGAACCAATAGCGAACCGATCGAGCACTTTAATTTGTCTTTACTGGAAGTCCCGCCACCGCGTAGTGCCTCGTTTTACGTCAATCCCACGAAGACTCTATTGACAGCGTCGTCATTTCATAGTGAATCATGCGACCTGTCACGTATAGGTTAGATGTATCGTGACTGAGTCTGTCAATTAAAATTTTGATATGTTCAAACATTTGCAGCTATCCGTAGTTGCTTCTGACCGTGACCGAATATCGATCTGTCAATTTAAATTTCGATACGTAAAACGCAAATAATATTATAAAAATCGTTGTCAAACTAGAAGGAGGAGCAATACACTTTTTTTTACGCGTGAGAAGACGAAGAAACATTAAAAATCATAAATCGACAGTTTTTCGTCATTATTGCATCGAAGCTCGAAGAAGCAGAAATCTATCAATAAACTGTTATTTTTACAATCGCTATTCTATTTCTTGGACTTTCCATTCGTCGCATAAAACGTAGATTACGTCTCGGTCGTTAAATCTCCAACCGTTCGAGTCGTTCGGAAGGGAATAACGATTTCGAAAAATTACAAAGCAAATATTTTCCATCCTTCGTCGTTAAACAGTTCCTCAGAACGATGTAATTATTAGGAGTAATAGTTCTCGGTCAAAGTCTTCGCCATCGTTATGCTCGATTTTACTCGAGGAGTCGTCTCTACTCAAATCGTTTTTTTTTATCAATTTTACGATGAAACTCTTTTAACGCTTCAATTCACTCCACTGTTTTATTACTGAAAACCAGGGTTTGTAGCATTCGCGTATCAACTTCGTTAAATTTCATTTTATAACATACTTCAACTGACAAAGTGTCCTTTTAAAGCCAACGAATCGATTATAGCAGATAAATTCATTCTTCGTTCTCTGTTTCTGATTCATCTATAATACTGTTATAAGAAATTAAGTTTGAATTAAACTCTCAGTCGAAATTAAAATAATAGAATTAAAATGGCACTCAGAATTTTTTGAAAATGTGTTAATAAAGTAATCAGTGTGTTTTACAAATATTTATGGAGAAACAACCTACCACTGAAATCAATGTAACAGCGCTCCACCATTCGAGCGACAAGATATTCGCCCCCAGCGAGTCGGCCATAAACGTGGAACGTTTTCCCTCGTTAAAAGCCATCGTAATAAAATAGCATCGTTACGAGTGTTCTAAAAAAAAAATCGCGATCGTCGCGTCGCATTAAATCCGATTCGACGTATAAATTTCATACAATTAGAAATTTAACGACGGATCCTCTTAGCCTGTTGCTGACTCGGCCCGACATCAAAGTCGGCGATCGTTTTGCATCCGTGGTACCTCTGTGACTCGCGGAGTTCATAAATGCGACGATAACTCTCGGGTTCTTGGCGTCGCGGTCGCATTAACGGGGACAAACAAACGTTCAGAGACATCGGCCACCTGACGGAAGGGACGCTAAAGGCGCGCAGGCGGGGGCCAGAGACAGCGAGACAGAGAACCGTGCGTGGACGTGAAAGACAGAAACGACGAAGGTTTAAGCCATATCCATTTACAAGTTTCAAATCGTTCTGGCAGCCTTTTGAAAGAAACCTTTTACCATTCTCAATAGACGGTAAAATTCTGAAACGCGCTTAGCGGCAGCGTGGCTTTTAAACGTTAACATGGCCACTGGTACAATGGCGGGGTCGCATTATGCTCGAGTGTCGGGGGGGAACGGAAGAAGGGGGGGGGGTGAGGACGAGAAGGAGCAGCGACGAGAACGAGAGGAAAAGGTGAAATGTGGAGAACAGCGATGGTCGCGGAACAGAGAAGAATTGCTCTCTTCCGTCAACGCCTGCCGCTCGGAGCCATCAAGTTCCATTTTTCCTCTCGTCAAGAGAATTTAACCCTACAATGAAAGTCGCTAATACTTGTCCAACTCCGTCGCGAATTTCCAAACGTCGTTTCGCGTTATTTCCCTGATTCCGGCGACGGCCAACAGCTTTCTGACCGTAAAATCGGAAAGGAGTTTTTAAGTCCTGCTACCCGGCGCTGCTCGTACGCTGTGTACTTAAGAAAGACTCGTACGAATCGACTGTCACGAGACTTATTGTTGTTTCCTTCTACGGTGTGACGAAACGAATTTTAGAATAGAATCTGTTCGAAGAGAAGTATTTATTTATTTATATATCAAATAAAAACATGAAAGCAAATGTCTTTTTGCTGATACGTTTTTATAATGTCAGTGATGTTAATAATTAATATACGTGGCTTCAGATCTTGATTACCAGTAAAATTGCCTCCAAAGATTCTAGAGAGGCGATTTTCAAGATCGATTCTTCGGAGGACGTAATCTCGTACGAAAAAATTTTCCTTCGCGTTTTCGATTTACTTTTGCACGAAGAATCGCCCACTTTTCGGTACGTAACCAGGGAACTTTTCCGCGCCCCGTTATAGCGTCTCCTTCCGCCCGGCGTCTAACGCGAGAAAATGTGGTTACTTCCTGCGGAACTGAAATCCTCGAACGACAACGCAGCTCGGAAAATGTTTTTATTCGATTTGCTATCCTGCCCGATAAAGCTGGCAATAATTCTCCGGTCGGAGAGCGGAAAGGTAGCGGGGAATAGTCAGATAACCGGCACGGCTCCGCAGTAATTTCACACCGGGCCGGACCGTTTATGGATCATTTAAGGAACTCTCGGGAGGTAAGAGGATAAGAGAAGCGCAGGAAGGAGGTAAAGGATATTTCGGGGTGTGTTTTTTATTGAAATGAGCGCATCTGGCGTCCAACGAGGGGTCGGACAGCTGAGAACGCACTTTTCCCTGCTCCTCGTCCCTTTCCAGCGCCCATGGGGGCTGGTTGGCTAGCAGTTACCTCCTTCGTACGAAAACGGTGCTTCCGAGACCCCCAACGACTAGACCGCGGGAATAAATCCCCTTATGAAAATTCGAACTTGGGAGGCACTTTTTCTTTTAAAATTTATAGGACTTCTCGTAGATTGCTGACCGCGCTGACCGCGCTGACCTTACCACCACGGATCCCTGAGTTATCCCGTCGTCGAGGCTCCGAAAACGCATATCGTTCCAACGGCACACAAATTCCCCGCATAACCCCATTTTATCCAAGATAAAAGCAAATGCTTGACCCGCGTTTCGAACTAGGATAATATTTTATAACGGTACACCTTCAACAAGATAAAATATAATGATGTTAAATATATTTATTTGGTTACTTATCAAACAGGTAGATATCTTTTGTTATGTGTAAGTACAGTTTATACGAATTGTACAAATATCAAATACGAAACATCAACACCAGACTACACCAAACTGGGGCTATAATACTGACTACGAATCTGACTCAATATTATACAATAAGGAGTAAATAAATGTGAACTAGTACACCTCCAACAGAATAAAATAAAATGATGTTAAACGTATTTATTTGATTACTTATCAAAGAGCTAGATACATATTATTATGCATAAGCTGTACAGTTTGTGCAAATTATAGAAATATCAGATAGCGAACTACACCAATCTTGGGCTGTAACGAGGACCTCAAATCTGACTCAGTATTATACAAGGAGTGAATAAATATCAAACTAGTACATCTCCAATAGAATAAAATAAAATGATGTTAAACGTATTTATTTGATTACTTATCAAACAGCTAGATACATATTATTATGCATAAGCTGTACAGTTTGTACAAATTATAGAAATATTAAACAGCATGCATCAACACCAAACTACACCAAACTATAATACGAGCCTCGAATCTGACTCGATATTATACAGCAAATTATACATAAAGATTAAAATGATCGTTAATAAATGAATTGAACTGGTAGAATGAACTAAACGATATCAGTCTATAAAGAGGTTGTTTTCAAAGACGTTGGTTGGCACGAGAGCAGAAAATCGTGAAGCCTTTTATGGTCGATACGGGGAACCTACTTTCGCGCGACGAACGCCATCGAGGTCTTTAGCGCGAGCGAAATTTACGTAACAATGTAATTTCATTTCGCGCGCAGCCGAAAGCACTATTTTACACGGGTGTCGGTCCTATTATATATTCATGCGATATTTCGCATACATCGTATCCCACGGCAGACGCCGCGCGTCGACGTCGACTTTATTTCCTGCGAAAAGTGACTGAAGGACGTGACTCGGCGCGAACGTTCTGTCATAACTTTTTAATACCTACTGAAGGTGGACGACTTTATCGTAAGCTGCAGGATATTAGGAGCGTGGCTTTAAAAGACGAATAATATCGGGTATCGTCGAATACCATCGGCCTGGTCCTTGTGTCCAGGCCCGTGTGCACGCTCGGGTAGACTTCCAACAGGAAGTAGTTAAATGTTACCGGTGTCAGGGCACGGCCTTTGTGCGGAGAGAGTGCTCGGGCTTCGCGGAGTTAGCTGACTGGCAGAGTACTATAAATTACATAAATGAAGTAAGCCCCTTCCTCACTCAAACGGACGTCTTGCCAAGTTTATAACTTAATCACTCGTGCTTTTCATGGAGGCGGAGAAGCTAAAGGGTCCAGGGGCGAGTAGATAGTGTAAGTTCCAGGAGGAAGAAGGTGCCGGCGTAGGGAAGAGGGCGACGCGGAAGTAAGAGGAACGCCGCGGCCAAAGAATTGAATAAGGGAGACGAAACGAAGAAACAAGTCCGGATAATTGAATCCGAACGCATTTTACTTTACTGTTTTACTACCGTCGTTGCCCCTTTACGACGGCGTTCTGTTATTTGGCTGACGACTGCGGAATATTAGTGACGAAACGTGGACGAGCAAATTCTTGAGGGTGCACGGAATAGACGACCTGGAACTTAATCGACCTGGGTTTTTGGAATATTATCTACCGGGATTCCTGGGTTATTAAGTTGCTCAAAAGACTTTGTAGGCCTTATTTATTTAGTTATTACTTATTTAGTTAGTTAAAAACTTGTTTTTATAGTCGTGATAGAGAGCAGAGCTTACAAGATGAGCAATATAAATTGCAAACCTGATTTTTGAACGTAGATATTTGAGACTCATAATTAGAATCAGTTGCAATCTAATATATTCGATTATCCTTATGGGCACTCTGGACGAGATGAATATTTTACAGAATACTAAAAAGGGATATATATTCATTTATCATTTTCAACCTCTCGACTGAAAGAAGGCTTGCATTAATTCCCACCTTTTTTTTATATCTACAAATCAATCTTTTACTAATTTAAACTTGCACGGAGTCGTAGGGAAAAGGGTTAACGTTCCGATTCGCGCGTCATAAATAAACAGAAAATGTAAATCGAGATCGATCGACGCTAATTACGCGAACAAACTGGTCGAAAACGTCCGCGTCGACGGGGGTGCCCCCCGGCTCTTCTAATGTAATTTAATCCGGCGCACTCGTTCCATTTCCGGTGTAAAATTTAAGAGCACGGAAGGGCAGAGGGGGAGGGGGAGGGGGAAGGGATGAATGCTCGAAGAATCGCGAGAGCTGTCGACTCGCATTCGACTCCGGTATCCATCGGCTGTGTTTAATTACGAGTCACCCGGCGTAGTTTCGCTCTCAGACTGCTTCAGCACGGAAGCACTAACTCCTGGTTATCTTAAGCGACATCGCGCACTGGATTCGTATAACTCGCGCCCGGCCGGATAACTTGAGCCTGAATTACTACACCGCGCTGGAGACAGCGCAGCGGGACGAAGGTTGACGAAGAACGGAGGGGGAGGGGGGCAGGGGGCGAGATTAAAATCACCTGGAGACCAATGCAAAGTTTTTAATAACCCTTGATGCTTGATTAAGTTATGACTCTTCGCCGGCTCGTCGCTCCTCTTTCTCTTGTTCGTCTTCGGGCGAAATAAATTTCGAGCAGAAATGCTTAGACCGCGCTCGAGTGAAACGGAGGGGGAGGGGGGGGGGGGCAAGGCACGAAGAGGGTGACCGGGAAGGAAGCAGAACTCGTCCGACTCTGCTGAATTAATGGAAGATCCGGCGGGATAGTTATCTCCGCGGGAGAACGCATGGAAGTTACGTTAACTTGGACGTTTTTAAGCTCGAAGAATTACGGCGAATAAAGGGCGTTCGTCGGAACTCGGCAACGTATTTAAAGCGTCGGTTTAAGATTCATTCGAATCCGGTAACTTCTGCTAGCGTTAACTGAGGATCCTGCTTATTAAAGAATAGTTTACGCAACGATGTTCCGCCGTAGGAATTTATTAACGCAGTGGAGCCCTGTATAACAGGGAAACAAATAAATTCGTGCGAGCTACGGAATTTCATTACGGTGTGGCCAGACTGGCTTAGAAACGTTAAAAAGACATTTTTCTCTTGGACGCTGTCGATTGTAGCTTTTCTTCAGCTTTGCGCATTTATTCAAGAGAGAAGAAGGTTTCTTACACGCTGGTATTATTTACATTTTATCAATTCAAAATATGAAAATTATTATGAAGAGAATATTGAAATTTCTTGAGACGACCGTGTGTAACGTTTAACTTACCACGGAAGTTACAAAATTTCAATGTAGTTTGTAAATTTTTTCTATGAAATTATAGTACTATGTATGCACATTTAGACTATAATTATTCAATATTTTTGTACTGATCTTTAAAATCCACGCTTTAAGAAAAGGTATGCGTCATAAAAGAGAAATATATCTTATGAATAAACTTCAAAACACAACACTCTATACGTATGATGCAAACATTAGGTGTACGTTGCTTCGTAAAAGTAAAAAAGAAAGACTGGTCATTTGACCGGTCATAGTAAGAATGAGGATACAGGGTGCTCTGCTACCCCTGGGAAAAATTTTAATGGGAGATTCTAGAGGCCAATATAAGACCAAAATCAAGAACATCAATTTCTTGTTTGAAGCTTCGTTAAAAAGTTATTAAAAAATTACATTAAAAAATTTCAAATCATTCTGGAAAAATTATTTTCAGTTGCGGGGGTCAATTACAATCAATTTTGGCAAATAGACCTAACCCCGAAATCCTACGCACTTTCGAGAAAAAAATTCGAGTAGGTGTGAAATTTTTTGGCAAAATTAAAAAATTTCAAATCGTTTCAAAAAAATTATTTGACTCCAAGAGTCAATTACAACTATTTTTAGTTAATACACATACCTCGAAATCCTACGTACTTTCGAGAAAAAAATTCCTTACCGAAAATATAATGTCTAATCATACCGTTGATATGTTCTACTGAAATTTCGTGCAAAAAGCAAACAACGCATATTTTGGTGAAGAATATGTAGAAATTCTTAAAATATTCGTAAAGTTGATCCTTAACCCCGTAAAGTAACGAAAACCCCAAAAAGTGGTCCAATTTTCAAACAACCATAACTCCTACAATATTGAATATATTTCAATAAAATGTTGGGAGCAAGTACAGCTCATGGATACCTACAAAAAAGTATTAAACAACTTTTCCGTACAGCGACAAACAAAATTATTAAAAATAGTAAATGAATTTTTAAGAAACCGACGGAGGTCAGGTGCCTAAATTTTTCGGTGAAAAAAAAATTTTCGAATCAATATAAAAAAATTATTTTCGGTTGTGGGGATCAATTACAATCATGTTTGGTGAATAGACATACCCTCCAAATCCTACGCACTTTCGAGAAAAAAATTCATTACCGAAAATATGATGTGAGGCCAGAAATGTTTCATTAATACCCTAATTTATAGGAACTTAGTTTTTAGCAGTATAAGCAATAGATAAAATTGAACACCGTGAAAGATTCACAAGAGCTTGTACAATAAATTAACCTGTTGCCAGACTCTAGTAATTTAGTAAGAGCTTTCGTATCCGAAGTAGTTCGCGTTGTTTCATTTACATCGCCATCGAATGTTTTGATTTCGTAATAAATCAATTCGAGCGGAACCGATGGCGGATTAATACACGACACCTGTTCTTTCTGTTTCAGGCTTTGGCTTCGTCACGTTTCAAAGCGAGGACGTGGTGGACAAAGTCTGCGAGATTCATTTCCACGAAATCAACAACAAAATGGTGAGTCGCCAACCGGGCAACAAAGCCTGTTTGTCGAATGAAGAGAGCACTCTCTCTCCCCACTACGTGCCCGCAGAGGTGGTATCAAACGGTATTTGCCTTCCGCTATCCGTCTGCGGATACGGCGTCGAGTGGAATTAATTTTCCGTATAATTGAGAAGGGCTGCCGTGGTTATTTGCATTTGACACGCACGCACGTGAACACACGTACGCGCGTCCACAGGCGAGTAGATCATACACGGAAGACGAAAAGCAGGTTCTGGAAAGCCCGTCATAGTGGAGATCGCGCAGGTCCTACGGTAATAGACAGTTCTGTTTGTCGTCTACTCCCACCAAAATTCCGCTGACGTCGATCAAGGATTTACCGGATGCCACTTCTCGTTACCCATAAATCCATCGCCTAGACGCTCCTGATTCTGTCAATAATCTTCGAAAACCCCTGTAAGGCATTAGCCACTTACTGGATGAAACAGCCTTCTGCTGAGAATGACTAGATTGCATTAGAAGATTACTCTGATTAATTATCATCGGATCGCCCTTCATTACGCGTGCCAAAACACAGATACAAATAGATTTGTAGCGGAGATGTTGGTCATGGGATTTCTATATCTATTGCATTTCTTTCTATGTTAGACATTTCTTGTTAAAACGGTTGACCTTGTGCAGAGATGCTATAATACTACGGTTCCTATGCACGTCGTCCCGTCCCCATTTCCACTTTCACGAATCGAAGTCTTAGAAACCAAGTACCCGGAAAATCGACTAATAACTGATTAACGGATTAACCGGTTAGTATTCGAGTATACGGATAGAACAGTTACGCTCGATACACGTGCATTAATCGATTGCACGTCGAGAAGAGAATCTAAATTACGTGTTACCGAATATTCTGACAAAGCTCGTAATTCGTGTTGACATACTTGATTCTCAACGAGGTTAACGCGATAAATTATTAATACTGGCGGTATTTGTTAATAGTAGATACTTTAATAACTATTAAAAAACCAAATAATATTTCAACTCTTTCGATCCCTTGCTTCTAGATTTTCTTGAAAATATTAAATAGAATATTTACTAAATATTTACTGCTTGTACAAAACTAGTATGGCATAGTATTGTTATTTGTTAATGTCTCTGTATCGCTTTATATTATTACTATAGATGGATGAAACTGGCCTTTTAAGAGAAACAAGTTTAAGTAGCTTTGAATGGGCAGCTGAATTTAATTCGATTAGAATTTCGTTCTAGGAAATCTGTCTGGACCAGTTGATTGCCATTTGACGTTAATATGTATACATTCTTGTATAACTGAATATTAGACGCCTAAACGGTTACGTGTTGAAATCTATCAAATCAACGTTGTCCACGACAAACTGACTAATATCCCCCGTTGTGTTCTCTATTACTATAAACACTAATCCCAAATAATAAATGGGCTTCACAGTAATGTTTGCCTGAACCAAATCGTCCCATGTTCCATGTTTGTCGATTTTTAAATTTTTGGAAAGGTCAAATCCACTGTGTTCTATGTATTATAAATCCCATTCAGTGATTTAACAGCGCGACAACTAGAATCCTTTCCAGAAGGTAAAAATGAATGTCCTTCTAATGTACACTCAGAGACAATAGGTCTAGGTGAAGAAGAATAGTCTCTGAACGATTCAAACTCTAGAGGGTTAAAAGCTTAGATCAGACGATGTAACAAAACATACGTTTCAAAAAATCTAATCTGTACCTAAATTACACGAGTCACACGAATCCCTATAAAATGCCAATAAATTATACAACGTTTAAATTTTATAGTATGTTATAAATCCAAGGAATAAATTATTAATTATTAAATGCGTACCATTGCGTTTTGGAAATGAATTCGATACGTGTAACCTATATGCGACAACTTGCGTGATTCACTATGAAATATTAATGTTCTCTCGCTGATGCAGATTTCATAGTTATTATTAGTTAATAATTTATTCCTTGGATTCATAACGCGTATTTTAATTAAAATATCCTGATACCATGGGCAGAACATTGATATTGCATAGCAATTCGTGCGACACGTTAAATATACACGTTGCGTATGTAGGTTGATCGCGTTGAAATTAAGTGTTTCGAAACGATCAAGTCGTCGTATCGCACGATTGACAGTATAGTGGTTACACTCTTCTACGTTGTGCATACCGCGGTAAGACCAATCGGCATATCGATAATTAGAAGCAGGACATACATTTGACGTACCGTATTCTCGTAAAACAGAACTAATTAAGGTAATTATTTACCACGTTAACGATGTCATCGACTACAATGGCCTTTAAGTATGCCGAAGAGGGCAGGTTACTGCGTAGTCTCAACCAATAGTCAAGAGTCTCAGAGCCTCAACTGAAAAGTTGGCATTTGGATTGAAGGACTGTGACGTCCATAACGAGAAATTTATAATAAAATCAATCAATTTTTCATGTACCAATCTTTTAGTTCAACATATCTAGATTCTCTTTTATTCTTGCCAAGACTTCCAATTAGTAGAATGAGATCTATTTATCTATAGAGTGTTATAACGTGTATTAGAAGACGCGATTGTATTCTATGATGTAGACTTTAAACACTTATGGCTTGATAACTAACAGTGAGAGACCATTAGTTTTGTCAGTAGAATATTTGTAAATCTATCTTCTTTAGTGTGTATACTTCAAGGTTTGTGAAATCGGTGAGGACGTTAATATTGTAAATTACCTGAATTAATGCCGCACAGTATACTGTGCATCCGCCAGATGTTGACTATGTACGGGAATGCGGGTTCAATTGATGTCTAAGTACCTATTCTAGTTCAGAGTCTAATAATTTCACCTTCCATAATACGCATTGTCGCTGTTGATCGAAATGATCAGTGGTATGTGTTAGGGAGAACCTATAGGTGGGGGACTATGAAAACGTCAAAGGTGGGGTCAGGGAAGTACTTGCTTCGCTTGACCCTTGTGCCATCTGACTAGTCATATTCTTGCAGTCACAGAGTACTTACACGAATCATACGCAAAAAGAACATTAGAGGAAGATAAATTTGTATGTTGGGCTTCAATAGTGGACAATATTGGGTCAGAGTTGGGCACATTTTAATCACAAACAACCAAGAGTTCGTTCAAATATCATCTAACTCTGCAGGAAAACAGAAAACCAAAAAATCAGGTGATCTGTTTATTGTGCTTACGATCTCAAAGGTTCTTTTAAACCGAGAAAAACTAGTTTACGAGTGACTCTGACTTCTTTGTTCGTTATTCGTGTATGAAATTTGCCCAACGAGACATTCGAGGCTCTCACAGCTTCAGTTCTGACAGTTGATACTGATCGAGTATTCTAGCGTTCACAGTATGTCCAACGACGAATAGTGTCGTTTCAGGTCTAAAGTTACCTACTGTGGAAAGCTCGTCCAGTATCGACTGTCAGAATTTGTTCGACTCTATACCGGGTATGCTGAAGGTCACTACTGACGATCCGTTTAAATTTCAAGGTCGAGTGCAAGAAAGCACAGCCGAAGGAAGTGATGCTCCCGGCGAACCTGGCGAAGACGCGAGCGGCCAACAGAGGCACATACGGTGAGTTGGTGATGGTCGCGACACCCACCCCCACCACCTATCGTTACGCGCCGTATCCCCTCCCAACGGCCGCTGCCGCGGCTGCACATGCAGCTGCAGCAGCCTCCGCTGGAACTCCCCACCACCACTTGCTCGCCCCGATAGTCGCTACCGCCGCACCAAACGCGGCCGCTACCTACCAATACGCCACCGGCGCAACCGCGCCTGCGGCTGCAGCTGCGGCCACCACCGCGGCCGTCTACGACGTCAAGAGGGCGCTCGCAGCAGCGGCTGCGGCCGCGGCCGCGGCCTCATACAGGCCTCATCCGGTCGCAGCCGCAGCTGCCTCACGGGCCGCCACTCTCACTTACTCCATGAGCGATCTGTTAGGCGTGCAGGGTCTCGACATGGGTGCCGTTTACCATCCGATTCCTACTATCGGTCTATGACCGACGATACTCACGCCCCTCTCGCGGCCCCAGTAGTATGGACGCGCGACAGGGGTACCAATTTCGCGTATCGGCTGCCTATTAACACAGGAGAACTGGGAAAAAGTGCCCCTGAGTTAAATCCAGATTTATAGAATTTTTTGGAAAGGTTATTCCACCGTTGGTCTGATAGCAGTATTACGTTTATTTCTCACGCGTCGTATCGCTCGGGGGCGTTCTTTATAGACACTTGCAGTACAGATACTCGCTTCAAATACATTTTGTAGTGATATTTTCAATTTGATATTTTGAAGTAGGAATTGTTTGATAGTTCTTGCATCGTTGTTTTTCTTTTAAAGGGATTTTCATTTTTGGTAGCAGAAAAATATTGAAAAATGTAAGAGGCCCTTTCTGAAGGTCTGTTTTTCAAGAAAGCTGACACTTTTAATTAACCCGTACGAAAATTAATTAAAGTTGGCTGTGTGTAATGTTAAAATGAATGGTTTTATAGAAGTCCAATCACTCTTTTTCATGTATTTTCTAACGAAAGATATAATTGCTCCTATTTCAAATATTCGTTGCCCGTTAGATCGTCAATTAATTGTCTATAAATTCTAATTTAAAGCAAACAAAAGAAGCAAATTTCAATTTATTTTGCTGTTATTTTTTAATTTCAGAACAGTCCAATTTATTCATTTTGCAGACCAATTTACGAAAAATGAGACTCTTTAAAATTAATAATATAACCGTTAACTGAATTCAACGCTGCGTCGAAATCTTGGTACGAGAAACTATACATGCAATTATTATATAATACATATTACAAGTTCTCAAGCAAGAATTAATGATAACCCTCTGCAAAGGACAGTCATCATAATCAATAACTGAAATTTCTTTCTGTCGATATTATTTGCTCTTAGAAACGTTCAAATTGTGGCCATTCATTGAAAACCAAAAAACAAATATTTTTTCATCACAGTACGATGGGTTTGGGTTAATTGATATTCTACCGTATCTATTACCGTCCAATTAAATAAATAACCGATTGTACAATTCATCGATATTATGATATTTATTAAATATACCCGGCAAATGGACGCTACTTCTTTGTTGATATAAATGAATAAAAATTTCGCGTTTCACGAATTATTTTAGGAAGTTCGCGTCTCTCTGGCAATAGTTGCCAATGCTTGTTATATTCTTCCAGCGTCCTGAATTTAAAATTAATTTGTTGAACGTTATTATTTATCTAAGCGAACAATTTCAATGGTGTTGTTTTTTAATCTTATTATATAACAGTGGCAGATTGTAGTCGCTTGGTTTCAATACCGTAAGACTGAGTCAGTATTCGATGCATCGATGCAGCGTTAATTTCAATTAATTTCCCTCGGATTAATTCAAATGTGTCAGTTTTTTAAAAAAATTATCCTATAAAACTAGGAAAAATAATTCAACGAACATAGAAGTGCCGTGATTGCAAAACATCAAAGCGAGTAACTGTACTTTTGCTGTCCTTTGTTGCGTAGACTTATCGGTTTGGACGTTGGTGTAGGTGGAACGTAGAACACGCAGGAATAGGAGCGTAGATTTTTATTTTTGGTACCAACTATATGGAAAATTCGTGCCAAAGAACGGTACAAATTCGGTAGCGTAGTTAGTAGTGTCTTCGTTAGACGAAAGTTTGACAAATCAATGCAAATGGTGGGCTGAAATTTTGTTGAATTGAACTTGAATGGTATCCCGTTTTTATTAATATCGTTTCTAAGTAAAAGAATTGTTTTTACGTCGCCGTGTCTTTACTTAACGATACACAGTTTTTTTAAGCGGGATACCGTGTGCCTTTTTACGGTGCACGAATACATTCCTGAAGTAGGACTTGTTGTCGCCTTCGTTTTCCAGAAAGTATTAGTATTAATATTCCATTGCTGTTGATTTCCCACCAGGCGTAGAAGCAGATCAAAGACATATCGAAAAGTGCAATAACGTATAGACTAGACGGAACCATTCCTTTTATTCCGTAGATTTGAGTGTGGGGAACGAGGAAATTCTCGCGAGACTGCTCGAGAAGCTCAGTTCGGTAATACTGTGATCGTAGTGAGAGAAAAAAAGATGAGAAAAAGTATTAAACCGCGTAGTGGATCATAGGTCTGTTCGACAGAACACGGTTAGTCACCTATGGGGCCTCATTTGTCTCGTAGCCAAAGAGTAGGTATTATAGCAACGAAACAAACGCATCGCAAAAGACTGGTAGTGTTTTCGTAGTCGATTAGCAAGGCAAATAGTAGGACAATAAGAAGAAGTGTTCAAATTTTCGAAAAGATACGCAAACGGGTTCGTTTCGGTGAGCAACGAGCAGGTTATCGATATATATATATCGAATGTCCCTTCTCTCCGATAAACGCGTTTAATTTCGTTCTCTCGTTAATTGGAACCTCCGATTACCAATGAAATCGAATTCAGAATAATTGCCAATAATTACACCGATGACGTTCGATTCGGAATAGGTCGACAGTCCATCCAGTTCTATTGAAACGTCACCAAAGAAAATTTCTCGAATTAACAGTATCGGCGTTAATTTATTGTAGACGTTTCAATGTTCTCTAAAAAATCATTTTCTCGATGCACGAAGGCAAGTCGAAGGTGTAATTAGCTTAACACTTTATGTTTATCAAATGATTTATTTATCCTCTATTGCATGTTTCAACGTTCAGACTATTTGCCTGCTGCAAGGCATAAATGAACATTTTTCTGAGGAGAGAAGGGGACGAAGTGTGGAAATAGGAGGGAAGAAAGAGTCGGTGGCAAGATGTCGGGTGTCTAGATACCTTTCGAGAGAACGAAGAAGATACAAATTCCTGCCTCGAACGACTCGCGGTCGCGACAACACGTCAATTTACACGTAGATTCTAGACAAGCTCGTAGAAACTTGAACGAGAAGCTTTAAGGTAGAAAAGTTGCCGTTCGAGGTGCCGAGGCGTCGAATTCGAACGGTAATCGGGAAGGGTCTCGAGGCTTCGATCGTCGTCGACATTCTATTTTCCGCGAACGCGAGGGTCGTTCGCTCGATTTCGTGAGCGCGGGGGCGCCCGTTGTCGAGATCGCAGATTGCGAGAATCTCGTCGATGGAAGAAGGGAGAAGACGAAAGGAAAAGGATATATATTTATTCCCAGGTAGCGGCACGCCGTGTATTGTTCCGTGAAGGAGGTGAATTTCTGATTTGCGCGCGACGATTTGTCGCCAGGCATAAATAACAACGCGAATACGTGAATGGTGAAGGCGGATAGCACGTCGGGAGCGCGCGGCAAATGGTCGGCGATAAGTATTTCTCATTCGTCGCGCCTTTCAGAGTATTTTTCGCAATGAATTTCATGAAATTTCATAATGTCGAGAAAACTAAAGAAACCCGCTCCAATACCGTGTACACGTAAAAAAAAATGGAGAGGGACGCGCGAGGTCGGATCTATCTATATGTATATAAATCCGCACGCGAATCTATATACATATACATACACACGCATATAATTAACGTGCATAATTATATGGATATACTGAAACGGAGAAAGGGATTAAAAAAGAAAGAAAAAAAGACGAAAGAAAAAATAAAACTGAATCCATTTTTAGATAACGGCAGACTATATACATATTATATATTGTTTTGTATCTATGTATTTGGTAAACGTCATATAGTATTTGATATTGATATCGATATATTTTGTGAGAGGCGCATTAAAACCTTCTAGTTTTTGTAATAGACCTTACCAGATATACATACCGAAGCATATCTATATCTCTATCTTATACATATCTAGGTAATTAGGTAAAACTTTATGTTGGTACAGACCTTAGTTTATTTAATGACATTTTTTAGGTGATCTAGGTTCGAATTAGTTAGAGCGAATAATTTTTGACGAATTACTATACTATGTATACGTTCCTATCATTGAGACTACTAGTTAACTATAGCTTTTTGGGAAGTCACTATGATACCGTTAGTTTAGATATATACTTTAGGTGTTTCTTCGTGGAGGATCTCGAGCCTCTCGTTTTCCGATCGTCGCCAAATTCGTCTCTCGTTCGAGAATCTGTACAAATTAATATCGATTTCCCGCGAGAAAACATATTTCGAGTCGCGAAAAACAGCCAGAGAGAGAGAAAAAAAAAGGAGAAACGTAGCGTTTTCCACGAAGAATGCATCCTATCAGCGGCTTCAAAGAGACCTATTACAATGTACCTATTACTTAACAAGCTACGTTACATAGTATGTTTATATTACGTTACACGTAATATTATACCTCTCTATAGGGTATATACTAAATATATGTCGTGCGTATACCCGTCTATACCTTATACCCTATACCCCTCGGTAAATACCCCCCCCCCCCCAACTACCTATTACTCGTTATATAGTATTTAACTCTTCTAAGCTATATAGCATCATTTACCTTAATAATAATGCGTGAGACGTGTGTCCTAGAAAGTACGTACTTTGCCCGAGAGGCTCAACAGTGTCAGTTTCGTAAGTAGACCAGATCTTAACATGCGGTTACCTTTCTGTTCACCTTTGTAATGCTTTGTTGGGCCGGATTTTGGTTGTACGGGGAACGTAGCGTTGCGCATAGACAACAACAACAACAACAACGACAGCATAGAAAAAGAACAAAAATATATACTCGGACGAAATGTGCGCCTACGTCGCAGAATTGGCGGTCGCAGCGCAAGTACACGAACCGGAACGATACAAAAAAAAAACAAAAAAATGAAAAAGGATTAAAGAAAAAAAAAAAGAAGTATTTGCGTTTCTTGGCAAATGTTTTTTCGCAACATTCTCTTTCTCTCTCTTCGGAAACATCCAGCGAGGAAGGATCAAAGAAATAGCCGTAAAATTCCGATAGAGTAACTCAATGGGATTCCACGTTGCCAAAGCTATCGATGTGACGTAAATGTTAATCGAGCGGCAACTCGATCGTAAACTCGAGTGGAACGAGCTTTATACGCTCCTCGAAACTGTAAGAGACTATTAATGTTAATGTCGTACGTAAACGTCTGCTTTACGTGAAATCGATTTGTTGCATCTGAGAAAGTACACGTATATTATTATTATTATTATTATTATTATATGCATACATACACGAATTAGCTATAATGACGACTATACATATATACCTACACGTCGCAATATACACACTGCAAATATTTATATAAATGAATAAATATATATATATACACATAAATTATATATATACATATATATAAATATCTAACATAAAAATCTATTTACGTATTATACACGGAATCGATATCTGCCAATATGACAGTGAAATTAATGATATTTAAATAAACACAAGATAATGTTTGAAGCACATGCGAAGTTTTTCATTGTCGTTCGGACGGATTTTGGAAAGAGAGCAAAGTAGAAAAAAAAAAAACGAACTGAAAACGAAAACGATGTCACACGAATGATAAAAGTTGTTGCGTGCTTGACGTAATCAAAACCAGCCCGGTAGAAAGACATTAGGTACGGAATCACTAATACTATTAATATGTATCAGTGTATTTTAATGGCTAGAATAAATGCTCTTATACTTTTTCCATCTGCGTATATTGTGAGAGCAGCGTCGATATGGACACTAGAATAGTGAATCAGTAGTGTAGTAATTGTGGTCGGTGTTTTTTTTCAATATTGTATCGTCGATTTAAATGTGGTAGTGGTGTCGATAATGTGTCGCGTGCCTCGACGAACGAAGTACGATTATCATAAACATCGAGAGCATATGATAAACAAATTTTTGTCGATTCGTCCGATTTTGCAAATGAATATTCAAATGTCTTCCTCGCGATCGCAAGACACATTACCGGCCCTTAGTCGATATCTAATAAGCTACATAGTCAGCCTAGCAATTATTACTTAACGGTAAATGATTAACCAATACCTTGAAGGCTACAATAACCATAGATCATAGGAGGGTTTATTTTGTCGTAGATTGGAAACACCTCGGCCGCGCGTAGTTACTAGTACCTTGTCACAGAATTTAGTCGATGCGCTACATAGTCGATGCGATATACATCTATAAATAGTCAGAAACTTAGTTGTGTGGTCTTTTCAATTAGTATAAAATTATGAAATTTCATGGATGCCTTAATTTCTATCTTTCTATTCTACTGTTCTCCACACTATTTCTTCTTACTATGTTTTTCCTTTCTCTCTATCTAACCTAGAAGGCTTTTAATCCTGATTTCTTGTTTCGAACTTTGTTTTCACTTTTTATTTACCCTTCTCTCATTGTTTGAACCTAGTCATCCGTTACACACGAACCGTCTATTCCGACGAATTTCTGCAACGCTTTGCTTCATATTTAACTTGTCTCCATGTACATATCTTAATTGTCTACGCATACCTTGGCCTGCACGAAGAAAAATATTGTGCACAAAACTTTTATCGGACACGTGAAAAATTAAAAAAAAAAGAAGGAACGTTCGATACGTTTCTCTGTTCTTTTATTATCGTCGTTGCTTTCTATCGACGATATCCTTTCGTCTATTTCCAATCCACCCGATACTTTTCTTCGTGCTTAGTTGCAGAAATTTTTATTGAGACTTAAAAGATCATTGCACTAACCGATATAAAAAAAGTAAATGGAGGGAAAAGAATGATACGAATAAAAAAAGACAAAATTTTAACTGTTTTGATCAATCTGAACTCGGTATTAATGTGATCTGTTTTTCCTTATAGATTTTATGTGGTCCCTGGGAGCATTACCTGATGGTGAGTATAAAATATGCACGAACATGTACACCAAAACGACTCCGATGTCCAGTGACATGTCTACCGTTTCTTAACACGTTTGACGTAAGACCATCGTTGCAATATTCACGAGCCGATCAATCACAAAGGATCCGGAAATATCGTGTTTGTTACTTACGTTGTTAGTTCGAGTCACCGGGCTCGTGCATTATTAACACGCCACCGGGGCTGTCTAGTCGTTTTATATGTTAACCGTGCAAATATTCGTCAATTCGAAGATACATTCGTTCGGTAACGCAATTATTTGTCCAATACCTAAATTGTCACGCGCTCTTTGACATCGCGCGAGAGGAATACGTAAATTGCATTGAAAGCACGAATTGCGTCGAAATTAAATTAAAATATTAAAAGCAAACGTGCACGGATTATTGACTATGCAAATCACGGGGATGATAATTTTATCGTGCACTTAATTGAAAATATTCTAATTAATATTACGGCGTGTAACCGAACAATATTTAATATATCAAATTTTATACAAAAATATTTTTTTAATTTTTTTTAATTCTATTATATATTGCTTTATTGTACGTTCGAAAATTTTTAATTTTGCACTGAAATTACGAGGTGATCGAACTTTGTTTAAAAGAATTTTTAAAGGAACTATTTATATTTCTTTATACGACAATTGTAGATTTCGAATACAGTCGAATCTGTAGAATGTAATAGATAAAATACTTATTCTTTGTTCATAGCTTCAAAAATTATTGAAACTGTAAAAGGATTACATAGTATCGTGTAATTCGTGGTATTGGGAAAAGGACGATTTTTTTGTACAAGAATAAATTAAAATGTTAGGATGAAATTTTTCTATACGAGGTTTTATGAATTAGTAATTACGGGTGCACCTGTTTCGAGCCTCGACTAAATAGATTTTAATATAGAGCTCTGTATTTATATTAAAATTACATTAAAGAAGTGATTTACGCTAAAGTTAGTACAAATCTCCTGATATTCAAAATCATAATGTTTTCGTGTAACTAACAATTTATTACATTAGTTTGTATTTAAACATCTCTAATAAAACAATCAGAGTAACATAACATCAAAATACTAAAGAGTTGAAGAGAATGTTTCCAAATAGAATTCAAAATTAGTGTGAGAATGTTTATATCTTCAAAAGTAATAATTAGATTGTGGATCTTTGTGCAAATTTATATTTTTATTGATAGAATTAATGAAATGGGAACTTCGTAGAGGGTTGTCTCGACCTCTGAATAAAATAATTCATATTTCTTATATTTTTGCATGTTAAGTAAATTCTACAATTTTTCGAGAATTAAAATTACCCATAATTGGATAAACATCATATGGGAGTAAGAGTCATGTAAATAGAGAATATAAAAAAACAATTGTCTATACTTAAATGCACTTGATTAACACTAACAAAAGGATGCAATCTATCCTGTAATAATATCTATTTAATGATTAAAAATGTTCTTTTGGTTGTAAAAAAAATGTTACATATACGAATGAAGGAGAAAAATTATACAATGATATATTTAATAGCATTTGCACCACGATGATTTCGATGAAATACATACTACGTACGGATGAGAAGTTGACTAGACTGATCTGTTATAGTATAGACTACTTCCTGGGCGACTAGAAAGAAGATTGCATTGCACGTTTGCGAGAAGTTGGCTAGCGGGACGGCACAGGGGTCAGGGGAATACTTTGCTTGCTCCACCCACTTTCATCGTACCACCAATCAGACCCACATTGCTTTCGCTAGCCAACATCTCGCGAACGCACTGTACTATAAACAGAGTCAAACCAGCTAATCAACTTCACATATCTGCACAGTACATTACATAACTGCAATTATTTATATTCGTACAATTATCAATTGATTATATATTCAATATTTCACACATTGCAACTCTGTAGCTTTCATCATCTTATAGAAGCACGTCAAAATAGAAAGGGACACGTGAAATTGCAAACTCATATGTAACAATTTTATCTCTCACTTTTAATTTATTTTTGAAATACCCCCTTGCCTCACCACGAATTACAAGACATTCTGTAGATAGACAAAGTTGCCCTCGATACATGACGATATTAACCCCTTCCCGTACTTTAACGAGTCTGACTCGTGATGATTTTGGCCCAAACATGAATATCACGCGCCTGACTCGCGAACAGAAAGTCGACCCAAAAGTAAACATTACGAGCCAGGCTCACGGACCGCAAATGACGAGTTAATTCCTATCAGTACGCCACGAGAGTCGGTCACGATTCTTATAATCTCTGTTACAAAGCAGTTTATCATCAGTCTAGTCTATTTATTGCGCGTTGACGCCTACCGTTTGGACCCGGATTTCGAGCTAAATGACACGGGAAGTGGTTAATACAAACTAGCAATGCATATTATAGCCCTAGAAACGTCGGAGTAAGCCCGAACCAAGAGGAAGAAACAGAATTTAACAGCTTGTTTTGGTCTGTTCGCAGGTTTCCCAGCGGCGTACGCGGCATACGCGGCAGGCCGTGGCTATTCTGGGTACCCTAGTTTCGGACTGCCCTACCCGACAGGTAACCACCTTAGCCTTAACCACCTTAACCACCATAATGCGGCCCACATCGCGCCCTTGAACCTGAATTTGAACCTCATACAGGCGCAGCCTGCCCCCCATCATAATCCGCCTACACCGACACCGCTCTTTTACCATCCCAATTTGGACCTCTACAACGCCATGCCTCTGTGAACTAACTTGTTATAATTAATAACAATTCGACTCGAGCTATGCGCACACTCTAACCCATTGCTACACCGCTAACTGTGCTCTCTCGCTGTCGCTGACGTCTACCGATGTCGTCGATCGATCCGAATCGACCGTGTACGCGTGGGTGTCGGGCGAACTGGTCGAGCCTCGGCTGATATCAGCCGAAGCCAGGCTGGTTCGAAGGAGAGGGTTCGCGTCGAGGATCTACGTTGCACCTCCCGGAGCCTTTGTCTCGAGAACCGGGTTCCCCCGGCCGAAACTCGGCGCGAACAAGGGCTCCGCGCGGCCAGGAACTTTCCGAGACGCGCATTACCCGGCAAACTAGCGCCCGATTATCCCAGGGTTCGTGCTCCTTCGAAACCACCCTCCGCGCGACGAGACGCGAGATCGAACGCGTACCATTTTTTCGCGTTCCGCCGCCCCCATCCGCGTCGAGTCGCATCTAGATAAATCTTTTGCATCGGGGCGAGCGGAGCGCGTCGACGTGGCTGGGAATCTATTTTTTTTTTGGCCAACGACGACTCGTTCCTCGGGAACACGGTCCCCGGTGCGCCTTACGTCCTCCGAAAGTGGGGGACAGTGTACATTATTGGGCCAAGCTTGCTCCGTGATCCGACGATCAACGACTTCCGCCGTGGAAGTTTCGATCGACGAACCGCCAACACCGAGACGCTCGATACGAAGGAGCGGTGAACATTGTACAAAATCGCTATAAATTATCGTATCGGTACAATCTTGTCGAGTTAAGATTTAAGATAGCGGGTAAGGAGGTTTTCGACTCTTAGGGAACTGCCCCGTTCCGTATCTGATCGACGAGACGATCGAGGAACGATCGAGGTACGATCGATTCCGACCGCGCGTGTCCATCGACGTTTACGAATTCGCGAGCAAATTATCGCTCGAATGGGATTCCTTTATCGATGGCGGTAGTATCGTAAATTCGACGGGTTCGCAATATCTCCGAAGAATTGTGTCGTTTTTATTCGATAGCGATAATCGGTTTTCGGGATTGCATAGCTTTTTTTTTACGATTAAATGGCGTTCGCAAAACCGCGAGGCCTTGTGTTTGGCGACTTACGGTAAATCGCACATTGTATAAACTCGTGTTATCTGGTGTTACTTTTTCTTATTTTCGTTCGTGTAAATATGCAAGATGAACTTGATAAGGGAAATGTATATTATTTAGTTTGATGGATTAAACGCGATACGATCTTGATTCTGTATTAATACAATTTTTCTGCCATCGGGTTGAGCCTGAAGGGAATCGTACAACCTCGTTGTTCGAGCCATGTCTTAATACAAAATTGAATTAATCTTATCGTATTTGCACAAAAGGAACGAATACTGTGCAATGCCCTTATTAAGTCACGCTTCAAATATGTTCGTCGTGTAATCGATGCATTAGAAACATTTACTGCGAAAACAAAATAGCAGGACGACTCATACATCTAACATCTTTATTTTTGTCCGTCCAGAAAAAATTGTATCATAAAATTAACGACGATGTCTGAATATATGTCACGTACTATACGAGAATTCGATTGACCCTAATGAATGTAGAAACTGTCCTTCTACAATGGACTTTATAATATTCTTCTACAGAAGTATCTCAAATTGAAATGTATAAATTTAAATATCCATATTAAATTGCGAAGTGAATCAGGAATATAGGATAATATAATTAAATTTCTCGGAAAAGTTAAAATTTCCCAACAGCTTCGGGAGTTGGTGCAATTTCAATCATCATAATCAAGTTTGATAATTTAAAAAGAATGGTAATAATGCAATTATTTAATTGGCGTAGAATTTTTAGGCAATATATCGTTTTTAATGCTCGCGTTTGCGCTGTGAATTATAACCGTAATACGATTTTCTATGCTTTTGCGAGGTTTCTATATACGCACAGCCTGCCGACGTAAAAACGTTGAAAAACTCAATTTACCAAACTAGGACAAGATAATGAGTGGTTGATGTATGGGAAAAGTTAGGTCGTTAAACCGACTCTGTATTTCTTAACTCTGCATTCAATAGCGGATTGCGTGCCTTCAACTATCAATAACAAAACACTCTGCTGTCATAGAATTTTCTTCGAAAGCATCGAGGCTGTGCGACGTAAAACGCTATGAAATTGTTCTCGCTAATCGATTAATCAATTTCAATTAAAGTCTTTCCTCGCGAGTCGTTAAAGCAATGTTTTCCAAATTAGGGCTGTTCAACAATCTAAGAATAGGGTACTTTAAACACGTTTCTATATTTAAAAAATTTCATCAGAATTTAAAAACACTATTCCATTTAATAAATGGGCACTTCCCTAAATTTTAGTTCAAGGAAATTATACAAACATGTTAACTTGAGTCTTCGAAATTCTTTAATTAAAGTGTAGTAACTGTCATTTATTTATTCATTTGCACAAGAATTTTATAAATATTTAGTTTGTCCAGATGCTTCTTTTAAATAATTCTTTCTATATTCAGTAAATAAAATAATCAATCGAAGTCAATGAAACTTCGTTAACGTAAACATAACAAAAATGTTTCGTATATAGATTAGTCCTAAGTTAAACGATCAAACTGTGATTGTTGTTCTATGAACAAAATTAATAATTATTTATATGACATTTATATATTATTTTTATTCATACTACACACTGTTACAGTTTAACCATTTAACTTGGAAATATCCTTCTTTAATGGTGGACCGGGGATATAAAAGCAATGGAAAAAATGTGTAATCATGCGCTGTATTTGATCTTGCTTTCGAGTTACAGCTACTTTTATGCTGCAATAATGTACATAGAGCTGCTTAAGTATATAGAAAGTGCTCGACATGGCCACGTTTAATTCGAATATACTCCTACAGTGAAATTAACAAGACTCGACGAAGTATTTTAACGCTAGCAATAGGTGTTGAGTAAACAATTATTATCAGTTGTTATAGGAAATAAAAATTCAGTGAATTCAAACCTAGGTCGAAATAGACATCTACTTTTAATACAACTTCTTTTAATAATTCATTCAATCGAGTACTCAAAAATTGACTAATTAATCTCCCATTAAGAGATCATCCCTCTGTGGAAGTTGCAAAATTTAGCAATTTTCATGAATTTTCTTAAATCAAATCCAACATTGTGATTCTTTTTTGTAGTTTATTTAACTATATTTTAGGTATACAATCATATTTTTTATACAGTTTTATGTAATTGTTTTTCACTGACGTAGATAATTGTAGTTCTCAAAGTGGTCCAAAACCGAAAAATTGAAAAGATTCCTAATCAATACATTTATCTCTATCATCCATGCAAAAATAAACGATTTATATTAAAAATTGGCAAAATGGTGAATGCTGAAAGTCAAAATTCTATTTTTTTTTTTTAGCTATGATACACTCAACATAAAAATATAATTCTAGTATCGACGAGAGCTAGTAATACGTGGAATAACCCATACGAATTTTAGAGCAATCGGTCATGTAGGTTAAAAAATTATTAGTAACTCGAGAACAAGATCAAATAAAACGTTTATACGAAGTTTTTTTTACTATTTCAATGCTCTCTGTCCACGATTAAAGTAGGTAGCACATACGGCGAAACGCTTTGTACATCTCGGGCGCGAAAGGAAGTTTGGAAAGCACTATGTCGGAGCATCGAATCCGATCGAGCAAGTTAACCCCCGACGAAAGAACTTTGCGCGCCGGCAAGCGAACGAAAATTAAATTAATTAAAGAAAAACCTCGATACGGAAACTCAGTTAGCGATTGAATTTGCGATCGTAAGCGGGTTGGAATTACGCGGACGTATTATGGCCCCGTTTGGAGTTCGCGCGAAGAGATCGGGTCGCCAACGGAACGGGGGCGCAGCTGATTTCGCGCAAGAACGGGAACCGTTTAAAGCTTCGGCCGCGCGAGTTTTCCCAAAGATACATTTAAATCCGGCAGTCTATTAAATCGATCGTAATTTAGGATTAATTGCGCGATCGCGGAACGGGGTAAAATGTCATTGTTAATATCAGGTAGGGGTAACGGGAGCGTGTATCGATTGCGAACGATAGGCGAGGGAACCGCGCCGCGGTTGACCCTGCACGCATAGATATACGTATATGCAACACATATACACTAGAGCAATTAATAGGAAACGTTTCGAAAATGAACGCATCCGTGGCTCGGTATCGACTGATCTAAATCGAAGCGGTTGATTGGAGGTAGTTGCGGGCAAACTTTTCGGGGTCAAGCGCCCTTCGCGTGGAATTCGAACTCGAAATGAAAATCCGCGGTCCATAACGGACGAAGAAAACCAAAATGGAGATCCGTCCTCTGTCCGTGTATCGGGACGGAAATTCACCGACGGAATCGTGCGCTTATTGTTCGCTTCGTTCGCGTCTTGAACGAATCCCAATAACTCTATCATCGATCATTCATCTTTAATTTCGTTTATTTCGGTTTCACGTTCATTAATTCGCGTCGTTAAATAAAAGGTAAACAGGTGGTACTAATCACGTCTGGGCTTTCGTAGGCGTAACACTAGTCTCAAAGAAGCTTCTTTTCGATCCCGTAACTTTACCCTTGCCCTCTGCTGTTCAGCCGTTGCTCTTACACGTCTTACTACAGCCCATTTGTTCCCTTCTCTTTCGTCCATTTCTGGCCATTTGTCTGTCTTGCTCGTCTCTCTTCGCGAACTGTCTCTTTCTCTTGTCTCTTTCTCTGTTCCACTTCCTTCTTTGCGCGCGTGCACCTTGAGTAGATGGTCCGAGAGAAAAAGTTTGAACTTGTTGGTCCCCTGCACTTGTGTACCTCCTCCCCCTAAGCTAGCACCGACGCTGCTCCTCTGTGTTAAGCATGGCACGAAGATAGCAAGGCGGTAAACACATAACGCCCAACGGTAGCGGACAAACTGCGACAGGTGTCCCGTGCACGTCGCCCGGACGTAAATTAGCGGCGAGAGAAAGGACGTGGACGTCGCGTGCGGACGATCCGTTTCCCTCGTCGACGTCGAATTCGACCGGGCCTCCGACATCTTCTCTTCTCTCGCGAGCACGTGCTTGGAACGATTCGCGATAGACGGGCGGAAAGAGAATTCATAAATAATGCATAATGTTTTTCGGACGTTGGCCTCCATCCCTCAGAACGAATCCCGGTGTCTTCCTTTCCTGTGGTGTTCCTGTTCCTGTAAACGTAACCGTATCCTTGCTTCCAGCCCTCCAGAGACACCGATGTCGATGCTTCCTCCAATTTCCCTACGCCGCCCGCTATTTAACGCATTTGAATAATCTTTGCCCCGGGAGGGGAGGACAGCAATCGCGCCTCCTCGTCTCTTTCGCTTCTCTCTTGTTGCGTATGGTTCACGAGGCATGGCGGTAGATGGAAAAGTGGATATCAGCCCACGATGATCGATCACCGTTAAACGAAAAACCCAAACCCGCCTTGAAAGTCGTCCGTACAACACCAATGTCCGAAAAACATTCGTTGGTTAGGCCACCCTCCGAATACGAAAGAGGGTTGGCCCGTTGCGCGCGAACGAATCTCCTCGAACGGTCGAGGATATTTCCACGGGAGTCGTTCGTATTTACATTCGACAGGAATTCTCTTTAGACCGTGCTGGAACCAGAAAACGTATTGTCTTGCTCGCTCGTATGACCGACGTTTGTTTCTGGAATCGATTCGTGAGGTGTCGTGTAGAGGTAATAACGTTATCAACAGGAAAAATTTAAGTGCGATTTAGCGAGATGTCTTGGAGTACGATTTCAAGTTCGGAAGGATTCGAACACCTTCTCTTTTAAATTTCTATAGTTTCATGCTTGATCCCTTGCTGACTAATTTGACGTCGTCCTTGTATTGTCTTTGAGATTTTGTTGATTTTTTCAGAAACAACGTGATATTAAATTCAATGTAGCCGTAGAGGAAAGAATCGTTATACGAGCCTCCGTTATCTGAACTGAGTACATTCTTTTAGAGTATACCTTTTGTGATTGAAATGTTTTTCCATAATGGTGAAAATTAATTTAGAAATATTGATAACATCAGCGTGATGCAATGACAGTTTATACATTGAAGAATAAAAGGAGAGACACAATTACTGGTATTGCGAATGATTTTAATAGGAATCATCCAAGTATTAATCGTATTAACACTAAACCTACCACGCTCGGCCAAATGATCGTTTTTAAAATTTCGTTTAGAGTTTCTAACATATAATATCATTTTAGCGACATTTAACTTCACGACCTTTCTTATATTAGATAATGTACAATAAATTTTTCAATATTTATAATTTTTTAAATTCTTCTATCTCCCTATTTGTTTTAGAATAGACTGACAACGAGTATTAAAAATAGTCAAACTTTAGATGCGTACAGTTTCGAAGCTACTGGTGTTTTATTAATAATTGAACCATTGTTAAAAATGGTAAGGCCTCCTCTTTAAAATGATTTTTGTTTTATGTCGATCCGACTTTCCGTTTTTGAGATATTTTAATTTATGTAAAAGGTAATTTCTAAAATTCCGCTCTCCGCCTTAGAAAAGGCTATTAACGCGCATTAAAAATACTAAAACTTTAATTACGTGCATTTTCGAAATTATTGGCATTTTCTCCATTATTGAGACAATGTTAGTGGCGGCAAAGCTTCCTCTTTAAAATGGCTTTTGGTTTTTGTCAATCCGACTTCCCGTTTCGGAGATATCGTAATTTATGTAAAAGGTAATGTTTCTAATTTGAACTATCTCTGTCTTCGTCTGACGCGTCGCGCCGGACCTCTCTTTCACGTACGTGACTCGTGACCGAGTGGTCGAGTGACCTAGCTACTACGAGCACGTGCCGGTCAACGACCTTAACAAGACCGTAGTAAGAATGTAAACAAACGTTTCGAATCCTTGTATCTCCGGAACTAGCCACCGCATCGACTTGAAACTAAAATCGCTATATCTCTGGAACTAATAAAGCTATCGACATGTTCGAACGTTCATTTTAAAGGGCATTTCATCCTCTATCCAATGACTCTAACAGCTACTATCATTTTTGCTGTCTTCTATGTTTATTTTCACATTTACTTTGACTCTGCATATCCAAAGACGTTTCAGCAATTCCTATTGATTATACGACTAATCTTGTATAAAACTGGATTATAAATTGTTTATTTAATTGAAAATGAATTTAAATTTGTATACAGGGTATTAGCATAACTACTACGCCATTTTTTCGTAAATACTTGTTTTCTCTAGAATTAACTAGGGTATCGACTTGAAAGAAAATTTGTTTTCAAGAGCATTTTATCTTCTATCTTATGAAAATGACTGATTTACTAAAATTATTAAAGTACTGATGCACGTTTAGAGTAAAAGTATTGAATATTTTTATACAGGTTCTTAGAATTCTTGCTTTCAATGCTTTAAGAAAAAATATGCGACATAAAAGAGAAGGATATCTTACGAATAAACTTCAAAATATAACATTCTATACATATAATGCAAACATTAGGAACACGTCGCTTCGTAGAAGAGAAAAAGAAAAATCATTTGACAGGTCATGATAGGAATGGGTGTACATGAAGTATCAGTAGGTTTAGTGTTAAAAATAGGGTCAATGAGATGTAGATAATGATGGGCTTAAGCACTCATTTAAATAACGACGTAATTGAAATTTTATGTATGCATGTTAAAGAGACTTGTGAGATCTAGCAATCATAAACTTTTAAAAAGTCGTTTGTTTATATTATATCAGAAGAGTAAATAATCAATTGTCTGGAAGTGACCATGATCACAATTCGTGTCTCTTCATTAGTTCAGATAGTGGAGGTACTCTAAATGTATATAAGAAGCTTAGGGTTAACTCACAAAACAGTAATTCGTTGAACCTCACCCTTTCGCCCTGCTTTTTCTACTGTATATCATGCTTTTGTCAACACTAGCTTGTATATTTTTCATTATGGTTAAATAACACTGAAATAAAAAGCAGTGGAAGTTCCAACTGTCCTTAATATTTTAGATGAGTAACTATAGGACATTCTTCTCGAATTGTCACGCTATATTGAATTTCATCGATATAACGTTACAAACTTTTTCAATTTGCACTAACAAAGTAAATAACGATTTGTAAATATTATAGTACAATATAAGATTGAATTTGTAGACTAAATTATCAGAATTCCATGTCGCTGAAGTCACAATCTGTAGGTCGTAGAATCGAGGTTCAATTAGTGCATAATAAATTAATCTAACATAACGAATTAAGTCACCACTTAAAATGAATTTAGCAGCTTTATTCCTCGTCGACGTCACCCTTAAACGTATTCAAAAAGACAGCTACACAAAAATTTCTCGCGAGTAGGCACATGGGGCACCGAGCTCGCAGTTTTTCCGCTACGACGCGCCAACTCCGTGTGTGATAACCCTGACGACCCGTGCTGACTGGAGAAACGAGTGCGTTGTCTAACCAACAGAAACCTCGAAAGACTGGAAAGAAAGAGAGACTGTATGCACGGAAGAGAGAAAGAGAGTATTTGCTTGGAGAAATAAAATAACTAGTATCGTGTGAGATCTAGGGACTTAGGGGGTTGGTGGTACTTTCAGGTGCCTTGGGACTACCGCACCTATCGGCCGGGGACGCGGCGCTACACAGCTTCTCCACAGAGTACAGAATCATTCCCGAACAATGAGCCCTAGAAATACGAAAAGACCCCGAAACGAAAATCGAAACGGGAAACGAGAACGATGTAAAAGAGCGCGATGTGTGTGAGAGCGTGTGTACGTGTGTCGTGATGCCAGGAGAAGAGCGTGAATCGAGATCGAGACGGAATTTCGGGGGCTGCAGGTTGCGTGGTAGGAAAGGAAATGGAGATGGGATGTTCCAGCCGATAACGTAGTCCTATCTTCTTCGTGTCGATGGAAATGTCGTCGTATGTTGGGCGACAAAGCAAGAGGCAGAAACTCGCGAAACGATCGAGTGGAGTACTTGTTCCTCCTGCTTCTTCCTTCCACTTTAGACTACTCTTCTAATAACGCGACACGCGGTTTCATCGTGCCTCTCGTACAGTCAACTTCGACGAACCGGCCTAACGACGCCTTCGAACGTGGTCGTGATAACGAGTTTCCTATTTTTTTTCTCCCTTTCTCTTTTTGGTGCTCTTGCTGCATCTCTGATGAATTTCAGCAAGATCTCGTGAGGCACAGGACCAAAATCAGCTGGAACATCCCTCTTCTCGGTTGCTTTCTTTTTCCGTAGAATCTCGCTGTCTAGCGTTCTGAACGATGTGTTTCATTCTTCTCTCTCTTCCTTTCCTTTGTACGAGACCTGACGACGTTGGACAGTTTCTTTGATGGTCCCCAGGCGTGAAAGAGTCTGAAAGGATGCGACGCGTGTACGTAGTATTGCGGCGTCCGCAGCGAAATTGTACGTCGATCGCGAGCTTACCGTTATTTTATTTATCATTTTGGACCATGCAAACTTGTCGATATATTTGTTCCTCTATTCCGAACGAACGTTTTTCTTTTCCACGCCTCTCTCGTCGCGTCTGTACTGTTTCGTGAATAATAAATCGGCGAAGTAAATGTTGTTTTTTTTGTAAAATATATTTGTTCTTACAATTGGAGAATATTCGTTTCATCGTGCAACTCCGAGAGAAGGTCGAGTGTTGATTAAAATCGGATTAAATCGGTTTCAATTTTAAACACATATTAACCTAATACTTATAATCTTTGAGCTAATTGAAATTTCTGCTTTCGACGGGCATTAAATTAATGGCTATCGCGATTTGTTAAATAAACGCGGTACAGCCCAGTTTAATAACGGAACTCTGCACAACCGTTTCTCAGGATAAGTTTTTTTATTATTTCCGTAAATCGATAGTCTGATAAATTCGGTTAAAAGTTATTCTTTGGCCGTGCGACGCATTCAAATCGCGCAATATATTCTGTAAACATTTTCGTTTTGATTTATTATTGACTTCTTTATCTTTCCGTCGCTGCATATTGAATACGGCTCCAGACTTGAAGAGAACCAATTTCACGAATACCGCTGTGAATTTGATTAATACCGCGACGAATCCTCGTTTTTGCGACTGAATAAAATTTTTCCTATCGTTTGAAGAGCCAACTAGTCCATGCTAGTTCCGTACTTTTGCGAAAATTCATTCTCTCGTGTATTGTTTCGTTGACTGAATATAGTCTGAACTAATTGACAATTTTTATTCGAAAACATTATATTTGCATACTGTTGCAACGAATCGAGTAACTAAAGAGGGGCCTTCGATCTTTCAAAATCTTTGTCTAGGTGAAATCAACTCGACAAATCGTATACAAGGTTCAATGAAAATTGGCAGGATTAAATTCTGGAAGTTCATACATAGAATCAGCATGAATTGTATATAGTAATGAATAGATAAATTAAATACAGAAATATAGTTTTCTATAACTTAACCCCTTGCTATACAATGATGAGTCTTGAGTCGTTACAAATTTTATATATTCAAATCGACACATTTTTATTCGTAAAATCTATTCTTCTTCTTGGCCATTCATCGTATCAACAAACTTAAACAAAATTAAATAGTATTTGAAAAATTATTAGAAATTAAATCGTACGTCAAAGGGTTAATTTGTACATTCATTTGTCTCCTCATTTACATTATTATATAATAATATTAGATTAATATTGAAAATGAGTACTATTTGTTTAGAAAATTTCTTTTCTATTGTTTAAGGATCTGGATATTACGTTTCGTCCCTGGTTTGATCATGCGTCGCTCGTATGCAGCTGTTTATATTTCCTGCCAATTCTCGTTGAACTGGTTATAGGGTTAGAAATATACAGTTACTCCCACTCGTATTCGTACACTATAAAGGTCATTTACTATAAATAAAAAATGCTGGTTTTTTTATGAATTGAGTTGTTTCTGAAACTGGTATAAATTTGTGTTTGAATAAATTAAATATAAAACTAATTAAGGATCGTGTCATGGTGAAAACACCGGAGCTCGTGTGATCAGAGAAGCTGGAAAAGCACCGCGTATTATTGATTTGTTTATTGTTTACAGTATTGTGTACTGTTTATATTATACCTCTCTATCGGTTTTGTAATTAAAAATAGTAATAATATATGTACTTCGTGAATAGAAGACCATTTGATAAAAATAAATGGGAAAGAATTCATAAGAAACAATTTCTTTTCATTTATAACGAATCACCATTACAGTGTACGAATACCAGTGGGAGTAACTGCATGAAATGGAATATTCTTATCAATAAATTCTTCAAACCAAGTATCATACAAATCAAAATTTTATCGAATAATGGCAACTGCCAAATTTCATAAATTGTTCAAAAATATACTCCTATAAATTCCCCTTTTCCCCAAGCAGGAATTCTAAATCCACCTTTGCGAAGATTATTTCAATAACGAATTCTTACGGGGATGATATCAGTAATTACAGTTATCCGGGTATCCGCGTATTCTCGGATGCTCCTCCATTACCAGAGCTCGTTCGGTGGCATCTTTGGCCGGTTGCCTTCCGATCGACAATTCCGTCTGCATATCATTATTCATCATCCATCAGGACGCTTTACCATCGGCCTAGCCAGCCGCGATAGACTAGTTCCCGAGCACGATCGATGGGGGTTCTCTGAAAATACTCTTTCAACCCGACGATATTTCCACACGTACATCAATCCGATGTACGACTGGTATACGCGTACGCGCATACACGGGGAGCAGTGCAACGTGCGCGTACGCGCACACGTTGAATCGAAACGCCCGTCCTTTCATTGGGGAGCCTGGCCGTGCAAGCGTGGTGGGGCATCGAGGGAGGGAGGGAGGGGGGGGGGCGAGTAAAGGGGTTGGAACCCGGGGGTTTGTACGGGCAGGAGAGGTGCACCGTCGTATTTCACAGTCATTACCGTAACGTGTTACCGTGCGCGCTCGTTGCGCCACGCAATAAATCGTCGGTTACCGTTACCATGGTTGGCGCGCAAGGAGGGTACGGGGTGTTCGAGGGGCGGGCTCGGGTGTTATTGTGGCGCTCCAAACCCCTCCGGCGTTCGTATTAACCCTCGAGCTACCCATGCGACGCGGTCTCTTCATAACAATCGTAACCTCTTTTTCTTCTCTTTCTCCCGTTCGCGCCTGCGGTACTTCCTTCGTCGCGAGACAACTCGAAGGAAGCGCGACGGATCGCCGATCCGGCTGGACAAAAGTTACTTTTTGGCGACCGTCGCGGAATCATACAGGAGAAATAAATTAATTTTCGTCGTACTTAGAGGACAGAATTTATGTCGTTATACAGTCACGAAACACTTTTGAAAAAGAATTTTATCGGTCCTTGTTATTGAACTCGTTATTATAGTCGATAATCGAGTTAAATAACAAGATAGAGTTCTTCTTTGAAAGTCGTCCCGCAAGTTATAATAGCATCTCTTTATTCCTTACACAGCAAGAGAAGATATTTATTTCTCCTGAAGCAATGATCCATAATGCGTATACAATACAAGAATAATAATACAACTCTAAATATCAAGTTTTACTTATGCAACTATGTTTTGAAAATACTAAAATCGTATAAGAATTTCATAAAAATGGAATCATCAACGTATTCATACACATCAAAATGTTAGTCCCAAATAGGTGTTGCTCGACCCCCCCAAATATCAATAAAATTCTATTTTAATTTCGATTTCCTCATTTAATTGTACACTCGTTTAACGCTTCGCCCGTCACTGTTTACCCCTACCTGATCTCTCGCAGTCGTTCGTTTCGATTTAGAAATCACCCCAGCTGCGAATAACGAACTCTTCTCCCGCGACGTTATACTTTGTACCGTTGTATGCTTTTCAATGGCTGCACTCCCTCCACTGTACCATACACACCGTAACTGTTGTACATAATTTCGCCCGTGGCGGGAGGAGGCAAAGCCACGCGTCGCAACTTACGAGAAACCTTGACTTCTAGCTAAGAATCCCAAGCGTTCGAAGTTTACACGTGACGCGTGACGTCCCAAAGAATTTTCCAGCGTGGGCGTTGAACGCGCGAAAACGCGTGCACGCGAGGGGTCGCGTCTCGTTCTCGGGACGAACAGAATCTCTGTATTCGTACGTGTTCGGTAGAAATACGTTCGAATTAGCATGTATACACGAGGGTGGTCGGAAGGCGATCTCGAGAACGTCTCTCGTTCGCAGAGTTGCACGGTGGGTCAGGATTCGTTCGTGACTGGTCGAAAATGAACGATTTCAGCGAGGACTCCGCGTAGGAAAATGTTCAATGAACTAAAAAATTTCTGTTATATTTCCGTTCCAAATTGAGAAAATCAAAAACCTTTTTTGATCGTTTAATTGATCGCTGCAGCTAGCAATGGTATCATCGAAATTATTGATTGATGGGTTTGATAAAATGTTGCGTTGTAAATTGAGAACAAATAGAGGTAATACCACTAATTGTTACAACAAACCGTAAATGGAATATTTATTAATTTATCACTGTAACAGGTAAACAAAATGAAGAAAATTACGTATCGTATAAAGCCAACTTACCCAGTGATTTTGTATACATTAACTGTTGTAAGGATCATTGTAAGTGGGCTTGTTATAGAATTTACGAAAGAAATTACTTATTGAATGTGTTACGAGCTATAAACCTCGCTAAAATCAATCGATCATTTTTGTCACGTTATGAATGAACTCTGACCTACTGAATAGTGGCCGCTTTTGGATCACCGTGTACATACGCGCGTTTATACGGTTACCAGTGGACGCGTGAAGATGCCTGTGTGTGTGCGTGTTATGCTTTGCTACAAGCGATAATTGGAAGAAGTTTAAAATTTTCTTTTTTGTTATAATTGGTTTACAGTAAACATGTTTATAGTTCATAACAAATACTGAATAGTGAGATAAAATATTAATTCAAAAATTAATTTGTATTCAATTTAAATTTTATATAAGAAGAAACCTCTTGATGTATAGATGGAGGAGTTAGGAAAGATCTCTGAGGGCGTTGAGGGATGAAAAATAGGGATATGATACTTTTTAAATAAAATAATACTATAATAGTTTATACTTTCATTTTAAAAATATGTACAGTGTAGATATATAGTAACCGATAACTTGATTATGCTCGGCCACGTATTTTCCACGCACACACTCAAGCATACACGCGTGAAAATATACATAATTATATATATAAATAAAGAATATATATATACACATGATTAATATAAATAAGAGAAAGAATTATATACATATGAATATAAATAAAAATATAAATATAAATATATATATATATATATAAATACAAGGGGATATATATATAATACAAAGGGAGCTATGTAAATTAATGTTGTTCATATTTGTTGAGATACAGATCGTATATAAATTATCGATCGAATATTATTCATTTCTACGATGACGATCGACCGCCATTGGTCAATACTTTTAAGTGTCACTACTGCAATACGCGGCGTTATTTATTGGATCAGCCTTTCTAATTTTTTACGGGAACCGTTGATACTCTGTCTCCATTTTATTTTTTCGTATTTCATTTGTATATCGTACGGTGTTTCGGATGTCGAACAATCGTTGTTGTCGCAAACAACGCGATATTGCGGCGCTTCTAATTACAAAAAACAATTTGACTGACAAGCCCGGCTTTTGTTCGTCCGCGATTGGCCGCGGCCATGTTTCCGAACACGCTCGCCAATCGGTCGAAATGATCGTATTGTCCGGGCCCGTGAAGCTTTTTCATTTCCATCAGTATCATTTGCAAGAAACGTACATTCTCGATCGATGGAAGTGTGACGGATCGATACATGAAGTACCGATTTAACGTTTTTTTTTTTTTTTCTTGAAAGCCTCGGTTACCGAGTATCGATTCGTAGTATTTAAACGACGTAAATAGCCTACAGTTATTAAACTAATCGAACTTATTGCTCGTGCACGATGAACCATGCCCAGAAACGATACGTTCGCGAACCGAACGGTTCCATGCGTCGATACGTCACGGATTTTTCTACCCAGAACAGCGTTGGGAAAGCGTCGGCTGAAAGCTGCCTGAGCAAGCACAATTTTACCAGAAGATTGTTCGCGAAACATTCTTCCCGATCGAGTCGAGCGAAAATCACCGCTGCCCTTACCCAACGCTGGGCAACAACGAATCCAAACCGAGTCCCCTAATTGCTCTGGTATCCGCTGAAACTCGATTCAGAAATAACCGACCGAAATAAAAAAAAAAAAAAAAGAAAAACTACCCTCTTCTCACGTGAATCTCTTGACCGGAAGTTACGAAAATGTTCACAGACGCATGGCTGGCAAACTCTGTGGTCCTTCGTCAAGCAAAGCGTCGTCTGCCTCTACCCCCATTCCATTAGGTACTGTTAAAGACACAAGATATCGAAAGATAAACGACACGCGCACGCCAACACACTCCAGTACACGCCGTACACACATGTACACCAATCTATATAA
This sequence comes from Colletes gigas, assembly GCF_013123115.1. NCBI lineage: Eukaryota > Metazoa > Arthropoda > Insecta > Hymenoptera > Colletidae > Colletes > Colletes gigas. The sequence continues at coordinate 987,877 of NW_025106653.1, read as the reverse complement.
CTACACGATCACACACGCAAACACGAAACGTGCGCGAGCACACGCGTTCACCGCGCACACGAGTATAGCTGCGATTTCAAGGGAAAAAGAGTAGTTGCGAAAGTGCAGCGCTGCTTTCCGCAAAAAAAGTTTCACGTTCGAACAGAGAGGAACGAAGGAAAGCCCCTGCGAGGAAAGAAACGGGTAAAAACACGTAAACACCGAACCAACCCCCTCTCAAAAAAAAATAAAAAAAAAGAAGAGAAAAGAGAGAAATCGATGCACGCGAGACGATCGTCGAGAATTTGTCCAGCTCCCGGAGGCTCCGACGTTCTCTCTTTTTTCTGTCCCTCCATTTCATCAACTTCTTCTTCTCTCTAACCAGTAGAATTAGGTAGATAATGTGTACTCCTATACTGTCACTTCGAGAGGAAACCATAACGAGGAAACAGAAAAGTGTAAACAGAGATGAACGCACGTCCGAATCTAGGATGCCCAATGGCGAGGCTGCGCGTCGTCGCCCGTTGCTTCCGGAAACGTTCTCGTTCGTAAACGTGTCCATTATAACGGGACTATAGATTCAGAAAATCGGGTCTTGATATCGTGTTTCGGAATGTCGAACGCCGACGCGCGTCAGCGTCGCCAGCCAGCCAAACCAATAGCCCCGGTGGAAGTAAAAAGCAACGATTAACACGAACAAAAATGAAAGCCGTCAAGATCATTCTTGCCCCTTCGTTATCGTGCATGCGTATGTGTAGGGGAGGGAAGGTAAAAGACGAAGCGGACAAAAAAAGACACGTCTGTTTCGAAGAAAACGCCAATGATCGCAAAGTCCGGGGTAGACACTTGTGCGAGGAGAGTACGATCCAAGAGCCAGTTTCCGAAGGTGATCGCGCCTGGGTCGCAATAAACGTTTACAATTATCATCCCGCCCCCCTCACGTTCCTTTCTTTCTCTCTGTCTCTTTTCCCCTTTACCCGGATTCGAGATCCATTCCCGACGATCCCTCTCGCCCTCCGCCACGATCCCGTCAGCCTGGAAAGAGTTTTAACGTGTTTCTCTCTAGTAGACGTTTGATCTTCGTAGTGGTTGAGATGTAGTCACGTTCTATGTAATCTCTAAGCTAAACACTTTAATCGAAAACACTTAGAGTAGGTCATATAGATATAACGATATAGGCGTTTCCGGGTGTTCAAGCTGAAGCATCCTGCCGGTGCCCGATGGTCGACGTGAACGCGGCTTAATGGACTGTCATTAGGCTAATCGAATTTTCCGTAATGGCAGTCGTCACCTAGAGCGGTTAGGTGTTTTAAAGCGGACCCACGATTTATTGCATAACTCTTTGACGCGTGCAAATCAAGTAAATCTTTGTTTAATTGATTGGATCGAAAGTATCGGTTGCGAAATGTTTTAGAGATGAATTCGACGAGACGAGTTTAGATTTCTGTGAAGCTTAACGAACCATGTTCAGGGTTTTGCGGTGCATTTATTTGAACAGTAAATTCAATTGAAACGTTTTAATAAAATCCTCGATTACGTCCCCCGTGTAGATGTAGAAAGAATCGTACGAAATGTGACCTCGAGCGAAGTAGAATTGGCAGGATGCTGACGTTGCGATACCGCAGTCTCTTATCCAGAGCAAGTTACATATTGCTAAACGTAGAGTAAGGCATCCGCTAAGTTAGGCGAGAGTAAAAACGTAAGAAAGAGAGTACCGATCCTCGTAGAAGAGATTACCGCACCGAAGCAAACTGCCCAGAAACAGATTCAACGAAGAAAAATTTTTCTGCTTTTTGTATCGTTATCCCGTTTACCTTTCACTGCCTGTTCAATGTCTTCGATCTCCGCCCTCCACCACCTTCCTGTCGAACATTGAAAATTGGAACGTAAAAGCAAGGACAGCGAAAAAGACACACCCCCTCCAGAAACTCGCGACCGCTGTTGTCGCGATCAACATCGATTTAAAAGCGATCGCGTTCCCAGCAGATTGGATTCCGTTGCAACCTAAATTGTTGACGTTGAATTTTCGACGAACGCCTTAATTTTTTCGATATCGTTTGTTCCGTTCGCGCACGCGTTTTACGAAGTATCCGATACGACGTGGAAAGAGTATTTCATCCGCGAAGCCAATTATTATAAAACATGCACGCTAGTAATTAAGGCGGGATTTTAATTAGTTCCACGGGCAAAGCAGTTTAATATTTCCGCGGTATTCCATTGTCAAGCTTACCGCGTTGTTGCAAACAACCTCCGAGCAAATGATTTCGAAAAAAATTGCAATCCGGTCGTGGATTCTTAACCGCTTAACGTTCGCCTTCGTTTTTTCTCAGATCGATGATTAACGATTTTTTAAAAATATAAACGATTTTAGTTTCTGATAGCATTTGCGTTGGTTATACTTAAGTTGGATTAGTGGAAAAACCCAATATCGTATAACGTAAGAGCGTTAAGGGGTTAATAGAACGATTAATATCGCATTAACGCGACATTTACGTCGACGCCGTCTCCTGCAGCTCGTACGCGATCGCGCACGTCGCGTTACAGCGAGAAGGGTTAACGATTATAATTAATTGCGATAAGATTCAAGGACGAAGATTAATTACGCGAAGGGTATCCGATACGTTTCACCGCGCGGCAAAGTCCTTTCTCAGCCTTGCTTTCTCGATCTTCCTTCCCTTAATGTTTTATTCTCCGCCTCTTTCACCCTCCGATCCTCGTCCCGTTGTAACGTAGAACGCGTTCGCGAGAAGCTGTGATTCCGATTTCGATTCTGTTGTGTTCTCGAGTCGTCGTGAAACGAACAAAAAAAAGAAAAAAAAAACTAATAACAGAAAACGAAAGACAGAAAATTCAGCGATCCTGACGGGGGATCGCGACCCACGAAACAGTGTCGGTGGTGTATACACGATAACACGATACAAATTACGCGCACGAAACGGAGAAGTGAAACTTAGACAGAGAGTTTTGCCCGTCCTCTTGCGCGAAGATTCACGAGGAAATCGAATCAGGTTCGACGCTCGTTCCCACGAATTATAATAATTGCTCGACGAGCCGGGAGCGTAAATAACGAATAAATAAATAAACGAAACGAAGTACGTCGAGGATTTTGTGAGTAATTAAGAAAGAGAGAGAGAGAGAGAGAGAGAGAGAGAGAGAAAGAGAGAGAAAGAGAGAGAGAGAGTGAGAGAGAGAGACATTGAGTCGATGGTGTAATAAGCTGATGCCAAAGAGAAGACACATCTGTCCTGAGCTTATACATATGTTAACGACACGATGCTTAAAACAATATTATTGATACTTTTATGCGTGGCTATAGTTCGCTCGCGTTAAACGTCACCGTCCTCCTAAAAGAAGAATAAAACAGAAAATTGTTCGTCGCGATCACTGTGCGAGAATTCTCGGCCCTCCGTTGCTTCCATTATTGATTATCTCGGTCGATCCCTGGCGATTATCGTTTGCTGCTGCCAAACAAAAAGTAACGAATTAAAGCGGAGAAAGAATAACGTGCGTTTGTCGCGGTACTCAGAACGACGCGGTTAACGTTATCGAGCTATGGTCCGATTGTTGCTATTCGTAAGATTGTTGTTATATCGCTGTGATCGCGCGTGGGTTTCTATAATACGTTGCCCGATCCGGAATCCGATCGATCGACCGCCTTTTGCGCTCACCGAATTATTTGCGTCGACGAGTAAGTAAAAGCGCGTAACGCGCGAACGCTCGAGAAGAGGCATCCGTAAGAATACTTGAAGACACGCGTCGTTCTCGTCACCGAGCTTGGAAAATTGGGGAAACGTTCGAAACATTATACCGTCCATGATGTTGAAATATTTATGGGAAAAAAAAAGAAACGCGCGATAATTGAGGAAACGCGTTCCGCGTATCGGTTACCGGTTGTGCTCGTGGTCTTTCCGTTGCGCCGAATCGTCCACGTTCGGAGATTTCGATGAGACAAAAGATCGATCCGTCGCGTGGAGAGGAGAGATTTTATACTTATTTACTCGATCAATCGATAATCGTCGATCATGAAAATATTTAACGTCGTTAATTTTATCGAATGATATATTTTAATGCTGTTTAACGAATTTTACCATCGACGAACGTTATTATTATTCGACTCTACGTTTCTTATCGCTCGAACAATTCGTTTCCAAACCTCCGTTTCTCATTGTTGCACCGCGAGTTGGCGAATGGGTATTTACGCAAGTTGTTCTCAGGAAGTCACTTCAAGTTTTCTTACCCATGCTTAACCGATTACTATTCGGCTCATTGACCGGTGATAATTATATATTATACATATACATACATACATATATCTTTCTTGATGTAAATTTTTTAAAATGACGCTTCTTCTTTGAAAACCCTATGCTCTAACGACGATGCGCCTTGGGAAGGATGTTTGTAAGGATATTCCGAGACACCACCTAACCAGGGTTCGGGCAATTTATTAAAAAACACCAACGATAAGACGAGAAACAAATTAATAAGAGGACATCCGCAGTCACGAGAGTTTTGTAAACGTTTCATGGGTACTCGGTAATAAGAGAAAAAAAAAATAAGAAAAAAAAACAAAACGTAACACCTAATGTCCATCAGAGATCACTCTGGAGCAAAATGAGAGAAACAAGTTTATTTACACGTGCGTACATATTAACGACACAATGTATTGATTCGCTGATGCTCTATTATTATAATAATTAAGGATTATAAATAATGAATGTCTGTAATAAATAAAAACTACCACGCAAACGGATGACATTGAAAGGGGAAAGAACATCCATGGTGTCTGATGCTGAGGGAAAATAACGAATTTGAAAATTCAAAATGACATTTGAAAATTTAAATAATAATAAAGATAAAAAGGAAACGAATATTTTTCTTCTCAGCGTGGGACAATGCTTTTCAGTTCGACTTACTATGAGCTAGGTGTTATCTAACGCGATCGGTACGCTTCCTTCTAGAGCCACCCCCGATGTATCTGATCGTGTTTCCCGATTAAATTTTTATATTTTTCCGACGTTCGTTACTTCCCATCACACTGCACTCTTCCGATGAAATTTCATTATATTCCGACATTAGGGAACAAAAAAAAAAAAGTACGGATCATGCTATTGTATACACGTGGACGAGTGCAGTTCTGGCGGTACGGGTACGCAACGAGGAAAGTTGAAGGCAGAACAACTTTGACTTGAATTTTCTAGGACGTACTCGAAACTTGCGATGCTGGATTAAGCGGGCTCCCGTCGTCGATGAAACAATATCAAACATCCCGTTACTCGCATCTCTGTAATTAGAATTCGCGTATTAACGTTTCGTGCTGTTTAACACAACTGTTTTTTTTTTTATCGCTGAGTACTGACTCGTTGTCGACTCGAAAGCTGGAATACCCAAATGCGAACCTCGTCGAATAAAAGAAAATATTTTTCGCGATTCTATTCGAATTAAAAAAAGAAGAAATTTTAATTCTCTAAAAAATTTACAAGCTTCTGTAATGTTTCGTTTATAAAACGGTGCATGAAATTGCGTTGTTACGTAAATACGTGATGTGTCTGTTTCACGATGCTTAATCCAGTAGCAGAACGGTACCTCTCGCGGGCGTACGATTAGCGTGAACGTAACCGTAACCTTTAATACATGTTAAACTTCCATAATCGCGATGTACCGGGGAAAAGTGTGCATAATATAAGATCGGTGATGTCTGTTGTTGGGTAGGAGCGGTCGTGTACCGCGCACTGGGGCCAAGGGTGGGCCGAGTGTCCGTGAGCCCCAGCGGGGGTTGCACCGGTAAGCTTCAACCCCAAAGTGCCAGGTTGTTCCACCAAGTTCTCGTGTTCTCGCTCGTGTTGACGGTAACCGTAATCCGTAGTACGTAGCACGTACCCAAATTCCACGTATACAAACACAAACAAGACACACACGCCCACGCACCACCACCGAGAACGAGTCCGTAAATATTTCTTTAGCTCGTCGTTATCGCCTAACTCGCGTTCGGTTAGGCGACAGTCTTCCAGGTGTTTCGAAATTTTGTAATGCTTCGAAATGAAAGCATTGGAAGCTCGCTCGAGAACGGCATTATCGTCCGGTCGATATGCTAATTATTAAAGTACAATGGGAGTCGGTCGATGGTCGAAATATGTAGATAATTAGCTAGTCGACGTCATAACGATATCATGCTTTGTTTGTATGAAAACAACGTCGCGGGATACGAGAGCCGCCGGGGATACCTTTGTTCAACAATTAATTCGCGTGTATTGAATTTAAATCTCGTCAAATCTGGTAAATTAGACGGTTCTTTCGACTCGTGTGAATCCCTGTTGCTCAAAAGTTTGAAAAATTCTTTCATCGTTAAAGTAAATCAGTTTTCGTACGTTTTACGAAGAGTATGGATAGTAGTTACGCATTACTCAAGTATAATCTGAGACTATAATTACAAGTGTATTGGTATTTAATTCTCAATACGTCATTGTGACTTTGTTGAGTAATAACTTATAACTTAAAGGTTTTTATTAAAATTCAAGTACCAGTTTGTATCAAATTATCAATTTCAATCTCTTCAGGAGTTAAAAATAATTCGAAGAAGATTTCTTGATTATCAACAACATTACTTTCAAAGTGGAAATACAAAAGAAAATTTTGAATGTAGAAAAGCACAAATAATTTAGATATATCTTTATATTAGTACAATGATCATAAAAGTTGAATAACTAGTGAAATTAAACACTTGGTAACTGAATCTGCAGAACTTGGATGTGCATATTTTACAGATCCAGTAAAATTTCCTCGATTAACTTAAAAGTGATTATCTTTATCCTGTTTCTAATAGGGCACATTAACAATCCCTCTTTATGAACTCCTTAAAAAAATAAAAATTTGTACCTGAAATGTTATTTAATAATGGAGGTTTATAGAACAGCATCAGAGAAATTAATTACCAGAAGAAACATATTTAGTAAAACGATTAACCTGAATAGTTTTTCTTTTATATTTCATATTTTCCTTTCTGTGTATATAGATCGAAAGGGGCTTCGAACTTTCTAGCAGCAACGTGTAATAATTTTTATTGAAATTCGAGAAAATGTTATGAACTCGATTCTAACCATTCACCGGACATTAAAGATCAAATTGTAATTTCTGCTTAGAAATCTGTCGAAATCTTTTGCAGTTTGACCATAAATTCCGAGCAACGTTTACGACCTTCCGATAACATCGGTGCACTCGACAGAAACACACACGCATACATCATAACCATAAAACTCACCAACCCTTACATGTTACTTGTTCCACGTTACTTGTTCTTAATTAATTGGATACGAATCTTTGTTGACAATTAGTTATTTTAGGTACCCATAGTTCGAGCATTGTTATCGATAGTGTTTATATTGAATTGGTAGGAATTTTGGTATATATACTGTTTTATATATATATATACATATATACATATTACAAATTATGGAATGCTTAGGAGAAAGAACGCCGTATGTTAGTTGTGCATCCGTTTGTTCGTTGTTTCGCCTGTAACCATTTCGTCAGCGAGGCCGACGATATACATACGTCGTCACGTGAATATCCGATCGCGTGACGAGACTGAAACGAATATTCATGGAAAAAAAGAGGGAAAACGAGATTTGCATCGCCTGAAAAATTGAGCGTTATTCCAACAAATTTTTATCCACATTGTTATTTGAATGTGATTTTGCAAGTTGCTTTGATCGGTCGTTATTCGCGTTGTATTCATCTTAGGACTGATTACTCTGAAATTAGTTGCGGACAAAATTTTATTCGAATAATGGACCAGATATAAACGACGCATAGTTTCGTTTGAATATCAATTTGTTTAATCGACCAGCTATTTTAAGAATTTCTAAATTAAATAGTAATTCAAATTGTTGTTATGTATTATGTAGAGTCTAGAATTGTAAATTAGAAGAATTTAAATACATAATGACGGGCTCGATTAACTATTGTTCCCTTTGTTTACTGATTCTATATAATCCTATGTTCAAATCAATCGTGTTTGCATTAACTACCATCATATTAATTCGAAATTCAGGCAATTTCATAGCCCAATTAATTGGCGAGAGTATTTAAACGATAAAACAAATCTCTGGTCGAACGTCGTACTGGACATATTAAGGTTTAGGAGAAATCAAATTGTGTAGTTTAATTTGTATTTTCGGAATAGCAAGTAAATCACTTTTACGGTGTCAAAGCATGTTGAATATTTAAAACAACAATATTTAAAAGACATAAATATTTTATCGATTTATTAACTAGTACAATCTGGACACTCGTACGTTATTCTTGTGATGAAATTATTTCGAAAACATACCTTCGTTTTCTAAATAATTAAAAATGCCATTCGACAGACAAGTGTTCCGCGAATAAATATTCGGCATAAACGATTGATCGACTGCTTAAATTTTTATTTGCGTGAAACTCCGTCCGTTACTTTCTTTCGTCGTCCATTAATCGAATAAGATTCCATCCGTCTTTGACATAGATCGCTGAACGCAAACGCGGCTGAAATTAATTACAAACGAGTGGAGAGAACGCGCATCTCTGCGAGATCCTCAGTTCTTTGCGAGTCTAACTGAAAGACACGGACACCCGGTCGTTTCATCGTCGCGAAAGGGAGAGAATCCGAAGAAGACGACTCAGAAAGGAAACTTGTTCCAGATTTTTAATGCGACTGGATTAATTCTCGTATATTCCCGTCGCGCAAAGTGTTGCCAGGAATATTAATATCGAACCTATTAGATTGAAACGAATCGACGTAGACCAGGGATGGGGAACCTGCGCCATTTTGAGGTGCTACATCCTACCTTTTCGCGTGTAAGTCCATTTATATTCACGTGGACCAATAGTGTTTTGTCATTGCTTTTTATTATAAATTTATGTATCTTGTAACGCATTTTGGTTTCAATCTACTAAATCATGCTTTTCAACCCTTTCTGAAAACCGTCCTCAAAATATATTATTTGTTATTCTGTATTATATATAAAATTAACAAGTAATTCTTACGTAGAGATGCATAATAATTATAAGTATAAAATCTTTTTCATCTAGTATCATATATATTATTAGTTCTTCAAACAACATTCTACTAAAATTACTTCTGCCTATAAGAAAGAAAAAATATTTCCCAGAATATATTCCATCGTATTTTTATCAAGATAAAAGAATCTTATACAGGTTATCAGATGACAAATTGATATTTTAAAAAAGACAAAAATATTAAGCTTCAAATACCTGCTTCAATAAATTGATACTAAAATGCGTTATATTTATTCAACGAACATACAATTATCGAAGGTATTAATCTTCTTAAAAAAGTTAACCGCTCTTATCGATCTATAATGTTCTCGTTTCTCGTTTGGTTCCTGAACGCGGAAAGAAACGTGTAATAAAAATAAAAACAATTGACTCTAGACAGGATACAGAGCTATCAGGGAACCCCATCCGACTTTCAACAAAATTTACAATTGTTCCAATAAAATTATTAGCTGAATATTGACAAGTATTCTAGCTAATATCAATTTTAACAATGATGAATCTATACGTTAGATTTTTTAATTATCTCCTACTGTTGGAGAAAAAGGTAGGTTGGGGTCCTCGGAGTTCTCTGTATCCACCATTAAAATTTAAAAATCGTTCTAAAAAATAGACTGTCCTTATTTACCCCATCGTTCCACAATTGGCGCGTCAGCTCTTTTTTTCTCGCTCGGTTCGCGGGACAAAACCCGTAAAAAAGAACATAAATTATTTCATCGTTCATGGGGTTCGTAAAAAGGCACGAATTTATAAGTAGGCAAGTATCTGATTGTTATCTTGGCAGCATCGCGGCCTTCCAATGCCAAAAGGTTCCCCACCTCTGACGTAAACCGAAAATAATCTTTCGATTCGATCCCGTGTTTTCCGCCGCTGGAAAAACACATATTTTACGCGCGGTCGGGCGGAATTTAATTCGCTGAAAAGATCATTGACCGGATGTTTTTCACCGTCGAGCGGATTTATTCAAACAATAACACGCGCCGCTTCCATCGCGACCGTGTCGGCGATTAAAGGTAGGGGAAAAAAATATAATAGAATTTTGAATCTGTTACGAGATGGGGGGAGGGGCCGATGCGCGAATAAAAACATCGACGTAGTTAATCACCGGCGATTCAGGAATTTCAACAATTTCCGCGATGCTAGTTGGCCGAACGGGCCGGAGAAACGGGGATCAACGAGAGGAAAATAAAAATAAACAGCGACGGAACCCGATGGGGATCGTTCGATAAACCAGATTTCCTGGTTAATCGAAAACAAAGTTCTCCCGCGTAATCCACGCTGCTCTGTAACACCCGATCGCGCGACGGGGAAGGAGGGAAGGGGGAGGGAAAGGTATCTCGCGGCGTTGATCCTTGATCACCGATATAATTAGTATTTCAAACGAGCGTGGAACGTTTCTCGACAGGCAAGTATCGAAGAAGCGATTTAGGGGCGGCCGAACGATTTCACCCGTGCGTCGAAACTTTGAATTACTTTTCGTCGACTCTTTTCAATCTTCCTCACTCGATCCCGTTCGTCTGCCAACCCCCGTTTCCGTTCCTCGTAATGCATTTCTGTTTCTCGAAGCGACTTCTGTTTACTCGGATTGATACAAGATTCCCGAAACTTTCTGGCCGAGGCTGACTTTCTTCTCCGCGGATCCCCGCGAGAAACTTGGACGTTGTTCGGATGTACAGGGTGATCCTAGAAACTGGGACGTGTTGCAGCTCTTTTCCAACCGTGGACGCAAAAAATAAATACTGGGGATAGTTTCTAGACTAACCTTTTCTGATGCAACTCTTTTTCTAGAGAACATATTTTTACAGAGATCGTTTCTATAGACGTCATTCTGCATAGAAAAGTATTCAGGAATCGTCATTCAGAAAGTAGTATTTTGTGGCTATATTCCTCAATATTAATTTTAAAATTGCATTGATCGAGCACAAATCTATCTTAAACCTATCTAATTCATTATACTAAACCGATCTAGTATAACGGATATAATTTTAATATAGTAATATCTTTGTATTGAAAAGTGACACTGAAACGTAACAAAATATTATGTTTTCAATGGTGATACCTCAATATTTTTATGTACAGGATAAGGAAGATATGTAAAACGTAATATCACAAAGGGATAGTCCCCACTCAGTATTAATTTTATATATCCTCGATTGAAAAAGAACAAGTTTCCAAGCATCGTTCCAATTTTTAAAATCACCCTATGCGTTTATTTACATCATTTATTCGAATGTAATTTTAATCGTCATAATTTACTCGTTGATCATGGAAATCTTATTTGATTAGTAGGCACAGAACGAAAATGAGGAACAGTGATTCACGAGTATATTTTTATCGTTATTACTGTATAATAGATTGAACAATTGTTTGAATAATTTTTCAGCTAAATAATCGCTGGTGAAATATCCATTCCAAACTTGTGCTTCAAAACCTGTATCTATTGAATCCCTGTAAAAATTATCTCAATGATTGTTTAACCGAACAAGTTGTTCCAGTAAAAATATATTCGTATACCAAATGATTCTCGTTCGTCGAATCTATTCGTCATCTATTCTTCAAATAAGATTCTATTCGGCCGCTTCTAATTTCTAAAAAAACGTAAGAGTACGTGATTGTTATCTATCCTTCTAATTGGATACAATTACGACCTTGTTTGTTGACTTCTTCGATATTTCCCAGTCACAGAAAGATGAACTGTCTTCGACTTTCATTTTCCGATTGTCCACATTCGCGTACTATGTTTTCCTTCTATGGTTGTTGCACATTGTCCCTGTTGAACGTGGACGCACGTGCGATGCTTGACGTTTTCTGAAAGAACCATTACAGAGATTAGAATATTAACCATGTTACTATATCGGTATGTCGGGTGTACTAAATAACTGTTTTTCAAATAACAAATGTAGCGTAAGAGTCTCCATTAAACTGTATTCTTCCTATATTCTACTTTTTACGTGTCGTACTCTTCTCCATAGCACCTAGAATAGCTGAAAAGTAATGGTAACGAGAGTTTTTTTAACTAATATGTATACATATACGTATATATATATACATACACAGATACTATATATATACTATATATTTAAATCCCGTATCTCGTACTGGTGTTGGATGACTGCCTAGCTCATAGTAAATAGATACTTCCAAGATTTCCAGTTTTATTATTCGTATGAGTAAAGAAGCCTAACCGCTACATTAGTTTTCACTAGAACTTAGCCTAACGTCTTTAGACCTGTTTTTTGGAAACGACGTATAAACGAGAAATTTGTGTGTACAATACGTATGTAGCATGGGAGAGAAAAGCTCAAAATCCTTTCCGGACCGACCGCAAACACGGAAAGGATTTCCATCGGTGAATGAGAAGGTATGGCCTGTCCTGAATTATGGCCTGGTCCCGACTCTCGTACGCGATCATTGTTCGACAATTTCCATCGGGGAAGTGCATGCATTCAGGTTCGATGTCTGTAGTTCTAGTGAAAACTGCAGTCCGTTCACGTTTTGAAAATAAAGTTTCTCCTTGGCCGCGGGACCCATAGCCAGACAAGAGTGCCAGCAATCGAGAATATCCACGATTTCGTTTCGTTTCTCTTTTCTTCTTTTTTTTCCAATTTACCGCCGTCGTCTGTTCGTTTTCGCGCGCTTGAGGCCTCGACGCGCCTGTACACGCTTTGTTCCGTTTCGAGCCGCGATTATTCGATCGTTTTGGTCCTGTATCGTCGCCTTAGCACCGGCTATGGGTCAAACTTTGTACCGCGATAGACACGAATTAATTTGAGTCGAGTAATCGCAAAAGAGGAGGGGAGACGTCTGGGACAGGACTGTTGCCGAGAACGATGACGAAGACTACCTCGAAGATGCAGTCACCTAGGGGCGAGTAATCTACCATCTACCTAAACCTACTGTCTCTTAGAAACGTCGTCGTATATAAAGTGGTTTTTTATTATTATACATTATTCATAGTAATCAGACCTAGTGCAACCACGACGGGGCGATCGTTGATGATCGATCGGTACGTTTCGCCGACTATGAGCTACCTCGATGTCGACGGTTAGGATCCGAGCGAACCAGTAACCTGTCACAATTGCCCTAATGCTTGCCGCGTCGATTGTTCGTTGAATCGTCAAAAATGAAATCCTCCCGTGGTGGTACAATAACGTAGACAAATTAGACAAATCGAGCTGAACGGATACAAATAGTCTCTGGTTAGAAGCAGTTGGTAGTTAAAGAGAGTCGTTGTCAAATTGACTTTTGTAATTTAACGTTTACAGTAATTACTATAGTTATCGTTTAAGGTTGTCAACGTTGTAACGCGAATCCGATTCGAACGTATCGATTTCTATGGCCGGTCAAAATTCAAACGAGCACGAAACGCGGATCAGTTGACAACCTTAGCGTTGTTTAGGCTCTAGTCAGAGTTACGATCTGAAATAGAACACGTCGACCGACCGTAAAGAGTATCTTTATCCATTGGAAGACAATTTATTAAGTGTCGTCTCAGTTTGATTAAATGGTTATAGACACAGTAGTACGAACAAGGCGAACCTGGAGGCTGTGGCTGACCAAACCGCAGCCTCGAAGTCGTCGATCCATAGTTCATAGATCAATTTGATAGAACAGTAGATTAGTGCGTAGATAGTATGAGAGTGAAACCTTTCTTTTGTGTGTCGTGTGTATATCCGCAGATTTAACTGTCCAATATCTCTTTAATACGTATATATACATATATTTATCCTTTTCATTGTACTGACCACCCGCTGTATCTACGAATAGTAATTTTTTGATATACTAGTTACTAATACCTGTTACTTCGACCGCTGTTACTGTTTAAACACCGTTGGAATTTACTTGACACTAGTGTTAGAACGCTAATTAGTATAGCCGAGTGAGACCACACTTTTTTGTCGCGTACGTAGTATTAGAGATCTCGACGTTTACAATCGATATACTTTCACTATATTTATGCCTATACATACGTTGAAGGTTTACGATTATTATATTCGATATTTTATCGTTGAATTACGTGTGTGTAGTTTAGGATGTGCAGATTAACCATGTTAAAGTGTTTCCTATGTTGACGCTTCGCGTTCTCGTCGCTGCACGAGGGCGTGCCAACTAACAAGCCCCGCTGATAATCAACTTTAACCAACGACGTCACTGTTGATTCAACACGTGATTTGTCCAGTGTGTTGCTTCTGTCCGAGCCGTGTGCTTGAAATACTTTCGGGAAACAAAGCTGCTTTTTCACTTTCACGAACCATCGAGTCGCGATCGTTGAACGCTATACCATCGTCGCGAAAACCGCAGTGATACGATCCCGATGCGATCGAACGCCACGATCGCGTTTTAAACGCTTTACCTTCGAGGATCGTTCCTGCTAAACGATTACGAATCACCGCGAAAGTTTCATCAATCGATTGCAAGTCTTTGCAAATCTTAATTTTCCTCTGCTTGTAATAACAACGATGTTGTGTTGTCCTGTGTCGTTGCACACAAGCAGAGCGGTCCCTTGATCAAAAAAAGATCGAAAATGTATAGTGAAATTTTTTCGTACGAGGCTTCCTTTTCGAGATAATTAATCTCGAAAATTTACGGGGCGCACGGCTATCGTAACAAAATTCGATTCTCGTTGCGAATATTTCTCATTTATACATACAATATAGCTTGTGAAAAGAAATTCATTCTCCAAGATGAAATACTGGGAACAGTTTGTAAGTGTATAAAATAATATTCCAGCGCGAACGAGTTTGTTAATCAAACGCGCGCGTGCTCCATATATCTTCAAAATCAATTATCTCGAGAACGAAACCTCCTTCAAAAAAACTTTATTCTACATTTTTTACTTAGTTTTTGACGAGGACCTCGATTTTATACTGTATTGGTGGTTTAAAGTGCTGCTGAATATTCCACGTTTATTTGATATCGATTACGATGATCAAACAGATTGTAATTATCTGTCTTCTTGATTGTGTAAACGTATTGATCGCCAAAGGTTTGACTTACTTCGAATACGGCAAAACTAAATATTCCTAAATGTATTAAATTTATTATTCGCAAGGATTCATCTACATTTTTAATGGTAACCAAAAACTATCGTAAGATTATTCCGGTATTTATACAAATATTTTTTGTTTCTTAAAGTACCTATTAAAACTTTAAATACATATAAATATCAATGCTTTATAAATATGTTAGGAATTTATTTTTTCTTGAACATAAGTAATTTAATACATTTAGGACAATTTAGCTTCGTTACATGTAAATCAAATCTACGGTGTCCAATGAAGATATTAAACAAGCGTATAATAATCAGTGAATTACAGTATATTAATACAGTATACATAACGCAGTTGGTGAAACGCTATTTATCCTATATTTGTAACTAACATTTCAGGAGGACGTATTTATAACGGTATTCGAAAATATATCTTCCAATATCCGATCCCCTTTCACGAAAACAGTTCGATGATCGTGCAAATATTATGCACTCGAGGAATATGTACACGGAAACACGCTGTTTGAGGCGCGCGTGTATTTTATTGGCTGCGCGTATCAATCGCGTGGCACACCGATCGACGAGTAATTTTATCCCCAAGCGCGTAATCGACGTTTTTCATTACTTAAAAACTGTTGTCGCGAGCCGCTCGCGAAACGATCACCCGGAAGACTTGAATCGCGGAGATTAATATTTCGATCACTGTCCGGACGTCAGTTTCAATTTTTGCGCCTCCGAAGCACGGCGCCAATTTATTAAATCGATTCCAGCTATCTCCTCGCTTTCCGTTAATTTCTCAAGCGGAACATACTAATTCCATAAAAACATCGCCCGAGGCGTCGGAATGTATTTCGATTTATCTCCCGCGTCCGGTTTTTGATTTACTCGAGTCAGTATTACACGGATCGAGGAATTAATTGCCCGGCCGACGCGATACGACAAAACGTTGGCCACGCGAACGCCGCCCGTTTGAAATCACTCTCCTGTCGGGATGTCACAGTTTTCTTGCTCGCCGATATTTCATATCCCGCGAGTGGATTTCGCAGCGCAACCCCCTTATCCGGACTCTCAATCGTATATACGTCAGCTGGAGATACACTCGAAATAGATGAACTCTTGGCCTAGATCTTTATGCGTCCGTCGTTTCGATGAAAACGATCGAACCGTGCCTCTAAGAATCTCCGCCAGGCTTCGAGGACCGTATATTACGGGCACCTGCGCTTTCAGGCTCGCGTTTTTCGTCGCGGACACGGAAACCAGTTGCCCTATTGACGCCCCATGGTCGTGAAATCCAGAAACTCGCCACCTATTCCCGCCCTCCCTGACACGTGGCCCCTTTTTTTTTTTCTACGAAACGTCCGATAAACGTATACGGGCAAGGTTTTCCGGTTCATTCGTCATTCCGCCCGACAGCGCTCCGATTTCGTTCTTTATGTCCGCGCCCCTGTTACGACACGGTCTCGAAGCTGCAACGACCAACGAGTTTCCACTGCCCGAATGTTCGCATTAAGGGTTTTCCTCGTGTCTCGGGCTGAAAAAGATTGATATTTCTGCCATTCTTTTTTATTGAAGCACGCTGAACAGTCTTAGATACCAGTATACATCCTTCGAACTATTGACTTCGAGTTTCGAGGCACGTAAGTTTACTAATTACTATTATTATTCATTTAGTAATCCATTAGTACAAAAAAAGTGATATGTAGGGAAAAAGAAAATAAAAATTATACAGATTTTGTAGTAGTACTACGACAATATAGATATATGCTTGCATCTAAGACCAAAATTGTGCAAAAATTTTTTTTCAAATTTGAGGTTTCAAACGCTTTTGAAATAGTAAGGCAAAATTTAAAAACTAAAACATGAGAATTTGCATTTTTTATTATAATGAAAACGATATCTCGGAAACTAAGGAATCGTTTTGAAACTTTGGTTACATGTAATGATTATTCCAATATGTCGAAAACTTTCTTCTATAATTCAGTTTTTTCTAACTCAGATGAAAGCTACATTATTTGATGAAGTGCAATTGTATTACTGTTATTAGAACTGGTTTAATATTAAATTAAGTTGCATGAAAAATTCGCGTAGTATTTACAAAAGCACATTAATAAGTAGAAAAAAGTTTCTGTTTAATATGCTAGATACTTTTGCTCAGAGAAAAGTCTGAAACAGTTTCCATTTTTTACCCAGAGTCACGAGGAAGCACCCTCAAGGAGTTTGCTTAGTTTGGAGGTAAACGAAATTGATTTTGAGTCTTTTATTTATTTGAATTCACACGACTACGTTTATGCACAGTAAAAATATTTTGGATGATCAGAAGAATAATTATCAAATTAAACATAGTTTTCTATGTAACTTTTATATAACTTCAAGGTAACTTGAATTTACAGTTTAACAAAGATGTATCCAGTTTTCTTAAGAAAAAATTTAAAATATAATTCAATTTTTATGGCTCTGATCTAGGCTTACTGTTCAATACATTATTATTACAGAATACACTGCCGATTATAAGTTTGAGATCGACCTCTTCGTCCTGATGCAATTTATAAAATATGAATCTAACGAATTTAGCACACTGAAATTTTAAGTTATGCTCATATTTTATGAAACACACTGCATCAGATGATACAGTAAGCAAACAACTATAATTTCCATTTAGCTGTATCTTCTAATGAGTAATTTCCGTCTATCTGCATATAAAATGATACTTGAATAAGCGCTTCGTGTCACCATTAAGTTAGTTGCACATATTATCTGAGTCAGTGTTTCTCAAGCTACGTTCTACGGGCACCTGGAGGTCCACGAGTACTCAAAAGAAAAGAAACAAGCGTAAAACAGTAATTTATTCTTATCACAAACATCCTACAAAGCGTTTTCTGTCGTCAATAGAAAATTAAATTGAGGAAAGCTTGATAGTTTGAAATAGCTGTAATTTTTTGTCTACCTTTGTCAATATCATATTTTACACTTGTAATATATTCCTTACTTATCATTCTGCTTCTATAAAAAGTAATCAACAATACTAAACTTTGTTGTACTATTATGTAAAAAAAATTAATTTACTATTAAAGAATATTACAAAAATCAGACAAATTCCTTCAGTAGACAATGCATAAAAGATTTAAATTATTTCAACATAAATACCTTTTATTCAGAAATAGTTTTCAAATACATGGAATAATTAATAATTCAATTTTATTCACTGAGATCATTCATTAGAAGATGTAGTCCGAGAAACACTGATTCACTCTACATAATATGGCGATGATATATGAATAGATAATTATACCTCGTGAATATCTTTGAACGAAAGCTACTTTAAGGTTCAGACAAACATAGAATACGGGATCGAACAATTACACAAATAGTCAATGTCATCTTATCTCGATAAAAGATAGAAGCCTCGAAATTTCGAATACGGAATATCAAATTCTCGTGAAACGAATCGTGTTCGATTCGGTTAAAGGTCGGTCTGAAATTTACAAACGGCAGTAAATCATGTATTCCGCGCGTTTAAACTTCTCCCGGTCGCCTATCGGTTAATCGGATCGTAGACGAAATTGTCGTGCATCGCGTACAACCATGGTGGCTTTATCGAGGACAAAAGTGCTGGCAAAACGTTTTCCGATGATTTCTTATTATTTCGTGACTCCCGTGTCGCTTTGAGAGTCCGGTTAATCCAGTGACGCAATTTCCATTCATAGTCCCGAGCGTACAGGGGGTAAAAAGATACGAAGTCACGTAAATCGTTACGCGATAGAGGCACGCGGCGAATATTCCTCTGTAGCTGCAACGGACCCAAAACTTCCGGTTGTAGCCCCGATAGAGAGAAGCCACACCATTAAGCGGCGTGATACCCCCATACAAATCACGTCGATCCGCGATTTATGGTCCGTTCACCTCCCCTCTCGCTATCGTGTTATCAGTCCGGCCAGTTACCAGTTCCTGAAACGAGATTCCACCCTGAGAAACACTCTGTTTTCACGCTGTCCGAACTTGATTCTTCCCTTTCGCGTAAACGACAAGTTTGGACACTGTCGCGTTCGATTCGAAGCGCGATTGAAAATTCCTCAAAATTCCATACCGTTTCGAGAACAAGAGGAAAGAAGAAATTCAACTCTTTCGACTCCGCGATTCGTTGAATCGCCCTGCAATCTCCCTCGATTCCCACGAGACTCGTTGACTCGAAGCTTTTCTTTCGGATTCGATGTTTCCTCTAGCTCCTATAGACTCTCTAACCATCTGCTGCGATCTTTGTATACGGAACCACTAACCCAATTAACCTGGAACTGGCTTTAGCGACGTTTCGTAATATTTTATGTTTCGTAGAAACTTTCAGCTACCTCTCATCGATTCCTTCCTACGTACATCCAACGTTTCCAGCGCTTATTTCCGCGAAACGAACCTCTTGTGCAAGTCGATCCAAAGGAGGGCTCGAAAAATCTAGGGGCAAGCAGTACTCTCGACAGTAGAAAAGGAAATGTTCGATTAACTCTGATCGACAAATCGATTCTATCGGAAGAATATGGGATTTTTCGTCTGAAAATTACAATTAGTTGCGTCTTTCGTTATCTCTTGTGCAAAACAATTGCAAAAGCATAAAGACTTTGACAGATAACGATAGCATCTCTTCTTCTATTATAATATTTTACGTACGCTACTAACACGCTCACTGTCCACTACGTAAATTTATAGCGTGCAATCAACATTTTTCTTTCATTACCAAACATCTAATAAACATAAATAAATTTAATAAATTGTACAAATTCACACAAGACACAAGGGTCTAGAAAAGTCCAAGTTTGGCTGCCATTGGTATTTCCTTCTAATTTTTATTCACAAAACGACACAGTACAATTTCTCTAGAAAATTCTCGGTCACCCTGAAACGCACACGCATAAAAAATTCGTATTTAAATTCCCCAGTGGAAAATAGGAGAAAAGACTGAATAGCCTCGAAAAGCTGTGTGGGCAGCGAGCGATGTTGAAACAAAAAGACGCGTATTGCACCGCCGGAAGTTGATTCTCAGGCGTACGTTAAGTGGACATTTTCTCTGCTTTCGCCAGTACTTGCGTCCTGCCCCGTAACCTTCGACCCAGATTTTGAATCGCACCGCGCTTTCATCGATTTAATTTCGCCCTCTTTATTTGGTATCGCTGCCGATTCATCACTCCCGATTCCCGCAAGTCCACGCAGATTTCGAATCGACCCTTGTACACGCCTCGCCGTCGCTTTGTACGACTCCAACAATGGCTATAATTCACTGGCGTGTATCCCCGTTTTCATTCCCCGTCTTTTCACCGTGTCCTGTCCATTCTCACTGTTTCCCGCGCCGCTCTTTCGCCGTCGATGTTCCGCGCTAATGTTTCGACGGACCGCCTTTGCGCGTCCAGACCGACTTTAAACCATTTACCCGAGATCCCTTGTGCGATATTTTTTTTTCCTTTTTTCTTTCTTTCTTTCTTTCCTTTTTTTTTCTTTTTTTTTTTTTGTTCTTACCCCGATTCCAACGCTAAACGCTCCGCTCGCGTAATGCGCGCGGCGGCGTGTTTGCCCCGCGAAAAGCGAACCGCCGAGGAAAAATTGCGGAACGTGACGTCAGACCGTCCGTATTCATTGACAGCACAAAACACGCTGGTATTTATTCAACCGGCTTAAAAGATCCTCGAGTTTTGTTCCCGCGGATACCCGCGTACGCGATGAAGTTTTTCTTTGCGCGCGTCGTTATAAATTCCGTGTTATCGGGCACGACCGGGAGTAATTAATGCCCCTGTAAGTAATTAACGTACGAAGATTACCGTCATTCTCGCAACGTATTTCGCGGCGCCCGGAATAAATCTGATCATAAATATCGATTCCTAACCCGTTCGGTAGATACGCGATTTGAAAAAGACGAATCTCACTGCCTTTATCGAGCGTCTGTTCGATCAATGTTTCAGTCGACTTGAGTTAAAATGATTTTCGTGAATGTCACTGCTATGATGCATGATGAAAAATAATAGATTTTATGATATTTACAACTACTATATTATTTCACATAAACTATTTGCTGGCACATTTACAATTACATTTATTGTTTGTCGATTTAGTTTCTATAATTCTGAAGATGATTTCGAACTGGTAGATCGAAGCATTCGTAGAATAGACGCTTGATCGAGATTGGAAAATTTGTCTCTTTCATTATATCTACAAGCTCTAATACTAATGACTTATTATTTTACTCCCTAATTTCGCGAAAGAAAAACCGTGGTTTTTAGTTTTTGACTTATATAAGATTATTCAAGATTACCAATCATTTATTACACAATGTCGGTCAAAATTATGGGACCACCTGCATTTAATATTTTTTTATCAAAGATGTCCTGAATGTCCTATTATTTAGAAAAATTAATTGTTGCGTTTTACGTTGAATTTACGTACGTATAAACAGGAGTTTCAGATGTGAACGTTTAACTCGAAACATCCAAATGAAAGACATAAAACCGGTTTTTTCATTAAAACAAAAATTCACGTAACTTCTTTTACGACACGTCAGTATTTGCTTGCTTCGGAACAAACGCACGTAGAGCAATTAAAAAACTAAAAAAATTTTTATTGTCTGGCTTACTAAATCATCGTAGAACGAGATTCTCTGCTTTCAGGATTCTTTATGGTCTCATACTTCTGACCGGCAGTGTAATAACAGAGATTGCATTGTCCAATTTTCTCTCGCGGAAAAACCACGTTTAGCCGCATCGAAATGTTACTGTTTACATTTGTATTATATTTATTTCCATCAAACTAGATCTCCACGATTCAAGAAACACATCGTTGGCTGTTTCCTGAACCAGCGAAAGATCAACTCATCACCCCCCATTTTTAATATACTGGGCGATCGCGTTATCGTCATCTAGAATTTTTCTTTTCGATGAACGAAACACATTCATTCAAATAAATCTCGAAAGTTTGTAATAAATTTCGAATCACGAATCTTATCGCAATTTTCTTTTTAATCGAATTGCACATGCTTTTTGATATTATCGATTATTGGCTGTGAGTTTGAAAAATTCAATAACTTTGATTTAAAAAATCAGATCGTTAATATAAAAATAGTAATATGAAGTAGTAAATAGTTTCTTCTACTTTTTCTTTACATCGTTCTTTCGCGAGACAAATTCTAGAAAATGATGACATGAATCCCCGGTATATGTGGTATTTTAATTGTTAGCACTAACTTAACTGGCTGTATTTATTTTATAAATATAAAAACTTGTTCTCGGAAGAAGTCAGTTTTTAATATATCAATACAATAAAGCATTCATGCCACCGAAGTATCGAATCCAAATAAGAGAATGTATAGAATCATTTTCTGAGATATCATATGAACTCCAGCTACCAGTTAAGCATGTGCTTACAATTTCAGAAACGCCCGGTATAAGTTATCGAGGAAATTCAGTTAAAAAGATTTTAATTTATTTTCTCGCCACCGCCCCCATCGTCCCCTTTTTTGTTTTATCCCACATTCTCAGCTCTCTTCTTGTTCTTTATTAATGTCAGGAGTGCCGGCAGTGTACTACCACGGAACCGGAAGTGAGAATGCGAGCCGCGCGTATACGGAGACACCGATGCAACACGTCCAACGGACTGCAATCCGGAAGAAATGTATGAAGTCGACATTCACTTTGGACTGGAAATACGCATTACGCCTTCTTTCCCCACTCTCATCTATGTCTCTGTTTTTCCAATTATCTTAGCAACTCTGACTATTTTTTTTGTACCTCTCTATTTTTGTATCCTCCTCTTCTTTGTCTGTCTCTTTCATTTTTTTCACTCGTCTTTCGAACATCGATCGCCCAATGCTTCAGCTTCCGCGCGTACGCGAAAATTCCGGTTTATGGTTTTACCGTCCGTTTCGCCAATTATCACCCTCGATCGTTCCCCGTTCCGCATCATTTATCGCGATTCATACATTTCTGCCCCCCGACCCCTTTGAAGCCCGCGTTCGCGGAAATAACAACGACGAAACGCTATTCGACGAGTCGAGCTCTACTCGGGGGAGCACACTATCGTAACCAGTTTCGCCCAATCAATAGCCCATTGGTTCTATTATTACATGACAAATATTTGATGAGCACTCGTCGCGTCCGTGCGAACGCGATATTCGATCTTGTCGATGAGACTTCGAGGAATCCTCCTGTTAATATTGCAGCACACGGGAAATATTCTAACGAGAAAACATCCGTCGCTACGAGTCTGACTGGCACACAGCGACGGAGCTTGAATTACCGAAGCCAGAGATTATAGTTTCAGAATAGTACGATCAATCGTTTACAAGATATTTAACGTTAAAATTTTAGCGTCCATGTTCGTCTGCTGAGATAGTGTCAGGTTCACGGAAGAAAAGCTCTGAGTGGAATTCGACGCAATACGCTAACTCTGTGACGTTTGTGAGCTAAATTGCATTGGTGGATGCATGATCTTGTGCAATAGGTACTCGATCATTTGAAAAGTATCGTACTTAATAATTAGATTATATAGACATTGAAATTTTTTTATGCATAAATATGCAAGGTGTTCGGCCACCCCTGGGAAAAATTTGAATGGGAGATTCTAGAGCCCAAAATAAGACGAAAATCAAGAATATCAATTAGTTGATTGAGGCTTCGTTAAAAAGTTATTAAAAGTTATTAAAAAATTAAATTAAAAAATTTCAAATCATTGACGGAAAAATTATTTTCGGTTGCGGGGGTTAATTACAATCATTTTTGTTGAATAGACATACCCCCGAAATCTTACGCACTTAGGCGGAAAAAATTCTTTACCGAAAATATAATGTCTGATCATGAATGATGATTCCCTTGAAATTCGGCGAAATTGAAAAGTTCAAATCCGTCTAAAAAAATTATTTTTCGTTGCAGGGATCAATTACAATCATTTTTGGTTAATACACATACCCTCGAAATCCTACGCAGTTTCGAGAAAAAAATTCCTAATCGAAAATGTAATTTATGGCCAAAAATGTTGCCCAGAAATTTCATGCGAATCTTTAAAATATCATAACTTCTGAACAGATTGGAGGATTTTAATGTTTCAAACGGCAAACAACGCGTATCTTGATGAAGAATATGTGGAAATTCAAAGAATATTCGAAAAGTTGTTCCTCAACCCCGTAAACTGAGAAAAACACCATAAAAATGGTCCAATATTCAAAAGACCATAACTCCTATAATAATGAATATATTTCAATGAAATTTTTTTCTGAAACAGAGCTCATAGGTACCTACAAAAAAGTATTAAACAACTTTTCCATAGGGCGTCAAACAAAATTAATAAAAATGTAAAATAGATTTTTAAGAAAAATCGACAGGGGGTGCTTAAATTTTTCGGCGAAAAAAAAATTTCAAATCATTCTGGAAAAATTATTTTCAATTGTGGGGATCAATTACAATCATTTTTGGTGAATAGACATACCCCCGAAATCCTATCCAATTTCGAGAAAAAAAATTTTTTATCGAAAATATACTGTGTGGCCGGAAATGTTTCTATAACTTTTTAACGAAGCCTCAATCAACAAATTAGTATCCTTAATTTTCGTCTTATTTTGGCCTCTAGAATCTCCTATTAAAATTTTCCTAGGGGTAGCCGAACACCCTGTATATAAATTGTAGAAAATACAAGTTACAGTTGCAACAAAAATATTTAAGAACACGATGCAAACATATGTTTACAGAAACTGTCTGCATTGATTTCAAGTTCCGTATCAATTCTTGAAATACTTCTCACGTATTATGGAACATTCTATATACATTTGCATTATAACTGTCTACTCTTTCTCGTGAAAACTCTTTATTATCTTCTCATCGTGGATAAACAGACTGGCAAAAATTGAAACGTTGCTCGTAAAAATTATTAACCGTATTCCCCTGAAACTATAACGACTGGCTTCAATATTCCACGATTCCGTCACTGTGCAGAACCCGAATGACCGGTCGAACTTGCGCCGAGGGGATGTTGCCTTGCAAGTAAGCGCATCGAGAAAGTCGTTTCTATTGTCCCCGGGCCGTTTCTTACGCGAGCATATTAACCAGACCGGCGTAATAACGTCGTACGCGAGTGTGCTTCCGACCGGATTCCCGGGCGAACCACTGTAGAGAAACAAAAGGGCGCAGGCAAAATGGAAACGAAGGAACGAAAGAACGGTCGGAGGAGAAGGTTTAATCCGGGGGATCGCGAAAGCGTCGCGACGCAGAAGGAAAACCGTGCTCGATCGTCGGCACGGTTTCAGGGGGAGGATCAGCGACGAAGCAACACACATGGAACAATCACGTCTCCGACTTCCTTTCGGCCCCTATCGCTTTGACGTCGCAATATTTGTTCTCTCGTTTAATTAGCCACCGGCTTGAGTGGCGGACGAGACAGACGCGGCGAAACGCGCGTACGCGTTGTGCATCAAGCGCGGAGCAGTTGTGATCAGAGTTTTATGTTTCAGTGGATCTTACCAACGGACAGCTCACCCCCAACAACAACACGCCCTTGCTCACGCAAGCTCTTTCTGGTACGTCTAAAGTTTTCCATTCTTTTCGGCTTCGATCGGCTACCGCTTTCTTAATTTGTCTCGCATTAAAGAAGGGCTCCCCTCGGGGGTGGGGTTTTTCTGTACATCAGAATGCACGGCCGATATATATATATATATGTATAGGTTCTAGCTGGGAACGACGCACGGTTTCCGATTCTTGATCGCTTTTCATTTATCGAGTCACGCGATAGAGAACGAAAGCAATAACAGGAGAGAATACGACGATAGCTTCCACGGGGCTTCTTACGAGGCCCTTCGTGATTGCTAGATCGAGACGTTACGATATACCAACGGGATCCGGTATTACGGGGCGTTGCAACGGGACTGGAACTCGTGTAATTCAATCCCCTTTCGTGATTCGATTCTCGAGCTTTAACCGAAACAAGCTTTGCATTACGCCGTAATGGCAAATTGCAACCCTAATGCGGCTTCTTCGTACCTCGAACCGTGAACGCGCGCTAAGACTCGCCGCCCTTCGCGGAACTTGCCAAAGGTTACGCCTGGCTGTACGCGATCGTTGTGCTCGAATCGTTTCTTAATTCGCGGAACAGCGACTTCTTCGAATCTCGAACCGACGGAGGACGCGATTGTCTCACGATGTTCGATTTCTTTCGATCGATCTGCATCTTGGTAGCGCTTTGTGTCGAAAATTTTTCACCAGTCTGGACGAAATTTCTAATCATCGAACGTGTAAACAGGTGTATGACGAAGTCCTTTCGAAGTTAATATAGTTCAACTAATAAAAGAGTCAAAGAAAATTATATAGGGACGAGTAGTTCAACACATTCAATGTGCAACAACAATTTGACTCTCGTAACATTTTTCTAATATATTTAAATAGGATCAGGTGTCCATTTTGTCGCTGATAAATGATGCATTTTCGATGCCACTGCCAGATATACAACCCCCGCGCCATTTGTCATCCGCCTCCGAATTTGACCGTAGAACATGTTTAATATTTATTGCAATATTCGATTTTCTCCACACGATTACCTTACCCATACGAAACGATGATATTTTTTGACTAGTCTATGAAACCTACAATTTCCTTTCTAACGCACAGATTCTTTCGAGAACTTCTATTATAGATAAAGAATATATTTTCTTATTTAATCGTTCTTCAACATCTGCCGCTATTTCCGAAACAGTAACTTCATTATACTTGATATTATAATATTTTTCGTTTCCACATTTATTAATGAAACGTCCGTAGCACACCCGATAACAAATTTCTGCTAAAACCGTGCTCCCCGAACAATAGTTTCTCGTATCACATTTCCCCTGAGTTATCGCAGAACTCGAAAGACGATCAACAATTTCCTGCGAGGAACGACTGTTTGAGGTCTCGCGGAGGGTAGATTGCGCGGACGAAATTTACGAGAAGAATGCTTCTAAATAAGTGAAAGAGATCGCCGCGATTCCTTCTCGAATTCTTTCTCAAGAATCTGGCGCTAATTTCTGGAAAATGGCTGCTAGTTCGAGCACCCCTCGCTTCGACGCGTCATGAAAAGACTTTCTTCTTGACTCGCGTACAGCTAGGTCAGTGATTCTTAACCTATATGCTGACACTAAATTTCTTCAAATTTGTTAAGTTGCCACAATTAATTCAATATTTAATTAGATACACTAGACACTTTAGTCAGCATTAAAAAGGCTATCGACTTATTTTTTCTTCGAAATACATCATATTCATATAAACACTTCTCTACACAAAAGGTTCTAGAACGATTTAATAGCGAAAATGGGGTTGAAAGATTAAATTATTTGACCAAAACAAGCGTGGAATCTAGCTATTATATTTCTGCGATTACTCTCGACAAAGATCTGTATTGGATTTTCTTTTCTAAGCCGTGCAGCAATTCGAAAGATATCAGAAACTTCTTCTAAACCGTGCCATGAGCTTAAAAAGGTTAAGAACCACTGAGGCAGGGCGAGGTGGGACGGGAGGGGGCGATGCAATCCAGACAGCATGGAAGAAAAGCAGCACGGAATACTGAAAAGTGTCACACATGTAGGACGGCGAGATGCCGGCAGCGAAATACGGCGATTCCACGGCAACCCTTTTATTTTTTATTCGGTTTTTCCCCCGTCGCAGAATCTGGCCTGATCCGCTCGCCTCGTTCATCCCCCCGTCCCTCCCACCGCGTCAGCGCCACCCCTGCCGTCCACAATCTCCTCTCAAATAAATCAAACTTTTGAATCGCGCCCCGGCTTCCTCTCCATCGACGAACCCGGCCACCGGCAGAAAACTTTGTAACCGGCCGCCATTGTCAAGAGTTTAAAAGCTGAATGGGGTTTTAGATTGTACATCGAGCGCTTTCGGTTTGTCATACTCCGTCCTCCGTCTTTTCTTCGAGCGAGTTTTCGAATTCCTTCGCGTTCCTCACCCCCATCGTCGCGCAATCTTTCGTCCTCCGCGACTTCTTTCTCGTCATCTTCGTATTTTTTCCCCCCAACTTTATTTCGCCTTCGTCGTACGCCCTCGCGGCATTACGCCGCGGACGTAACGATTTGTCGTGCAATAATTTCTATTCGAAGAAAATAAGACCATCCGTGCAAGTTCCATCGAGTCGGACGTTATAATCAACCTTTGTCAGGCAAATATAGTGGCTCGAACACGCGGTCCCATTGCTGGATGGGAGAGAAGCCATCTTTGTAGTCCAACAATTCGTTCATAAATTTGTACAGTAGATTCTAGTGAACTGGTGAAATACAATGTTCAATTCTTGCTTTCGTTAATGGGAAGGTTAACGAGACTATCTTTTCCTGCAAAACAACTATCGTAAATACGACAGTTCTGTAATCGCAAAGTCACTGGAGTTGAGGCACAAAGTCGTTGAAGTCGGCCATTTTGAATGACAATACGACACTATTTAATGACCATCGTTGCAACTAGATGTGTGACGCATTTTGGGTTAATCGTTACGTCTAAGGCCTCTATTGTATACCATGTATGGTAATTAAGTTCCAAAACCACGCTAATAGAAAGAAGGACTTGTATTTCTGATAAATAATTCAAATTTTCAACATCCATCGAGTTCCTTTCACTGTACTTATTATTTCGAGAGATTCCAACATATCGTTGACCATCAGGTCATTTTACAAGTCTCTACATTTGTTTTCTTAAACAAATTGTTTCATAGGAAAATATGTATCGTTTATGTTATTGTATAATTAGTAATCGACTTCAAAATAAATTTTATGTTACCTATTATTTTTCTTTTATTTTCTAATCTGTTTAATTTCAAAACTAACATACTAAGAATTCATTGAAATCAGAGCGATCGTCTAAAAAATACATAATTATTGAATTCTTGTTACGCTCATTTTTAACTAAAAAGTATTTACCTTGCCCAAGCCGATTTAACACTAAACCTACTGGCACTTCATGTATACCCATTTCTATCATGACCTGTCAAACGACCAGTTTTTCTTTTTCTGTTTTACGAGGCAACGTAACTTTTGCATCATATGTATAGAAAGTTGTGTTTCGATGTTTATTCGTAAGATATCCTTCTCTCTTATGTCAACAAATTTTTTAATTTTTAACGGATAGAAGATAGAACGCACTTGAAAATGAATTTTGTTTCAAGTTGATACCGTAGTTAGTTCTAGAGAAAACTAGGCTAGTAAATACTCAAACATCCTATATTTAAATTTAAATTAATTTTCAATCAAATAAACAATTTATGATCCAGTTTTATCGTGCACTAGTCGTATGATCAGTAGGAATTTCTAAAACTTCTTTGGATATATAGTGTCAAAGTAAATTTCAAAATAAACATAGAAGATGGCATAAATTATAATAGGTGGTATAGTCATTGGGTAGAGGATGAAATGCCCTTTAAAATGAGCGTTCGAACTAGTCGATAGCTTTATTAGTTCCGGAGATATAGCGATTTTAGTTTCAAGTCGATGCGGTGGCTAGTTCCGGAGATATAAGGATCCAAAGCGTTTGTTTACTTTCTTACTACGGTCTTGTCAAGGTCGTTGACCGGCACAGTCACGAGTCACGTGCGAGAAAGAGAGGTCTGGCGCGACGTGTCAGACGGAGACAGAGATAGTTCAAACTAGAAAAATTACCTTTTACATAAATTACGATATCTCCGAAACGAAAAGTCCGATCGTCAAAAACCAAAAACCATTTTAAAGAGGAAGGTTTGCCGCTTCCGACGATGTGTCAATTATTAATAAAACACTAGTAATTTTGGAACTGCACGCTTCTAAATTTGAACTATTTTAATACGCGTTGTAAGACTGTTCTAAGACAGTGGAAACTTAAGATTTTCTCCTTTCGTCTTTGCTATACATATATTTCCTATTTACATCGGAAGCTAACCAGAATTTGATACCAAATTATGTCCAGTTCAAATATAAATCATTCAACCGGTCAGATGCCCGGTCGTGGTAGGCAAAACAGACTACATATAATATTTTTCTCAATAAACAAACAATAAGAATATATGTGAATATTGTAAAATTCATTGTACGTATACTATAAGGAAACTCGTCAAGTTAAACAGCGGTAAAATAATATTGTGTGTTAGAAATTCTGAACAAAATTTAAAAAACGGTCATTTGATGACCGGTCGCGGCAGGTTTAGTGTTAAAAGCTTGCAAAATGACCTGATACATTTCATCATTAAAATTTAGGCTACCAGATATCTCCTAATAGCTTCAGATTTGTATTTTCATAAACAATCAGTACCCAGGGGTTTAAAATATTATTTTAAGAGCTGGTGTAATAGTTCTGAATCTACACAATATCTTTTTACAAGATCAAAATTTTTGGTATCACATTTACAAAATTTAAAAAACGCCGGCCATGCAAAGGTTTAAATATTCTACAAAATTGTTGCGTTAGCGTCGTCGTCCTCGATTCTCTTTGCGTTTCACGAGGTTCTATTCTTCGTCGATGGTCGTCTCGTTCCGTCCACGGACGGACAAAGTTTCGCTCCAATAATAATCTCTTTAAAATTATTCGAACAACGATCCAGTTAAAAGTTTAATCGACAAACGTCCTGACGCTGTTCCCGAGTTCTTTGGAATGCGCGCGCAAAATTCATTCCTTTTTCCGTTCGTTTTTGCAGCATGTTCCCTTTGTTATAATCGAACTAACACAAATATCGCGGGATGCGGCACGATAGCGCGAGTCAGATGTAAACGATTCCTCTCACGAGCGAAAAACAGGACATTAAACGGGTGACTCGAACTAAAAAGCACGTGCTCGACGTTGTTTCTGCGTTAGCCGGCGCGTTATTGACTCGTGGAATTGCGTTGCTTGCTCTGGCGACGCATGCAACGCCCGTATCTGTGCTGGCGGTTTCTGTTGCTCCATTACGCGCAAAGCTGTCTTGTAATCCGCTTATTCAGTATCTCCTTTTATCTGCTTCTTCCATGTTTACGTGTGTCACGATAATTTGTCTCCGTCGGAGACTTTATTGTACCACTCTTTGTGTATGTATCGTTGTGTACGCAGTGTCATGTGTCTGTCGGTGTAACTCGTCCTCATTCATCGGTGTGAATCTTTTTATTTTTTTACGGAGAAAAGGAAACGTAGACGATCGTTGAACACGTATTTCTTTTATGTGTAAGCGATATAGCATAAAGTGTCGCGCGAAATCGTATTACATCGAGATTGTTCATTGTGCTGCGGGATATACACATGTACAGAAATGGTAGTACAGTGATGCTGACTGCGTGATGAGTTTGTTGTTGACATTGTAAAGCGTGTTTTGTGATTTAAGTAAATTAGATACCATAAGTTTTCTATTAGAGCAAAATATGAGTAATAACGTAGAGGTGTATTAGTTAATATCGTTGTTTGGAAATCGTAGAGCCACACCAGCGGAGAAATCCAAACAGTTACGCGAATGATTGTAAACATGCAGATCGACACGTTTGCCTTTGTAGCATGCTGTTAGTGTGTCTTCGTACGTGTATGTGAAATGTATGACAATTAATTGTGTAAGACGGAAATTAAATGACAATCGGCCGTTTCGCGTTGGAATTTGATAAATGTTCGCTGTGCCCGATCGTTGGTTCGAAACAATGAATATTTTTCTCTTTGATTAGAATAATTGTACAGGTTGTGTCAAACCGAGACGAATCGAAACATCCAAATTGAGTGTAACAATAAAATATGCAAAATATTTTACCATTAAGTAATCTGAAATGTGTTAAAAATCATAGAAGTAGAAAATTTGTCTAAAATTTTTAGAACTGACTAAAATTAATTTAAATTGAATTTTGGGATTTTTCCTATTTAAAGAAATATGGTCTGTTTAACGATGTATCTTCTTCTCGGATACAAGTAAAAGATACAGATTTTATAAGTCATTTGTTAAATAGAATTCAGAATTTGAAGCATCAAGTGACGAAAATAAAAAGTTACGACCTCGTTTGAGGATTAATTTAAACATCCCTAAATTTTTATTTTCTACGTATGCAAAAATTGCACCACAGATTGTAAAGTGATAAAGATTGTTTTGATTTCTATTGCTATGGAAAATTGTCATGTTTCAATTCGTTCACCATACACCTGTACGATTTTGGACAATGTCATGATAAGCAAAAAAAACAGCAAAATTACGATACTTAAACACTGAGTGTATTGTTATACTCTAAAAACGCCCACGAATCAGTCATCGAGCCGCTCGAAACGCGTGCAATTGTTCTTCAGTCATGAGAAATCAAGTCAGCCGGATCTGATTGCGGTTCGTGTCGCGATTAATTTTCCTCGGTCGATCAGCTTCAAAAAACAGAAGAACGTTCTCGCGGTACGAATCCGTCGATAGCCCCCAAAAAATCCGGAAAACGCGTTTTCGATCTACGATTATACTGGGTGTCCACTTGAGAGCTTTTTCTGGACTGCTTCTATTGAGCATAAGACTATCTAATACAGTGCTCTCCAAACTAGAACTCATAAAAGTTCTCTGGGGTTTCATTAACAAGGAAAAACCGCGATGCAAAGATGTCGCCCACGACAGACCAGAGACTCTGGCGTCAAGGAACCCGAGGCATCACACACGACATGTGTTTAGTAACACGTTATAGAAGCAAGTCTAGTCCTACTATTTTCCGAAAATTTCAAGATGGTTGTCATGGCTGACCTCTATGACAACGTACTGTGCAGAGATCGTAAGTTGCCAAGTGCCCACAGACTACTGGTAAATCTTCACGATGAACATCCGGAATGTCCGAATAACCGGTATATTAACCCCAACTATACTTCAGTAAATATTATGGATTATATTTCACACAAACAAAGAAATCACAGCCGCATGCATCTAGCAGTGACGCCGATACTAAATAGTTGACGAATAAACCGTAGGAATTTTATATATTTTATTTTTTATTAATAAATTGTATTACTATATTGCCCACGGTTGTGTTCATTAAAAATCAAAAATAAATTTTTAAGAAAAATCGGTAGGGCGTAGGTGGCTAAATTTTTCGGAAAAAAAAGTTTTAATCATTCTGGAAAAATTATTTTCAGTTGCAGGGGTCAATTACAATCATTTTGTGTTAATAGACGTACCCCCGAAATCCTACGCATTTTCGAAAAAAAAATTCAGGAAGGTGGACAAATTTTTCGACAAAATTAAAAAATGTCAAATAGTTCTGGAAAAATTATTTTCGGTTGCTGGGGTTAATTTTAATCATTTTTGGTGAATAGGCATACCCCCGAAATCCTACGCACTTTCGAGAAAAAAATTCTTTACCGAAAATATGTCTGACCATACCATTGACATGTTTCACTGAAATTTCATATATATCTTCAAAACACCATAATTTCTGAACGGATTGGAGGATTATAATGTTTCAAAAGGCAAACAACGCGTATTTTGGCGAAGCATATGTAGAAATTCTAAAAATATTCGAAAACTTGATCCTTAACCCCGTAAAGTAAGGAAAACCCCATAAAAGTGGTCCAATTTTCAAATGACCATAACTCCTACAATAGTTAACATATTTCGTTGAAATTTTGGGAGAAAGTAGAGCTCATGGATACCTAAAAAGAAGTACTAAACAACTTTTCTGTACAACGTCAAACAAAATTACTAAAAATCAAAAACGAATTTTTAAGAAAAATCGACTAAGTGCTTAAATTTTTCGGAAATAAAAAA
Organism: Colletes gigas; assembly: GCF_013123115.1. Lineage (NCBI taxonomy): Eukaryota > Metazoa > Arthropoda > Insecta > Hymenoptera > Colletidae > Colletes > Colletes gigas. Next base: position 954,177 of record NW_025106653.1, on the reverse strand, counting down.
ATTTCAAATCATTCTGGCAAAATAATTTTCAATTGTGGGGGTCAATTACAATCATTTTTGGTGAATAGACATACCCTCGAAATCCTATCCATTTTCAAGAAAAAAATTCTTTACCGAAAATATACTGTGTGACCAGATATGTTTCACCGAAATTTCATGCGTATACCTTTTCAGTGATTATATTCTTCGTTGCTATCATTCCATATGTAGGTATAGTTCATTTATCCGACATATTTGATTTCCCGGGATTGCCCTAGTCTTGAGTATGCCGGATAATCGGAATTTTACTCATGAATGAGATTAACTTAGCTAATAATGACAATCCGTGCTACCGAAGGTGGTACAGATAATTTCATTCGTCGACGACTTACGATCGCTGCATAGTGCATCCGCGAAAAGATGAGTATCTCCCATAGTGCCCAACGCATAGGTTGGTAGAACACGTCACGCGTCTCTAAACTAAAATAGAGCAGGGACTTAGGCACTTAATCAAGTTCTATCACACAGTAGAAGTCGGAAGCAGGCGCGCGAGGGGCTCCTACGCCGAAGAGCACTGTTGGAGTAAGCACGCAATTGATAGTATCGGTTCTTTCGCACGAACATCCGTAAGTCGAGCATGCGAGTGTCGAGTCGATTGTCCAGTATGGAGGACTCCCGTTTGCTCGTGCGGAAAGGCTCTCTTATCCTCGACGACCGGTCTCGGAAGAGCAAAACTGTGGACACCCAGCGTTAGTCGTGACGCGTCCGCGCGAGTGAAACGGGAACGTCGGCACGGCTGACGGTATTTGGCCGATGCAGGCTGTCGCGTCACGTGGAATGGTATAAAAATTAAGGCGCGTTCGTTGCAGTGATGAACAACTACCAGGCGGCCGCAGCGCAGGCCGGATTTCCGCCGGCGTCGCCTCACGCGGCCGGCGGCCACGGCGGGCCACAGGGTCGATCTTTTCCTGCGGCCAACTCGCCGGGCCCCATCGACATGTATAGTTCAAGCGCCGCAGCCGCAGCAGCAGCCGCAGCCGCGGACTCAGCAGTTGCCAGCTACGTCCAGGCCGCAGCTAGTCCGCAGCCCCCTACGACCGCGTTCCCTGCGATCGCTGTGTCCCGTGCCCCGCTCAACTACAGTCCCGTAAGTCCACTCTACGATCCCCCCTTTGGCCCAATCAGGCCCGCGCGCCAACAGTGTTGTCGAGCACGGTACAGTCCGAACGGAATTCATTGACTACTCAAGGCCTCGCTTTCCCCCCATCGAGTCACGCCAGACGAGAAGACTGAGACTCGGAGAGCGAAAGAATCGATTTGGGAGGCATTCTTCCAACTCTTCTCGCCTCTGACGATGGATCAGATTGCGACAGGGTTGAAAGTAACGATGGGGATGAAAGAGTGGAAGCTCTTATTCTTGGAATCTTTCATAGATATTATACTTTAACACGTTCATTGTGGAGAACACAGATTTACTTACTTCTGAGACTAACTTTCTTGTCGGGATAGAAGTATAGAAAATGATTCATCTGGTTCATAGAACAAGAGACAAAAATATAGTTTAACCACGTTGCTAGTCTTATGTGTAAATAGAATAGAATAATACAAAGTTCATACAATAAAATAATTAGCAAATAAAGAAGTATTTATTGTAAACAAGTATCTCGTAAAACGTGTCGAGAATGTAACTTCATATGTTAGTCTGAATAAAATAAATATTCAATATTTAATGACTATTGACTATGGATAATATATCTGAACAATGCGAATTTCCTTGTTAGGAAAGGATAAAATGTGATTATTATATTTATACTTATTATGTATTTATTACACAATGAACGTGGAAAATAATTGGGGCATGACTATACTCATCCGATTCTAATGTGTTTTTGCAGAATGGTCACATACAAGTTTTTGTTACTACCTGTAGGGATTAAGGGCAGAAACTCGATAATTTCAGAGACTATTCAAAATAACAGAACATGGGAACGTATTACAGTAATCTCCATATAAGCGAAATAATTAACAAACTGGTATTCCTTATTTTTTACTGCTCTAAAAACTTGCAAAATTCCATCGAATTTGAAGGACACTTTCCAGAAGGTCTTTGTGAGAAAGATAAAATAATATTGAATATTCAAAGCCATATTTTGTACTATATCTTTATGAGAGTATTACCAAAATATTGGTGAGGTTTCTTCATAGAAATTGAGCACAAAAACAGCCTCGTGATTTATTAAAAGACTTTCAACTACGTATTACTGAAACCAGTTCGAAATAGATCGTGTTTAGATTTATTTTACTCATAAAAATTTCACCACCCCATTGAAAAGACAGTGATAAATATAAAAATTACTATTTTCATCAATAAATGAAAATTGAACCGACCTATTTATCTTGCCATGAAGAAATATGAGCGTGGTTTCATTTTTTATTGTAATTTCGTTTCAGTTATCCGGGGAAAAATTGTTTCACTTAACCGAAAATTACTGTACATCATACGATACATTACTGTATACACTTATACATGTTATGAATTTATTTAGTGCCTAATTGTAATGCTTTACATGGTGAAACAAAGACTTGCATATGACTATCCTGCTAGAGCACGTCAACATCAAAGGAAATATTTCGAATCCTTTCCTCGTCAATGGCCTTCAGAAGTCAATTAATATTGTTCCAACTATAATCGTGAAGGGTCTAAACAGTCAAGTGGTACGAGTCTGTCGTGAGTTAACTCAAGGAGAGAATTGAGATGCAAATGTATCGGTCCATTACACGCGATTAAATTAATTTGGGAGAAGGAATTAGTGAAGATCATATATAGCTTCCAAAACTCCCGTAGTCTTACGGTTGTTCGATGGCGAACATATACCACTTAGCGCGCAGACCCCTCGCTTAATGAGAATATTTTCGCTTTCCAACCAAATTCGTATTTGTTATATACATCTGAAATTTTTAATAATAGAACTAAATTCTTAATCTAACAATTTCATCATTGGAAAAATATAATCAGGCTCGTTTTATCATGCTTGAGGTATAAATTTTCTGTTACAATTTCTTCAAATTGTACAGTTTCATTTACTTGAAGTATCAAATGAAGTTTTTAATTTCCGAATCTGATCACAGCGAATTACAATATTTTTTACAAGGACGAAAATTTCAACAATTAAATCGTATCGCCAGCTTTCGCAATTGAATCGATATTTATTTGTATTTGTGCTCGACTAACACTGTTTCCCGGAGAAGTATCCTATTGTTACCAAATATGCAAAGTAATAAAAGGGAAATATAATTCCTATGGAGGAATGAAAACGATCGTTGCACACTGATTGCAACAAATTTCTCTCGATTGCTATTCATTTAACAATTTGTTTAACTTCCACGTCGGGAAAGAACTTTAATTATGCTATCCGTTGATTGTGAGAGTCCCGACCGATCAAACTACATTTTCCAAGTGTTCAAAGTTTTCAAGAGCTAACCGTACTAACAGCATCGGATTATTAAACTTGTGTGTGACATTTTTTCCCACCCACTAAACGTACATCGGAAAGGTATTGGGATAAGATACAAAAAAAAAAATAAGTTGAGAGGTCCGAGAGTATGGTGCAAGTTTTTTTATTAGAGTTTGTAACTTATGTTGCTGCAGCTTAGATTGCAAAACAGCTCCGAACGCTGAGCTTCTCAGTTTGCCAATATTAAAACTTTTCTTTTCATTTTTTCTCTTCATTTTATATCTCCTTTTTAATACTTCCAATGAATTTTAACATTCAACGATGCAAACTTTTAGGATTGAGTATCGCAATTGCACGTAGTACACAAAAGTTATTTGAAGCTCACGAATAACCGTAGAACCTTATTTAATGTGCAATTGCACGAGAACTTTAACGAAACATCTGTCATTCTTGTTTTAGGGTCCTCTAATACCAGCGGCGTTCACTAATGGCTACCATTGAGCCTTGTTAAGACCTAATAACAGGTACGTAGTTACGTTTCCTCGCGATTCCTTGTAAAATCTTTTTGCCATTACTTCGAATATTTCATGTCACGTGATATTTAATGCCAAAGAGCTTCTCTGTTCGATAAATCAACCGCTCGTCGTAGGACCCCCGTACGATATGGAATTTGAACTGTTGCAAAGTATATGTAGTATAAATAGTTTATAGATAGTTCGTAATTGTAAGCACATCATCTTCTATATTCATCAGAAGCTATTTCAGTCGACACCGATCGAAAGATTATAATGTCTTCTGTTGTTTTTCCGAATTTAGCGCATAATCTTATGAGTACGGTAATGGAAAACCTTCATTCTTTTGTAGCAAACTGCAAACACGTTCACCATAAATTGATATAACAATAAACACCATATCCAGATCATTTTCTTCCTAACGATTAATTGTAAGGTTCAATCTAATACGCTATGTGGAATAACTATTGTTTATTTAACTACTGTGCTGGGAGCGAGATGCTTTCGTGATACTGGTAATTAAACTGGTACTTCGATGATGAAGTTCGCTAGCAAAGATAAATTTAATGGAAAGTATATCACGAAGGAATCTCTCTTTCCAACTTGTCCGTTCACTTTCAAGCACTCCAACAATAACACGATCCGCTTGCGCTGATTCACAAGATCATGGCTTACTTTCGACGAATTGCGTAGCGTATTGCTCCCGCGCGTACGTGAATTATTATTAACAAATGCACGATTTTCTTTTCGTCAGGATGGACGAGAGGGCAGAGCGCAGCACGGTCGACTGACGGTACAGTGAGCGATGTAAATGCCTTGGAAGAACTTATCACAATGAACGATCTCTGGACGGAGGAGGATGCGTACTACCACGAACAACAACCGGAAGAATCGCGATTTAGGTTTATAATATGTACGTAGAAGAGCGTAAAAGGTTTCCAACTGCGAGGAGGCTTCGTACTAGCGAATATATATAGCATCGATCGATTCCGCCAAACTGAAATCGATCGAAAGAAAATTACGCGATCTTCGAAACGAGACGGCGAAACGCCGAAAAACCGAAAACCGCATTAGGAAGAAAGGAAACAGGACGAAGACGAGAAGAAAAACGCGAGAGAAAAAAAAAAGGAAAATTGTACGTCCCGATCCGTGTCCAGAGCGTATGCGAGAAAAGCGATATAGAAGAGAAATCAGGGGGGGAAAAAAACGGCGAAAAAATGAAAAAAGCAAAAGAAACACAAAGGGCGAAAAAGAGCTGCGTGCAGCTAAACTGTGGCCGAAACTGCGTATTTGATGCCCGTTCTCCGACATTAATAAAGAATAATATAATAATAATAATGAATTAAATTAATATTATTAATTACTAAACAATTAAGCGACTAAGTCTAGAGTATATAAATACTATATATATAAATATATAAATATATATATAAAAATATATATATATATAAATAATTGATAAATATTAGACGATAACGTATGATCCTTAGTATTTAAGGGAAGACGAGAGGAGGACAGGAGGGAGAAAATACCAACGTACATACGAATATTATTATAATTACTGGTTATTATGTATAACATTATGGCGATTACAATGATTAACAAAACAAAAAAAGAGGAAGCCGCGGCGCGCAAGCTCGCGCGCAATATACATATATATAAATATAAATATAAATATGAATATAAATATAAATAAAAAAAAAAATATATAATTATTATACGCGTACACACGTTCGCACCCGGGAAGAGCGTTTTCCTTCCGGGCTTTCGTGGTTTAGGACGTTCAGATGCGGAGAGAGAGAAAGAGTAGAAAGAATTTTTCGAGGACGGCCGAGAGGGCGAAACGACGGCGCGGAAGGAAGAGGAAAGGCCGGAAAAGGGGGAGGGAGAGGGGCGCGAGGGGGTTGGAGGGATTAGGTGGAGATGACGAGGGCGCCTAGGCAGCCCGGAGTGGCTTCGCCCTTTTTCTTTGTTTCTTGCGCTCGCGCGTGTCCGCCACTTCTCGACGTGCTCTTTGCCGACTGAATGCCGGAATGGTACTTCTCTCGCCCCGGCGTCGTCGAACCACTCTTCTCTTTTCCCGGGTGTGCAACGAGGGAGAAAAAAAAATGACGGAAAGAATAAAAAGCACGGAAAGAGAGCGCGGAGTGGGGGAAGAGAAAAAAAAGTTACATACATGCATAGACACCGCGCGTCACACGGACGACGCGATGACGCGCGTTAGGATTACATTTTCGTCGTTGCGAGGAGGCGAGAAAGGCAAACGCGAGGGCTGAGAACCAAGATCGACCGATTCGGGGTTTCGCAAGGCTATGTAGTTAGACAAACAGAAAGAGAGATAGAGAGGGAGAGAAAGAGAGAGAGAGAAAGAGAGAGAGTGAGAGAGAGAGAAAGTATAGAACGCGTGAGAGTGAGAATGTTCGACTTTTGAGTTGACACGCGCATCGACGAGCATAGACGGAAGAAACGCTGTTCGAAAAAAAAAAAAATGGGAGACGTTAGACTCGCGAGGTCGCAAGATGGCGGCCGAACGAGAACGCTGGGTCCCGAGCGTTTGTATCGTCGAAAATCTGGCCTCATTCAATGCCGAAACGATGACCGTTGAATTCAATCGGCTGTTGTATAGCTGTCCAATCGATTTACTTGCATTAACGTCGGTACATACATACATATTACCCGTACGCGAATTATTGTATCATTGATTTACCATAATGGCGTATATGCATGACCCTATAGAGGAGCCAGTGGAAAACATAAGCAACGTTCATCGACACGTCTTTCACACACATTCACTGTAAACGTACATAAGACGCCTACACGATCACCCACACTTACACACACACACACGGATACGTACAATTGTATGTACACAGAGGCGCATACCGAACACCGTACACTCGCCTGTACAAGCGTCGGCGGCTTCAAACGAGTTCCACGATCACACGTCACACCCGAAAGAACTCATACACAACTCCATAATGTTACGCGACACAAGATTGCATTAAAGGGAAAAAAAATATATATATATACACACACGCATGTATACAGTTATTATACCGTTCGTCCGCAATGTACAGAACGTTAGTTAAAGGCGAGATCGCGAATCGCTAATATAACACGCCACGGGCGCGTTGTACGAGGAGCAGAGACGACAGAAGGGAGACCGCGAAATGGACGATGCTCCGACGAAAAGCGAAACTGTGCGTCTGTTCCTCGGATGTGTGAGAGGTACGAGAGAAAGAGAGAGAGAGAAAGTGACGGGTACGTGTGCGCGAGAGAGTTGTTTAAACATTAGGATTTACGAACACCGGTCATCTAAAATGCCATTGATGTAAAGTATAAGCGGGCTAGCAAGGAAAGACGCAAACGTGAGAGTATGAGAATAATAATGTACGTAGCCTTAATCGAAGAACGACTGGACACCAAATCTTGCGTTCTTTCGCGCTTCGAGTATTCGCTGATTGGACGGGCAAGGAACGAGGAATAGAAAAAAAAAAAAGAAGAAGAAATAAAACGGACGCTCCATTCGAATATATTCGCGATTGGATTAGGTTAATTGTGCCGCGAGGCGTAATATCGTTCGGGAAGCAGGGAGGTGTCGCGCGAAACAATGTCCCTTTTTTTCTTTCTTTCTTCCTTTCGGTCCATTCGCTATTATTGCCGTTCGCGTTGTTCCGTGGCAACGCGCGATCCTCCGAGGCTCGAAGAGCGCCGGAACGCGCTCGGAACCTCCCTACTTCCGGCGCAGGGAGAACCGTTGACGTGCATAACTCGTTCTGCGGACTAATTCACGTAATTCTGTTGGTATCGCTGATCCCAATGCTGTTTCTTACGAACGCTATTATTATTACGATTATTGAATTCTTGCGAAGTGAGAGTCGACGAGCGATTAATTATAATTACGAGAGACGACGGATACACGTGCGACAATTATAGTGCGGTTATTATTGTATTCAACAACAGGGTAAACTAACAAAAAAATGAAAAAAAAAAAATGAAGAAAACGAAAAAAAGCGTCGATTTTAAAATTGGGACGCGTGTCACGTCGAACGGCGGCCATTTTGTTTTTCTGTGCGCGGGTGTGCGTGCGCGCGATGAGAAAATCGAAAACTGTGAGGAGGAAAAAAAAAAATGATAAAAAAAAAACAAAAATAACATATAATACAAAATAAAATTAAACGAACGAGTCAATTGTCGCGAACGTTAGCAATACTTCGTCATGACCACAAATGATAAAAAATGGCAAATAATGAATTAAACTAAAAACGAAAAAAAGAAATGAGATGAGAATAAATAATGTACACGACTAAACTTATATCGCGGGTAACTAATATTCTTAAGTTGGTGACGCGTACGCGCGCGACGGGTGATCCCGCTCGTTCTCGAGATAGCGGACGTTTACCGCTTTTTAAACGCAGAGGGAAAATGCCGATTTCTTGCAAGCGAAACAAAATGGTAGCTGCTTCGTTACGCAACCCAGGAATTAACACGATTGCTGCGTTTGAGGGAAAAAAAAGAGTATATGTTTCTGACCAAACGTGGTATTCGGTGAAAATAATGGATGGAAAAGGAACGAGACGAGAGAGATAGGAATAACATCGATAGGTCGTAACCTGCGCAGAGAAGTAGCGAAACGAAGTAGCGAGCGTTTGGTTGACGGTACAGGGTTCAGATGTTTTGCGGTTTTGCCATTCGTTTCCCGAATTTCGGCTGTATTGCATAGATAACGCGGAACGGACTTCATCGCGAAGGAACAGAACCGGGAAAAGCGTCGTAGTTTTGCAAACATCTTGCGTTACTTTCTTTCTTTGTCGTTACGTTCGGGAGGCAATTAAGTTAAGCGAGCGTTAAACAGCCGTGTCGGGCGCTTCGCGAATCGCGGGATCGCGCTAATTGTTTAAATAGACGGAAAGAGATGGACTTCGCAAAAGAATAAAGGAATACACGTATATATATATACGAGAACTTGACACTACGGTTCGAGGAACGTGAAAATTTTTAATGGGATTCGTCGTACGTAGATTCGAGGGTTGCTGAGATCTGAGCAAAATGGCAAAATAAGAAACGCAAGGAGCACACACGCATATACGCAAAAAGAAAAGAGAGGTCATAATTAAATGTACAAGTTGTAACTTTTCGCAGTTAGAGTGAAAGGCATGCTCGAAAGGATTTTGGGTTCCTCGTGGATTCCTGACTAATTAAATTATGAAAACGACTGTTTGCAAGGTCTCGTAATATTTCAAAATATTGGTTGAATTTGCTTCGTGCATAACATACGACTGTGATGTTCGTTATCGCTTTTAAACGAAACGTTTTAATGTTATTTGTTTCACTTACTTTGTTTCACACGATGTTTTTGGCAGTCGGTTGTTGCTTTTCTCGACGACAAAGCGGAAACAGCTTTTAACGGGAACCCAGACGACTTTCAACGAGCATCCTTTGAAAGAGAATTATTATATATAAATATATACATATTCGAAAGAGATCTACGATCAATTATTAATTAGAACAAACAGGCAAAGAGAATGCGATCGACATACATGCGTGTTAATTGCGATGGCGGGGGTAAGAAAAAAAAAGAGTAGCCAGGGGAGGGAGAAGTGGTAGGGAAAAAGAAAGCAAGAGCAAACAAAATATATGTGAGTACAGTCCACGCGTTTATATTTATAAATATGAAATACATTAATATTGAAATATTACGTCTATATCTACATCTAGTATATATATAAATATATATAAATATAAATATACATAATGAACGATTAAGAAAGGCAAGAAGTATATTATGTCTATATAATAAACGATTAAGGCGACAAACAAACAAACAAAACAAAAATATGATGATTACAGAGATGAACAGATATATTGAGCCATTGTTTTATGCATTTGTATATATATATAGTTATTGATGTTTTAAAAGCTAATTATACTATTGTACTGAAAATTTTCCGATCACCAACGATCGTGAGAGAAAAACAGAGCGAGGGTGCAAACCGGGATTGGGCGAGAACCAGAAAGTTAGACGCGGAAAGGAGACACGAAACGAGGGGAAAGGAATGCGACCGAGGCGAGCTCGTTGTGCGATGCAGTCCAGTCTCTTTGTGATGCTTTTTCTTTTTATCGGGGGGATTTTTCGCGAAGAAACGAATCGAACGCGGCAGAATTAGGGCAAAGAAAGTAAAAGTTAGGAAAAACACGTCGCTCGCTGATCGATCGAGCTCGATCACTCGTCGCGCAAATTACACGCTCACACGAACTCATATACACGTATGTGAACACACAGACACAGACACACGTATTTATATAAATATAAATATACACGCGTATAAGTGATAAGTAATATTTACGATAATCGAAGAAAGAAATATATATATACACAGCAAGAAAAGGCGGGAATGGAGGTCACATTGTAAAGAGAGTGCGAGGAAGATGTTAATTAATTAATTAATTAAATCGATTATTGTCGTTCCGTGGTTGAACGGTGAAATGGAAGTCAGAATCACACGACTAAACAGATTTACAAGTAGAAACAAGTTTTGGTACACAGGCGACACACAGGCAGTTACACGTATTTAGATACGTATACGTGCATGTATACAAAAAAAAAGAAAAACGAAAAAATGCAGTGAAATAGCAGCCAGTTTATGGTAACTTAGTCTAATCGTCGCTTGAGTGCGAGTAGCGGTTGTAATTAACATTTTTCTTGTTCTTGTTACCATTACAATTATCGTCATCGTGGCGAACACGGTTTCTAAAGGAATGGGTAATGCAACACGAGTACCAATTGGTTTCTGATTTATCCTGTTACTTGTACAGTTGGGAAAAAATTCAGTTTCGTCGTTCGTTTCGATTCTCGTTGATGATAGTTGTAGTCGTGAATGATTTCGATCATTTCGTAAAAACCGAGTCGAAGTATCGTGATGTCGTTCGATCGTACGATATTTCGTAGAGGATAAAGCAATATCGAGTAATAATCGAACGAAAAAGCCTCAGTAAATGAAAACAACATAATCCATAATGCATTTAAGGGATCGTACGCGCAAAATTGTTTAAAAATTGATCGGTTCAATGGCGGCACGGTATGCGTTCACGATTGAATTCGTACCGTTCGGGCTTGGCCGAAGAGCAATAGTCGCTCGTGCGTGTACGATCAACATTTTAAAATAATCTTTCACCTTCTCCATTAATAATAAAGATAAACAGTTCCTCTTTCGGAACAGAGACGAACAGAGTGGCCCGAACGATTTAAGCGCCATTTTTAATTCTATCATCTTCCAAACCATACGCTCTATTGCATGAATTATACGTTACACGTTACAAATTATAAAACGATATTGTTTCACGGTTGTTCGTGCGTCTGTAAAGTAATTAACATTCGAACGGAACAATAAACGACTGAACTGGATGATAAAAACGTCAGTCTCTCGAACCCCGTAAAACGTGTTTCGACAAATTTTACAGGGTCGTTTCCCTCGGAATCAGGCAATTTCTCGGATTTAGGATAAAACTGTTTCATCACACTTCTCAACCACGCGTTTCCCTACGACATAACGAGAACAAATACCGCTCGAGGCAAATTTACGCGCGCACACACCGGCACGTGCATGCAAAACACGATCGAACTCATCCGAACAAAACAAAACGTACACGCCGAAATTTCTGCACGAACTAAATAAAAAAAAAAAACAAAAAACCAAAAAAGCAAAGAAAGACAAAGGGGAAGCAAGGGGCAAACAAAAAAAAAAAAACTGAATAATTTCACTTCGTTTCACGGATTCGTCGATATCGATCCTTCGATCACTTTCTGCGCACCCTCTATTTCTTGACTGCTGATATGTTTCCTAGAACGGCTAGTTTAGCGTACTTTTTGCTGTGCGACGCGAATACGCGCGATTTCGTTTTGGTTTCCTCAACTGACAGAAGCTGACGCGACAGGAAGTACATACGTGCGTTTGTCGTACGAACGAAACGCGCGCGCGCGATGTCACAATGTTCGAAAACAAACCCCCGTCGCTCTACGCGCGATGTGAATGAGTCGAGTAAGAAAGAGAGAAAGAGAGGGAGAGAGAGTGTGTGCGTGTGTCTGCATGAGACAGGGTGTATGAGAGGAATTCGCAAAAGTCCGTAGATAGATAGACAATTTTCGAAACATCGTTTTCATGCGTACGAGAAAACATCACCGAAATCTTGCTGCGACACGACACCGCGTTCGGGCAACTTTCCTCGCCAGAAATAATTAATATTCGGCCGAAATTTGCCCGGCACCATTTGTCTCTGGTGTTCGTTCAGCCTCCCATAGTCTCGTTGCAAAATGTCGAACGGGGGAGAGCGATCCAACGAGTGCACGATGCACGGTCGATGGAGTTTCAAGTCAGTTGTAATATAATCGATCGACACGGGATCGTGACCTTTGGTGACGTTCGGTGAAACGTCGCAGCCAAGATATAGGGTAAAGGATCCTACAGAGGAGTTTACTTTTACTCGCGCGTCAAGGGAACATGTGGGCTTACGAAGCTCACGCGTTTATTATTATTATTATTATTAATATTATTATTTTTGTTTTTCTTTTCTGTTGACTTATGTATTGTAAGAATTATTATTGCTATTGATCATCATTACGACTAATGTTATTATTGGATAGTATTACCACAATACGTCCGCTATCGTTTGCTATCTGTCAAAACGCAATAATCGCTATGTTACGAATACGATTGTCCGTTGTATTCGAGGTGACTTCGTTTTTTCAAGTTTTTACCGAGTACGCGGCCCGGACGAAATCGCCCACGCGGCTCGTCGGCGATATCAACGATGAAGCATTTTTGTAAACTTCCACGTACCAAACAGACTAATAGAGGAATAAAGCTATCTGTGTAGAGGAATCTGTTCAACGAAGTACCGATAGAGTCGACTCTGCGCGCTCGCCGCTAGTTACCAGTGTTAATTAATTAATAAAAGAAAAAGAGAAGAGAATAAGAAAATAAAAAAAAAAAAAAAAAACGACGAACCGGTGGCGGATTCGTTCGTGTCGCGAGCCGAATGCAATGTGAACGTAACCCCATACGATATGTATGTATATAATATATTATATATGCACACGCAAAGCATAAATATTACGATAAGTATATAATCATGTAATTACACGTGCACACGTTCGGATGCGCAGTTACATGTAATCTGTTAATATTCTTCCTGCGTGCAACAAGGACAACAGCCACGAGCTTCGATGAAGTTTTGCTAACCGTCGTACGGCGACCGCGTACGAGTTTAATTCAATACTCGCTATTATCGAAAATATTAGTTTCTTTTCTCGGCGCTCGCGGAACGTTCGCGCGATTGTCCTGTGCTCGATTCGCCGCAAACGATGGTTACACGGTGAACCATTCGTTTCACGCGAAGCATCGATGTCTCCGATTTACGCGTTGATACTTCAACCAACTAGTCAAAAAACGTTCTGATCATTATTTCTCACTTTGCCCACGGCCTCGATCGAACCGACTACCGATCGTACCGCTTTCCTAATTGTCGATAAACGTTTAATATTCTTTTATCGTAATATTTCGTTAACGTGCAAAACGTTCCTCTTTTTTACCCCGCAATACGCGACTCTCGGTTGCACGCTATTCAGTCGCACGACGTCTACACTCATCGCTATCGTGACTTTCTTCGTTTACGCTATTATGTCATCGCTCCAGTTTTGCGGTAAATGTTCGGTACCCGTTCGTGCAACCCGTAAAGGAAAACGCGATAGTAACCATGATGCAAACGTTTCTTCCTAGGGTACTCTTCCCCATCGTGACTGTGTTTGAATCGGTCAAACCGAGTTTGTTACACGCATTACAAACGTTCGTTTTGTTCGTTCGCCAGGTCGGAGATACGAATCGATACATAAGAGAATCGCGTGTCTTCGAGATAACCGTAGCAGTCGTGATCAGAGAACAAAAAACGAAACGTTTCGTTCGTGTTGTTTCGTTTATTTTCTACTTCACATATCAGTACCGATCGTCGAGATCTAGAAATTTCTGTTTCGTAGTCGAACGCTACAACACCAACCGTTCCGTAATCGTAGATTGTTCATCGCGGTTTTCTTTCCTATCATCGTACAGAATAATTAGCGACGACGTTATTGCATCGTAAATTGTGCCATTTATTCCCGTTTCGCCTTTTTGATTTTCGCCGCGACACGAAACGAACAGTCACGTAAACGTACACACGAACATACCGATTACAACACGAGCACAATATTCATTCGCCTCTTCTGTAAGGTAACGGTGGGGAAAATAAAAAAAAAAGAAGTTCTCTATAGAACTTGTAATACGAAATTAAAGAGAGAAGAACAAGAAGTCTGAGAAGCAATTTTAATCGATTCGAAATTTTTATGGGGAACCGCATCGTGATCATTGTGTGTATGTGTGAGAAACAAAATATTTACGAATTTCGAGCACTCGCTTCTCCCAATTCGTCGTTGTCCTTACTTTTGTGATATCTTTTCGTTCGTGGAAACAAAGAACACCGAATGTTCCGTGTACACGGCATGTTATGAATTCCGGGAGCCTGAGAATTCTCGTCGTCCGCGATCGTCGCGCTAGGAAAAAGAAACCATAGTCGCGATTCTGTTGTAACACGCGGCACGGAACGAGAAACTTTTTAAAATATTTTTTACGAACGCCTCGCGATGACACGAGCAAAAGGCGGAATAGCATGAAAGAATGGAACGGAAGCTCGGCGGCATGGTACAGCTTGCGATGAGGAAACTTGCAATATAACAAGCAATAAATAAGTCATTTTTAATTCCATGTATATTAAACAATTATGTGGATGCTTAATGAGATTTATTGACTTAAACGAGCAAAGACAACAACTAAAACGAAATACCGATTTTACATATTCTTACTAATCGTAAACGATTACAATACGTATAGTACGGCATACTAAAAATTATACGATTATGTATCGATTTAAAAGAGCAGATAAAGAAAAAAATGGTAAATAAATAATTATAAAAAAACGGCCGCCGACGGGCGACCGCCGGCGGACGGTAATCTAATCTACATAAGTATGTAAAAGTTTCAATTTTACACTACCGATAATAATGACATAACGGTAAGGCTCTATATAAGATATAATGATGATTTATAATAATTATAACGTTGTACAGAATATTTATGAAAGGCCCGCTGCTGACGAAAGAGCCGCGTGTTTCTGTGTTCGTCGGTCGTACACGTGACGAAACGTGAAATAAAAAAAAAGGGAGAGGCATAGAAGAAGAAAAAAAAGTAAACGACAAAATAATAAATAGAGAAACGAGTTAACGTTTGCCTTTCGCGTAACCAATAAATTGTTTGAATTAGTCGTGATTCGAAGCGAAAATTTCCAGGCATCCACAATGAGCGAGAAACGCGCGACTCTCTATTCAAAAGCGGCCAGGCTATAATGGATGTTTTGTAAGATAAAGCAAAACGATCACGGATTATATTGAGATCGTGTTCAGAGAAATGTATAGTCGATTGCGTATTCGAGACCGTTCGAATTAACTCGACGACGCCTTTCTCGATGGAAGAAATAAAAAGGAAAAAACGATGATAAAAAACGGAAATGAAAACCGCGGATCATTTCTTCCGCGAATAATTGAGCGTTCGCGACGTTGAAAGACAAATTACGGTCCTTGCATTAAATAGGGAAGGAGATTAAAAAGTAAAAAAAAGTGAAGCAAAAAATAGAAACAAAAGATAGAAAATGAGAGAATTTATCCGCCGCGGGTGTGGCGTAAGAAAGGGCCGATAATTTAAATTCATTGTGTATGTATACAGACAAAAGTAAATATAATATTGCGATTATAAATATTAAACTAATAAAGAATAACAATATTGTATCCCTCTGTACATATAAATATATATTACAATACGACGATTATTACTATATGATTTATTATAAATATATATACATAAATATAAATATATCTCATGAATTCACATTATTATGTTTATTATCGTTTACTTATTATTATTAAAATTATTATCATTGCGATGATAACGAGGATGATGATGATTATTATTATTATGATAATATTATTAATATTTAAGAAAAGGTTCACAACGTGCCGTGTGTATGTGGGAATAAAATATATAATATAATGGACATTGTTCAATTCAATCTAATGTCTTTGTTGTTTTTCTCTTCCCTTATTTCCTCTATCGCTAATAAAACGTTATTATTTTTCTCCGTAACATATAATATCCAAACGAAACAATTTTATGAATATTGCTTTGAGAGTGGAACGACAATTATTTTGTCCTTAACATGGTAATTAATATCTAAAAATGGGAAATTATAATCTAATGAACCATATTTATTTTTCGAATAAAAGTGACAAAGATTAGAATACTTTCATACAATTACTTACTAACGAATATTCTTCGTTTAGACACAAATTTCGACATAATAATGTGACAGATAAACATGAAGTTTAAGTAATATTTGATAACTGCATTATTATTATTATTATTATTATTATTATTATTAACGGTTTTCTTTCTCTACACCTATCCAGAGATGCCAAAGGGAGCGCCGGGTGCACCGGCAACACCTCATTCTATTTTCTCACACTATGCCAGATCACGCGTACGTGAGCTCGTAGAGTTCCGGAGAGTCAACAAAGGCGAACTGACACATGCCCTCTTTTTCAATTTTCCGAAGCTACCCGAAGTAATTTCGGACCGGTCTCGTGGGAGTCGAGAGAGGAGGGCTCACATTTGCCTCCTCGCTTTTGAACAACTGAAATTCGACCTCACGTCAACGGCATATGATTTTGGAATCTCGACTCCATAAGCAAAGTACTATAGCAAAAAAAAAATTTTGTGAAACTTTTTTCACGGAAATACACGTTTTAAGACCCCCTGATCATATTTCAATTATTGAAAAAAAAGAAATTATTTTTGTATTATTCCTATGTATGAGCGTACATATATACACTATTAATACGATTTTTCAAAATCAAAAAACTTTGAGATTGAAAATTAATAAATTAAAATGAGAGTCCACTCCTTGCCAGTATCGTTGACGCTGTAGCATTTTTCAAATGTTGAATTTCAGTTGTTCAAAAGCGAGGAGACAAATGTGAGCCTTCCTCTCTCGACTCCCACGAGATGGTCCGAAATTACTTCGGGCAGCTTCAGAGAATCGAAAAAGAGGACATGTGTTAGTTTGCCTTTGTCGACTCTCCGAAACTCTACGAGCTCACGTACGAGTGATGTGGCATAATGTGAGAAAATGGAATGAGGTGTCCCCGGTGCACCCAAGGCTCCGTCTGGAATCTTTACATCTATTGCGTTCATACTTGGCGCTTTGAATGAAAACGAGATATCGATAGGTCGATCATAAAACATGGCGCTGCCCACGATGTATTCCGTTGCCAGTACTTTAAGTACACCTGTCAAGTGTGACATGAATTCTCACTCAAATATCACATGCCAATTTGATCGATAACGTAGTTGGACAGTCAGAACGAAATGGGTATTTTCTTTTCCAAGAAAAAACCACCGAGTCGCGTAACCGAACAAGACAAAGCTGTACTGGTACGTTTTTCGCACTTTCCTAACCTCTATAGTCTCATTATGATGACCTTTAATACATCGTTAATACAATTTTGTTATAGCAATTAAAACAAACCAGGGATAAGATTAAACAGTATCAACGAAAAATCGAGCAAACGCTTGAAAAAGAACGATTACTTGCAAAGAAACTTATACAAAATGGGCAAAAGGAGTGAGTCTTACATTTTTCTGTATCTATTTTCGTCTCAATGCATGTATATATTAAAAAAATATTGTAAATGTGTTTCAGTCGAGCTTTACTTTTGTTACGGAAGAAGAAGTTCCAAGAACAACTATTATCAAAGACCGATGGACATCTTGAAAACCTTGAACGCATGGTGCATGACTTAGAGTTTGCACAAGTAGAATTAAAGGTTGTGGATGGATTAAAAGTGGGCAATACTGCATTGAAAAAGTTACATGAGTTGCTATCAATTGATGAAATTGAGAAAATTATGGATGAGACCAATGAAAGCATAGAAAAACAGAGAGAAATAGATGAAGTACTATTGGGAGCTCTTACGCAAGAGGATGAGAGTGAAGTTGAAGCAGAACTTGATGCTCTTTTAGAAGCTGAAGTTAAAGAAAAAGCACCAGAAGTACCAGAAGACATAACATTGCCAGAGGTACCAGAAGAATTACCAAGCAAGGAAAAAGGTACAATATCTATATGACTCTGTTGTATTGTTGTATTAATTTTCTTTTACAGAATATACATTTAATTGATTATTGTTTATGTTTACAGAGCGTACAAAAAAGAAAGTGCCAGAAGCTGTTGCTCTAGACGCATGAAGAGGTATTAAATACCATTATTGAAATTTGTACTTTATTGGCACTTTACACAGAGATCTATGTATATATGTACAGTACCTTGTATGTAAGGTTCAGCGTGAAATTTAATTCACACTCTAGAAGACTGTTTTCCATTACACAGTACATGTACATGATTTTAATAAGTAAACAATGGTTCTGAAGCAGTGGGTATAGGATTCAGGTAAATGTATATTCTTATTTCACATATTATGTATGTTGTGTACGGTTTACAACATTAATTACATTTGTACTACCTTATACTGTACAAGTTAGTTTTTATTTTATTATTGACCTCTCTTATACCCGTATAGATATACAAGGCGTGCAAAGGATTAAAAAACATTTTAATAAATAAGATTTTCTTTACAAAATGTTGTAGGAATTATTTAGCACCCAACAATTTTATAATACACTGTTCGAGATTAAAATATTCTCATAAAAATTCTATAAAGTTAACGAAAATATTTTCTAAAAGTTCGATAAGCTTCGAGGTTAGATAGAGATGAAATATTTGTTTGAATTCGTATGCAATATTTTGATCTCATCAATATTAAATATCTAATGGAGCTATTGTAGTAATTACCTTTTAGAGATTATGAATACTGCAATATATTACAGAAATATAGAATCCTAGGACTAATTAACACTCAAACGGTGGACGGTTGGGCGATTAGTAGTTCGATTCCAATTCGATTATTGAAAAAATCGATTCTTTCGGTACGACGCGCGTATAATGTTTGGATTTTCGAATCCATACCATATATTTATATACATATATATATACGATTTGTAAATATAAATATTACATTTCACTCTATAATTATAATTATTCCCAATAGTTAGAAAACACCGGTTTATTTTTTGGCTTGTTGAGGTTATTTGTCTTCTTATTTTTCGCAAGAGTGGGTTCGAACGGACCAAGGCGTCGCTAGAACTTCTTTTATTATTCTTTCGTATGAATATTTATAATCTACTGACCTGGAATATAAAAATTTGTAGCACTATAAAATTTGCATAGCATATTTTGTTCATTCTCAATCCATGATAAAGAATACACTGAAACAGAAGGTCGCACGTGATAAGTCAGCGTAAATTACTCAGAGTACGATAAGATAAACCGCTCGTGATGATGCACTCAAGCATACATTATTGTCTAGGAATTATTTTGCACCTACTTATTCTGCATAGGTATATTGCACTTGCTCCAGTATGTTTTCGTAAACAATAAAAATATTACGCAAACAAAAACAAGCGAAATGGAAAAGAAACATTAAGTTTACGAAAAATATATGTCGTATCATTGGAAAATAATTTCGTTTGTACGTTCTATAGTGTAATATGGTTTTTTGTTTACGAAAAGTGAAATAAGAAACAATGAATTCTTCAGAAGCGTACGTACCCAAGTTTGCAAAAAGGAGATCGTGAGATGCTTCGAGCAATTGTGTTACACGACGTCATAATTTAATACAATTTGACCTGTGCTTCACCGTAATCTACATAATTAGACAAGCACTTCGCAGCAGTGCGTATTAAATGTCACGTATGATGAGGCGGACTATGTAAATGGTACAAAAATTTCGTGTATGATTAGTATTTCTTTTTCGATGTCAGTAGCGTCGTATTATTGAGTCTAGAATATCAATGTGTCTATTAATCAAGATATTCGTGATGTTATAATTATAGTTCCGATCTCGTAATACTTATTATTTCGTACGTAACTAAGGAAATTCCAACTCTGCATGGTAGTTCCATTAGACGCGTGCCATTAATCGAAAGTAAAAGTTGGTACATGATATGCAATGCCGACACTCGTTCAACATGATAGAAGAGATTGTTTTATGGTCCTTATACGATCAAAATTTACTGGCGTGATATATGTAACACGCCGAATATGCAAGATATTTCATTAAATGTGTCTTACTCGGGAGGCTACAAAATTCTTAAACTGGGTCATATCAGTTGTCAAACCACAGTCGTTTGGGCCGACCTTTTTCTTTATTCCCAATGAACTCAAAATCTTCTCTTAATGCACGAAGAGTCCAAATGCCATGTTACATGAGTGATTTAAAGACAGCTCGAAGAATTCAAAAATACATAATACATACGAAAATAGGCAAGACATATCCAAATAGCATTGGCTCGATAAACCAATATACGTTCTTTATGCTTACTTTTAATTTTAGCTCGAGATCTCGATTACACAGAATTACTATCACTAGATTATTAATTACTGTAACTACGTAGAGATACGTAAACACTGCAGGTTAAACTTGACGTTAGCACGTATCAGTGGCCTACATGTAATTGGCTCTCATATACATATAAAACGAATCGCTCGAATCTGCATAAAGTTAAGTTTGATACGCTGACCTACATCAACTACACATTTTTTTTCTCCTTTTGAGAGTATTGCATGCTTTTAATTGCTTTAACTTTCTTTTTAAGTCATCCTATATAAATTATCTCATTACCGATTCTTAAATCTTGCTCGTTCTAAAAACATCCCACGACCTTCATTGTCTTCTGTTGAGACACATTTTGCTCATATAGCGGCGTCATTGTTGCTTTAAGTAGAACAAGAAGGCTGAATTTTTCAGTAGACCTGAGTGCTAAGCTTCGATTTCTCGATTTACTTATGCGGAGTTATAGCAATTGGGTTTCCGTTACTTTACACTTGTAGGTCGTATGAAAATATCATGCACGCGTGTGAACCACGACGGACCGTTCGATAAATTACGTGTCGTATGTCTCGAACAGCGTTGAAATTTCTTTTACGGACAATTAAATTCGATCGTGTCCGAAGACAGAGACATTAAAAGTAATTTGACGTTTGCCTCGTCGCATTGCATATATCCCTCGAGAACGAAGAAACTTTGATTGTTCGTTTCTACAACGACTACGCTCGAACACAATGTTTTACGTCTCGATGCGTCGCGTCGCGCAATGACGACGTATAACTATTTCGTTGAATCTCGTAAGCCGTATTTGCACGAAGAACGTCACTTCAATAGAAGGTGTCCGTTGTATTTAACTTCATCTGGAGAATCCAGATAAGACCAGCTCACGGCGCCAATAACAACGTTCAAATTGTTTCAACAAATCGCGTGGCGCCTCGAGTATCATTTTACAGACACCCGGCGATTAACACAATTTCAATGGTCAGGGACGATCAACCTGACAGCGCGGCCCTGATGATCCAGTAATAATCAGTGATAATCAGTTATCGATTGTCGATTAATCATGTTGGCCGCGCGCGAGCTCGCATTAATAAAGATATACGCGATCGTCGTTGCTGCACGAATTACAACGCCAATTACTTGCTGGCTTGTCACTTTTTATTAATGCCCGGAGTCCGCGAAAGGAAACTTTTATCGAAGACTATGCGATTCAGACGGCGATTAATCAGTCCTCTGTACGTTCGTTTCTCGAGTGCTCGAGAATTTTTCAATTTGAACGACGATACGCGAAGAGAAAAGCAATCCGTGGTGATATGTTTCCATGTCAAGAGAGTTCGTTACGCCGAAGATCAACGTTTGAGCGAGCTGTGGGACAGAAGGGAAATCACTGTGTTTATCGGAGGTCGAAAAGCACGGGGAATCAACAAATAAACCGCCATCGGTTGTGCGTAGCGACCGACCAACTGTTCTGGAACATCACGCGGACTCCGAACGGACGATCGCACATGGCGCGCGTGGCTAGCAGTAAATTACAGGAAGTATCGCGGTCTCTTGGTGTTTAAAATGACGCCTATACGGACCAGAAGTTCCGCATTTAAAACCGGATGACCTTCGAGAACGGTAGAGAGACGAAGAGAAAGGAAGAACGGCCGAGAAACGGGATCCCTTGACTAGCCTCAAACTCTCCGTTTCTTTTCTTTTCTGCTCAGCCGCAGTTGGCATCGACTTAAACAGCCCAACAAATATAAACGAATGTTCTTTAATCGAACGTTTAGTCATCATCAATTTAGTCACCGACCGTCGTTGGGTCTTTTCAGACCCGTATACGCGTACCCAAAGATGGACTTAAATTTTTGTCGCCCTTGGCCGCCATATTTTTGCCATTTCACAATGAAAGTAAAGGTCGAAAGTATTTTTTACGAAAATTTCTTATTTCTTATTTAAAAATTAGCATCAATCATTATAATAGTAGTCGAATCAGGTAAAATTGTTAGCATAAACTTCGTAAATTACTTTTCTAATGGTAGTATAAACCAGAAGAAGTGTTTGTTTAAGATTGCAAACTTATTGTAATAGTAATTAATTTGTTATGATGCCAATACATCATGAACTTACATAAAGATCATAAGTAGGCAAGAGGAAATGCGCAGAGAAAAATTGTATCTGATTTTAACATTTCTACGCGCAGATAGTATGAAGAATTAATTAGATATTATATCACTAGGATTAGATCCCACATTATATTTAAAGAGCCTCATTATATTAAGAAATCGTTTCGTTACCACGAAATAGTTAAAATCAAGGCTGTAACTTCTTCTTCAGGAAGCTTGTATCCGTACGCGAACAAAGGAAGTACAATTTTATGGTTTGGTAGTCAGAAGACAACTACATATTAGCACAGTCAATGCACAAAATCGTTTGGCGGTTGCTAAAGACCATGTAAATAAATACGTGTGAAGATAACACGCTGATTTTTTAAATCCACCATGATTATTTTAAACATTAAGCATGGCAGTGGAAATGTAAATATTAGTTTGTGGTTATTTCTCGTTATCGGATACAGGCAATTCACACTTCGTTGAAGGTACATTGTCAGGAGAAGCATATATAAATATTTTATAACAAAACCTACAGGGAATTGCTAAAAATATTGCAACAAAATAATACTCCATACATCGTTGCAAAATTATAAAAGAATTTTTCAATACAAATAATATTCAATTGTTATCATGACCATATTGGAATACTAATTTAAATCTATCTTGATGGTAATTATTTGAAATTAACTCAACAAAATAATACGTTAAATAAATGTTATTTACAAGCACGTTGATACTTATTGATTGCATGTTAAACAGAGTTGAGGATGTAATATAAAGTCGAGGATATCAAACACATATTAGTGTTTATATAAATTACTTTTATTACTTTTAAATTATGTTCGCTCACCTCCAATAATTTTTTATTATAAGTATATACGTTTGCCACTTATCAATCATTCTGTCTGAATTTTTCTACAATATACGATACATATGTTACTCATTAATATATCTATGTCAGTCATTAATCTCTTCTCTGCTATGCTGAAATATCTAGCTAAGGAAAATACGTTTTTCAGGCTTGTCAACACACTTTCCGCAGCGACTATATTTTCATCTAACCACAGTCTTTGATATTTCAGAAAGTTCAATGATTTATGAGCGAGTAATAGACGAATCAAACGTTGTTGTATAATATAGAACATTAAAGATTTTGCCTAGAATTGTACGTTTTTCTTCGTCGTGGATTACGCGGTTTGATAAATGGAAAATTACATGTTGAATTTAAACGTATTTGTATTCGACCAAGTATGCTGTCGAGAAAACGCACACTTCACGATCGTTTGAGAAAGAACGACAAGAAATTAATATCATTTTACACGTCAGTTTTTTCAAAGTTTTAGGGGTGTTCCGCGATTCGTATATCGTAACGATGGATATTTAATTGCTGGTACTTTTATCGCGACGTAATTTCTAGAATATCTCCAATGATTTCATCCGCTGAAAATGACTGTGACGGTATTCTGTCTATACGCAGATGCAGCTGAGAGCACTTAAAAGTGTCAATCTTGCTATTGGCATCGATTTTCTCTCTGTCTGCGACGACGTTAACTTTACCGAACCGTGCAACAGCACGATTTTACTGAAAACGACTGAGACTCAGTTTCGTTACGCACTTTTTCTAGATAATGAAATCTTGCCGAAAGAATTACAACTCGTACGCGTTCGTTGTTGTTCCGTCTGTCGGATTGCACACAACAATCCTTCGTTGCATCAGGTAGAAACACGGAACCGACGTCTTTGTTTCTTGCGTTACTGTTTACCCTTCAACAAATAAATAATACACACACCAGCGAGATTAGAAATTGTGCTTTTCGTTAGTATTTTGTAACTTGTGGCTTTATTTTTGCTTCGAGCAAGAGCAAAAATAACGAATAAGATCATGAGACTCGTTTCGATTAGTCTAAGAAAAATTTGAAATTAACGTGAAATTAACAAAGCTATCGCGGATCGGATTTTCTTGTACATAAATTTAATTAATGATTTCGTCTCACGATAAGTTTGCTTCCTACTTGAAAGGGTTTTCTTCAAAACGCCGGTTGCGCAGAATATTTCGCGGAGAGAAGAATATTCCTTATCTCAATTTCAAGTATCACAGATAAAACATTGGGACGTTACCTTATCTGAGTCGCATTACGTGACGTCTTTCAAGCAGGTTTTCCAGGTTAGTCGATGAACCTCAAAGCCATTATTTCCACGATTATCAGTTCTCTTTAAAACTATTCGAAATATCTATATTTGTCATTATTAAAAATTTAACTGTCTCAACAGCAACGTATGCACAATTTTTTAAATAATTGATTTCAAATTTACGTAAATTCTCAATTTTAAAATCAAGAACTTTTTTCAATTTTCGTATTTTAAATGTATCATTATATATCCAACGATAGAACAAAAATGAGTTTTAGAGTATCCAATTTAACTACTTTAAGCTGGTTGTATATTGTAATTTACATGGATTTAAATATTATTTTATACTATAAGATAATTAGTTCCTGAAAATAATACATATCCCTTGTCTACAATTTATTTCTGTTTATTTTCTATGAGAATTACTGGCATCTGTTGAAAAGAATTCCAAATCGTTTGGCACTAATGCAAGATAGCGGGCTTCGAGAGACGTTGTAGTTAAGAACTATTAAAATATAATAATACTTCCATTGTGCAACACGTCATGCTTCGATTAAGATATTATATTTATTCTGTACATAAACCTTTCATTTGTAATCTAAAATGTACCAGTTTACTCTTGGATGATGATATATTACTTTAGAAATAAGTCAATTAAGTTCCTAAATTTTATTTTTAATTGAAACTAAGTCTGTTCCACGACTTGATTCTTAAGTTATAATCTAACTTAAACACAACATGAATGAATGAATGTTTTTGTATGCAAGAGGAAAATGGAGAAAGTGTAGTAACATGAAAAATGGGGAATAGAAAAAAAAATAACTTGCATATTTAAAAACAGTAAATAACTTAAGACCCAAATAAGAATATTCAGTATGAAATAGGTAAAATTTCAATTTCTCTTAGTTGTAATCTTTATCGAAGATTAATCAACTAATTATGTTATTTAAATGAACGTGACACAGATCTGAAAAACACAGCCTCCTGTTTTGCCATGTCCCCAAGTTCTTCTTCTATTTTACTGTTATTCCGAACGGAAACAGCGATTCTTCGCGTAATAACAGTAACAACGCACCAATCAACTTAAATTACCTGGTGCACTGATTTACATACATTGATTTACCTCCTCCGTCAGTGTTCTGCCGCTAAATTTACATTGAATTACTTTTTAGCATATTTCGTCGATTTCGAGACTAGGATATCCTGCACAGATTTCTCACGCAATGTGTAACAGTACTCTGCGTACTTACGTTCGTATTCTATAGAGATCGCTGTATCATCTCTAGATCTATACTTATTCTATAGATCCAACTATAACTCTCAGGGTAAAATTAGCTAAATCACTTTTTAATTGCATGTACGTCAAAACAAGTTACGATTTCGATTAGCAACCGAGTAACTAAACAGAAAAATTGTTTCGTGTTCTACATAAATGAAAAAGTTATAGCGTAATATATCATTCAAGTCTACTTTGTTCAAATAATTGTAATGTATTTGAAAAATTTGATTTAAGTGCATACAATTTTGTGATGTTACTTATTGTCACTTGAGGGACTTTCAATTCGCTGAAAATATTAAAAATGAACGCAGTTGCTTTTTCTTTAAATGTGACTCTCGATTAGTTGTGTGATCAGTAACCTTGAAATCTTCTTGACACTTTCAAGAGCAAAAGATTACGCTCTCTAGTACCACTTTACGTAATATTTATTGGTCTCACATATGATTTGGAGCCATTTACGCTTTACGTAACTAACCCCGTACGTATAATAACTAATACACTATTACAATATTTATTTTTATTAACGCAATGATCTAATTTATGAAGAAACAATTCCGACTACGAATTCGATGACTTTGAAATCTCGTAAAACATGATCTTAAACAAAATCACAAGATTTCGCGAACAAGTGATTGCAAATTTAAAGTTACAAACATTAAGGAATTGAAATCGTGTCAAAATAAGAAATTATAAATCAAGATATCAATTTTCCATATTCTATACTAATGAATTTATTTTTATATCGAACAACGTACAATACCAGAGAATATGAAAGACGAATAGTTAAAGCTTATTTTGCCATTAAAACCAAGTGCAGATCTTTAATTATCCGAGTCCTTTCTGTTCATTAATAATTAAATACCACTCTCCCGTAACGAAAGTATTTGAATTTTTTAATAATAATAATTGCTCGAAAACGGAATCGATTTCTATAATAACCGGATATTGTAGCGAAAGTTAATATATCGTAAATATCAAGTTTATTGATAACGATGCGGAGGTGAAAGCTTTACCCACAATCAGTCAGATTAGATAGAGGAGTGGCTACCAAAGCAAACCGCCATCGAGCCCAGGAAGAAAAAAATAAACATCGAAGATAAATTAGGCATAGGAACAATGGAATTATGTTTTTATGTGGTGCAAGTCGAGATGAATCATATGCAAGCTCAAGTTAAGACACATCACACTGGAAACTGAAGCACTCTGTACACTGTTAGTGCTACAGACAGTAGCATCAGACGAAACATGATATTAAAGTGGATGTCTCACTCGTACTTAAAATCTCGTTGATAACGTAGTTCACATTCTGTTTTCTAAACAGAATTACGATACATGTTTCTATTCATTTTCGCAGCGTACATCGTCATCGGTTCGATGAAGAGAACACGAAGTCGATATCTTCGTTGATATCTGAAAAAATAGTTTGCAACACATGGTATATGACAGTAATTTGTACACGGAAAATACCATTTATTTAATAAAGGACAAACGACTGTCATTTGTTATGTTGCAACACGAGATAAAATCAAACACAAACTTCATACATATTTACACTTCAGCTTTGCACGGAATAATAACTTCGTTCGATTGCAAAGTAGTTACGTTAGTCTTCCTACGGAACACTTGCTAAAAATGGCTGGACATTGCCATAAATACTGGTAACATTTATCACTCTGTTCTTGCAGGATACAGTATATACAGGGTATTCGGCCACCCCGGAAAAATTTTAATGAGAGATTCTAGAGGCCAAAATAAGACGAAAATCAAGGATACTAATTTGTTGATTGAGGCCTCGTTAAAAAGTTATAGAAACTTTTCCGGCCACACAGTATAATTTCGCTAAAGAATTTTTATCTCGAAAGTACGTAGGAGTTCGGGAGTATGTGTATTAACCAAAAATAATTTTTCCAGAAGGATTTCTAATTTTTTAATTTTGTCGAAACATTTGTCCACCTTCCTGAATTTTTTTCTCGAAAATGCGAAGGATTTCGGAGGTATGTGTATTCACCAAGAATGATTGTAATTGACCCCCGCAACCGAAAATAATTTTTCCAGAATGATTTGAAACTTGTTGAAATTTCAGGGAAATTGGAATGCCAACGTCAGACATTGTAGTTTCAGTAAAGAATTTTTTTCTCGAAAGTGCGTAGGATTTCGTGGGTATGTGTAATGGCAGAAAATAATTGTAATTAACCCCTCTAGTTAAAAATAATTTTTTTAGCACGATTTGAAATTTTTTAATTTCGCCGAAAGATTTCAGCATCTACTCGAATTTTTTTCTCGAAAGTCGGTAGGATTTCAGGGGTATATCTATTGCCCAAAAATGGTTGTAATTGAGCACTACAAATGAAAATAATTTTTCTGTGAATGATTTGAAATTTTTTAATTTAATTTTTTAATAACTTTTTGACGAAGTCTAACAAATTGATATTATTTTGGGCTCCAGAATTTCCCATTGAAATTTTTCCTAGGGGTGGCTGAACATCCTGT
The DNA here is from genome assembly GCF_013123115.1 of Colletes gigas. Classification (NCBI taxonomy): domain Eukaryota; kingdom Metazoa; phylum Arthropoda; class Insecta; order Hymenoptera; family Colletidae; genus Colletes; species Colletes gigas. Next base: position 925,654 of record NW_025106653.1, on the reverse strand, counting down.
TTAATATCTTGACGCGCAATCGTGAATCCAATGTAAATTGCAATTTTGTTACGAAGCAAAAGGTGAAGTTACCTGTTTAGTGCATTGAACTGTTCCTCCGATTCGTGCCGAAAATTTTAACGAGAGCCAGTCGCTGTTACAACGAAAGAACTCCATATTTCAAAAGCTGTCGCGTCGGGCAGTTCCAGGAGGAAGTATCGCTGTCAAGATATCGAATGAAGTTTTGTAACGTCGATGATTTACAAAATGTTTTGGGTCGTAGCGTCAGGCGACACGTCGTTTTTGTGGGCGATAGCGAGTACAAACGTGGCGATATGCTCCGAGATTTTATAAATAGACCGCGACATGAAAGAGTCGTCTCGTCTGGAGAACGTTAATTGTACCGTTGTTCCAAATGAGGCTGAGACGTGCAGACGATGCGGATCGAGCCACGGAGCGAGCAACTGGTTGTACGAAAGCGTTTCCAAACCACTTATCGTTTAGAGCAGGCATGGGCAACCTTTCTTGGCAGGCGAGCCATAAGTCTTTGTTCATCTTATTACCAGACGACGCTAAAATCTACGGAATTTAGGTAACAGCCCAAATACGTACCATAAAATCAATAATAATGTTGCAAGAATTTTATGTAATACACAAATTGATTTTTAAACAATTTTAGAGCTAATGTTTACATCTGTAATTGACATTCTGATACAATGTAACTATTAAACAGATGTCTGTCTATTACCAACTGTTTCTACGTACCCTAAACTCTAACTGCTTAAAGTCGATTTTCTGGGAAACGAATAAAAAAATAACATTCATATTTATACTCAATCGGCCATTTTAAATATATACAAACCACTGAGCGTTATGATTAGACTGATGTTTATGCATTTATGGGAAATTTTAATTCTCAAAAAACTACAGAATACACTTTATATGCAAATTTATTTTGTTATTTAATTATATTTAGGGGTTGAGACGACCCTTTACGAAGCTCCCATTTCATTATTTCTATTAATAAAAATATGAACTTGCATAAAGATTCGCAGTCTTATCACAATAATATAATATCTCGTTAAATTGTTGCATGTAAAAGTTTCGACAGTTTTTGTTATAAATGAAAAGATTGTAATATATTAATTATGTTTAATCAGTTTTGGAATTTCAGTTTGAATTTGGAACCCTATAATGTTGGTTGATGTGTTTAAGAAAATATTATTCCGTTTACACGATTATTATCTTCAAATAAAATAGTTTTAAAACGTCAAGAAAATATTGCGGCGTGTTCGTCGTTGTTAACTTTTTTTATCAAGCGAATCGCGCGAGAAACTTTCAGTATCTCTGTTCTAATCGGAGGCCGGCGCGGGTCAACTGGGAAGCGTTAATAGACGATAAATTGAAATTAATGTCTCTGTTCTTGAGTCTGTCGGGCATCTCTCAATGCTACACGAGCACGAAAAACTCAACGGATTAACGTAAATAGTGATGTCACTTTATTTCTGGCTTTATCTTCAGCTGTTTGCAATTGTCTTCTTGGCAGTGTTTCGAGCAACACTGCCATTCGCGAGATAAGCGTTTGCTAATACGTCTTGCCAATAAAATTTGGATGAATCACACTTAACGGGCATACGTGACATTTTTAGTGGCGAGGATGTAAAAAATTGCACGTAACAAATTTCAAGTGACATTCAGGTGACAATGGAAAAAATTAAAAACATCTTTCAGAACGTAGTTGCCATATTCGGTTCTCTTCGAGAAGAAATTGTGGAAAATTTTCATTTTGCTAACTGTTTACGATTTCCACTCCGGGATTTGATAAAAATTGTTTCAATATTTATCGTGTATGTGAATATAACAAGTATTTAATGTAGTCGACTGGAAATTACGTGAATTCAGACGATCGTAATCTGACGTACATCGACTATGCTTGTGAGGATTATTATAAGTTCCTTACTAGCGAAACATGCGAATTGTACGTTTTTAACGAAATTTAAATCAGCAAATATTTCATCACTTTGTTCAACTATTCAAGTTTCTTAAGATTGGTACCGCTGCAAGAAAACTGCTCGACTTTCCAACAGGTTTATCGTTTGAGAAATGGAAAGAAACGAATTACTTTCGACTATACAGTTAGAACGATCAATAACAAAGCGTAACAAAAATACGGCAGCGGAAAAGGCGAATTGGATCACCGTTGGCTGCGCCATAGAAGGGGAAATAGTTTAGTATTTTGTATAAAACTACAATTTTTCCGACTTTGAACTTTAATACATTAAATTTTCGATATACTCGTGATTTTCAGAATCATGAAATCTTAAAGAACCATCTTTATTATTCATTTTACATCACATTCTATTAATGTTCTTAACTAAGTATTTGTATAAGTAAATAATTAACGTGTTGTTATTAAATTACTGACCATGCTTAAACCGATACCCATCTTCGATAATGACATAGTGACATCGATCAATGATGTAAAATTATGTTAAAAATGATGTAATGCACAGTTATTTTCAAACTGATAAACAATTGCACGATAAGGTACTTCAGCGATATTGTCAAGCATACACTTGTAACAACATTTATCTTTCAACAGTAGCATTAATTTAAACACCTTCTGGTAAAAATATGTTATTTCCAACAAATGAAAGCTTTTATAGTTTATGTTAGATATGCTATTAATATGATCGAATAGCAGATAATATACTTATATTTTGTATGTATTGTTTAATGCTTATAACGATCTCACCGAGAGACTGTGATATAATGACTAAAAACAGAAATACATAATGAGATTACGTATCTCCGATATAAAATATTAATGTTCATATTAAACCATGTTTTTTACAAACAGTGACTCTCTGTAGAGTTCTTCGCGCCAAGAATTATAGTTAACGTGCTAATGATTAATTATTACTGCGGGTAACAAAAAGCCTGTTTAGTGGTTTCGCTATTTTTAAGTGTGTAATTCCATTCTGGGAGCAGTGAAAGTAACAGATTCGTACCTTTAAACATAGCGTTATCAAACGTTATTTCAGGCACGGAAACAGAGCACAAAAGATATCTATTGTGCTAGAAAAATTAATTCAAATTAAATCGAATTCTGTTTGTATTAAAAAACAAACGAGGCTATACAAGTGAACAGTATTATGTTAAGTAAAATTAATATTATTTAGTGTTTCAGAAATGCAATGTGCTACTTTTCGATCTAATTACCATTTCATAGTAAAATCTAAATAGATAAATTACAGAAACTGTGGCAAATGATGCTCATTTTATCGAATACACAATTCCACTCTTCTAAATACAATTCTATGAACACTTTCTAGCGTGTTCTGTTGCTTTAATTTATCAAACGGTAAACTAATTTTTTCCTTAATTGCTCGACACATGTAATTTGTTCGGAATAGAGAATTAATTTAATACCGAGCGGAGTTAGGTCAGGAGAGCGTGGTGGCCAAGCTATTATTCCACCGTGATCAATCTAACCAGATAGATACGACGGTTCATAACGAGAAAAGTAAGATAGTAGGACTGATATAAACCAATTCGTGACACTGGAGCGTACATAAAGACAGGCAGAGGCAGTAACTTGCAGCGATATACGTTAGGTTGAGACATAGTCAGTGCACGCATACTGGGCAAACATTTAAAGTCATCTTTCCATAGAAAATAAGATCTTGAAAAACCGATCACGCATCTGACGATGATAAATTTATGACTTTAGTTGAAATTCATGCTGAAATATTATCAGTTCATGATCAATAAAAATAAACATCGGAACTGTTCAATTAAATTTTGATGCACCTCCGTTTCAGAGTAACTTAAATTGGATATAAGAATAACAGCGATCGAAAGTGACTTTCATTGATGTATCTTAATTCGATCGGCCCGAACTTGATAGTAAAATGTCAGACATCGTATGGACGAAGAAAGTTTTTCAATGAAAAATGTAACAATGAAGCTTCTCGACAAATGTCACAAAGTAGAGTTCGCTCAGAGACTTGTAACGATTAAATTCTATACTTTTTAGTCGGGTCTCAGAAAGTCTGTTAATACAAAATTTACACAATTTTTAATGTACACATATTTTTAACATCAGTAAGGAGTGGACAGATTATCACAATATCAGTTATTGACCTGGTAAACTCAATATTTGTATTACTAAGCTCGTTTCAGAAAGAGTTTACCGACCTGTGGTTCAGCAGACAACGATCTTAAGATTACTAAACACGATGTCAAGACACTTTCAAGTGATCATAATATTAATGAAATGAAGTGGATGGCTCAATCCACTGACCTTAACCTTATCGAAATGTTATGGATCGACGTGGAAAAGTATGTAAAGCTACAAAACCGGATAATATAGAACAATTATACATCTTGGTAGAAGAAGCACGAACGTCAATACCTGTGAACAGGTGTATCGAATTAATTTCATGCTACGGAGATGTGCTATCGATGCACGCGAGAACAGCTTAAATTTCCAGTATTAATACGATAAAATTGCAAAAATAAACAAAATTTTCAGAAAAGCTGTTTATAAATTTTCTATACTCGAATTTTCTTGCTAATTTGTAAGATGAGGTTCAGATTTTCTGAAAATCTACATTTTTCAGCTAATTAAGCTCATGAATATCATTATAAATCTCGGTGCTTTCAAAGCGGAGGAAAAAATATATTAAATATAGTTTTAAGCACAAAAAGTGCCTTTGTTTATGAGGCTCTCAAGAAAGTTTGGAAACCACTAACGTTTTATCGAGACGAAAAGACTTTCCGTACAAGCAGTATTGGGTCAGACGTTGTAGTCAGCCTTCCTACGGTAATATTATTCGACGCTGTCCACATTCTACTGACTAGTGTCTCATTCCCCTTAAGCCTCAACAGTTAAATCTGTCTTCCTGCAATATATTCTATTCCACTGCTTCCTAAACTTTATATTTTTTACATATATTCGTATATGTAAACATTTTTAAAAATTATTAGCTAGGCTATAATGTTCAATACAGAATATCTATGGTTGCAAAAAATGATTGGAACAGCTGCGAGCAATTTTTCATCTACATACGTTTTAAAAAGACTCGTGGCTTTTTCTATTCCACTGCTTCCCAAACTTTATATTTTTTATATATACTCGTATATGTAAACATTCTAAAAAATGATTAGCTAGGCTATAATGTTCAATACAGAATATCTATGGTTGCAAAAATTGCTTGGAACAGCTGCGTGCAATTTCTGATCTACATACGTTTTAAAAAGACTCGTGGCTTTATGTTTGTTCTGGGCATCATTAATGGAAACGTTTTGTTGAAATAAGCAGGTAGTCTCCGAGTCGTGGAAACTTTTTTGCCAAGTTTTTCCGTCGATTTATTGCAAATTTTTTCTCCCGCGACACACCCACAATTTAGCCACGACACGCCAGCGTGCCCCGTCACACCTATTGGCCAGCACTCTGCTATTCCGCCGCGTTATCCTTCGTGGATTTTATTTTTCATCATTTTCTTCCATTACGGTAATACGCCTGTTGTATAATTACGCGCAACGTAGGCGTCCCCGACGTCTCTAGCACCAACTTTGTTCCCGAAGTTGCCGAAGAGACGGGACCAGCTTTATCGTCGCGTCCAAGAAACGGGTATCCGGTCGCCGGTGGCAGGAAGAACGAGCTGCTCGTACGTCTGCGCTCACATTTATGGGACGCGCTGTACTCGTACTTGACTCGAGCAGTAAAACTGGCAGCGTGGGTTAGACAGTGTGCAGAACCGGGAACCGTGTCAGTCCGCGCCGAGTCCTCCGTATGGGAGCTGCGCTCTCTTGGTGTGTTAAACGGGGGTTGATTATCGCGCCAGTATCGCCAAAAAACTAAACAATAATCTCCAGATGCGCAGAAGAGGAGCGATAGCTCGTCAAACGAAAATCAGAGATTCAGTGAGTTAAGATTTGTGTGTGACAAGAAAGCAATCGTCGGCTCCGCAGCTGCTCGTTCGCCACGTTCAGTCCAGGTAGGCATCGTGAACGTTTCTTTCATTTTCGTCGCACCGATGTACCAAAAATCACACGGGGAACGATTACAACTCGATTTAATTTTATATGAAAGGGACCTTCGAGTTTTCGCCCTTTCGAATTCACCCCTGGCAGTCTCAAGAGTTTGAAGTTTCAGCAAAGTGGCTCGTAGTCAAGATTGTATGCTGATTTTAGAATTATGATATATGTAGGAATATTATACAATGTTCGTGTAAAATTACCAGAGTACGATTTCTTAATTCGCCGAAATGAAGATGAGACTGGCGTTGCAAGATTCTGTCAGTAAATAATTTTACACGATATACTATAGAAATAAAAATTCGTAAAATTTCGATATTTAGACTTTCTATACAATTGTTCTCGAATAATACTAGAGATATGTTTGGAACCGTTGATCCGATGAAGTTTCAGTACATTTCTCAATACATACATATATCCAAAGTCTGTTAAACGTCGATATTTCTTTCAATAAAATGCAAATTCTCAGCTCCAGCTGCAAACATGCGGCTCCAAACGATCACGACTGTTCCATCAAAGTTTTTTTTTTCATTTGCTTTTCTCCATACGTAAATTTACTCTCAGGTAGATAAGGTTTTTCCAGGAAGATAAATTATTCCTCGGGCATATTTCACGGAAAATAATTAATTTCTTATTTGTATAGCCAACGTACGATTTCTTTTGAGTCTCCGAGCCTCAAAACGTAAACTACTTTTTCTTAAAACAACTCATATTTTTAGACCGAACTCTTGTTTAAGTACCTTCGTGTTTGCACAGCAAATTTTAGTGCATTTATCTGAGGATTCTTATTCCACATTTATCATGCTTATTTTCGCTCTATTATAAAAGCAATTTTCTTGAAATGTTTTTATAATATCTTATGCTATAGAATGACTTTTATTCGCCATGCGTGCAGTTACTTGTTGACTTTTATCGTCTTTCAAACAAAAGTTTACCAAATAGCTCTCTTTCATTGAAGTTTGCTTTTTCCTTGTGTCTATTACATTATACTTCCATAAACTTGTACTAAAGACGCGTTATTCCGCAAAATTTTTCCAGTAAACCGTTACAATATCTAGAACAAAGTTTCTTCGTGGACGATATTTACTATGACCGGCCTTTCGTTCCAGTTTTGCTTGGATTTTTGTAGTTAATTCAAACATTTTTTTATCTAATTTAACTATTTTGCATATGTTTCGTTCACGTGTCGTAATTTCAAAATTATCATACAGACGATTTTAACTGTTAGTTATAATACAATATATACTTGTAAACTATCCCTTTTCTTATCGAAACAATCTTTAACAAAGATCAAAATTAAATTTGAACCTAACAATTTAGAATGTAACTCACGACACTCACACGTAATAATAATCAAATAAAAATTCTGTAGGGCCAAATATGGAAACAGAACACAAGACACGAATATAATAAATTGCAAAGCGGTAGATGTGTTATGAATAAAACAAGAATGTATAGGACATAGTAAGACCCAATATGATATTCAACAGGTATGGTCAAACAGAAATATTGCTCGTCGAAAATATTCCTCAGAAAAATAAGTCCAATTAATAAACTGTTCTTCCCCGAAGAAACAAAGTAAATGTATCAAATGTGTTCATTTTGCTGAATACGTCGCTTCTGGCGATTACTTATCTAGTTGTTTTGCCTTCAATACTTATTTGTAGACAAGCGATAGCATCGTTTCGATATTAAACGACGGTGCACATCAACAAATGTTCGCTTCTTTACTGAAAGACACAGATCGTTAAATTCAATGTTTACTTTCGAAGCGAAACGGGAGACGACAAATATCTCCCGTACAATAATTTCGAACGCTTTATCGACTGCCATTAAAAACGCTTTCTAAATCAGCGGACTTGTTTATACGCTCTAAAAATCGCTTCCTAGGCGATAAATTCTCAGAACCGAACGACTGATTATCGTCACGGATTTACGAAGAATTGGAACAGGACATACCCGGCAACTGACAGTTCGACGATCCATATTCAAGATTGTAAACATATATATCAAGAACGACGTCGATGTAAATTGTTGCGGTGAACGAGGACGTACTCTCGAAAATGGTGTAATAGAATGTCAGCGATGTTATGAAATAATAACTCGACGTTAACGGTCGCCGCAATATTACTGGGTATCCCCATTAATACGATCGAGAAGTGGATGATTTTTATTTGAAAATATAAAAAGAATTGTGCAATCTTTCGTTATCGAGCACAACATTGAAAATCTGTCACTGTATTGATTCTACTTAGCGTGACATACAATGTGGATCTACGTAATTAAGATTTACAAATAACAAGTAGAACGTTCTACTTACTTATCGATGATATTTTCTACGTTTCATTTCATTGAACTAGGTATTACAGATATTAATAAGGTTATACTCTACAAAGTTATACTCGAGGTTTTGTTCTTAATTACTGAAAATTATACCACAAAATGTTACGTTATTTTTCTCATTTATTTCTGTATAAATCATTTTCTGCTATATTACGACTGGGGTATCCTGTCCATTTGACATCCTACGAATTAAAATGATTCCTCGTAAACGCCTCGATTATATTCTCGATGATCGTCGATCGTGCGTGTTTCCGCGTGCCGATTAAGATACGGTAAAAAAAAAAACCACAAGGATATTCTAATGTATGACTTTGAAGGCGTCCCCGCCTTCGGAGGCGTGTGTCGGTACCAGTCGCATTAGGAAACGGGATTGGTTGCAACAGGATTCTATTTGCAAACCGGTAATCACGATCCTCGTCAATCTTTTTCCATTCTCGAACCGCTTTACCGTTTTTTTTTTTCTTCCATTCCGGTTAAGTGGCGTGCATAAATACCGACGTTCTTGCGCGCCGTGGAACACGTAGCATAATTAGCCAACGTAATCTGCTACTCCGTTGCAACGTACGCACGTGGATCATCCTCGAGTCTCTCGATCGCGTGTTAAAGATCAGGAATACCCCGCGAACGTGACGCATTCCCTGTGATTTACCCGACTACTGTTCAAATTTAAAAAATCATCCTGAGACTCATTCATCAGAAATACGCGTCATCGTATTTTTGTACACGTCAAGATTTTTATTTCTCATGGTACTTGGAAGCATATTATCGATAAGTGACGAGAACGTTCTATCCTTCGACTACAGTTGTGAAAAAGTACGTCAGGGTTCTGATATTTATGTAACATCGACTATTTTTTAGGAATTATTTTATTATTTGTTATTATGCTGTTTATGCAACTTTTAACGCAGATAGAATGTTGACAAATATTAGACATTTTTTTCCGAGTAATTCAAGTGGTAAAAACTACCCTTAAATTTGTGACAGAAATAGCTATTTAAACATATAAAATTATATATTGATCATTCATATAATAGGTTATATCATTTACAATTTGTTTGAATACTGTTTGGAAACTAAATAGAGAGAGTGATAGAAACAAGTCTTAAATGTGGACAAAGTTTAGGTTTCGACTAGCTGAAGTATGGTCTAATTAAAAATTCCAGTAAAGTCTTGTACTTACTTTCTCCTGCGATAATTGATCGAGAAATCATGCAATTATCCATCTTAATACTATACCATGGACTTCTCCCACAACTTTGAGAACAGTTATTCACTCCTAAACGTATTAAATAATGTTTCAGAATATTTTATAAATCTTTCTATTCTTAACTGTGCAAACTCCTGTTACAGTATTTCAAACCACAAAATGCAGTTTCATGAATTACCTTACAAGACTGATGTAGTTTGTACTGAACTACACGTTCCCATAATTATGACATTTCTATTTTAGTCTTTGAGAAATTTAACTAGACAGTTTAAAATTTCATCCAGTGTGTTCGTATAATAGTTAAATGATGTTTATTTTTAGTGTAAAAACACAGCTGCCGAAAATATTCTTTCTTACTGAGAGCTTTTTCTAAATAAGGTTAATTATTGAAAAAATAAATAACATATTACATCACATTGCTACAATTGGAAGCAAGAAACATGATGTATCGCAAGGGGAATGTGAACAGTATTGACTAATTCTTACTGGTCAGACACTACAACGTCTGACACAATACGATTCCCAACTACTTCCAGAGACCAACTTCCCAGCGTCGGACAGTAAATTTCTGAAATTCGCATTGTCATTGATACTTGAACGCTTATCAACATTCGACTGTGTGCGAGAAATAGATTTAGAAACCCGCCTTGTTTGCAAACTCAAACGCGAAAGTCACGCGACGTATTTACTCGTTCCTGTTTGGCGGAACTAGATTTCAAACACGTGTAACAAGAATTATCGTCCCGTCGTAACACAAAACCACGGAAAATGTGATAGACTAACAATTTATCAGTGTCGATTACTTCCATAATTAGTCGATACAAAAAAAATTCGCGTACCAAGCGAATTATTATAATTCTTCGAAGCAATGAAAACGAACTTCGCAACAAAAAGTGTAATTCGAGAATACTTTTTTCACGGTTCGTAATTTGGAAAATTGCCTTTCGCGATCGAATTATTCTGTATTATTTTACATTTATCATTGATCGGTTGAACAAGCATAGCAAGTTTGCTCTCGTTATTAGCAGCTAATTATAGGTACAGCACGCTTGGAGGCACGAACCGGTCAAATTGCTAAATGAAATAAGACTCTGTATCATAATTTAATTAAGTTGACAGCTTGTGTCGTCGTCGAGCGTGGGATGGCAAGTTGTAAATCATGTTTTTCTTGCGGTCGATTAGAATGAACAAGGTCTTTAACAACAGCGTAGCGTTAACGATCTAACGTTGTCGTTATTATTTAACCGCGACTTAACAACGAAAGAATATTCATACGCGCCTATGCGCGAGACAATTTAGTGGATTAGAAATTTAAATTGGCGCTTTTTTGCGCTAGGAATATCTTATCTTCTGGTGGAAGATTTCTCAGACAGCACTTGATTTCCACAGAGATTTGTTTATTCGGTCGACGTTAGCATTTTGTTAACGTTTCTTTGGGCCAGTCACCTGGCGCAATATAAATATTTACATAAGAAAGATTCTTCAAAGAGAATCAAATCCACGATCGAATAACGTGTTTCTTAAGATCTAGACAAATGGAAACGAGATATTTCGTGCCGGCTGGTGGGCTTTATTCGCGAGAAACGCACAATCGCGAATGGCCATTCACTATTTCACAATTCTTGCACAGTTGGATGAGATTGCTATATATAACACGCAGCCTGTACGCAAAATACACTTTTAACTAGACGCTTTGAAACGATCGTTCGAAAAAAAATTCACTTATGAAGAAATTCACTTATTAGAAAACACGTTCATCTACTGCTTTCGCCAATTTTTTCCTCGTTTGCGATCTAATTTTATTTGATACCCATGCAAATTTATCTGAACATCATTATTAACGTCACGTCAAGAATGCAAATCTTTTTACGCGACTTTCATTTAAACAGCTTCATAATTAGCCTTCTCTTACTTTTAAATATACGCTATAGAGTACGTAACAATTTTTTTAATCGTCCACCTGCTGTTCTACGCATGAACAAATCTTTTATCTGGATTATATAAGATAAAATTAGTCATAAAGTGACCGATAACTTCTTATACTTTATTACGTAATTGTATTGGCTTGATATATTTAATGGTTTGTAACTCTTTTATCACATTTATATAAACACGTTGATAATTTTATATATTTACTTTTATTCTCGATCACAATATACGTTGAATTTTTCACATATTTTCTGCGAAGGTTCGAAATAAAATAGTTAATTCATCAACTTCATTTTACGAACATTTATTTGCACCAAGCAATAATTCAATTTCGTACTTCTTATCTAAATTATTCTCGTCATACGGTTTCATTCTTGATTCCTGCCATGCATACTCATTGTTTGAATAAAGATTAAACAATTGCGTATAAATTGCAAGGTTATTTATAATTAGAAAGACTTTATTCATGACTTAATTATGTTCTTTCGAATCAGACTTCGTCGAAAGAATTATTATTAGTATAAATCTTTGTTCATTAATCATGAACATATATATTTATTATTTCAATGAATTTTTTACGTATTTATTGATACGTGTGCAATTTTCATAGACGAAATAAGCAATAAGGAGACGGTGGAACGATATTAATGACGCGCTAGGTTCAATACCTCGTGATTGAACTTTGATAAATCCTTTCTTCTGAGCAAACAATGTTCGTTTACAATCGTTTAACGTTCAAATTTGGTATCTGGAGAACGAAGGTCGCACATATGCGCATATTGTCTGATGATACACGGCCATTAGCATAATATGTACTCTAAACGCTTCAGGTATATTGATAAAAGTCGCAAACAGTGATTAAACAAACACTAACTTTGCCATATCTAGAACTATAGAAGACGTTGACTTCAATGTTTCCGTTTTACTAGCAATTATATTACTCATATTCTCGTAATAATTTAACTGTCTATATGTACATTTGAAACCACTCGCCATTCATGCAAATACGATTCATGTGTAAATGCTTGACAAATGTTTTCGTAGAAGCTAAGCGAAAGATAAAATAAAGAAAAGTGTTAATCAGTAATTTAGTCAAGAAACCTGAAAGTTTACTTTTACTTTTTAATATTTTCATCTTTTTCTGGGGTTTCATTCTCTTCGAAGAGAATATTTCTTAAGCAAATATTTGTGTTCGACCAGGAGACTGTCCAAAAGAAATAAGTGAACAAAATGCTAACATCGACTGAATAAGTAATCTCAAGTGGCGTTTGTAAAATTTTCCATTTCAAGATAAAATTTTGTTAATCCAATATTGACAACTATTTCGCGTTTTATTATAATTCGATCGAACACGAAGACAATGATCTATGATAAAGAGACACAGATAAATGTTATTATTGCTTTCGCGTAAATTGTTTATTGTTTCTAAAAGAAATTCCGCGCCGAATAGAAAAAGTAACGAAACGATAAATCGACGAATTTATTTATCAGCAAGGTGGATTGAAACAAATTCAATCCTCCGAGACTCTCACTTCCACGGTTGACATTCAACTTTCCATTTCAAATGCACGTTCGAATGAACTGAGTCATCAGTACTCCGATCAATCGACCAATAAATATCCTATTTCGACACGAACTGGGGCAGAGTAAAAATCTGAAGCATAGATCGTAGACTAATAAGAATAATACAATCGAAAGAGAAAGAAAACATTGACAAAAGCGATCACTCGAAGAAACCATTGTTCTTCTTTCTTTACGTAGACGAGGCACGACGGATCGATTCACTGGAACACTAAGAATAGGGAACATAGAGACTGTATTCATAATAGAAACTAAAATTGAACGGGCGCTTGGGACTTATACTCGACGATTTTTATACTCATGATCTCATACCCGCGATTTCATATTCTGTATTTTATACTCAAATATTCATACTCGCGGCTATTCTCATCGCGAATCTCTAAGATGTCATTCTCGCGCAGGAAAGTATATTTTGAAGAAACAAAAGAAAAATACATGTTCAAATACTGGCACGTGATTTGAAAGACACATCAAACTGTCAGTCTGGATAATCAATTGTAATAGATTTAAACAATTTCGACTCGAGAATATTAAAATTTTAATGATACAAAATTTAAAATAGATTTTTTGGTCAATATTTGGTGAAAATATTTACAAAGAATGCAAATGATGTACTGTGAATCAAACATCACAAACAACGCAATGTCAATAACGTCACTTGCAGGTAGAGAATATGTATTTCAATTGATCGATTGACCAATTAAAAGCTCCATGTTAGCAGTCACGGATACATGACATAAACATAAATATTGCTCAATGGTAATCATGACTACGTAATATTATGCCATAAATACAAGTATTAATATTATCAATACTATCTCTGATAAAACTGCCAAATAATCCAAACCTGTCCAGACGCTGGAACACGTTGAATTGCTGATACCGAATTACGGTATGTTACACAGAATTAACGAAATATCTACATTCGAAAGCCCCTGATAGCATTGGTGAGATATCAAAAGTTGTTCACGTGGGAGAATTTCCAGAAAACACGATGGAACTTATATTGGAACGAATAGAATGTATCAAGTCCCAAGAAAATGAGGATGTTTGAGCTATGAAAAGTAGCAACCGAATAGAAAGGTAGACTAACGAGAAATACGTGTTTTAGTAACTTTCTTGCAAGTTGCATCACTCTTATGTAAATTTAATCCGACAACAATGACGTTTAACAAATGTAAAATAGGATTTACGTGGCCTTCTTTTTTGGTTGTAAAAGTATAAATGGCTTTATCTATATTGACGTTTCGGCTAGAGATAAAGGCTCTTTCGAAGATATATTTTTGAAGGGGTTTTCCCGTGAGTAAATGCATAATAATAATATACAAACGTTCTAGAATGAATAAATTAAAAGAATAGTAAAATTTTGTCTGATAAAGAATTTAAATATAATTAATTCAAACATGTCTAGAAAGTTACCCGTATTTATTTTTTGTGATAATACTAACCACAATACCAATAATACATATTCAATAGTATATCAATTATAAATACTGACTTATATAAAATAGACTTCTCACTATAATTTTTAATCATAAGTTGTAAACCTTTATATTTCTTTCGTTCGTATAAAATTAACTTTATGTTATACATTAAAATGATAACATTTTTTATATTTTCGTTAACATAAAAATACCATACAAATTCATTTTAAAGTGGATTCCATCTCTGGCCAACATGTTGATAAAAATGCAGTTGTTTCTGTATTACTCTTGTAACCAAAAGAGAAGTCTACATTAATTCCATTCTAAATTTAAAAAAAAAGTACCGTAGTCCTTCGTTTCAAGGACGAAAAATCGGGTCTGTCGATGGAGGAGTGAGATATATTTTGTAACGCACAAAAATACTGAGGATTCCTATAATGATGTGTATTAATACGAGTTGCTCCAGTATGTCTGTCTACTACCAACTGTTTCTACTTACGCTAAACTCTGAATCGTACTCTATTGCACGCGTACACAATAAATTTTTAAAGTCGATTTTCTGGGAAACGAATAAAAAAATAACGGTCATACTCAATCAGTCATCCTAAATATATACAATCCTCTGAGCGTTATGATTAGATTGATGTTTATGCATTTATGGGAAATTTTAATTCTCAAGAAAGTACAGAATGCACTTCACATGCAAAAATATCAAAAATACTTAGAGTAATATACGAATTGTTATATTTAGTGGTTGAGACGACCCTCTACAAAGCTTCCATTTCATTAATTCCATTAATAAAAAAAATGAATTTCCATGAAGATCCACAGTCTAATTACGATATTCATGAGTGATACTCACGAATTACGTTATCGTACCAATGTTTACTTTACATATACGATACAGTCGGGTTGTGCAATAAAAACGTTAAACAAATAAAATACATTTTGTATTTGTTCGAAGCAAATATTCGATGCGTTCAGAGTTCTCTGACGCGATCGCCTCTGTGATTCACCTTCGACTCTGAATCATTGAGAAAGAAGTGGATCGCCGCGAACGCAAAGTTTGGTAGAGACTCAACGATATCGTTGACGTTTATGTTGAGTCTAGGAGACCGCGATAACTCCAGCGGTATCAATGACGCAAACATGTTCATCGTCTGTGTACTGAAACCTTTTTTTTTCAACTTCTTTATCCATCTCGTTCCCCCGTTGTTGAACTCCCGCGCACGTAACGCGATCCGCGAGTCCGTAAATCATTTGTCGACGCTAATGATCGGCGTATCGCGAGCCTCTTTGCCCAGTTACGCGACAACGTCCTGCCGATCGGCACAGCGTTCGGCAAAAGGCGGCACAAGGCGGCACGGCCGTGCCACTGCTATGCACCGCGGAAAAGCCATTTCAGTACACAAAAAATGTACAGTGACGACGAAATAATAACTGGTGCTGCTGCAGTTATAGTAATAGCAAATGCAAAAAAAATGCCTAAAAAACGAAGATTTTGGATGCGTCCGAGTTTACGTAGCAGAAGAATATATAGTGCCAGTGATATGATGAAAGATTTAATTTTGGACGACGTAAACGCAATCAATCTGGAATACAGGTGTAACGGTGGCTTTAAAAATTTTTTCCGCATGTCCTCTACTGAATTTGAACAATTGCTAAATTTAATCGGGTCAAAAATTGCTGCGAAGGACACAAATTTTAGGGAAGCAATCCCTGCAAAAGTGCGTCTTGGTGTGACATTACGATTTTTGGCAACAGGGGATTCATATCACTCCCTTATGTACTTATTTAAAATTTCAAAACAAACAATTTCAAAAATCATTCCAAAAGTATGTGAAGCTCTCATTGATGTACTTCAAGATTATATAAAAGTAAGTATTGCTGGATCACGTTAGTTATAATATTAAATAATTAATCCTATTTTTTATATTAGATTTATTACTATTATTTACAATACAATACATAATTTATTTTACTAGATTCTATCCTATATTTATGAAGTGTCAAAATTATGTTCTATATTTTGTGCAGGTGTATGAGTGGAGGTGTATGCGGGTGTATGAATGGAGGTGTATGTGGGTGTATGAGTGGAGGGGTATGTGGGTGTATGAATGGAGGTGTATGTGGGTGTATGAGTGGAGGTGTATGTGGGTGTATGAATGGAGGTGTATGGGGGTGTATGAGTGGAGGGGTATGTGGGTGTATGAATGGAGGGGTATGTGGGTGTAAAAACAATTAATCTTTTCATTGCCGTTAAGAAACTTGTTACTGTTATTGTTACTTATTACTTGTTAAGATCACCTTAATTTTTTTTGTAAAATTGTATTTTTTTGGTCATAAATCGATGCATCTTTGTATCCTCTTAAAAAAAGTATAGAGGCCTTAAGTCGAAAATTGAATAGTTTAGGAGTTATTAATTTTGTCCCGAACTCCCATATACTTGTCACACTGTGCGACGTTTGGCCTTGAAGACCGTACCACCCGCGGAACAATATAGCCCTTCGCTGGTCAACTCGGGCCTAGCGCTTTCGTTTCGACAAAGCACTAAATTATTTTACAACAAAATTTGCCAGATGCGGAATATTCGAGGACTTTCGCGACGAAGTAACGGTTCCACATCTGGCAACATAAAAAAGCGTAAAAACCTGAGCTAATCAAACGGAACACTGACTTCGTCGACTAGTGCAGGGGATGAACAGTTAGTGGGGGTTGCGGAAAATTCCGTCGTTGAATGGAACGAAAGGCTATCGACTATGCAAAAATATGGGCACGAGGAAAAAATCTTTCGCCTATGACCATATTTGGTTACAAGACGGGGCTTTATGGCCCTGCCTGGGCCTTTCAGAACTGGAGGTAGCAATCGTCGCGCTGTGAAATTTTCCGTTCGATCGCGAAAGAATACCAATTTGTTGATGGAGGCTTTGTTAAAAAGTTATTAATGTTTAAAGTTCCTGTATCTTTGTATCTCGATGATGGTTTTGGAACGAAATTGACATGAAACTTTCGTGCTCTCGTGTCTTGGCACGATCTCTTTTGATGGTTACCGACATCGTGCCGATCGACTCGTCGGCATGCCGTTCGGCTTTTCAAGCCATGCTATCCAAGACGATGCAGTGTTTGGCTTTGCCGAGAAGTACTTAGGGTGCCGATCGGCCGTGCTAGATGACAGATGCGGACGCAGTGTAGACGCAATTCTCGGCTTTTGCCGATCGGCCGTGCCGAACGGCAAATGCCGACCCAGTGGGGACGCGGCTTTACACGACGACGCTAAGCAAGGGTATCACGATCGACGTCGTCACCGGGAGTGATTCAACCGAGCGTT
This sequence comes from Colletes gigas, assembly GCF_013123115.1. Taxonomy (NCBI): domain Eukaryota; kingdom Metazoa; phylum Arthropoda; class Insecta; order Hymenoptera; family Colletidae; genus Colletes; species Colletes gigas. The sequence goes on along the minus strand of NW_025106653.1, from coordinate 907,818 downwards.
GCCTCTTTTTCCAACTTCATCGATCGTTCGCGATCGTTACAGAATTTTCCTTCGATTCATTTTTTCCCCCCTCGGTTTCAAGGTACTTTGACAGCTCCAGGGAACGCGTCACGTGCTGGAGGTACTCGTGACCCCTGGCGCAATAAATGCAACAACATGCCACTGTCGCACGCGTGACTTACTCCGATGTTGATCTTCTTTTAAATACTTCTGCACCAAGGAAACGAACCACGCAAGGTCTTGCGTTTTTCATTTTTATGCTGAAAATAATACTCGAGAGGTCGCGTCGTCTTTGGGACGAAAGGAAATTCAAAATTTGTTTGTATAAACTGAGAGTTGATTCAAAATATCGCGGTACTGTTAAAAATATGACACCTGAAATGATTTGTTTCAAATGATGCGTTTGAATGAAAGTTTTTATGAAATTTGACATTAATATTGAGAATCGTATTATTTATAATGTAACGTATGATCTGTTTTCTTCTAGATTTGTTTGCTTTTAATTGCTATAATGTAATAATTTTAAGTAAAATGAAATTCTTCGTGATTACCTGTATTCTTGTTTGCTATTGTTTTATAGAAACGATATTTTACAGTAAATACATCTAATTATGCACTCGCTCGTATACTTTTTGCTGATTTAAATCTCCTGGTCATTAATTTTCCTTCACATTAATGATAACTAATTACATTGCAACGCGTGCTGCAACTGTTAATTACACGCGAACACGAACAGAACCAATACGTATGTTACGAAGCCAGTGATCATGCATTTCTATTTTATTGATCGTTTAGATCAAAAACATATGCAAGTAAAATCATTAAGTAAAAATGATAAAGTGGGGCTTGTTAATATTGAATATTTCTAACTGGAATATGTATTTTATGACACTTTAATGTGTCGCAGTAAGCGGAAGCATCGATTGTTTTTTCCCTCAAGCGTAAATTCCATACGAATAAAGCCTTCGAAATCGAAAAATAATGTTAGAAGAACTTTATTAGCAAAGGATATCGCGTCTTCGTCTCTTTTTGAATTGAAAAATCTGAGTGTTTCCATTTTCTCGAGGATAGTTTCGACTCAGGCTATAGCAATGCACTTAAATTTCGTTTTTTGTAACGAATTGAATCGAGAAAACTGCTCCTGAGAACAGCGTTACAAGGAAGCGAAAGAAACCGCAAATTGACGATTTTTGTGGTCGTTTGTCAATAAACGCGGCAACCATTTCGCACACACTTTGCGGTAACCTAAATGACTATACGCAATAGTCATAACACTACCGCGAGTTTCAGAGTTAGGTTTTAATGAAAAAATATTTTAAGTACTGTTTGAAATAATAGATGCTGTACGTTTCTATTAAAATAATATTTTATATAGGAAATTAAATATTTTAATTTTGATAAACTAAAGCATAAAATGTAAAAATCTTTTATACTTATCAAAATTATTATATTCTTCCCAAAAATAAGTATAATTTCGTATTCGTTTTATATTTTCTTGTAAAATATATTGTCTCTTATATAAAAGAAAATTATTTTGTATAATTTGGAGCTTTTAAAAAATGGTCTGGGTTAGATAGAATTAACATATGAGAAACTGAAATATTGGCTCAAGGTATTTTTAGCGAAATGTGCAGATCCGATATATCGGCTTCTGTATACTAAAATAGTCAACGCACAGAACAATTTTTAGCTATAATAAAGACACATTATTTTAGACTTCGAGACAGTCAGTCTGTCATTTTTATCTCTTTTTTATTCAAATAAAATTATACCGTCATCGTTCTAATTACTATTCATTTATCTAACTACTCACTCATGTTTAAGTAAACGTAGGAGGTACGTACATTAAAACTAACATCCAACGAAAGTAATTCACGTACGAGCACTCTATGTCTAATGTACTGTAATCTACTGTTATCTGATGTAGTTGAGTTGACACTTCACATCAACAACAATATTCTGTCTATCTAGTCACTTAACAGCATCTACGTATCTCTTTTAAAAAAGAATTTACGATAGGCGGGTATCCCATTTATCGAAGATCCACGCACGCAGGATTATTTGTGCCTCGTTAAGCATCATTACAAGATAGCATCTACAAATTGTAGGGAACGTTGACTGTAATGAAAAATAATCCTCTTGAAACTATTATTTTCAGAGACGGGCTATATTATGATCGACAGTCGCGGCAGAATAACATTTTTACCATTTTTAAATTGTAATTGATATAGCACATAATTACTAGTTAAATTTGTTTTCTTTGTAACGTTTTAAGTGAAGAAACGAATATCTAACTTAAAGATTTCAAAGTAGATACACGTGGAGCAGTTAGTAACTAGAAAAACAAGTCTTCGAATTCGTTTTGTAAAATTCAAAAATAAATCCAAAGTTTCAGTTTGTTAAAACTATAATTCGTGTTCATATTAATCTGAAAATGATCATCTACTATGATCGTCGTGTTAGTTAACCAAGAGAAGCGTGGAAAGAAAATTTGTAATATAAAAAGACACAAATAGCTTCAGTAATTCTTTTAATAGAACCTAGCTTGGAGAATAGTTTGGAGACCAGTGTCCTAGAAGATCAAGAATCATTTTAACCAGGAAGTCAAGTAGGTCACAGTCGAAATCGAGCGCAATCGACCCACTTCACTGCTGGATTGGGAACACATAAAGATTGAAAAAAGTTCATATAAACTTAAGCCCCATTTGACCGTCTTCCCGAGTTGTAGCCATTTTTGTACTCCTGGGAACATTAGTTGCTTACCTTGGCAGGAAGTGCTCGAAACGGCCTTACCTTCGGCCTAAATACAAGCATAAAGACTTCGTGTCACCGAGTTTCTCAGTTTTTTTAATATTCCACATACCTTGTTGAAGTATTTTAATCACAGCAATGGAGCAATTAATACACAAATGTTCTTAACTGCCCACAAAAATGAAAATCCAGTGAAATTTTGCAAGATTTGTTAAAAAATATTCAAGAATTGCTTGATTACTCTATTCGAAATGTAACGCTGCAATATTATGCATGAATTACGTACGACATACAATATCTGATGGAATATCTCGCAATAATTTATTCAACTGACTATTCATGAAATTGACGTAAGATTGACTTGCTAATCCTTCTTTAAGAAGAACAAGGAGTTATCGAACACTGTGTACGAAACCAGTTACACAAACTCAGTTTGTAATCATTATTTATGCCAATGCAAAAGTGATTATAAGTCAAGGAGAAGATCAGGTAGGACATGTGTTTATAAAGGTTTCTTTAATCGAAGTATGTTTAACTATGACTGACTCTGTGACATTGATTCAGTTTTAGATTTTTTGAAATGAATTAATTAATTTTGAAATTCTGATTTATATTGTATATCACTTTATAGTAAATTATAGCAAATTCTACAAATAGGAAGAAAATAAAATGGTAGAGATAATTTTGTTTGAACAAAGTATTAAACACCAATAAATAGAGGTTTTGTACCTTGATTAAAGAAATAAAGCAGAAACTAGAACGACGTCGATCGTAATAAACATTCTTGGCAAGAAAACTTTTCCTTAGATATTATAACAGATAACTATAACGGCATCGAACGATAACGCGACTTTAGAACAAGTTTCTAAATAGAATAAATGCAATTGAAGTAGTTTTATAATGAAAGCAATCGTGGAATCGAAATCCACATAAGCTTTGAAATTACCTCCTTTTCTATAAAGTAAGACAAATTGCTACTACCTTATATGTATCTTTCATTTCATACTTATTGGAATACATAATTGTTTGTTCAATACTGTCTCATTAGTTTATGTTACTTCTCTTTCGTAGTTTAGATTATTCTATTTAGTAATTTTAAAAGTGACCATAAACTGTTTCTTGTTTTTGATCGTAAGAACGATAAGCAGTAATCACTTGGCGAATAATGAATGTAAATTTGAGATTCGTTCGTAGACTAAATTCCATTTTTTTAAATCCACATCGAAACGAATCAAATTATACTTATTTGAATACACAATTTATTGGCCGGTACTTTCTTATTATTTAATGTTATTTTTCTTTTCTAGTTTAGATTATCCTATTTAGTAATTTGTATAGTGACCACAAACTGTTTGTTTCTTATTTTTGATCGTAAGAACGATAAGCTGTAATCACTTGGCGAATAATGAATGTGAATTTGAGATTCGTTCGTAGAGTAATTTCCATTTACGATTTTTTAAATCCACGTCGAAACGAATCAAAATCAAAATCTCTATACAAGTTTTATCGTGCTTTTGGTCAATTAGTTCGAATGCTTTCTTCGACACGTTGAACAACTTTTGTAGTTTACAACAATTTCTCTTTTGTAGTTTAGATTATCCAATTTACTAATTTTAAAAGTGACCACAAACTGTTTGTTTCTTATTTTCGATCATAAGAACGCTATAATTACTTGGCGAATAATGAATATAAAATTGAGATTCGTTCGTAGAATAATTTACGATTTTTTAAATCCACATCGAAACGATCAAAGTCGAAATCTCTATACAAGTTTTATCTTGCTTTTGGTCAATTAGTTCGAACGCTTTCTTCGACGCGTTGAACAACTTTTGTATTTTACAACAACTTCACTTTTGTAGTTTAGATTATGCAATTTATTAATTTCAAAAGTGACCACAAACTGTTTGTTTCTTGTTTTCGATCATAAGAACGCTATAATCACTTGGCGAATAATGTATATAAAGAGATTCGTTCGTAGACCAATTTCCATATACGATTTTTTAAATCCACGTCGCGTCGAAACGAATCAAAATTGAAATCTCTATACAAGTTTTATCGTGCTTCGGATCAATTAGTTCGAACACTTTCTACGATGCGTTGAACAACTTTTGTAGTTTACAACAACTTCTCTTTTGTAGTTTAGATTATCCAATTTACTAATTTTAAAAGTGACCCCAAACTGTTTGTTTCTTGTTTTCGATCATAAGAACGCTGTAATCACTTGACGAATAATGAATATAAATTTGAGATTCATTCGTAGACCAATTTCCATATACGATTTTTTAAATCCACGTCGAAACGAATCAAAATTGAAATCTCTATACAAGTTTTATCGTGCTTCGGGTCAATTAGTTCGAACACTTTTGACGACGCGTTGAACAACTGTTTCGCTCGGACAATCGGATATTAAAAATCCTCTGGCGCCCGTACAACGAACGAGGCTTGTCGGAAGAGGAAAGATCACGCGCCTCGTAATACTTAATGCCCCGTTAGCGTGCAGCTAAGCGAGCATAAAGTTGATCGTTTATTTATCGGTGCTCGCGTCGAGGTGCGAAATCGGGTTAAGGTTAAGCCGGCGTAACCAGCGAGCAACCAGCGACCAGCAACCGTGTAACTGTTGCAACGACGTTGATGCAACGATCAGCGTCAGGCTGCACGTTGAAAAGGCTCCGGTCAGGGAAACCGACGTCGTATGCATAATTTATGACGGAGGATCGCGCGTATTAAATATAGAGAAGCTCTAAACACCGCGCGAGAGTCTAGACGACCGTTAGCGATAACACGCGAGACGCAAGAAAGTGCGCCGAGGATCGATTTTCCCGGTCGAGAAACCTCGCTGCTCGCTACCAGGCGAACCAAGAAAATCGCTTTTTTTCCTCTTTTTCCACTCGAGAACAGGCGGTCGTGCGCGCACGTGTCCGATCCTCGACATTCCTTCGCGTCTGCATGAAATATTAGCGCTTCGTGCGCTTCGTCACGAAAGCGAACGCTTGCCATTAGATTTACGGACGTTGATTGTATACTTCTACTGAAACTCGTCACGTTGACATGGAACGTTAGAATGCGTTTTTTTTTGCATTACTGTAGCATTTAAACGACAGCTGAGTGGGACATATGCATTCGTTTTAACTGAGATTGTATTTATAATTATACAGAAAATCTTATACACTGATAGAGTATTATATGATTAACCCCAAAATTTAGAGCGTCTTGCCCTGGGAGCCAAGATTTTCTTTAAAGAAAACATGAAATTTTCCAAAATATAATAATTAAGTTACAGATTTATTATTGAAATGGCATTTACAGTAGTTTTTATTGAAAAAAAAACACTACTAGATATCCCGTAGTTGACAGTTTTGGTACATATGCTTTCTACTAGATATCTCGTAGTTGGCAGTCAATGGATTAAAATTGGTAATACATTTATAATTTATTTTCTATTGTTTCTTTTGAAAGGTTTAAACAAAAATAAGTTTCAAGATAAAGTCATGGTTTGAGATCGTCGATAAATGTCAATCAGTTTGTGTATATTATTAATTCTTAATACTTTTTCGACTGAGGTTTTTGCCTAAATGGAACAGACTGGCCACGAGCGGTACACGTTCTCCGTGTCTTTGTCTCGCGAAACGTAACACGAAGGGGACACGTGATTTTCATACACAGGGGTCGACAGAATTTTACCAATCCATTAACGATCGAAGGAAGATTATTTTTGGACACTGTTTCCTCAATTCGGAGATTTGTACAGTTATTAGGAATAATTCTGCGAAAGGAACGTGTTTGGTACAAGGTGTTCTTAAAACACATTTTGTGATTTCGCAGAAGTTATGAGAAATCAGGAGATATTATATATTGTGTTATCAAGTTTGGAGTGTATTTAGAATTAAAATACAGAGAATATTTTATGAAAACATTTTTAACGCAAACGTAAATTGCTAGAAAGATAATATTTATGATTTCTTCACCTTCGAGTATGAAATCTGAAATCCGACAAATTGACGAGTTTTATAAATATAATGTTAATTCGAGAACCGAATAGTCATTCGAAGCAGTGCGTAAGAGACAAACAAATCAATTATCGTTCTCTGATTCGCGAGTGACGTACGAACCATTCATTTTGGGCAACAGTGTTTTGGCTGTCTTCGAGAATATTAATGCCTCGCCAGTGGTCCTGGGACGTGGGACGTAATGTGACTGTTTTATGAATGAACTGGAAATTGTTGGTCGTATTTAACACATTGACGGTTCAATATCCCAAAAATTTTCTATGAGGACAAAATGTTGTCTTTAAACAATTATTCTGTTATCGAAACTGTTCATCTCTAATTAGTAATTATCAAAAGTTGCCATTTTCAACAATTTATCATTAATATTTCAAAAATTAATTATTTTTTAGAGGTTCTGTGGAAATGTAAAATATGGAGAACAGGTGTTCAAATTTTGCTTGCTCTTGTTCTGTAAATAAGTGTAATAGTAATCTTTTATAAAAGGAATTATATTATTTTCTTGCACAAGTGGATTATTTCATTATTCTATGCAAAAATATGGAAGTTATATAGTTGCATTTTTGCTGCACCTTTTGCACACAGAATTATAAGATTTATAAGAGGAATCGATTTGTATAAATGAGTTCTATTTAACTTTTCCATTCTGAAATTATTGAAAAGTTGCAGGATAAATTTGTCTGTATTATCATGCTAATTAAATGAATTTAGTTGATGTATGAAAATAATTTGATATATTGAAAATTTATTCATTTTGTTCGTTCTATTTCGTAATTACTTCAATATTATTCGTGTTATTTGTTAAATTGAAGAACAATCATTTCAAGGACGCAGTTTCCATTAGGCTTTCCGGAAGTCGTCGAAACGAATGAACGATACGGAAGCGAAGATAGAAAATTTGCATTTAAGAGTACAGCGTAATTATTGGAGGAATAAACCACGGATTATTCTAGTGAAACGTAAATTCATTACATATAATTAGTTACAATTTATGCACATAAATAAATCTTCAAGCTCAATTTGATTCTTACGAGCGGTATTATCGAATCTAAAAATACTTCAAGTATACATTATACATATTAGTTTCACTTACAATGTTTTACGCTATTAAAATAAAGTTGAAAGCAAATTAAAAATACATATACTTCGAGTACAGAGATGTAATTTATAAATCATATTCCGAGACTGCAATACTCTGGACTAATTTCTAAACTTACAGAATATGCTGTTGAAACATAAAGAAATTCCCACGGTAAAGGTAAAAAATCAATTGTTTTCTAATCTCTATTTCTCGTTTCACCTGCGAGAAATAATTATTTAATTTCATTTGGCCAACGAAAATATTAATTTATTTCGTTCGACTCGATAACAAAAAATATTGTGCGCCACTGTTGCAGCGTTGGTGGTAAATCTGGTATGTAAATAGTTAAGTGACATTTTCTTATACTTCGCGTATCGACGTGTGATAAACATACACGTCACTAGAAAATAAATATCTAAAGACAGACGTCGATAAGAGACACGTCGATAGCAACAGGTACTAATTCGGCTCGCAGACAGCTGCACGTCGCTCACGTTTCTCACGTTGGCAATCACGTTTCCCGCGTGGCACGTGTGTGTTTCGGTGAGCACAAAATGTTGCAACTTAAATTGTGAGAATTACGAATTCTTTGAAGGAATGCAATGTGATATTCAAAAATCGTTCGCACGTGTGTTTAATTGCAAATGGCGCTGTTTCGATCGAATCGATCTTCGTTCGAAAGCAAAATAGAATACATCGACGAAGAGCAAACCGTAATTCCTATAGTTAGAACGCGTCTCGGATATTTAGCATGCAAAACGTGTACGATCTTTTCGACTTTGATTTACATCTTATTATAGATTCGCACCAGTCGATTGCGAAAATAATGCTATAAATTAAGCGTTTCTTTGATTCTTGCTTACCTCGTGTGTCAGAGAAATGAATCGATCAAATTTATTTATTTTTTTTATTTGATTGCTTGTAAAGGGGACTCGCTAATAACACGCGAAAGAAAGTACTTCATATGTTTTGGAATGGTAATTTATTTTAAAAAGAACTGTTTCATGTAACTGACCTCATGGAACTAAATAGCTTCGGTAATCAGATTCCAGTTTATGCAATGTAATTGAAAGATAATTGCTAATATATGTACTCTATATACATAATGAATATGGTAATATATATATTTATTTTTTACTTTTCCTTACTTTTCCTTTTTGCTTACTCTATCTAAGTTTATCACTCCATAACCTATACTTATTTTTATTGCCAACGTATCAATTTTCTTTTTCTTCTGTTTTTACTCCTTATATTAATTTCTTTCCTTCGTACACAATTTTGATGCAATAAAGAACTATTATTGTTATTGTTATTACAATTATTATTATATATCGAATTTTATAGCCTACTTTGCTCACAAAGAAATTTGTTGTTATCAAATAATGCAATTGAGTTTCTCGATGAATAATTTTTCTTTCGATCGAGCGGCGAGAATTTGAATACAAACTTTGCAGGAGTGCTCGAGCGTCGGTTACGTTCGCGAGCAGCGATCTAAACTACTCTCAACTCGGTTATACATTGATGTTCCTGTAATAAATACGCTTCGTGTATTGCAATTTATCACGGGTGCTAATACGTTGCGCAATTACTCAAGGATTTATCAGTTATCGCGGGAATTCCATCTCCGTGCCATTGATTCGTTATCATTCAAACAACTGAATCAAGAAAAGGATCATTAATTCAGAACTATGCATGCATGAGAATCACCTGTTGTACTCCGCTCGTTTTAAATCAAAAAATATAAGTGGAATCTATTCGATAAGGTGTTGCTCAAAAGAATTCAGCGGTATCAGAGTTTAATTTACTTAATTCCGTCACGTATTATAATTCGAAAAAATAACAACGAAGTTGAGAATTTATGATTTCAGTTTAGACGTTGAAAAAAATATTTCTTAATTAATAGCCTTTTACGATTAATTATCAGTATATAATTCTTCGATAACGGAAATACTTTTCTAAGCTGACTTTCTTCCGCGTAATTATTTTAACGATAACCGTGCGAGCATTAAAACTTTTCATTGACGTAATTCAAGTACTTCATGATTGATTTTGTGACTGCAAAGGCAAAATGCGTTCGTGGCAATGCTATGGGCTTCTACGTGTTGTTGCAATATTGATATTTGTACCGTATCGGGGGATATAGTTGCGCAAATTAACACATGTTCCACCAGTGGGGAGTTTGAGGTTAAACAATAGTTAAAAGTAATCAAGGACAGTGATATCGGGACGAGATATTGCAATTCCTGTACGGTAGATGCGTATCGATGTGATTAATATATGTATTACGAAATGGTTCCATTTCTGGATACACGGTAAAATGACGTAAAAAGTCACACACAACCGCGATTTAGTTATTTAACGTGACTGATCGCTCGAGATAAGCAAATATCTGCATTGTAAATTACAATCTTCTCCCACTTTCTTCGTAATATCAGTGTGTTTTAACCAATGACATGATGCAATAATTTTTTTGCGCGTTACACTAAACATAAATATACTTTAATAGTTACAAGACCTCCAAAATTGAGATTTGTTATGAAGTAATGTTTGTAAATGAAGTTTGTAAATGAAGTACACGTTATTTAATTTCGATAAATGTTGAAAAATGTGTATCTAGAATTTTAAAAATATTCTGAATTTGTTTCACATGAAATCATAAATTATTTATACTTTTTACTTTTGAATAACTAATCCCATTTGACTAATATTATCAGGTACACTGCTGCTTCTTACTTATATAATTAATCGAACAGAGAAAGCTACGAATGTCCTATAATTTTACTTGTAACTGCGGCAGTCGGTTGTCGATAAAAAAGAGGTAATTCATCTGAAACTCGATGACTATGCAAATTGTCGTAATTGCTCACTCGATTACGAATATGTACGAAAGTTTCCATAGAAGCTAAAATATCAACCAATTTCGTACGTCTGTAGACGTACGTTTGACGTCATTGGCGATAGATATAGAACCGATCGAAATTAATGATAAGACACCGGGCGATACATCCCCTTGCTAAGTCGGTGCTTTAGATCGCTTTAAAGTATGCACGATCGGCGAGATATTTTAACGTAAAAGCACGATGGCGTCGAAAGGGGACTCGAATGGAAGAAAACCACGGAGCTACTGTTGCCGTTGCGCATTTCGTCGAGCAAAGAACGCATCGAACACAATGCTTAATCAGTTCTACGTTCAATCTCGAGTTCTTATCTTTTTCCGCGAAAAACATCGGGAAGGTTAATCAATTGCTGTTTGTTTTCATCGAAGGATCACCGCGAAGTTTACATTGCAACGAAAATAGCAACTTGTTCGCGGAACGTGCAAGAGGCACAAAGATAAAGCTTGACAGGGGACATGTCTGACTACCACACGCACGATTCTACTGATGAAAAGATTCACGACTACATCGCCGCTCAAAAGTTGAGTGCGCCGTTGTTTGGAGAAATAAACAATTGACATTTGTATACATTCTTTGAATATACCTGCAGCCCAAACATAACGATTTTACATTCTGCTGATATTGGTTCTTCTTAAAATATAAGACATTTTATATGTACTATGCGAATTACATATTGAGCTACACTAAAATTAGATTGTAATATTTTGTTTAATAACTTCAGTTTAATAAGAAGTAAAGAATCGAGACTGACGAAATCAAAAGAATATTTGTCAAAATTGTTTTTTTATAACACGATCGTATCTAAATTTCTGAATGAATTTGATTCATATTTGAATTATACATTCCCGTCTCAAGATTGAATTAAATCGATCATTACTTCTTATATATATTCGTTTTAAGATAGAATTTGATTTTAAGTAATGTTCTTTCAATATGTGAGAGCAAAATTCATCTTTATTTAAAGATCGATGTTCCAAGCTTTTGTAATATTTTGTGGCGTTGTATACTCGCTCATTGTTCCTGCTGACATTGTGAGCGCCGTGCGTGTGATTTTAACGAAGAAACGCGAACATTTTTCGAACAATGCACATCCCCAGATAAGAATAAACGGAACTGGCAACATCGTTCTTTATAATGTCGACCAAATAACCCTACGGGCTGAAAAATGCTGAGCCATCGATCTCTTGATATTCCGGAAAATCGTGCATAACGTCGTGTAATCGCAAACGTGATTGCAAATTGTTACGTACAATAATTAACGACAACGTTCGATATCGATCGAAATCAGGAAGTGATTGCTAATGGGCTATCGAAACGAGAAAAATGATAATTTCCAGCGCCTCTCTTGTTTAACCTTCCTCTTAAATATGGTAATTGTTTAAATTATCATAATTACATAAGGGAAGCCAGAGTATACTGGACATTGTGTAATCCCAATCGACCACTCCCATCCGACCAGATTACATGAATTTGACTTTTTTATCTGAATTTCGTCGGTGTCCGTTCGATTTTCGCGATTGGCAACGCGATAGGTTCTATATGCTGGATACAATCTTTTTATAGATGATTGAAAACAGTAGTTTGAAAATCTCCGATTCATATACATTTCGTTATGTTTAGTTATAAATATTTTCCACTCGAATCATCGTTGCTAACATTCTTTTCTTCTGCATTTCGAGGTGTACACAACACATAGAACGAAGAATACATCCGTACTACTTTTATATTTACGTGTAATGTACTGGGTGATCTTAGAATCTAAGACAATGAGCAGCTCTGAACGATACAAAAACTATGTATAGGAAAAAGTTGATTCCCTGGATGAATCGATTTTAGTGCTTTCCCAGCAAATCAACTTTCTACCATCGTTAAACTCTTTTATCGTTAAATGTCTCCAATCGCCTGAGCAAAATTATTTTCGCTACGTGTGAAACGAACATTACGTAAAAGTTGGTGGAATGATAAGATAGAGGCAGTTTCGCCCGTTATATTCAGTTGCCGCTTAAGAGGAGACCCTTTATAAACTTTCCGCGTGAGTTTAAGTAAACTTATTCGCGACGACTGACTGATAAGTTTAAAAAATTATCTTTATGATTCCTGTCCCGTTATCAGGTGTAATCCTGAGTATAAAGCCATAACTCTGTGTACCGTAGATAGACCCATCTATATTTTAGTCATTCAGAATATGTGATGCATGTCGAGGCACGAATTATCAGCGCTCGAGCGTCATATTAGTAGGGGAATGAAAACAATGATATTTTATTTATAAGAAAGAGAAACACGGCTTAATAATCTGGTATTCGTTGTGAAAATATAATGTACGTATTGCAATTTGTCATATTCATTCGTGATTTTACATTCATTTTACAGTCAAATTTCTGGGATATCTAATTAAGATAAGTACATTTATTTTAAGATTCAACTTTTTAAAGTCAAAGAAAACGTGTTCAATTTTTCGCTGGTTTTCAAAATTCCCTCTATTTTCATTCTCGTAGGATTCAATTTTTATATCGAATAGAGCGACATTCAAGGCGCAAACGTTTTGCATGCTCAATTTTTCCTTTCTGATATATTTTTGACGTTTAAAGATTACAATTTTATAGATTGGGATCATCATGATTCATCGTATAATACGAAATTTTGGAGTACTTCGTTTTACCATCCTGACGACCCAACTCTGTATTATACTTTTAAAATAGAACCAACAAATTAATTCAAATCCATATATGTCAGCTATATGTTTAGTAAGTATTTTAAGAATCCTATATTTTTTATAATTTACTATTTAGTTGCTTTGCATCAAATTGCAATATATTGTATACTTTTCCTAAGAGCTCTAAAAAGGATCCAGTATAAGGTTGAAACGTCGTCTCTATCTATTAATCAACTTATGTATATGTTATCAGCAGTACCGTAACCTATTCTTATGCTATTTCCGGCTACACGTGCAGTTTTCACGATTCTTGGAAGAACGGTGTGCCTGATTCTTATCAGCGGACATTGTTCTCGTTCATATTACTTCCAGGGTGCGAGAATATCAGCAAAATGAGCACGTTAATATTTGATCGGTTCTTCTTTCTGAAATAGCGTGTAGCATGACAGAGAAATGACAGATATCGATCGTGCTATTGCTAATGTCGAGATGGCCTACCTTTGCGGTATGTTCATTCTCGCATACCCTACTTTTCGCACAGCGCAAGAATATTTATAGACTTTTACTCCACACGAGCGTATTTCTTCGACGCTCAAAACAAACGATGGACGATCGATTTATATTTTTGCGTACACACGAACGCCTCGTTGTTGGAACCGACGTCACTGAACTTTCACAAATCTGCCAGACGACCACGTCCGTTTAAATATTCCCCCCAATTAATTTCAGAATTTTTTCGTCGACACACACTAAAAGTGTCAAGGTTGCTTTTACAGCATTATTAACTATCTGGAAACTTTAAAATAGAAATTCACCAGCATCAATGATCTTGCTGATGACTTGCTGATGAATGATGACTTGCTACGCGTTCTCTATTAGCATATTAAAAGTTGTATAAATTAGTTATATCGCGTATGATCATTTGCAAGAACCGAATGACGTATATTTTTGTTGTTCTTGTTTGGCCATGGACAAAATTTTATTGAAAAATATATTTATTATTTCTCACTTATAATGTATTCAACATTCGTTTAAAACTGACTGGTCTTAAATGCCTAAACAAGAAACTCGAATAAATTTTAAAAACTTGTATCGACTTATTTGACTTTCATATTTTGACATTTAAGAGCACTCAGTTTTAAACGAGTACAGACTGTGTTAATTTTATTACTGTAACACGAACGTTTGACAAATTGTGTCATATGAATATATTCCTTGTTTACTTTTACGCGATATAATATAGACAATTATATAAGATACCGAGAGCATTAGTCATTTGGTTTTTATATCGCACATAGGTAATGTGTCAACAATTGTCAGTACAATATCTATAGTTTACTTAACGAATATCTGTTAATTTTATTTTCATTTGCATAAAATTATTTACTACCAGTAGTCTTAGAGAAAATTAAGCTTTTGGAATTTGTTAGTAATGTGGGGTGATTGATATCAAGTACGTCAGCAATTGTACAAAATACATAATGAACAGATAATAATTAAAAAGTGATAAGTGACATCAAAGATTCCTGATTTTCCTCGAACGATAACCTTCGACGGAAAAAATCGTAGAAGAAACACAGTGATGGATTGACATTACGTTTGGGTTGAAGGATGTCACTCCAAGTATAAAACAGTGTGAAAATGGGTCATTGATATTTCGACGCTACAGCGAATAATAAGCGTCCTCGTGGCGATTGTATGTAAGTAAGTGCGTGCACGGTCGGTTGTTTTTCCCCTTGGAAACTATTATTTACACACCATCTAATTCCCGATACGCTTACTGCGTCACTTTTGGTGGCACACAACGGTAAATTGCTTCGTTCGACTGACCTACTTCGAAAAATAAGTTCCGTCCCTTTAACCTGTTAGGTATCGGCGCGTAAATGATTCCACTATCGTTCATATTCAACGAATTACATTTCGACTCCCGCGAGCATGAACACTAATGCAATCCCTCGGCTCCAAAATGGAAACAGGCAAAATTTTACTTAAATAATGGATAGACGAGTAAAAACCCAGTATACTGATTTATCAGTGGCATATATCGAAGCAAACTGTTGTTCAGAATTTTAGTTAATTAACCAATTTTAATTTTCATTCATTCTACGTGAAATATAAATTCATTTTATAATTTATATTAGAATTTCTGTTTAATATTTTTATTACGTTATATTCCTTTGTTAATTTTAAAATCAAACGAAATTTTCGATTTTTGTCTCGCAAAGAAATATTCTTGAACTTTGAACTATTCACGAACTAAAGCGAACAAAGTAAAACTTTTGCCATGAAAAGCTACATTGAGGAACTTTATAGCAATAAAGTTAACTGACATTATGCTGGTAGGTTAAAAAAAAATGGAACTTGAGACTCTGCGGATGTTCCTAGGAAGTTACAAACCGGCTCGAAACACATATCGCTCACTCTGCGTAATCCGAGGCGAAGTTTAGCGTTTCTACTACAATACATGTCATCGCGTACCGTACGAATCAATACCGTATAGCTGGAAATAAAGTACGTGGCAATATCCTTATCGTGCTTATATATAGCTCTATTTTCTAAAACTGGCCAATCCCATAAATAGACGTCGCTCTCTGTACACGTACATCAACGTAATCGAGACACGAAAGTGGAATATTACCTAAAAATAGACTCTGCGTATGTCTGAGGTATTGCCATCGACACTATCAGAGTATACGTTGCTTGTTTATTTATTGCCAATGTAATAAATTATTTCAGCGGTTTCAACTTCAATTAAATATTATTACATTTATTTTTAATATATTCCGACAAAATATTATCTATAATTTAATGGTTCTCGAACACTAAGGTAAATGCTCTTCTAAGAAGAAACAGGATTTCTGTGTCTGACATTTATAAGCAAAATATTTTATATTTATTTTAATTAATTCACATTTCAGTTATTTTTAATGAGTTTGATTCATCGAATATAGAATATTATTCGAAATTCTTTAAGTAGGAAATAAATTGTATTTACTATACTATACGTATAATTATGAGAATTCAAGTGACCAATTGCATAATTATTTTCAATTAAAAATTAGCAACGGTAATATTTATTAAGACGTATGCCAGACAATTGGAAACTACTTGATTTAAATTTTGACGTAATTCCTATTTTTATAACCTCGTTTAAAATTCATAAGTCCTATCTAGACTTGTCTTTTTAACATTTCATCTTGAGAATAAATTTTGTCAGCTCCTAATGAACCGATCTGTCACCCATATATAGATGACGTGAAAGACAACGTGTTAAATGAGACAAGTGGTTTATTTAAAGTGATATAACAAAAATATATTGATGTATTCGTTAAACTTCAAAACCAAGAGATGTTTATTTATTCACATTTTCTTTACTAAAAGTATTGTTTCGCTCTTTGCATTTTTTACTGTTTTCTTAGTAAAGCAGTTATGTATTACTGGTTTCTATCGGGCAACATAGTAGAGTTAATTATTTATTAATACCACGTTTCGATCGTAGATGTACTATGACCTCTTTAGAAGTAATCAATCTTTAAAAACGATCGTAAAGAAACAGTTATGCTAAGGCAGTAAACAAATTTCTTAATTCTTTATTCAGTCTTGTCACGGGCAAATCGAGGAAATTAAACTCAAAATTTAAATTCAATTCCAACATTTCTATCAACTACTCTAAAAATAAAAAAAAAGAATATATTAACATCATCCAAAGCAGGTAGATTAAATTTAAATACACCTTCAATTTTTCATCTTATACATTCACACCTTTTTTGTACTGTATACTGTATATATTTTTCCACTTCGTTAGGTAGAAGATCGAATTTAAATTTCAAATTTAATTTCCTCGATTGCCCACAACAAAATCAAATAAATATTCTGTTCACTTCCGAGCCCCAAGCATTTACACGGAATTCAAATAAAACATCTCCTTTATTTTCTTCTCATATTTTATATACACCTTGCTGGACTAAAAAACACAGTCTCGATGTTACGAAACCAAATCATATCTTTTTAGACTATATATATATTTTTTCACTTCGTTAACCCCTTAACGCTCATATTTTTCGAGTTAACCAAGAATGATCAGTTTTCTTTATTGGATTTGTTTCTAAAACTGCGGTTTTTGTTATTTACAATGTTGTATCCAACGTATAATTTGAAGAAAAACAAATATTATCATCCCTTAAACCATTAGATTAAACAAATATCGTTTTTCAAAGCAGTCAGACTCGGGCATGAACGTTAAGGGGTTAAGCAGATGATTCGAACTCTAGTCGAAGCGTTCGATCGAATTTAAATTTCAAATTTAATTTCCCTGATTGCCCGCAACAAGATCGAATAAATATTCTGTTCACTTCCGAATCCCAAGCATTTATATAGAATTCAAATAAAATATCTCGCTTATTCACCCCATATTTTATACACACCTTGATGGACCAGGAAACACACGGTCTTGACGTTACGAAACCAAATAAGGAAACATTAATTTCCCCGCGGAACTTGTCCTTCGGGTTTTATTATTCCCGAGAGAATTCGAAGGTATCCGCGGCCAAAAGAACGACGTCTGAGACCACGAGTTGTAAAATTGACAATCTCTGTTTGCGATTTCAGCAATGTCCTTGGAGGAGTCGAGGCGTTCGCAGCGTCCGTACAGGTACGGGATGGTTCTCCTTTGCGTTGGAGCTCTGATAAACTGGTTAGGCCTCGCCGAGAACTACGTTGAACCGGTACGATATGTCGGTGTTGCTTGCATAATCGCGGGGGCTCTTCTCATATGTGCCGCAATGTGCTGTTGGCTGCACGCACCGCCAAGTAGGGCAACCATGCACACACAACACACAAATCATCCGATCACAGCACAGGTAAGACTTCATTTTCTTAACCAGCGACAATGATAAACGTTTCGTCGAAACCATCAAGCACACCGGTGCGTCGGGATTAGTGTCACGGTGCCATTGAAGAAAAATCTTGGCGCAAGTTTAATTCAATAAAAGAAAAGAACTCCTTACGACCGACCAGGCGGGTAACATATGGAGCAGGGTTGTCTAAATCTCTTCCCTTTCATTGTTATTAGAACGTCTAATCACATTCAACGTACTCTTCATTATCGTTTACCTCTTCCCAATCGTCTGGTAATTTTTTAAATGTGAATTTAAAGATTTTGACTGGAATACATTTTCCTAACGACCGAGCAGGAGGGAAGCATATGGAGCAGGGATGTCTAAATCTCTTCCCTTTCATTGTTATTAGAACGTCTAATCACATTTAACGTATTATATATTCTTCATTATTATTTACCTCTTCCAAATCGTCTCGATTTTAAATCTGAATTCAAAGAATTTGATGATGTTTTACTGGAATACATTTTCGAGCTTATTTGTCAGGAAGGAAATGCAAAGTATTTTAAAAAGAATGGAGAGGGTGGATGCTGGGGAACCATCCAAGCTGGAGAGAGGATTATATTGAGAAAAAAGGGTGTCTAAGGAAATTTCAACCTTCGTATTATATTGAAGCTAAAACATTACATAATTTCATAAGATATTTCGGAAGGCATCATTGTTTTTATTAACGCTTACACGGCAGTCGGTAGATCCTTTTGGACTCTGGTATCAGTTATTTTTTTTATTTTTTATAATTTTTCTGGTGTAAGATTGATTATAATTCATTTTCTGACGAACGAAACGTGTATTCGATATTACTACAGGTTACAAATTTAATTACATAAAATAGAGTATGGGTCTAAGAAGACCCAGCGACTGATTCTCGCGTAACTATGTTAGCGATAGCGGTGCAAGTGTTAGTAAAGAAAACTGGTTTCGCATTCTGCAAGCAGTGATACGTAGAACATGGTTCAGTACATAAAATGAGCATCATGGGTTCCTGTAAGCTGTGGAGAAGAATGAAATATAGGAACTATTATTCTTCCAACCGCGACTTCATTCTCATTATTGACGAAATATGTATTAGAGAAATAGGTCCTTTCCTCAACTATGTATTTTATTATCGTCCACAAATACACTGTTTTCAATGAAAGCACGATTTGAAAACCGATAAAAGGTAGTTTTGAGAATCAATTTCTCAAACTCTGTTACGAAAAGTCTTACAACGAATTAATTCATTCTTGTAATAATTGATAAAGGCCAGGTTACAAAATAAAATAATTTAAGTGGTACAATTTTGCAATATTCACCTACTACGAGAAAAAGTACGCTCATCGTAATCGGTATTTACGTTTCGATACATTGTAACTATTTTTCAGGTATTTCCAGCGTATTCCACTATTATGCAAAACACTAATAGCGTACTCGAATTCCAAGTTTTAAATATTCTCATGAATTTTAATAGACTTAAATTATTCCATGGGCCATTACCGCTTCTATTTCTGTATTTGCCGATTGTTTCCCATTCCATACAATGGAAAAGCAATTTGTTCGCATAGTTTCCCTCGAAACTCCATTGTACGATTAACGAGCTCGTGATACGATATAATTATCGCGGTTTCCCTAATGGTTGCAAAAGCGATTCTACGATCGATACAATGTTCCACGTCGCTTCGTCGGAGTTCTTACTTTTTTCCTCGATGTAATGAACCGTACGTACGTCGCGGTTTAAGGGTTTCGAAACGCTGGTCTTGATCGAAGCCTCCAAAGATTATAGCGTTTTTAGATCGATCCGGGTCAACCCCCTCTCATATGTCGTAAGGTACTAGTGTATACTATAGCGGTGTACAACCTAGCCGTAATTATCGGTTGTTTATAAATGTGATACGGGATACGAATAATACAGTGGAACTGTCATTATCCGAACGTCTCTGTTACTTGAATACTTTACTATAACGTGGCTTCGTAGAATATCTCACCTTCTGTTAAAACACTTTTTTAAAACTCGCTGACGTACGATACAATCGTGTCAAGTCATTTAAAGTTTTCGATTATATACCTTTTTTCATTTTCAGATAAAATATTCAAGACACTATAATTTTTCGTGCAATAAAATTTGTTGTGTACTTCTCATTGTGACACTTTGGAAGGCAATTTCAACCCTTGTATGTAGAATAATATTGATGCAGTTACGCCCATTCAAACAATTTTAAATTTCATGGTTTGAAGTCTCTTTATAAGTTACTCTTGGCAGATATTAACTTTAAACTCCAATTAATTGTGTTTCCTAGAAAGAATTCACTAGTTTTTCTAGGCACCTGCTTATATGCTATTGTATTACATTTTTTGTGTTTATATTTCCTCAAAATTTGAATATATTTTCCATGTCTAAGCCAACATTTTGAAATAAAGAATTAATTGTAAATGAATATTACAACTTTTTAATGAAGCTAGTTTAAATCTATGTTTATATTACACTTTCATCTCACTTTTGTTCATAAATATAATCACAATTTTATCGTTTAACTTGGTAAAAAATTCTTTATTTAAATTTCCGTTTCTCCAGTTTTCTGTGCATACTTTAATATTCGAACGTCCTATTCTCGAAACACTTTACTATTAACAGTTAAATCTAATTCTGATCGTCACATCGTAGATCTGAAGTAGAAATAGAATTTGAAAGTATCATAAAATCAGTAAGAATTTATGGTATTTGGAAAGCTGTGGTTATTAAAATTGAAATCGTCTTCACGATGAATTTTTTAAGTACTCATGCCATTGAAAGAATATATTTCCTTATATTAGTTTTCCATTTATGTTATGTTCGATGGTTGCTGAAAGATTATAATCGCTTTAATCAAACCAATTTAGTACAGAAACTAAGAATAGAGTAAAATAGTTAACTTTCAATTTTTTCTTTAAGTTTCTTACAATCAACTTGTCATTCTATAAATAGGGTTAATGGAGTTTCAACTGTATGTACAGATAATTTCCTTGGCATAAGATGATAGTTCAGCGTTTTATTTAATTAATCGATGACCCTCTTTGAAGGTATATATATGTATATAGACAAAGGAACACGACTTCATAAGTTTTAAGTCTCGAAATCGAGAAACAATTTCAAAATTATATTTTAAACCCATCAAAAGATTTAGTTTAAAATTTCTTGGTTTCGTACTCTCATCCATCGTTTTCTATAAAGTCACGAATTTGGAGGATTCGAAATATAATTGTCAGATTATTTCTAAATTTTGAAATTCTTATAATGAAGAATGAAATGGTTTTCTTTTGTAAACTGTGCTTTGCTGTGCGTTGTTAATAATTTCTACAGCTACTGGTAGAACCACAAGCTCTTATGCTCGTAATCATGGATTCGAATTTCATTAACCAGGATAACAATATTGTTTTCTTTTTTAATTGGTCCGTTTTACGATTGCGATAGCATTGTATACGATAATCATTGTACACACTTCACGGACACACAGAAACACATTTTTTACCATTCACTTCTTCCGGGAAAACAACTTGGTTGACTTAGCAGTATACCAAGTTGGTGCAATTATAAATGAATCTCTTGGAGGAAGAAAAAAATGTATTTTATTTGACGTCTCTATAACGCACATACGTAAATTATTTACCAAGAAGCAAAGCAAGGTGCAACTGAAATATTTTAAACCTGAGCTCGAGAAAATGCATATAATACTAATAAACAATTAAATAGTCTATTAACCTAACCTCGAGTAGAGATTAAGGAGACAGGAGATGTTACATTTTTCCAAATGTCGACCATGACACAATATAATGCTACTTCTTGGGTGCAGAGGAAACTCCATAAACCCACTTTTGTTAAATTATACGGCGAACAAAATTAGAACCCGCGACCTCGAACTCATCTGCTTCCGCTTCTACGATCTACTTCGACGAAAGAAAGTGACAAAATTTGATATTCATAGTATACAGTTATTCCTCCTCGTATTTATACACTATAATGGCGTTCCACTGTAAATGAAAACAAACTTATGAATTTTTTCCATTTATTTTTACTAAATGTTTTTTAATGCACTGTATTATTTCTATTTACTAAATAGCTTTGCTTTCTTTTTTAATACTAAGTAATGGTCAATTACAAAACCAACAGAGAAATATAATATAAAGAGTATATAGTAATAACAATGTGAATAATACTCGGTTTTCTCAAGCGGTCACCCATCCTAGTACTGACCGCAGCCAACGTTGCTTAACTTCAGTAATCGAACACGACCTTCGACGAGTTTTCTTTTTAATTTATTCAAATACAAACTCTTAAAAACTCGATTTACGAAACAATTTATACCAGTTTCTAAAACTCGATTCATAAGAAACAACACTTTTTTTCCATTTCTAGTGAATCGTTATTATAATGTACGAATACGAGCAACTGTATCTCGGGTATATTCAGAACATCTTATCAACTTCTTTTTAAAAGTTCCTTAAATCCAAAGACTGACAGTTCCAGTCCTTCCCTTAACCAAGTATAGTTCTCAACGCCTTACCTCCGCGCGTAATTCACTCGCTAGCCTCTGGTATCGCGAACATTCGCGCGTGCCATGTGGTGTTTCGTAAATCCACGATTAATCGGCGTAAACTCGCGGCGGATGAATACAACGATCGTCGGGATTTACGTTTCACGTGTGGCCCGCGGGGAAAATCATCGATCGTCTAAATCGTCGAACACGTGGCGCGTCGTTCCGTCGAAAGCAGAAGTTGCATCAGGCAGATACGATCGTTGCATATTCTTTTTCGCGAACGTCACGGAATTTCCGGCGGTCGATCGGATTCGCGACCGTCGTTCGCGGAAGATTTTTTTTTTCGCGAGTCGCTCATCTCACCGCGATCCTATCGCGTCCACGCTCGTGGCGTCCCGCTTTCGTCGTTTCAGCGCCATTCTGTGTACGCTTTCATTGTCCCCGTGGATCTTGATCGCGCGTTGTTCCCACGAAAAGACTCGTTCTCGATCCTTTTTTTCTCTCCCTCCCCCCTCTTACAGAGCAGCGCGTAGGTGTAACGCGACTTAAAATAGCGGCCGTTTCTCTTTTCGTTGCGGGAGAGGAAACAATAGAAATGCATAGGTCTGTCTGCGGCTCGATGCATAAAAGAGGTCGGTGGTAGTTACAGCGATTAACTGCCATAAGGATATTCACCCGGAAGCTCGTATCTATATTTATCGGCAACCATCCTTCGATGTACGCTACAGTTACAATTGACATGCGTGCAAGTGTGAGAAAACAGTTTACGACGCGACGTGATAATGACAACGGTTCTGTAGCGGTTTACCTTGATGCAGTCGTATGCATAGTTTTTATTTAAAAATTTCTTGAGCAATTTGTGGCAACGAAAAAAATTAATTACGTATCACGTAAGACAGAGGCAAACAAATTGACAAGATTTTAAACGACAAGAATGCAGTAGGAAATTACGAACATACTATTCTTTCGGGTACTTTCTAGCTTCGAGTGCAACGAATATCTTGGTAGTTACTGTATTTTTTGATAATATAAATGAGATGACACGAGTTGGATTTTTTGAAAGGAAAAACTCAAGGTTCATGTATATTTCTTTGCTAAAACTGTAAATATAATTTACAGGAGGTCAACAACTGTCGTATGAGTAATATTAGATACCGGTAATTGGCTATGCAGCCAAAGACTATTTTGAGATTATAGTAATAGAGTAATTGGCTTTACGTTCGTTGTTTCACGAATTGCTAGACTTTACCTCGACAAAATTATCTTACTTTTCTTTAGCATTGAAAATGTTAGGAACTCATTCGAGAGTTGCACCCTTCTTTTCTTGCGTTGATAGAAAAAAGTAATTATTAAGCTCCCTTTTCTTAATGCTGATCACTTTACTCCATTTACGCAATTTTGATAATTCTTTGAATTTTTAAAAAAATTTTTGTAAATCTATTTTTAATGTTAATAATTCCAGCTGTTATTTCAATCGCTTTTAATAAAATTCTTTTCCATCGAAACGCTATGATTTGAACTTTTTAATATCTGAATATAGAAATACAAAGATTTCAGAAATGCAATAGTTAAGAACATCCTTTGAAGATCCTTTAAAAAACTATACAAAAATTGGAAAAAGAAATACTATTGTTATTACTGCTTCGCAATTAAGAAAAATGAGACCTTGCAGAATTTTCTAGGATAAGTAGAACCGGAAACATAGTGATTCAAAATTTGATAAAAGTATCGAAACAACGCAAAATAAGTTGAAACATGCATACTTTTTATTTCTTTTTTAAAGTTCTCTAATTGATATTATGAAATGTCTACTTTTAAATATTTCATTTCTTAATTTATTATTCTTCCGGATATTGAATCATCATGCTATAACGGTTTAAATTAATTCTAATCCTGAGAACATAGCGTGAAACTGACAATGTACGCTTTTGTATCTAATTATGGCATCAATGCAGAACCGTGAACAGTTAGTAACAGGAGCAACATATTATAGAGTAACCAGAAGTAATCGGAGTTTTATACAAAATTTTTGCAATTTTCGTATATAAATTATTTATTGTTTACATTTTATACTGCAAATTACCTGTTATATATCCTTTCACCTGATATAATTGCCTGTAGTTTTTGTTCTGGCTCTATTTTGACTCTATATTAACTCAGTGATCTTATATTCTTATATAATTATATTGTATATTAAAATACCCCTTCAAGAAAGTATGGTTCTGATAATTTTACCAAACGTTTGAAAATACAAATCAAAATACAAGGAAGTTGTTTATCAAACTTTGAATATATTATTAACGAAGATAATGCTTGTCAGATAACAAAAAGTGTAAGAAACGTTTGGAAATTTATTTATTTTTATAACATATTATGTAGAAATTATTTGTAGTAAATTCCTCGTAGATGGGAATCGAGGTACGAATGAATGGCTTGGAGGCTTTTCTAAAACAATATCGTTTATTACATGACAAAAACAACTGAAATCTAACTCACGGTAATTCTCACGACTCACAACTCGCAAAAACCCACAAAATGCCCACGAAAACTCTCTCTCAACTCGCTAAACTCGCTCTCGACTCACTGAAGCCTCTCTACACACAGCTTATATCCTTCTTCGAATTTATAAACATTCACACAGCACATTCATTCCTACACTACCTTTTCTGGAGTTTATTGTAGGCATAAAATCTCTGGAAAAGTATAGAAGTTTAGAGATCATTCATCACCAGATTTACGAAGAAAAGAATTCTGAAGTAAATTGCAACTTAAGTTGTCTTTATATTTCTGTTCTTTTAGTGTTTTCTATTCTTCTTTGAACTCTTTACGTTTATAACGCTATGGTCTATTCCTATAACCCGATGAATAACCTCGAAAACCGCCTTTCCAGAGATTATATGACTGAAGAGGGCACCAGGAAGAGAATCGAAACGTTGTTAAACAAATAAACGGATTTCCAAACATTTTCTATAGTTGCCCTCATTTGCTCTCATACAGGACGATGCGGAAATAGAATAATTCTACTTTTCCCAAGAATAAAGAAAGATAAACGTGGGTCTGAAAACCTTTGTTTTACGAAACACGAACGCGATTTATTTATGATGCAGTATTTTAGAAACATGCGTGAATATCTTAAAACCAATCCATCAATTTTGGTCAATAGTAATAATGATAAAAGTATTGCATAAAATAAAAAGAAATCCACAAAGAAGTCATCTTTTTTTACGAATAATACATTTTGTGGTCAAATATTTCACGAACTTAGTGGTTAAATCACGCGAAATTTCCTTCTTCGATTATTTATTTGTCTTCGCTGGTGGCAGAATTATAGCCCAGTTATTAGAATTGCTCTGCATATGTTCCGTTATTCACTGAATCGTGCTTACATTGAATCGGTATTACGATAATACATCGAACATGTGGAAACCTGGGCCAGGAACGAAACCAACGAGAAGCAAAACAGTGGCTGAGCGCGTCGCGGATAAAAACGTTCGATTTCGGTGCGGATAACCGACGCTGGGCTTCAGTCATTCACCTGGAGATTCAGCCCGAAACCGATTATGCAATTTTCCCCGAAGCTACTTCTAGTCTCGCATAACCGTGGCTATTTCCATCCTGCGTGTCCCGTACGTCACTTTGCGCCCTTTCGTGGCTTAGGTACGACCAGTTATAAACTTCGCAAAGAGTGTCGAGGCGAGTTGCATATATATCTACCAGCTATAGGTAGATATCTATAGACGACCCGCGATATATATAGATGAGTACCATTTCGGGGTTAATATCCTTACGGTCGGGCATAATGCCGTCATAAAGTCGCGTAATAAAAGTCCACTCGCCTTTGATGGGTCGTTTCTGTTTTTTTTTTTTTCGGAAACGGGAGGAGAAAAGCTTCGATTCCGCGTAGCTCGAATATGGAAATTTCTCGCGACTCGTTTCCGTCGATCGTTGCTTTCGTTCGAACCGGATTGCGTAGGAGTCGCGGAAAGTTCACGACGATACACGGTACCCCGAGGATGACTCACACGGTAACTTTCTTGATCGCAGATAGACGATCCGATCCATGTGATCTCCATCGAGGAACCATCTAGTGGATCTAGACAGAAGCCGCCTGACTACGAGGCTGTGACGGACGCGCCACCTAGTTACGACGATGCCATCAAGCTGAATCCTAGTCACCTGGTTAGGCTGAGCAATAGCAGCGCGTTGTCGCTACCAACTGTTCACAACATGGTCCCCAGAACCGTGGAAATTGTTTCTAGGGACCCGACGCCGTCGCCACCGCCACCGTACGCGAGGTAAAATTCATTTGCATCGAGTGTATTCCACGTTCAATGAAATTTTTTTATTCGTCTATACGATGAATGAACGATTCCCATTTAAGTAGCAAGGACGGTGTGGGATTCGTGGTATTTGTTTGTAAATCATTCGTGAGAAACGTTTGACCCGAAGAGACGTGAAAGCAGAGACGCGCGAAACGGGGTCGCGCGATTCCGTGTACGTAGGTGGAACTGTGACGTGGATTTCTGTGTCATGACGTCACTTAACGTGCTATGAAACAGGGTGACGTCATGGCATAGCACGGATACGGCACCCAATCGCTTATGGAGCCATTTTTATCCATCCGGAAATAGATGTCGTGTGTTCTTTTTTTCTTGAAACCGATACAACTTCCAGGAAACCATAATCGACTGTATTATTGGATCTGTTAGAAAGCTCGACATTTATTTCTGTATGGCTCTGGGGGGGAAAAAAAGATTACTGTACTTCTAAAAATACGTCAGAATGTACTGGAAACGTTTCACAAACTCAATTATTGGGTAATCGAGAATGTTAGATAGAGTAGTCTTGAAATAAAATATTACAAATATTTCTCTAATTTTCTTGAAAACTGCATAATTTTTCTGAGACTCACAAGATATTATAGAACTTTCCAAAACATGTGAATTTATAATTCCAATAAAAATCAGAAAGTCACTTACTATTTTGCAGTTCGAGGTTTCCTTATCGAGATATGAGCCCACTTTCGAGGCGCGCTATTTAAATTCCCCGACAGCAGAGTGTGCACTCATACACATACGAGAAACTTGCGTACACATGTAGTAGGTAGAATCGACAATGATGCAACAGAACCGTATCACGTTAACAATTTGTTGAAACTATTCGATAGCTGGATTTTGTATATTTATATATAAAAGAAATTTAATCTAAACGATATTTATTTCATTGACACTAAATTTTTGGCTTTAACCCTAGCGTGTTATATTTGTATTAATCTAGTTTACTTAGAAGCAGTAAATTGCAAGAGACATTGTTCGAAACGGTTCTACACGATTCCACTGCCAAAATAATACTGACTGCAAGAAGTTACGTTCGAGCTTAGCGGTACAGGTATCAGAGCCCAAATTCTACGTCATTTAGAATTTCGAAGTAATTAAGTAACTCGAAAAGCAGATCAGCGATTCGAGACAGATGGTCTCGATCGTTTTCGTGCAAAATTTATGACGGAATCGGGGTCATAAATCTATAGATTGAGTTACTGAATAAATCGAACAAACTGTTATCGTGACGCGTTTTATTGTACACTCGATTCTACAAGGACGAAGAAATATATCCGTACCATATGTGTTCTGTACAAATGTTACAATATTGATATAAAGTTTAGTAACATTGAAAGTTAGTGTGAAGAAGATTAGTAAAACCAATGATAAGTCTTCTAAATTCAAACTGTTAATACTCTGAAAAGGAATATGTAGAACATTGTAAATAACTTGAATGTCTAGTATTATGTAGATTCATTTTGATAATATTGTTCTCATGGCCTGACAAGACTAAAACAGAGTATTTAATTTTTGTCTGTAAATCTCGAAATTTATATTTATCTTTTAAAGGGGTTGCTTCTGAAGGGTTTCGAATCTACCAAACTATCCTCCCTATTATTTTCAATCCACCATATTAGAAGAAATATATCTATACCATATGCGTTCTGTATAGATATTATAATACTGATATAAAGTTTAATAACATTGGAAGTTAGTGCAGAGAAGATAAGACTTCTAAATTCAAACTGTTAATACACTGAAAAGGAATATGTAGAACATTGTAAATAACTTGAACGTCTCATATTATATAGATTAATTTTGATAAAATTGTTGTCATGGCCTGACAAGACTAAAACAGAGAATTTAAATCTTTGTCTGTAAATCTCGAAATTTATATTTATCTTTTAGAGGGGTTGCTTGTGAAAGGTTTCGAATCTAGCAAACTAGTGACTTTAGTATCCTTCCTATAATTTTTAGTTCGCTATATTACAAGTGATGAATGAAAAATTTTTTTTTAAATTTCAGGTGAGATCTTCGGCATCAGCAATCACGATCGCAACGAAAGATGTTTGCGGTGTGCTGGGGGTCCAGCGTTTTGCTACATAACATAGTGCCACGCAAGTATAACCGCGTGATGAGAGTGCGAGGACTCCGTCTTTCGTTTTCAACGCGACTCAGCAATGGCGTATGACGCGAGCGCACTCGAATAACGATTGCGACGAACGTTCCGTCGTCGTATCTCTGGACCTCGACTATGTAGACTAAACTGTTTGTGTTCAAAGAATTAAGCGAGTGGTCCTCCAGACAGGACACTTATTTTGTCACCGACATATATTATACGAACAACACACGAAGAAAGATAGAATCGATGGTAGAGGATACAAAATGTTAGTCGTTCTATTCAGCAGTGGATTCGTCTAAGAAGCAGACAACGAACGATCGAGCTTTGCGGGGAACGAAGAGGACGAAAGTCGACGAGGAACGTTGTGCCTTTCGTGGAAACCGCCTAAACGCGTGTACGAGATACACGTGGCTGGTAGAAAAGGTCACGAAACCGTCGAAACTTTGGGTGGACTTGACGCAAAACCGGCGTGGGGTACGAGCACGATTATCGATTTCGTCTGGCTAATTTGGAACGAGTTTAAAATAGCGAACACGAGTCATCGATAAAGAGACAAGCGACACGTGACGTTACAAGTGTATTCGTACGATATGTACACGCGCGCGATGCTTGAACGCGTCTCGTACGATCTTCGGAAGAAGAATGGTAGCGAAGAACTCGAGGATCTTGTAAAATATACAAAACAGATGAGAAATAGGCGTCCTAAAGTTCGGAACCGTATCACGCGTTCCAAGTTTCGTCGCTTAGATAATCGTGCGGCTTAATAGAGAAACAATTTTTTGCTTGCCATATGATTTCCATGATTGTCATTTTACACGTATACGTTACGCATGCGAAAGTCATTCGCACGTCCATTTTATTGTGATATATATAACGATGATGCTGGGTATTATGATACGTTACTTATCGAACGCGACGTTGCTTTGTAAAACAAGACTCTTTTTTTATAATGGAAATACAAATATAAAGATAGACAACTTTTAAATTAATACTTATTTTCTTGTCCCACTTCCATGCGCGAGAGTCGATGCGTACGAAACGTTGTTTCCTCGAAACTTGAATCTTTTGAATGCTGCGTAATACGAACCAATTAGTAGGCGATATTTGATTTTAGTGTCTCATTTTTGACGATTCAACTTTGAAATACGAATTTCGCTTGCAAATTTACATTGGAGCAGATCGTATCATGTAATGAGGCTTGATACATATCAGGTGCTAAGAAATATTTAATTAAGGAGAATACGAAATATTACATGGAGTTAATTGTAAAAAATTTGTAAAAGAATTGTAAAAGAATCGTAGAAACGTTAAGGAAAGTGTTAAAAGTCAGATAAACATAATTTTAAGTTAGAGTAGCAATTGCAAAAAGAATTACGCACTTTTGAGGTTTCGTTGTAAACACGTTTCGTATGTATCAGCTCAGAACTTTAAGAGAAGTTCTATTAATTAAGCTAAATATTCGATGACGTTTTATTCTACTTTTCAAAATTTATAGAAAAGAAGAAAATTTATAACTAAATAATAAGTACATGTATGATACGTTGTATCTGCTAATCGTTGAGGGTTAGTAGATGTCTGCAAAAGAAAACACTATGCGAAAATTTTGTACAACTTCTTCAATTTACAACGAATTTTTTCAATTAGATATCCCACTCGACACATTATGTGTCGACACAAATGTGTTTTTATATAAAGAAAGAAGTGAAGCCTTCCATTAGAATAATATTTTAATATTTTTAAATATTGTTGAACTCTTTTGTATCATTTCGTATTCATCTTCATATTATACGTACATTTACTTATCGTATTCTAATTATTTTAGATTATGTTAATATTTAAAAATGTTATTCCAAGAAAGGAATCTTTGAACTTTACCATACTGCCAAGGGTGCCTGTGGAGAAAAATAATTAATAACTCATTAACTTGTAGTTTTCCTTAAAATTAACAATATTAGATAAAATGTTTCTTCATAATAGTCCACCATTCTAGAAATTTATCAAGAAGAAAAGCAAATGATTTAATTCAGAAGCAATTTGATTGCCAACCCTTTGAGAAATCGCATTCCACGAAATTCATTATTTTATTTTGAGATCTATATTAAATTACAGAATTAACCAAACACTATGACATAATTTATATCAAGTTTTACTTTTTCTAACCACGGACCATTAATCTCATTCATTACTTGCCTATGTCAGTTTTTTAAAAGATTATACTGTACTCTAAACTTTATTCCGAAATTTGATTTAATAAATTTATTAGGTGATACATTCTAAATTGCATAACTGTACGAATTTATAGGCATTCATAAACTTATTTGTTTATTTAGTTACTAATACAATTTTTATTTATATAACACGAGAAAATTGTTTTAAAAAAGTTAAAGCTAGAAGTAATATTTTTCAAAGAATGCATTACTCACAATGAAAGCTTAAATTCTGTATCTGTAATCACGAACTCCTTCGCTGAGAGCCACGAGAGTCCCCCACTTCTAGCCAACCGATTCTTCCATTATCAGAGAGGGCGTCATGTTCCTTACTGATTACTTAGGTGCCTAGCGGGCCTTCGTTCCAGCTCTGAATAGTAGACATGGAGAGGGAAGATCTTCTCCGTTTGCCCGGAACAGAGAAGCAGCGTTAGGACCCACGACTGGCACGCGTCACCATCTTGTCAACCCGCTTTTACGTTTAAAATAATCGACGATCGCTAAAGTTTTTCATTATATCTGTCCTGTGGTGACACTATTTAAAAAATGAACAACTGTGGATGAAGGAAACTTACATACCAAATTAACACTTTGACTGTCACGCCATCTATACAGGGTGTTTGACCGCCTCTGGGAAAAATTTTAACGAGAGATTTTAGAGGCTAAAATAAGACGAAAATCAAGGATTATTAAATTGTAAAAACATTTCCGGCCACACTATATATTTTCGATAAAGAATTTTTTTTCTCGAAAATGGTTAGAATTTCGAGGGTATGTCTATTAACCAAAAATGATTGTAATTGTGCCCCACAACCGAACATAATTTATCCAGAACGATTTGAAATTTTTTTTTCTACGGAAAAGTTGTTTAATACTTTTTTGTGGGTATCTATGAGCTTTACTTCCTCCCAAAATTTCAATGAAATATATTCACTATTGTAGGAGTTATGGTCGTTTGAAGATTGGCCCACTTTTATGGGGTTAAGGATCAACTTTACGGGGTTAAGGATCAACTTTTCGAATATTTTTAGAATTTCTACATATTCTTCACCAAAATACGCGTTGTTTGCCGTTTGAATCATTAAAATCCTGCAATCAGTTCAGAAGTTACAGTGGTTTAAAGATATGCTTGAAATTTCAGTGAAATATATCAATGGTATGGTCAGACATTATATTGTCGGTAAAGAATTTTTTTCTCGAAAATGGGTAGGATTTCGGGGATATGTCTATTCACCAAAAATGATCGAAATTGACCCCCGCAACCGAAAATAATTTTTCCGCGAATGATTTGAAATTTTTTAATTTAATTTTTTAATAATTTTTTAACGAAGCCTCAATCAACAAATTGATATTCTTCATTTTCGTCTTATTTTGGTCTCTAGAATCTCCCATTAAAATTTTTCCCAGGGTTGGTCGAACACCCCGTTTATGCGTGACAAGACTTTACTATGGAAATAAAACAATAAGTTCTCTAGATGAAATGTTAAAGGAAATAAATTTTATGAGAAAATACGTACTAAGACAAATTTTAAGTTCTATACTTTACAATTGTCAAAAATCAAAGTTTTGTTCTCCTAACAAAATTTACGGTTTTGGTCTGGCAGTCAACACTTTAAGGAAAATCCGTTAATAAACTTATGTCAGCGTCACGGTGAATTTTGCAAAATTCGCGGCTTGTTCGTCGCGACAGCTACTTGCGTGCACGTATCGAGCAATGAAAGAGTTCAGGCTTCGTCGATAAATACCCTTTATTCAATCGGAGTAACATTTATACTTACTTAAAGCATGTCATTGAACTTATACGTTCGTACAACTTTATCAACGGCAACAATAATAATCGCAATAATGACGAGAACGTAACGACAATAGTGGTAATAATGGCAATAATAGGAATAATATCATCCAGAATGGTAACCTCGAGAGGATCGGAAACGACCGTTTACCGTGAGCGCGTTCCTCACCGTTTCCGTTCGCCGCCAGTGTCGATTTATGTTGAGCAAAAGAACAGATCTAATCACAGTGACAATGGCAATTATAATCGTAATGATAATGACAATGACAAGAATAATGATAACGTCGAGATTAATCGTAATCGCCGGCCGACTATCGCTATACTTTAATTTATTATTACCCTCACTACACGGTGTTTGGTTAAAGTATATCCCTCGTTTTTTTTTTTTGCGGTACCTTTCGTCGCGTCTGCTCTCGTACAGACAAATAATTGATTCTCCCGTACCTCTCGCGTGTTCTCTCGCTCCCTCTCTCTCTCTCTCTCTCTCGTTTATATACACCTTCGCGTCTCTACTAACAGCGACGAAATTCGTTCAGTCTGCAAAATAATAAGCACTGCTAGCCGATATCTCTGCCCCGTTGAATCGTCTCGCAGTCCTATCGTCGCTCGTGCAAGAAATTACTACCGATTATCATTTTCAATATCTTTTCTCATTTCTTTTACTTTTTTTTTGTTTCGTATACTTGTCGATACCAGAAACGAACCGAACGCGCTCGTGTTCGCCGATACAACGTCGCGTATTGTCAAACCTGTCCCGTCCGACGCGTCCGCCATTTGTTCGAGCGTCAAAGAGGCAGAGGATACACGTGTCTAAGACAGTCGCTTCGCAACGCGTTAAATATATTTACACTGAGTCCCTCGCGTATCTTACAATTCATTATAAAGACGGAAACTTATTCGTGTACGGGGATTTCTAAATGCGTCAACGAAAAAACCAATAACAACTTCGCGCGGATGCAGCCGTTGCGCGCGTTTTATCACCCGCTGCGTTCAAAGATAAATTTCTCCCAAAACGGAAATACGAACAAAACCTATTGCACATACGAACGAGTATATCCTTCGTCCTTGATTAATTAACTCGCGACGAGAACGATCGCGTCCTCGCGTTTCGTGCGACATCGATAAATACACCGTGTTTCACGATTCGACATGTATATCCCGAAAAATTCGTAACGTCGCGCGAACGATCCCGATCGCGTCTCGCAAAATGCACGGAGACGCCAACGAGCACCCTCGTCGATCGTTCGCGCGACATTCGTGGTCTCTCTTGCGATTATGTACACCCCCTATGGACAAATGTGTTGCACCGTTCGTAGTTCTCGTTGATAATATAAATGCGTCGGTATACTCGTCGCTATATCCCTATATCAGACAGTAATAAGAGTTAGTGGTAGCAATAATAATGACTTGGATTAATCCTAGAAACGATCTCGGTGGTTGTAACAGTGACAATAGTAGTAATAATAGTATCTAGCGGTAATGATTACGCAATAGTAATTCATAATTAAGTAGCCGTCGGTTCAGCAGAAGCAGCGTATTCAGCGGTTCCCTCGTCTCCATTAAATTTAAACGTTGATTGCTTAACGGGTAGTAACAGTTATACACTGGTAAGAGCAGTACGTTTTTTTTTCCGATATACATCTAAGCTGGATCATTCGATTATCGCCTGGCCATTCCGTTTTTACACGCCTCGTTAGTGAGACTGATCGCGTTTACGTACCTCCAATAATATAAATGCTTTTCTCCTCCTATTTACACGATGACTGCGCGGTCTTCGCTACCGGGCCTTAATACTTACGTGGTACAAGTTCATTATGTACAAAAAATGATATCGCTATGAGCAACGTCAGTCCGCGAGATCGCCCCTAACCATCGAGGGTGGGGCATGCTTTTTAGATACCGTTGTAACATTTACTAACAGTCTATACAGTCGACGACGTTTATCGGTGAAAGCACCATCGTCGTCTGGTACGCAACCAGATCACCCGATAATTTGTAAAAACATTGTCTTTGGTACGTCCTTTGGGTCTCTTCCTACAATTAAAAAGTTCCCCCTCCAACATTTAACGACGCACGATTCCCGTTCGTTTTTTCGACGCACAATGTGTCCAATTGCAACCACGCGAACAGTGTTTATTATTTTCTTTAACGTTCACAACGCTTCGGTCACTGCGTTAAACGTGTCCGTGTCGCGTTGTAATCGATCATCGAGCTTTAAGGGTGGTCTCAGATGGGTGTCGGTAGGACCGTGAAGTCCTGAAGCGCGGTCTTCACCGTCTCGTATATCGGCCTGTTGGCCTCGTCCGTGCAGTAGCCATCGGCGGTGCACAAGGTCTGTAGCTTCGTTAGGTAACTGTCGAAGTTTTCGTGACCCATTTTCTCCTGCGGTCCGCCCGGGGCGTTCGGTATTCGTACGTGCTCCAGCAACGTTATCATGTTATCGCGCAGCGACTGGTAGTACTCGGTCAGGTTGTTGTTCCGCTGGGCGATCGTCGTTGTTTCCTGTGGCAAAGCGAACCCTTTTATTATAAATACACTTTAGAGTTTTTACAAAATAGGGGTTGAACGATCGCTTTTACCAATAGTTGGTAAGAAGAATTCTACGTTAACTGCAAGGGTTGATCGTTTAGGGGCGCGGATCCACTACGAAGCTAGTGAAACTTCTCTTTCGTTTGTTAATTTTTGTTCAGATACTAAAATATATCTAATTTTCTTACAATCTCAATTTAAACTTAATAATATGCAAACTTACTATTGATGATAGTGTTACATTCAACTGAATGGAAAAGTGAAATTTTAATATTATCATAGGTTCCCAAAATGTTTCTTCCTAGTACAAAACTGTGTACATAAATGCAATTTTTCTTTGTCTAGTATTTATTATATTTGAAATCTATTTTCTTGTTTGAATGTCTAAATTTTAGGATAATCATATTAAAGTGAATTTTAATAAAAAATGAGTTATGAGATGTCTAGTCATGAGATCCAGCTTATTTTTTGTTTTGGCAAGATTATTCGAATAAAATTTTATTCCAATGAATCATTATCACGCATAACAATTTATTCGAATAATACTCAACTCGATTTGAGACTTTTAGAAATTGGCAAGTTTCGTTCAACAGTCTCAACTTAGATTCAGTAAGTTTCCATGTTACTAACGTCCAGTAACAACAATATTCTACATTAACTACAGGTTCTGGGATTTGATGGTCACGGTTCACGTTAATCTGGACTGAGATTTTCAGACATCAGCGTATCAGCACTTGTGATACTACACGAAAATCACATGTTTAAAATGATATTGGTTGATTTATGTCTGACAGTCTGAACCCAAATGTGATCGTTATTGTTACCAACAAATAGTAAGATCAACATTCTACGTTTAATATTAACTACAGGATTTGGGATTTAATGATTAAAGAATAATCTTGGCTGGGACTTTCAGACACTGAAATTTAACTGTACGTTCTCGAATTGACTAGATTAAGCATTTAAAATAACACAATATATGTCAGACAGTCTCAGCCCAAATTTGGTAAAATTGTGATTATTACCAACATCTAGTAGCAACGGCACTCCACATTAACTACAGGTATTGGGATTTGCTGATAACAGTCCACGTTAATCTGGGCTGAAACTATCAGAAATACAAAATTCAACCACTGTAACTTCTGATATCGATCAAATTAAACATTTAAAATAACACGGTTAGCTTAAATCCAACAATTTCAGCCTAAATTTGGAAAAATTCCACGTTACTGTTACCAACAACTAATAGGAATGGCACTCCACATTAACTACAGGTTTCAGGGTTTTGTGATTCCAGCTGATCCGGGCTCAAACTCTCAGAGTTAATACTTAAATCTCTCGATAGCGTAAAAATTCAACACTCAACACGATATCGCCGGCTTAGCTCTGACAAATCTCAGCCCAAATTCGACCAATCTCTACGTTATTAATAATCGGGAATTTCCAGACCTCCTCTATCTTCGTACGGTAATAATCGATTACCGACCGAGTAACCGTGTACTGACCTTTTCACCTTGCTTCAACTGATTCTCCATGGCGGTGATATCGGAGCGCAAGCGCAGCACCTGCGATTCGACCCGAGCGTTCTCTCTCTGGAGTTCCGTAATCTCGGCCTCCAGTGTGTAGAGATCCTCGCCCTGACCAGTGGCGGTACCGCTACCACTCGTGTTACCCTGAACCGTACCCACCGCACCCCCGTGAGCCGGACCACTGGTGTCCACTCCTGAATATACGACATACAGGGTCTACTTTAAACAGCCTGTTCGTCCTCTGTCGGTTACATAATTTTTCTCGATTTCTGACAGCCTCCTCGCGCGAACGCCTGCTCTCGAAACATCGTCACGACCTCGTTCGACAGATGGATCGGTAAACGTTTAACGAAACAGCAATTATCGAGGGTGCAAGCGTGCACGCGGGAAACTGCCAGAAAGCCAAGAATGTCCTCAACCCAATCACGAACCGCAGCTCGTTAAGAGCCCCGTCCACTCGTACGGAAGCGACTCGATGTTA
Source organism: Colletes gigas (assembly GCF_013123115.1). NCBI lineage: Eukaryota > Metazoa > Arthropoda > Insecta > Hymenoptera > Colletidae > Colletes > Colletes gigas. The sequence goes on along the minus strand of NW_025106653.1, from coordinate 870,071 downwards.
CAGAGAGTAATGTACTAATACGTTTTCTTAACAGGTGTGCGGGATTCATATATATAAATATATACAATAAAATGTGAGAATGTGGCGAGCATGTAAGTAGCGCCAGGAATGGTTTCAGCGATTTGGGTCGGCCCGGTAGTGAGAATCGTTCATCGAATATGAAACGGATCGTTATTATCGTTAATCAACGCGACGCGGGTCGCTTTGGCCGGGCAACGGAAACTGTCCCAAGTCGCTGCGTTAGGATTTTGTCTGAAATGCGGGATCGGTTACGGTTTCTTCTGCGAGTGGTTCGTGCTGAAGTGATGGACAAGTTATTCTAGCCGTAGGCGTAATGACAAGACTGGTTACATTCGGCGGTACGAGTGACTTCGCTAGCTCATCGACAGACGCACGAACCTGACAGGAGTGCCGCAGGAACAAAATGATTCGGGAACAATGTCAGTTAAGGGTGTTTAAGGTAGCGTGAGGTGCCATCATACCAGATAGAAGAAAAAAATGGGAGACACCGAGTGCTGGCCTTTACATTTCTCTTCGTTTTTTTTTTTTTTTTCTTATTCGATAGACATTGTCCTCGCGTGCCGAGTATATCGCGAAACGTATCGTTTCGAGCTGTCACTGGGCATAGAAGCTCCCCGATGCTGCCAACACTCGGTCGTCATCTCGTAAAAGTAAAATTACTGGTGTGTGGATTTTGTATGTAACACCGAAAACACATAGAAAACAAATTGCGAGTACGTCAGTCCCTTACCTTCAAAAGTAAATGTTCTCCTCAAAGCTCAATGACAGGAAAGGAGCTGATCGTGATCCCAGAATAAATCAGAATATATTATTTTTCATTATTATGACATACGGTTGCTTTTCTTTCTTTGTTTTGGCTTTACATTTCGTTTCTTGCACATAATAATTGTGGGAGCAGGATTATCGCGGGGGCCAGATTCGTTATCGGAGGGGGGGAATGGGGGAGGGGGAGGTAAAAAAATGTGACACAGTTGGAAGTCGAGGGTTTCCAGAGTTCAGGTGTTTCTCATTCCCGTTGCTGGTTTAAAAGAACACTTCGCGTGTCTCAGTGCTATTTTAAGCGAAGCGACCTCGAAAACACCTGGATAGCAATGTTTCACAGAAAAAAGGGGGAACGAGAATTGAAACGTAACACTCAAGTAAAAACGACAAATGAAATAACTGAATATATATAAGGGCAGAGAGATGTGGGAGAGGAAGAAGGACGAGGTTACTCTTGTTGGTATGACAGCACATCATTGCGTGAAGAGTAGAGTATGGCATAGCACGGGATCAAGTACAAGGTTATATATGCACAAGTTTTACAAATAAAGGTTCAATAATTTTGTCACGGTTTTTTTGCGTCGACTCGTCCAACTTGCGTTTCACGCGATTCAAATGGCTCGTAGATCTCGATTATTCTTCGTCGTTTCGATAAATATTCAAGCCGTTATCAAGAGAGAATTCGCCTGGACGAGTACGACATGGAAGCATAGAAAAAGAATAAAAGGCAAACTTAGATGATCATGCCTACTCTAGAACTTCTCTTCTACCTCATTTCGGTAGGCAATCACATGTCGCAACATCAGGTCCGTAGCCCAGCGTGAATGGAGTCTCCAATTTGCATGGACATTGAATTTTACGGTTTCGATTTCATCGACTCGCCTCACGCAGAGCCGGCCCGCAGTTTTTCTCTTATTCTTCGATTAACAGTGGTGGGTATCGATAATCGAGGACATCAATGACATCAGAGGCAGCTTGATCCTCACCGGCGATTCCTTTGCTGTACATGCTAGACATGTCCTCGAACTTGGGCTTCTTCACCGCGTGCCCGGCTATGGGGCATCCGGATAGGGACCTGTGAGTCGAGAAAGAGCCGTTTATGTGGCCGATTCCGTCACAGCCTGGCGTAGGACAATTGACACCCTCGAACTTCATCGCCGTCGCCGCCGCCACCGCTGCTTTGTGCTGCTCCACCGTACCTCCCGACTCCAGTACACGCATTTTGTTCCTGTTGGCAATGGGGCAGCCAGATGCGCTGCAACAAAAGTCACCAACGTTGAAGTTATATCATTTCATCGGCCCTAATGACGAATATTTCAACCTTTCTAGCTGCAATGTTAAGTCTAAGGATCGCGAGGCCTGCCTAGTTTGGAGATTTGGAAAGAAATTAGTTGTTACGTATTTAAATTAATTTTCAGTTAAATAAACAATTTATAATCCAGTTATATTGCACATTAGTCGTATAATCGATAGGAATTGTTGAAACGTCTTTGGGTATGTAGCGTCAATGTAAATGTGAAAATAAACATAGAAGACAGCATAAATTATAGTAGTTGGTATATACATCGGATAGAGGATGAAATTCCCTTTAAAACGAGCGTTTGTACAAGGCGATAGCTTTATTAGTTCCGGAGATATAGTGATTTTAGTTTCAAGTGAATGCGGTGGCTAAACTTATTTGGTAGTTGAAGATCAATTTCTCGATTGTAAGTGACGTTAAAAACTACTTTCTACCATACAGTATAATTGCAAGTCTCGTTCGAAGCTGTATGAATGTGTCCTCTATTTGCTCTTTTGTTACCAATCAAATCTATTCAATTTGTCATCCCTTTTCTATGGATGTTTATATCTGTTAGATTTAAAATAAATGATAAAGTGAAGTATACGACAAAATTGCAATGTTAGCTCTAAATGGCCTTGAGAAGTCAATGCACATCGACTATAGTTGATGCTGCGTTATGTATGTACGCCATGTATAGTCGTAATAATAGATGCAGAGAGGGTTAAAGCAGCATAAGGAAATTTACTATTAAACAGCAATAGTTTACAGCAACTACGAATAACAGGTCAAGGTTGAAATCGGAGTCCAATTACGTAATTAATAGATTACTGCTATTCTTGTAACTTCCAAGTTCATGGGAAGATGTAAGTTACAACGAGTCTTGAATTGGATCCATTTTTCAGGAATAACTATTACGTTAACAGTAAAAATAATATCAAATCAGCGATTAGAATTCTTATAGCTAATTCTGTCTGAGGCTTCTGCGTTTAAATCGTGTTATTTTAAAAGAATATTCGTGTCATCGGTATGGCATCTAGATTTATCATCGATAGTAAATACACACAGTGATACTTGTAAGCACTTTACGATCATCAATGACTTTGATTGATCAAAGTAAATAAACTGTAAGTTGGTACAGATGTTGTTAAAGTAGCAGCTAAGTATTAGTATCCTATTTAGAGAAGAATTCTGAAAATCATTTTCTTACTGGCATTTTTATTTAAATGTGGTATGAGAAGATATGAAATCCAGATTTGGATAAAATGCACTGTAATGTTTTGCTAAAGTTTTCTATAATATATGCACATATATTGAATAAAAAGAAATATTATATTCAATAACAGTTTTGATTTCGTTGTTACATCAACTTAATCAACTGATACACTGTGTCTACAGTTTTTCAAACTCCTACTACAGTTAATTATAATATTAGCAAAATAACTGAACACTGTCAAAAGAATATGGCCTACACCTAAAAGCCTCGAAAAATATATTAACACGTTGAGTGTCTCACTAATTTGAAAAAATATAATTACACTAATATTTAAAGTTACAGGAGCCATAAATATTATTTGTTAAAAATTTATATTGAACTTCATTGATCTAATGGTGTGCAACTATATTCTAATTAAAAGAGAAACTGCATTTTAATGAAATCATCAACATGATAGATTTCGATAAAAATATGTGCAATGTTAATAGCACCCAAAAAATATTCTATAGTTGTAACATTTATTGCAATAAAATATCATTGTTGTCTACTCGTATTCAGTATGAACAGTTTCATAGGGACAATCAACGTGGTAATAATATTGCTATACCAACAGTGTAGTGTCCTAAAAGAAGCGGGAAAAGAATTTTTAGTTAGTTCCGACGATAAATCGACGAAAGTCTTACCTGCGGTGCGACAAGAATTTGCCAGTGGCATGGCCAGAGCCGTCGCAACCCGGGATTGGACATCTGTCGTCCGAAAATCCAACACCGCCATTACCAACACCATACAATCCATCCACACAGAGTGAGCATGAAATGAGCGGAAACCGCTAGTTATTAGTCAGCGTCTTCGTCTTTGCATTTAGGAAATGGATGGGGTTAAGGGATACGGTTCCAAAAGGGTCGGGATCTTCCCTTTTCGGTCTCCTGGTGGATCTTGGTACGTGCAATGTGGTCAGGAAGATAACCGCGTAGCTGCGTGCAACGTGCGAACGCGGTGAAAGCGCAAATTGAGATCGCGATTACGTGGAATACAACAAGTTGCAGAGTTTGCAAGAGGCTGGAATCCTCCCTCGAGTAATTCTACTCTATCTCATCCAGCGATAAGATCCGCCGGGAGTCAATTGCACCGATTTCAGATAAGTTTCGTGTTGTAATTGTTTTCAACGATTTCGCGAGGAACAGTCTCGAACGGCGGGGTTTAAAGATCGTTCTAACAAGAGATCGAAGATAAATTCAAGCGGATTCTACCGCGAATTATAGCAACGTCAACAGCGACAGACCTTAATGGCTCGGAGTCCTGTCCATCTCGCGGCTTGCTCTTCGGTTTGTTGGCTCGCGGACAGCCGGACAAACTTCTGTGAGACGAGTAGTTCCCGGTGACGTGGCCGGAACCATCGCACCCTGGCGTAGGGCATTTCAGCTCCTGGGAGTGCGCCTGGATCTGGGAACGATCGGCCCGCGGGCAACCGGAAAGGCTGCAAATAAAACAAAAGCTCCCGTTGTTCAAACTCGCTCGAAACGTACCATGACGATTACGCGCCACCGCCTCGTAGACTAAATTTCAAGACGAATCGAGAGATTCGAGCGATAAATGTCACCCGGTAGCGCGACAATCCCCATGGTCGGAACCACGAACGCACACCTCAAAAACATCCAACGATGGCTTCAGCAACACATCGCATGCAATATACGCGACGTTGCCAAGAAGTCTCGAGTACTTACGTTCCATGTATGAAAGAAGATCTCGATGGGCGATCGAAGCCTCGTGAAATAAACAGTATCTCATTATTGCGGCATTTTTTCGTTTCTCGACACGACGGGACGATTCAGCTCACCGAGATCGTCTATCGAGGCTGCGTGCGCGTTAAAGTCACTTTAAAGAGGCAGCCATCTTGCGCGGCTGGATTCTTGGACGACTTGCCTTGCGTCCAGTTCGAACGAAGACAATTGACAAGGTAAGCTTATAAGTACGCTCGTTCTCTCTCGAAAACGTGAACGATATCGATTTCACGGATATTTGGTGGATGGTCGCACAGTCGAAACGGGCAATCAACGATGTATAATTATGTGTGTTAAGCATGCAAATGGCAACGCCGTGTTCCAGTTGGATCACTCATGAGGTGTCGCTCGTATACGATCGATCGCGTTTTCAGGTTCATGTCAATACAAGGTCAGCCTTACTCTAGGAACACTGAAGGGGAGAGCAGGGAGCACACTCACACCTGACCCCAGTGAAACTCGTCAATTGCCAATTGTCGTTTTATCTCCGTTCTCTAGTCAAACGATCACGCGTTTTACTTTCGTCGTTTTCACATCTGGCTCTGCTCTGACATGGTCATTGACAACAGTTCGCTACGAAGCTGCCCACTCGAGGCTGGCGAAGCGTTTCTTAAACGGGCGGGTTCGGTGTTCGTATATATATATATATATATATATATTTATATGCGTATATGAAAACGAACATCAACGTTATACGATTAAAGACAGACTGGTGGAAGCGTCGTAGACGCGACAACTGCTCTTCGCCGCGATCTTAGTCTCAATGATTTTGCCATCCCTTTTCGTAGGGGTCGGGTCGAAACGGGGAGCAAATACTTCATTCAACACGAAACTCATCTACACACTTTGGAATAATATATCGTACGGTAACGCAATAAAAGGGATACGGAATGTAAAATAGTACACAAATGGAAAAAGTGACGAAAATATAGACAGACCGTGATAGATAAAGAAAAAAAATAATCAAACTTAAACGTTACATCGTACGCTTAACGTAATTAGCTAATCATGTCAAATGGGTATTCACACGTATAATTAAAATATAGATATGCAACAATATCGAGTAGGTTGTACAAGACTTGGTTAGCTAGGAAATGGAGGTGAACGGGTATTCTAGACAAACGATCAGTGTCACATAACACTTAAGAAGCCACTACGCCACGGACCACCAATATGCATCGATGCAAAAACCCATCTATGTCTCGCAATTTCGTGACATTACTCGGACATGTACGGTGTTTTGTTATGTTGTGTGTTGTATGTTTTAGAAAATCAATTTGAAATCATCATCATCCTATCGATCGTACGTTATCTTAGGTTCTTATAATTACGATTATTTGTTTATCTATTGGACACAAAAATTGGTCGCTAAACTTGTGTAATAAATTACTTGATTCAAATAATGCTGATTTTGTTATAATGAAGTAATATCACTTTTGTTTTTCTTTTAGAATGATTTTTTTTTAATCGTCGTAGTAAATACAAATATATCTTTATTGTTTCGAAATTCTATACGAAAAAGAATCAATTATTGAGTTTAAAAATGAAAATAATCTATAAAAATTAAGGTAAGTTTCCTCTTATTAATCTTATTAATCATGATAGAAGATGAAGAAAATATATATTTGCACAAGCATTATACATACGTTTTAAATATTCAACACATTTTCTATTATATTTTTATGAAAATAGTTTTGTACTTTGTAGCTCTTGGCCTATTCTATTCAATTAAACTCCGATTTTCAAATTCTGCAACACTGATTCCTAATTCTTTCTGTGATAAATTGCCAACAGAATGTATTCTGTCAAGAGCGTGGGATGGAAGGGAGTGCTGTTGCTCAAACTACAATGCAAATATTTGGTCAGATTCTAAGATGGAATAAACCTAACAAGGGCTACAGACATTACGATTAATCATACGATGAATCGACGTTACAATACTCCAAAGTGTAATAATAGCATCCAAGTGTTATTTATTAAAAAATAATAGACGTGGTCATGAAATGAAACAATTACGATTTAATGCATTTGCTTTAAAATTGAAATTGTACTGAGAACTTTTAATATCGACTCGAAAAGAAAGAATAGACAATTTTAATGCTACTTGGTTTGTAATAAGATTATTAACACATTGATAGCCACGTCAAATAGAAATATTCGAGAGATTAATAGTATTATTATTTTACAGCTATACTAATGCCAGTGATGTTATTTAAAAGTATACAAATATTACAGATCATTTATTGCAAATACATTAAAGAAATATTAGATTGAAGCGTTGGTCATAAACTACCATTATGATATTCAATGTATTAATAACTCATGATTTCTATTAGACAAGAATGAATTGTTATTGTTATTGTAGTTGTACAATTCTTCACACGATCAATCGTTATGTCTATGGCCCCTAGAAGGAATGGGTCTTCATGAACCTAACGTCCATCGCCAGAATGTTAACTAGCATGACTATTCGATTGATGGTAAAATAGCACAGATTTAAATGCGTTGTCGAAAGAGTTTCAAAAATGTGATTTAACTAAAATTAAGAATCGTATAATGTATAATGCATATTTGTACATGTATGTTATATATACATATATATTTATATAATTATGCAATAATCTTTCCCAATATATTTTACATTGTACATCTATAATTTGTCCAAAAGTGTTACAAGAAAAGCTACCAGATAATAAATCCCAACCTTGAAATTGCGTTAAGATTCCAGGTTTAAAAGAGTCAAAAATGAAATTGAAAACTGGTTTGACCCATAGAAGTCACTTAAATATCAGTGAAAAATGCATTAAAAGTTGACTAAAATAGAAAGGTTTACACATTCACAAATCGCTATAAAATATATTCTCCAACGAAGGATAGTTATTTGTGTTTAATTAAAAATACTTTAAACTACTTAAATAAAACACTACATTTTCACCATATAACTAACAATACAAATTCATTTAAAAATAAATAAAAATGATACGATTGACTTAGCTATTTTGAAACAGTTACCAGTAGCATTTCAAAATTATATATTTGCGAATCTCGTAGTATATAAAATATTCTATTTTATTATCGAATAGTCTTACTAGTAAGCAAATCTGCTTTGGACCGTGACAATAGGATACTAAGGTCTCTGGAATGTACGTGTTTGCGTGTGTTCCTGTGAGTCCAGCGTGCGTGAGTGCGTGCTGCATCGCTATACCAATATATAAATATACATAATCGTATGTCGTCGTCAATGTTAATGTCAGTGTCAATGCCAATGCTGCCTTGCCTTCTGTGGGTAGCGTAGTTCCCCGAGACATGACCCATGCCATCACAGGACGACGTGGGGCACTGTATCAGCTCCTTGCCATCGCGACCACGAGGAGCGGGACGAGGTGCAAAATTCAACGAGTGCCGCCTCATATTCATACTGCACCGAACAACATCAACAATAAAACACTCTCAACGCGATTGCTCGTCTCTCTTATGCCTGCTTCTAACCGTTTCATGCTCGACTACCGCGCGATCGCTGCCAGACGTCGTACAGTGGATGACGATAAACAATTCGTAAGAAAAATTTCGTTATTTCAAGCAACCCTCCAGTTACTTTTGAGATCCGAAAAGATCTGTTCCAAAAGGTACTTCAAGTCCTATCGTGGACTAGGTTAAAATACAATAGATAAAATCACTTAAAACTAATTAAGAGCAAAGGTATATTCTTAACGTTATGACAACAAAGGTTTAGTTTTGTCTTCGCGTTGAAGTTTTTAAAATTTGTTGAGGTTGACTTTAAACCTTGTTGAGAATACGCTTGCTTCCAAAATTACTGTTAATAATATTGTTTATGATGTTTTTGTAGGAGAATAATTGGTAAGAGATTTGTATGCCCTCGTAATCGATTCTTGATTTGGTAATATTAATAGTTTTTGTAGGAAGGGTGATATTATTGGTAAGGCTTATGTAAGAGATTCTGCTTCAAGCGTGATACTATTAATCATTGGACACAATCTGTTCAAACTATGTTCTAATAAACCTGTCGAGTAATTGGAAACTGTTAAAAAGATTAATAGCGTCACGTTGAGGGCAAGGTGATGTGTTCAAGTAACAGATTCAAAATGATGCACGATAATATTGCTCGTCGTAGCAAACTTATTATTTATTGTACGAAAAAGAGTATTTTTGTCGGATGTCAAAACGGTTTGAAACTTGCACGAAAGTATCAAATTATAAAATTCAGGACATTCTAATTTTGTCAAGATGATCAATAAATGTATTGTTCGTGAGATTTATTCGATCGAATAGTTAAATTTTTATCCGATCAAGTTTCAATCTCATGCAATTATTTAAAGTAATTACTTTCTCGAATTATATTCTTTTAAATACTTAAAGTAACATTTATTTCCATGCTCTGTATATTTCATATTAATTGGATTTTCGTTATATATGTTTACAGTTTCATGTGTTATTAATGGCGAATGGTGACTATGTAGTCCTAGATCTCGAGCTTATTCAGTAGATTAATATTTTGAAGGAATTCAGTAACCCTCTGGGAGTAGACCTATGTTCCCCGTACCACCTGTATTCAATCAGTGAGTACATATGTTTAATCATGGCTTGGGTTCCCCATGTTTCACAATTAGGTGAATTCAACCTTCCCATAAGATGATTACGTATTACTCTTATGTACTCTACTCTGAGTCTTATTGATTTTATTTTTCTATTTCTGATATATTTAAAATAATAGCAATCTGTGTAAATTCTAGACCCCTCGTGCATGTATGGAAACTGTTTGTCACACAAGGCTAATTAACTTGGAGTCGATAAGATCGATCAGTCGAAGATTGCATATTTATTTTTAACGATCAAATTTTTCAATTTAAAATATTCTTCGAAAGTCGGATAAATTAAACTTGTTTACGATACATCATATTGCGGTAACATTAAAAGAATGATATTATGGGTCATTGAACGATAGATGAATTAATCGAGTATTTTGTGACAACAAACACTCGAAGCGTATTATTATTAAATTCTATTATTATATGAACTGGAATTTACTTGTTAAATCTTTCGCGATCTAGTTATTTTTATTCCCCTCTTTTGTTACACATTTGTACTCATGTTTACATCTCATCTAAGGACAAAATTATTGAAAGCAAAATGGCGTTCTTCGTAAATTTCGAAGGCGTGGTGAAAATTCCAACAGGGGTTCGTATTTCATCTTGAAATAGATCTTTTCAGGTCTCGAAAGCACGTCACCCATCGAGCATCCAGCGTACGAACGAGGCCGCAACGCAATCGGCGCGTTTCATCGTTAGAGAGCGGGATAACGACGGAAAGTTTTATTGCGCTTTGCAACTTTTCCTTCTCACGGCGAGAGGGAGGGAGCCCGTGTATGATAGCGGGCGTGATAGCGACACACGAGAGAGAGAAAAAATCTGAAAAGTTCGCCCGGTGGAGAAAGAGCGGGAAGTGGGCGCAGGAGGAGGAGGAAGGAATATACGCGGATCAGAGTCCGAGAGCAGTTTGCTTCTGCTTTTTTCTCGTCTCCTCGTAGTCTCGTAGATGAACGAACTACCGCGGGCTATGAGAAGCCTCGAAAACCTCGATGACCCTTGAGTGGCCACGATATTGCCGGCCAACCGAGCCGACGGATGCGGACTTGAGTGCAATTCACCGGTATACACCCCACCTCCCAACGAATGCTCTGCCTTCGTATTTTTCCAACCTCCGTCTAACCACTTTCCTCTGCCTTCGAACGAACGATAAGTCACGCTGTTGGATCCCTCGTCCTTCGTCCACCACGTTTCATCAGAGTTTGTCGGTGAACACTGTCGAAACGTTTGTGGCGACAAAGATTTTTCTATTTAATTATTTCGAGTAGCTCCTTCAAGGGTACGGATTTTCGAGAAAAGAATTTGATCGAAGGATGAACGAAGGTAATAAGGACTGCTGATAAAAATGAAACTTCATATTAACCCATAAATGACATTGTATGGATCTTTCCTACTGAAATTATTCCTAACAAGTATTGATTAGGGGATGTAAAATATTAGTCATTTTTTACCGTTTTAGATTAGATAGGATCTTGTTCCACGACAAATGCAAATATTACGCAGTATGTATTAATTCAAATGTCATGATGTTTTTGAAAACTAGAATATGTACAGATGAAGTAATAAAGTTATACGATGCTCTTGGTCAACAAGTTGAAAGAAAATGTATTATTATTATAGGAAGAAAGAAGTGTAGGTTATAATTATAGAGTGTAGAAAGCAGAGAAAAATTAGTCTAATGTTGAAAATGTGATACTACTATTTTCTAGATGCTCCCCTTTCTAAAAGACAGGAATTATCTACGCCCATTATAAGTGTTAGTGATACAAGAAAAATATACTATAACAGTACGTTAAACTTTTATATTCAATGTAACAATGGAATAAAATGTTTAAATTATCCACACATTTTCACATGAAAAATTTTCTTCTACGCCTACCTAAGGTTGTGGTAAGTGTCTTCCCCCTTTCTTATGAGTCATGCTCGTCATTTTAGAACGAATTTACGCGATAATTAAGTTCTCTAAGACGTCTGACTCAGTACAACTAGTTTCCACTAGGACAGATCCTTCTTCCTTCCTACAATATATTCAGTATATAGTCTTCGTTTAAAATAAATAAAAAGTAAACAGACCCCCAAGGACTTTTCCATGAGACGACAAATCGAAGAAATTCCATTTTGTACAGGAATATGTAACCCAAAACATATACAAGAGCATAAGTAAGAACCACAATGGCGTATCTACGAATCCGTGAAGCTCGAGGGCTCTCTGCACAATGTTGTACATTTTGACGAGTAGGTACCGTGTAAATTTAAAGCCTGGGAACGACACTTTCGCGTACTCTGCATTAATTAAATCTGTTTTCTACGAGACTTCCCGGAACACCGACGCAACAAAGGACGTTAAATTCCAGGCTGGTCGGAGATTAGAAAAGAAACGAAACCAGTGTTGCCCGAGGTATCCGAGGTGCATTTCAAGGGTCTAACCTCGATGGGACGACGCGGGTCTCGCCCCATAATCCAGTGCGGTGGCAACTGATTATACCCCACCTCCCCTTTCGACCTTATCCACCCTTGGCAGCTCACCGCCTCCCACACCCTCGTTCCACCTCCTCTCCTTATGCGCCGAACCGCGCCTTCTCCACCATACCGCCCGAGCTTTACGTCAATTAGAATAAGGTTGGCACTTTCGGTACGAAGAGTAATTACTTTAATTAACAAAATGGAGGTAGGTATGCGCGACCTGCGCCTCCCTCTACGCTGACGTTAGCCGTCGTTGCCTCCGTGCCTTTTCAGCCGCGAACCTATCGCGAGAGAGATTCGCGCGATCCTTTCCGCAAGGCAAGTACCAAATCTGCGATCCTCGCATGCGCGATCGTATCCGTGGACGTTTGTCCAGCTCGTTAAAACGCCACGGGCCAACCAGAACGCCCGTTGCGTTTCATTGTAGTTCGATTTACTTTTTACTTATACTCTACATACACTATAACGAAACGTAAAGGAAGTAATGTCGTTTTTCTAGAAATTGTTTAGATTTCTTTTGATAATTACTGGTATCGATATCGTATGTTTTGCTTCAGATGACCTCTTCAGGGACGAATCGTTTCACTTGAAATAATTGAGAATTTTAATCGATCTTGTGTCTTGTATGAATGGTTACTTCCAAGTTACGATAATTAGAGTAACTTGAGAAATAAATGTTTATGAGTTTTCAAAGAAGTTTCAAGTGAGGTTAATAAGTGCATTTTAGGTTTTGCATGTGATGATTTAGGACTTTAGAGTAAGTTGGATCGAAATTAGCTGACCATTTAAGGACACTAGATCTGCTTAAAATAGAATCTGTGTCTGAAGAGACCAGCTACATGATCAATAAACAATTTAAAGAATTTAGAAAGTAGAGATTAAGTACACTAATAAAAATCAATTTCAAAACTTCGTTGAGTTTAACAGGTCTCAATGTTTTCTAAAAGTAGAAACACGTTCTACAAATTTAAAAAAATGCATAGCCAATAGTTTTCCGAAACCACTCAATCCTAATCTTAACGTGAAACTTATAAATACTGAAGTCAAAATCATATTCGAAATAAGCTACGAAACTTGAAATATATGAAAAATACAATGCAAGCAACAAAACGACATTACTTATGTTTGTTCCTGATGTATCTTTAACCAATTAAGTTACAAGCAAGCAATATATCAATTTTGTGAAAGTAAGGGTTACATTTAAGTATGAAATAGCATCCTCCTGTTTTCTATACACGGTTCAGAACGTGAAGTTCCCGATGAACCGGAATTTTCTCAATAATCGTGGTATTATTTTAAACAAATAGTCGAGTTTCTTACCTATCGTCTTTACCCGTGGGTTTATCGAGAGGCCCGACCGTGTGCTGCGGGGGCGGCATACTGTAGCAAGGTGTCGGCGTGTATCCAGCTGGGATTTGGTAACCGGAAGTCACAGGGCCTCCGGGATAAGTTCCACCGCAATTGTAACCAGCGGTGGGGTAAGGGGTGTAAGTGTTCCCTGGATATTCCGGCTGAACGCCTGTCATTCCGTAGCCTGGATGCGGGCTCATTGGTCCATATCCTAGGAACAAAATTCATTTATAACTTAATTCCGTACACAAATACTCTACGAAAACAATTAGTCATCCATATCCATAGCGTAGCTATTTCAGTATTGTCATAGAAACGAAGAGATCGTTAAATTAGACATCGAAACCCTGTCTGAACTTTTGACGGATTCTATGATTACACTTTCTTCGCTAGTTATTTGCAGCGGACGTTTGCGTTATGAAATTTTACTGTAAACAACTAAGAATACGGTAAACGTTGTTACGGTAAATCTTGTTATTTATTATCTTTGCGAATTAATGTTCGATTGTCTGAGACACGATAACTTGTACTCTTCTTTCAAAGATCTTCAAGGAAGTAGATAATATCTCGAACGACTTAATTACTGTGCAATTTTTTAAATAGAGATGAAGAGACGCTGAAGAAGTAAAACGTTAAGTGATACAAAAATGCATTTTCCATTATCATTCCGGAAAGCAGATTAGTAATATTTACAAATTCTAGACAAAGGCAAACTAAAATTCAGTAACAAAAATTAAGCGTACGACGTTAAATATAAATTTAAAATAGTTTCAAGTGAACTTCGACATTTACCATTTTTTAAATTAGAAATCCAACTTCCTCGGCAAAATGTGCCTCTATTTTTTTCAAATGGAGGACACGAACAGCAACGTATAATAAAGCGACAAAAACTCGAACAGAAACGATACGAACACGGACGCGCGTACTACCAGCCTCTGTCGATTTGATGAGAATGGCGTCTGCCCGCGTACGGGGCACAATAACGAAGTAAACAAAGATGCGCCGAAAAAACAAGAAGTCGGACAGAGGCTCGTCGCAAAGGCACGGTAGGTAGGCGACGCGTCGCTTGATTAACCGTTGTAAAATCTACGCATTTATTTACCCGCAAGAATTCATTTCGTCTGCAGTGCAAATAGCCGACGGACGAAGGGTCGCGCGACGTCGCGCGCGAACACGACGACGCCGAACGAACGAACATCAGCCGCTGTGTGCTCGAATGTTTCAATTTCAATAACTACTCCCCAGCGTCGGAGTCCGCACAATATTGGCCGCGCCGGACTTTTGCCGGCTACGTGTACGCGAAATATTGATAATTAACAATGGTCGTGTACCGCCACAGGGAGGGGGCGTGGGTGGTAGGGGGAGGGGGGGAGAGAGAACGTCGGTCCGGTAGGAAGGGTGCCCGTGCACATCCACAGAATGAGAGCAGGGAAAAGAGGACGAGGGCGAAGAGGGAAAGAGATGGACAGGGAGAGGTGCCGACAGGGACGAAGAGAATGGGCTGTAGGTTTGGAATGCCAAGGCACAGAGAGACCGGAGGAAAATGAGAGTCGGGCCATAGGTGCCTATTATGGCAGTCATGTACTGTTCTGACGAATTTTTATTCGACGGTTGTAACCGCGTATCGCGCGCTCGTTCCACTCCTCTCCCTGCCTACCCCCTAGGGCGTCGAGCTCTTTGTTCTTTTTCGTATCCCTTGTACGTTGGATCTCCGCCCTGCATCCCCCATATCGTTCACCGTTACACGCCGCCGATGCAGCGACATGCTCACGCTTCGCGTGTACCCCGAGCACAGCTGCCAGAAATTTAGAACGTCAAGAACACACGCTTTCGTCATCCCCTCCTCCTACGACGTTCGTTGGTATAATTCACTTTAGCGTCTCTATTTGGAGGGGCAGGGAACTGCACGACTCGTTAAGTTTTTATCGAGACTTCGTAAATATTTAATGAAGAAAAAAATTCAATTGATCGGGATACTCAACATTTGATGAGATATTAGGTCGTTCCATGTGTTCGTGTCGAGTTTTGTACTATAATTCTTTTTTGCTATTTTCCTATAAAAATTTATAATTTGCCTATGAGCAATAGGTGATTAATAATATGTCGGTGTTCGTCCAATGGAGACTGTGTAATGATTTGAGTGCACTATAATTTAAAGTAATATTTTAAACATATGAAATTTGATGAAAATTAGTAAATCTCTTCTCGGTTGACAGGTCCCTCCTCTTACTTCAGCACAGCCATTCTATCGTCGCTACAAAACTTCTTTGATTTTTTATTAAAGTTCAACGCTGTTCCTTAAAACATTGACATTTTCAAATCGTTTACCCACTAATTGGCCTGGAAATTGTCGTACACGCTCCATTTCCTATTTTCAGTTATTAAATATATTGAGGAACAGAATAACCTATTTATTATTGCACCTTTACTAGACGGGAGTGGATATTCTAGCAGAAATAAATGAAACTTATGATTTTTTATTACCAGCTCACGATTAAAGATATCGTGACAAATTTTGAACGCATTTCTATGATGCACTTACTTAAAATATTAGTGACATAATATTACAGTGTTAAAAAAAAATTTCGAATAAGACGATAATTTTTAGCAATACAAACTTTTGCGACCTTGTATAAATCATGTTTAAATAGCAAAATATTGTTCATAATTTATGAATTAATTTTATTAATAGATGTTTGTCAATTCAAATATGAACTCGCTTGCATCATACTGTCGTCATATTGACTGAGCTATTACGTAGCAATTTCGTTTAATACCATGTTACGCTTCGATCACTATGGCGTGCACTGTCATGCGGAATAGTCACACTGCACAGCTAGAAATATAACGTAAATTGTTTAAAATGCAACGGGAAAATAAATATATTATCGCTATGTTTTCGATGAAGTCCACGGTCCATCTATGTATGTCTGCTATCGATTAAAAATGAATCGTATGCAGAGAACATTTTAAATAATTCATTAAGATTTGTTCGAGTTATTTCAAGAATCAGAAATGGGTATACAACATTAACCCACTTGCATCTATTTTAAAAAAATAGCATTTCGATATACGAAATGTATCTGATCAAAGTTCTTATTAACACATTTTTCCCGATAAATATAAAAGACAATTTTGCCCGTGTTGAAATATTACAGTATTTAATATTCTTTAAGCAAATTGAATTCTCTAGCCTTGTATCTTCTAAAGTATTCTATGTCTTCTGCCTTGTTCAAGTAAACTCTCGCCCATCCTTGAACAAAGAACACGATGCAGCTACAACTGGGTCAAAATGATTCTGCATATTCTGTGCAAGATTTAATAAAATCCCTAATGACTTCAGTACCTGGAGTTTCTAACAGACGTTTCTTTCTCCAAGTTATAGGAAATTCCATAGAAACACTTGGTATTTTCAGAAAAATAGAAATTACTTTGAGAAGAAACTAAAGTATACATTAATGCACAAACGTACAGCAGACAAGAAATTCTAGTTTATTACTGTTCCATAGTAGTCGTGGAAGGTGATGATTCTACTACTGGCTGAATAGGGATCAAATGTTTTTAGACTCTTTATCTACGAAACCTGATAAACCTGATGCATAACACGATTAGTAGTCCCCTTACTACTATTTAACACCTTTTGCACTCGCAAGGAAGTGATGTCATCTACAAAATCACCTTCGTTCAAATTTCCTTTATTCGACTATTGTTGAGACGATCAATGTGCTTTGTGAAACAGCGTCGATGCGGTTTAAGCGATAACTGTGTCAACGACGGACCTTCGAAAGATGAATGTTCGCGATAGGAAGCTCAGGATAGGAGAGTCGCGGGTCATAAAGCGTTCCTGGGAGATGGATGACGCGCTGTCTGGTAAGTTAAGCGATAAACAGTGATAGCTCACCAGTGGGATCACGGTAGGCGTCCATGTAGTGGGAACCTCCACTGTCGGGGGTGCTTTCACGACTGTACGCCGCGACGTGCACACCGGGTGGTGGAAATCCTGGCACAGGCCTGATTCCGGGACCCCCGCTGAAATTGACCGGCTCGTTCGCCGTTGAGAAATCCACGGGCTCGGTTTGTTCCTCGATTGGTCTCGGCGCAGGGAATCCTGGTCCAACCGGAACCGCCACGGCTTCTCCGTGGCCGGTTGGATATTGGGGACTAGGTGCTCCACTGTAATCAGACGAAAGTAATGGAACGATTTAATACCTTGCCTTCCTTTTCACATAATATTTATAATTCCTAGTACAATGAGCGTTCTTCGACTAATGTCCATTCACAAATATATGGCTGTAGCCTCATTTATATTCATACAGGGTATTGTAACCATTGTGTCTGTTACAAGTATACAATAAAATTTGTTCCGTTTCCTAGAAAATATTTAAAAAAAAAAATAGTATATTATAACTCGAAAGTGAGCTAAATATAGCCCCTCAAAAATTAATATTGTATTCAGCATAGCCTTCGTTCAACTAATTTCTGGAACAATGGAGTAATTTTCAAAAACTATCACATGGAATAAATTTAAAAAAGAAATCATTTTCTTACTTTCAAAATTAAACAAAATCTTTAAACGATCGATACGAAAATAAAATTTTATTCAAAGTACTCTAGTCTAAATAATTTCTCCAAACAGTAGAACAATTTTCTTCAAAATCTGTCGCTTCGAAACTTCAATATATTTGTCAACACAGAACATGTGAATATCGTATTACCTGTGAAGCCTGTTCACGCTGAGATCTAGGGTCTGCCCCTGTGGACTCGGGACCTGAGGACTAGCCGTCAAGTGAGGACTCGCAGCAGCTTGTGGACTGCCGCCTACGGTCTGACCGCCGCCATATTGAGGGCTCAGACTATTAGAACCGTACGGGGGCGCCTGTAAGGAATACCATCATTTCTTAAAGGACTTCATTGATCGCTGCTTTGACGCTCATGATCAAAGATACCGAGAAATAGAGCTTCACCTGAGGACTCGTAGACGTGACGCTGGAAGTGGACAGGTCCATCACCGACCCCCCAGGCGAAGTCGGCGGGCCCCCTGGTTTCTGCATCTGCTGCACCTGCGCCACCGTGACGCACTTCACTGCAACAGTGAACATTTCCATCGCTACGAATTACTCCAATTTTGACATCAGCGGCGGTACGAGTACTTCAACGTCCCACGCGAGGAAACGGTTAAAAAATTCTTACCATCTTCGGTTTTCATCATTCCGGCGGCCGTGGCAGCGGCCATCGCCATCTGATGCTGCTGAGCCGCGGCTGCAGCTTCTTGATGGTACACTCGTTCCTGTTCCTCGGGCGTCATTCCAGTCTGTCCGAGATAGTACATGTTCGTCCTCGAGTGCAGCTGCTGTTGCTGTTGCTGCTGTTGTTGTTGCTGCTGCTGCTGTTGCTGTTGGGACTGGATAGGCGCGCAGCTCTGCGTGTCGTATCTGTCGTAGGCGGACGTGGTGCCAGGATCGTACGGTCGATGGTTGGCGGCGCTGGCCACGGCGTTCTCGTAGCCCCTCGCGTTCGCGATCTCGTTGGAGTAGGAGACGACCGGTCGCGCGATATTACTCGCACCAGGGTGCATGTAGGCCCTCGCGTGCTCGGCCGTTCTGTGATGATAGAGATCCTCGCTGGTGGTGGCCGCCGCAGCGGCCGCTGCAGCCGCCGCCATCATGGCTGATGGCTCGTAAGGCGATCTCTGGGACATCTGATGGCTCATCCTGGTGTCCTCGACCATGGGCATCGGATAAGCGACCGTGGGCTGCATGGGCAGAACGTGGTGGGTCGGGTGCTGGCTCGGATGATGTATCGTCGCGCCGATGGATCCTCTGGACCCCATTGCGTCCAGCGACGACATCGACGAGGAGTTCGAGTCTTGATTCATGTAGGAGTCGTAGGTGGATCGTACGGTTGGCGGTGGCGGCGGTGGCGGCGAATTCACGCGACAGGAAGCGGTCTCCTCTGTCTTGGGCACCAACAAATCGGACGTATTCTGACCTCTGGTCGGCAACGTGTTGCAGCAACTGCCGCTCGGTGTCATGTTTTCGGTTTTAGGGACTACTTTAGTGCTACGGGACGAAGGGCTCTCCTCCGGAGTTTTGGGAGGTTTTACGTTGATCCCCGCGCTTTTCGTTGTCGTGTAATAGTCGTAGGTCAGGCTATTTAGCACCGGCTTTGTGTCCTGCGCCGTGGAACCGTACTGGGAGTAGCTCTTGCTATCCATCGACGGCGGCAACAGGTTCGTACTTATGTACTCTGGCGGGATCCCGGACACTGTCGCGAGAACACAAAATTTATCGCTCGTTTATATCGCTGCTCGAACCATGGAGCGATTAGATCGACGGTTGTACTTTGTTACGCTTGTCGTTTGATTAGTAAATACGCTAACGTCTACGAAAATTATGCGCAAAAAGCATGCTTCTACGAATAAAAAGGCATCGAGGATGTGACTAGGGCGTTCATTGAATCATACAA
The DNA here is from genome assembly GCF_013123115.1 of Colletes gigas. Taxonomy (NCBI): domain Eukaryota; kingdom Metazoa; phylum Arthropoda; class Insecta; order Hymenoptera; family Colletidae; genus Colletes; species Colletes gigas. The sequence goes on along the minus strand of NW_025106653.1, from coordinate 850,130 downwards.
AGCGTGAATTATTAAATGTTATGATATACCTAAAACTTATAAAAGCAAGATTATATGTAGTAATCGAATGAGCACGCTTACGCAGCCGTCCATCATGAAAACCAAAAATAAGATTCGATATGGGTATAATTATAGAACGGAAACAATAAAATACATAAGTTTTGATTTCTGATTTTATAATTTGTTCGAGCGTATCGTCGCTACAGTTTGTTCTGTTCTAATTGAGATGCCTATGAGCAATGCCGTTTTTTTATAATTACATATTTTACATCTTTATGTTTCAAAGGAAATCACTTGTGTTACGTTAAATTTTCATTGTGTAATTTTGAACGTAAGATTTTAATCGTTGTTGTGAATTCGAATGGGTTACGTGCATCTGGCGCAATCCAGGCATTGAAATCTCTTATGCAGAAATCAGCTGCTCTTTTAATTTAATTCTTGTTCGAAGGGTTGAAATTACGTTTGTCGAACTTTCTAAATGTTCTCTGGTTTTTTTCTAATGCTTATTATGGTTTCATAAACACACATGAAGTATACAGAACTTGGTCGTTCATTTTTTAAATTTATTAACGCTATTCCTTACGAAATTACTGTTTTGGTAAAATAAACTTCACAATTCTTGGTTACAAATAATTAGTTTTTGCAGTCATTATGTTTTTAATACCTTTGACTTTTATGAAACTTTAAAGGTTAATAGAACAGTCAAAAATGAGAGATACGTATTTTTTTTTATTGGTAGTAATTCAAACTTAAAAATTGAAACTATCCACTAAAAATTTGTCTTATGATGACATTTTAAAATTACTAAAATTTTTGGAAGAAGAAGGGTCAATACTAGACGAAGATTCGACCCTGGGTCCTCCACTTTATCCTCGAACTATTCAACCCTAATAATTCTTTCTCTCCGTGAACCTTACATACAATATGGCTAGCTCAATTACGACCATAATCCTACGAATGCACTGACCTAATAAAACTCGTCTCGCTTTGGCTCGCAGGCAGCGTGTTGGAAACTAAAGAAAGTCGGGCGAATTAATTTCGCGCGATGCTGGAACCCGATTGCTCGATAAACCGCATTACTCATGGGCACCGTCAAAGCCAAAGGCAAAAAAAAGGGGCAGGAGTATATATCGGGGCTCGCGTGAACGCGAGAACTGCCACGAAACGATCCACGTCCCGCGGCGGATTACTTTTCCCGGCCTGCTGGAAAGCTTAAGCCCCCGATCTGATTTCACGGGGGTGGACTCTCCACGCGTGGATTTTCGTGCCTGGGAAATTCCGGGCACGTCGTAGGGCTGCTGTGCCGCCTTACCTTGAGCCTTGTGTCGTGCCTCGCGTGCGGCCTGCTTATTGGCCGCGGCAATGGGACATCCGGACAGGCTCCTGTGCGTGTTCCGGTTCGAGCTGACATGGCCACGGCCGTTGCAACCAGGCGTCGGGCATTTCAAAATAGTCTCATGCATCGCCAGAACTGCGAGAACCCAGAGACACGTGGCGTGGTTACAGAACGCTATTCGAGACGGTTTTACACGCGGCTTCCACGCAACAGCACTCGTCGAACCACACCCCCACGCATTCACGCACACCGGATCGCGAGGATCGTGACGATAACGGTCATGGACGCGAGGATTTTGTAACAAGTCTAATTGCAACCATTGTCGCACGCAAGAACGGGCAAAGACATATTTTGTCACCAATTGTGCTAGATTTAGTAAATATTTCTGCATCAAAGTTATGCATTTTTAATTCTAGTTTTATTTCCTGTGATAGAAATACAGGGTGTTCGGCCACTCCTGGGAAAAATTTTAATTTGTTGATAGAGGCGTCCTTAAAAAGTTATAGAAACATGTCCGGCCACATAGTATATTTTCGGTAAAGAATTTTTTTCCCGAAAGTACGTAGGATTTCGGGAGTATGTGTATTCGCCAAAAATGATTGTAATTGACCTCCGCAACCGAAAATAATTTTTCCAGAACGATTTGAACAAATTATTTTTCGCCGTAAAATTTAGGCACCTGTCGATTCTTCTTAAAAATTCGTTTTTGATTTTTCATAATTTTGTTTGATACCCTATAGAAAAGTTGTCAAATACTTTTTTGTAGGTATCCATAGGGCCTACTTCAAAAAAAAGTTTCATTGAAATATATTCACTATTGTACGAGTTATGGCTGTTTGAAAATTGGACCATTTTCATGGAGTTTTTCTTACTTTACGAGGTCAAGGAACAATTTTTCCAATATTGTTAGAATTTTTACATATTCTTCACTCAAATACGCGTCATTTGCCTTTTGAAACATTAAAATCCTCCAATCCGTTCAGAAGTTATGATATTTTAAATATTTGCAAGAAATTTCGAGGAAGCATTTGTGGCCAGAAATTATATTTTCGGTACAGAATTTTTTACTCGAAAGTGCGTAGGATTTCGAGGATATATATATTGATCAAAAATTATTATAATTGACCCGTGTAACTAAAAATAATTTTTTTAGAACAATTTGAAATTTTTTAATTTCGCTGAAAAATTTCAGCACCTACTCGAATTTTTTTCTTGAAAGTGAGTAGGATTTTGGGGGTACGTCTATTGACCAAAAATTATTGTAATTGGCCCCCACAACCGAAAATAATTTTTCCGTGAATGATTTGAAATTTTTTAATTTAGGTTTTTTAATAACTTTTTAACGAGGTCTGAATCAACAAATTGATATTCTTGATTTTCGTCTTATTTTCGCTTCTAGAATCTCCCATTAAATTTCTTCTAAGGAATGACCGAACACCCTGTATATTTCTTGGTTTTGATGACGGGAAGAAAATATATTTTACATTTCACTTAAATGCTTAGTATTTAAATTTTTATCTGTTCGTTATGAAATATTTGTTCCATAGTTAAAATGTTTATTTGTATTCAACGACTAATGTTAAACTCTTGCTTATCTTCTATTCGATATTTAAAATTTTCTTTGGAGTACATTATGGGTCATCTCTGACCCAGATCTACCATCCAGAATTTAACATATGTTATGAGTTTGGTAAATTTTATTCACGAATAACAAATAAAAATTTTAGATTCGTCTGTAAAGTAGATTCCATTACATTTTTTAAATTGACATTCAGGCAAATGAATCTAAAATTTCTATTCATTATTCGCTAATAAAATTTGCCTCAGCATATATATTCTAACATATTTCGTCTATAAAATAATTCAATTGTGCCCATTCCTACACTCAACACAGCAGTGTTGTACGACAATTGTATAACAATCCACATTTTACAATAATCGTCGAGCCAACGTCATCAACGATAGTTGTACAAATTATTACATGAAAAATCGTTACGTCCGTGACCATTGCAACCATTAGCTTTTCAGCTTATTTGTTATGCATTGAGTATAATTACTGAGTATAATTATCGACTCTTCCTTGACACGTTCCGTTCCGACGAAGAACACCGAGCGAGAGAGATGTTGTGTATATAGAGAGGAAAGAATGAAACAGAAACATAAAGGAGGGAAGAACAGAGAAATTTCGGACGGGGTACAACAACGTCATGGGATGAAATACAAATCAATGTGTATAACAGAACAATCAAGTATACCGAGCGGGTAGAGAGAAACTCAAGTAAAGACATAATCAATCCAGTGAAAAATTATAAGACAACAACTTGCAGTTCGTGTACTGTGATTGGGTTAGCCGTGTGTTCTGTGTCGGGACAGCTGGTCTCTCGTGAACAGACATCGTATACAAAGTGCAAGTTCTTCGCTCCACGTGTTCTCGAAATGTACACCGTGATTTTATCCTTTAAAAAATTTATACTCAGGGGGACATCGATAAAAGTTTCTTTGATTTCGATTATCCGCCGACAGGGTAAAATTCTATGGTGGAATTGAAAAAAAGAAACGTGTACATTTAAAATAAATAATTTTCTTAAAATTACTTTTACTCTTAATCGAGCCCTCGGTGTATATACGAATGATTTTATATTCGATGAATGGTCCAGTTTCGTGTAATGAGGATTAACGTTTGATTATAATAAAAACGAAAAATGAGGAATAATTGCTGAGAACTGGAGTTGCGTTTGAGTTATCTACGACTTCGAGGGTGTATCGTTATCAACAATCTTTCTTCGTTTGGATGTATGTACGAGGTGATTCATCGTGTGTGTTCTAAAGCGTTCGACGAGCGCCGTTTCTCCGGGAACCGTGTCACAGGAGTGTGTGATCGACGTTCAATTATACTCAATCGCACAAATCCTCCGTTTCGATTCAGGCGTGCGCGCATACGCATATTTATATACATATATTCGTATATATAACGGGTGGTCGCACACCGCCCGTGTCTCGAGTTCTCCAGATGTTCGTAGGTACGTAGGCCAACATAACCAAGTTCAAGTGTGGTGAGATAATTCTCTACAATAATGAACTACAAACAGAACGAGAAATTAAAACGGAAGTGAACGCAATAAATAAAGCTCTCTACCCCGCAAAACGAAAAGCACAAAGAATGTAACAGACAGACACATAGACACACATAGAAACGGGCTGACTCTTCTTCCCGTCGACTCGTTAGAAGCACGTCGTGAAGAATCTTGTTTTCATTTTCGGTTCGGTAGTGTCGCGTGGCTGTGTTTCGACCGGAAGCGAGCTAGTTCGTACGCTTCTTCGGAAATTAATGTATCGCGCGCGCGAAAACGAGGACGACATCAAGCTGTGATTTCTCCGGGTCGAGATACATCGATCGCTAGGTGATCGTTGCCGATCAACAGAAACGCTCTACCGTGAGGAAACAAGTGCATACATCCGTTCACGCTCGCTCACCACTTCCTTCACCGTCGCGTGAAAAAGGCAATCTCGCAAAAAGAAGATGCATCTATGTAGCTACGATAAGAAGTAATAATGATATTGCTCGTTGGCGATTACTTACTTTCTGGCGTTAGTTTATCCTTCCTTGGACAACCGGAGAGACTGAAATCACAGTAATGAAAGATGATAAAATCTACTTGTACGGTATTTTCATGCGAATTACTTAGATTTCGAGTTGCTTGAACTCTGACACCTGGCTGTTATAAAAGGCTGATATAAAATTAATTACAAGTCGAACGCGTCCGATACTTTTAGGCTATAATTTTTAAAATTATCCGAAGTTTGAGTTAGATGACAGAAAAATACGATTTTTCTAGTTTTGCGAATATAAAATAATCTATTGACGTTTCGATCCTTTATTATGGGTCCTCTTCGGAATAACGACGTCAATTATTACACTTTTCATTAATTTCATTTTTTGCATATTAGACTCATGAATAATATACGTTTGAAAATAATATAAGAAATACAAAATAATAAAATAAAATATGAGCACAATAAACACTTTGAGAAATTATGGAATATTAATTTTTACTCATTCCATACAACTTATTTTACAAAATAAGGCGCTCAAATTTTTTTTCTGTAAATTCCCCACAGTTCATTTTCATATTTACGCCACGATTATTTCAATATTGAACGTATTATTAAGAAGCCTGTGGTTAGCTTTGAAAGCCATATTATGTATAATTGGAACTATCTAAAATTAGTTGGATATTCGAGACGCGGGTATATAATATTCAATTAATTATACAGTACTATTAGCAACGGTAGATATATGACTATGAAGTCAGCATAATTGAATACTGTGCTGGAAATAATATCTACCATTGCATTACGTGTATTTGCATCCAAAAGAAAATTTGATGTTATTTATACAATTAGGTCACTTGTGAGGAGTGTAGAAATTATTCCTCTACTTTAATGATTTGATTATTTGTCAAATGCATAAATTACAAATCGAAGAACAAACATTAATTTACAAACTTAAGGTAATAATGATCACAAATAAGAATTATTGAATGTTTTAAAACAAAACACAATCAAGTTTAAAAGGAAAATGTATATGTTAATTACAAATATATATAATTTCAATAATGATCTCAAGTACGCATTTTTCATTTTATTTATGTAATTTTGTTCTACCCATCTTTAAACAAGAAGAATTTAGTCCGATTAGTTTTATTATTTTGACAAAGCTTACACTTTATCACTGGGCATTTAAAACTTTTAAATTCCAAGTATATTATTCGAAATTATATATTCTATATTCTTCTCGTCCAATTTAATTACTTGCATATTTTTACGTAGACAGAATTATATTTTGTATACTAAAGAGGGCCCAAATCAAGAATCGAAACGTTAATTTATTATTACGATATTTGTTACGAAGCAGTTCAATTGGCATCTTAATACATTAATATTGCTAATAATGCTTCATAGTAAAGGTTTCGTTTGTCGTTACGCGAGATTCTAGAGGCTCCTCTATGCACACATTTGTTGTTAAAGTGGCCATATCCACAACTGTGCGACTTAGTCATGAGCCGATACGTCGAATCGGTTTGCTGGTGTCAGTTCTATTCACACACAGTTCCGCTCGGTGTTTCCCTCGCAGCGCGTAGGTGTCTAATCGACCAGGGCAAAGTGCAGAGCACAGGTTAATTACCGATAATTGCTTACCTGCGGTGGTGAGAGTAGAGTCCGGTCACGTGACCCTGCCCCGTGCAGCCTGGGGTCGGGCACTTGTTGCCCTCTGTAACAAATCAAAGCACGACAAATGGTCAGATTTCGTACGGTCACCGTCCTCCTATCTTCTCAATATCAAAATTGATATCGTACGAACAAGCAAAGAGAGAAATCCCATCGATATTACGAAGTAGGTTTCGTTACGATTCGTAAGTTAACATTGCACTACTAACATACTAAACAAATTTATCTAATAGTCCTTATGTAGCTTAGAATCAATCGTCATATAATTTTGATAAATTTAAAGAGTATGACAATTGTGTAATTTGTGATTAAATTCTCTTAAAGTAATATTCAGTGATATTTTAAATCTTACTATAAATTGTTTTGTATTACTCTTATTAAAATATTGAATATTTTACGAGTTGTGGTAATTGTTATATAACTTTTATAAATTTTAAATATTTCATAATTATTTGGTGACTGTTTATATAGCATTTTCTATACTTTATAAAATTAACTATTTTATTTGTTTCATTGTATCATAGAGACATCGTAAAACGTTCGCTGTAAAGAAAGAGTGACGAATACGTGTAATCTAAAGTAATTTGACTGTAATATTACGTAATTATACGTAACATGATAATTACGTTAATTGGAAGTATAGAAAATTGAAAACACAATTCTTTAATTCCAATGAGTGTAATTTATGGCTAGAGGTTAATTCTCCATTTATCAGGAGCTTGCGCAAAGAATGTCTCGATTATTTAATAGAGTGCAGAAAGGGAGACTGTGGATGGCACGGAATAAGTAAGTTGAAAGTTAATCTCAGGATAGAGGAAGTATCTTTATTCCGACCTTGGTGGAAATAATTTCTGACTTCTGCAAATGAAAAGTTTACGAACTGAGATCAGTTAAACAGGCGCAGACAATTTCCCTTGCAGACAATACCTCGGGCATTGAAACACTAAACGAGCGCAGACTTTAGTTGTTTTACAACTCTGTTACTCCTTGCAGTATAGCGGTAATCGTCGGTGGAAAGGCGAGGCAGAGATCACTTAATCAGATATTAGATCCTCGACGATGACCATTTATACTAATATACGATACCTTCGAAGATATAAATTATTTTATATTTTGTTTAGATGCTATTATATGAAGTAAACGTATATCATATTTCAAGCTAAATGGTACACATCAGAATTAATTTCTGGTCACACAGAAGAACGTCTGAATGCAAATACTATTTTACGAAGACATACTTGATAAAGAAACTTCTGCTACGATTAAAATTTTTCATACCTTCATGGAATGAATACGAAGAGAAATTCTTTTTCACACACAGTAACATAGTTCACAGTACTAGATCGTTAACACGTGCAAGTGTCTCTTATAGCGAGCATAGCATCGAACACATCGATAGCTGGTCGTTCGATTTAAACTAAAAAGTTTGAGCGATTGTTTGGACGTAATTGTTGCTAGTCGATACGAGACGTCGACGATAAACCGTGCCAGTTTCGATTCACGCGACGAGTTTAAATCGATCGCATTGTGCTCTCTAATTAATATCGATTATGCGCCGCCGTAATTGTAATATCGAGTAAACTGTAACTCGTCCTTTCCGCGGTCCATCGTTTCACTGCGGAATTTAATGACTGCGACAAGCTGGTTTGATTGTGAAATAAATTGCGCGTACATGGCGTGTCGGAATCTCGGTTGAAACGACGAATGAAGCGTGACAGTGGTCCGATACGAGAGAAAATATTGTTACCGCGGTTCGTTTTTGTAATACAGAGGCACACGAGCCGAGGCTCGGATATTCACTTTCGCTCTGGCGGTCGAATAAACCTCGCGAATCGATATTCGAGGCGGCATACTGGTGACAGGACACAGTCTTTATGTACATGGAAAATGAAGGCTTCCCCTCGATACCGATATTATAATAATTTGTCCATCGTATCGTGAAATATTGATAGAGATCCATTACGTATCGTTAGTTGCTTCCAAGACTGAAAATATTTTAACGTAAGAAAAGCTTTATCGGCGAGAATATGTGGAATAAATAAATGCAAAATGAAACTACACTGTTTTTTAATAATATCAGGTAGTAATAGCTATTTCAATAGAATAATAAACGTTTTCGAGCTCTGTCAAAACATAAAATATTTCGTGATTCTTTTTTTAAACGACACTCACGCGAACGAAACCGTGGTAAGAAGCTAATATCACATAAATTCTCGTATAACTCGAAATGTTTTATGAAGGACGTTTTAACATTATATGTAATTTTTAATAACAAATTTTATACAGGTTGATTTTTATGGAATGGAGCTACAGTATATTTTTCTGAAATTTGCGATCATTGTGTACTATTCTGACTGTTACATTATTAACATTACTACATAGAAATATTCTCAAATATTTTGTACCACACATAGTCACATTTTTTAATTGTCAAGTGTAGCTATCAAAAAACAGAAAATTATACGTTCTATGCATTATATTAAACAATCAGGTGCACTGTGTTTTCCTATAAAAATTACTATTGAGTACAGTATTAATTGATCCAAGAAACGAATATTATTTCTACATCCCCACCTAAATTCTGGTTTTAGACAAAACAGTGGTATCGCCAAGAATCTAAAATTAATTACCAATTTTTGTTTTCACTGTGGCTTACAATTTCTCTTAAAAGTTAAATGTCACGATAAACGTTCGTTTATAAGTGTTACGGTTGTCACTCGTTCGGATAAAGTGTAAGGCGAGGCTGTCCGAGACAAAGCGCGATCGTTAGAAATGGAATTCTTAATAAATACAGTGAGATTCCGCGAATGGAAAAATGCGAGGAACAATAAAAAGCCCGTCGTTCGACATCCTTTCACAGCAACCGCAGTGGTGCGTGTAGAATTGAATGAAAATTACCTATCAAATGGTTGACAACTGCTATGTCCGACATCGTGGTGTAGTTTCACTCGCTACACCGTCAGAGAATGCGCTGTATTTCTGGTTTGCCAATATTCATGTATACTTTATATTCCTTGCTCGGATCGTTGAACCTACAAGCAAATAAACTAGTCGTTTATTGCTTTATCCCGAAAGTATGATTTAAGGGAAGTTTGGTCACTATTTCTCGGGGCGCTTTAAAGAAATATGCACCAGAACTAGTCAGTCGGCTTCCCGTTCTGTGCGATATATTTTTAAGCAACTCGATAAGTGCTTTTCCATTGAGTTTCGTGTACCAAGTATTACTCAAAATTTGTTTCATTTTATACTATTCTTACTAATAACATATTTTCTACATAATGAATTTCTTGAATATTTTGCTTATAGTCACATTCTATTAATCAGAACCAAATGTAATTAGGAAAAAAATGGAACAGAAATTCATGAATTCCTTATACATTAACGTATAATATTTCCTGTGTAATTTAATCCAAATTCGTATTATTATTGTAAACGAAAAAAAAATAATTTTCTTAATAAATTATGAGAATATTGAAGCACAAGTATGATTAATTAATCCATCAATTTTTGTTACTGATCTTACGTTGATTTGTCCAGAAGGAAAAATGTAATACATACGCTGTAGATTGTACTAGATGGAAGTTCTCCTTTAAATTCAGTCTTAAACGATGCATTTAGTAAACAGTCAAACATTTAGCAAAATACGGAATGGAGAATTTAATAATTAGTATTATAATTGCATTGTATGTAAAATATTAATTCTCTTTAAATTTCCATTTTTAGCAGCGTAGAAGAAACTAATGAAAATTGACGTGCCAGTAAAGAGGACCGAAATATCAGCGTGTGACCACCTTGGATCTTGTTGCACGAGTTACGCATTTGCGAATAACCACCAGGATTTCTCTGTCCCGTAACTAAGCCCCAGGGATTAACACTACGGGCATGTTCGGCCTAAACTTCTCCGTAAAACAAGAAACAAACTTGTCTTCGCTATCATTGCAACGAAACGAGACCACCGAAATTCGGATCATTCGAATCTTTTTTATTAAAAACATCAATTTTCAATTTAGACCAATACTTTTCGAAAAAGTATTGGGTAATAATATCTACAGCTTAAAAACTATATTAATATTATACGTTACGAAGAATGAGAAATTCATATAAAATAGTTGATTAAATCACACTTTTGCACGAAAAGAAAATTGAAAAATTACCAATATCCACAATTTGTCTCGGATCTTTCTCAGATATTATCTATCGTTTTGATTTATCGCAACATCGAGAAGTGCGATGTAGAAATGAAAAGGTCACGGAAAAGGGAATTTAATTCGCATTGAACTTCAAGATTTTTCGAAGATAGGTACTAATGGCGGCAACAGACGTACATACAATATACAAGGGGGGCACGTTACGTGGAACATTGTCCCGAAGTTCTCGTGCGATGAAAGTTTGTGAAATTTTTTTGTTTCCCCAATCCTTCTCCACATCCACTCTGACCGTTCTTGCAACTGTCACGAAATTACATCGGGGACATGCTCAAGCAACCTGCACCATCTGTCGTGCGCTGGTTGTAACTTAATGGCTGGTATGGTGCACGTCATGTACGATCGTGTTCGTGTTCTGAGAGTGACCTCGCGTGACCAGACAATTACAGGTTTCGAACACGTTGTACGTAGCCCCAGAAGTACCAATCGCTTCGGATGAGAAGATCTACCCGGACCCTCCGTTTCCCAGCCGCGATGTTGATTTTAACAAGTTTTCTGCGAGTAATTCTTCTTTGCAACGATGAAGATTAAACCTCGCGACACTGTCGCGGGTCCAGTAAAGACTATAATTTTTGTAGTCGACGGGTACGATAAACGTAATGGAGTCTTTCCTACGGCAGTTTTCGCTGCTGGCAGTTAACACTTGCTGCACACTGTAATTTCGCTAGAATATAGTAATCTTTCGTTAAAATTTTATTATATATATATACGAAATTCAGAAACTCTATCCGGTGAGTAGGAAACTGAAATGTGACGTTTGGGCCATTTATGTGTCATCATCGAAAGATTTCACAGATCTATCTTCTACATAAACTGTATTTTATGGCTGTTTATACTTTTATATAATTAACTACAATCTCTATAATTATTTCAGCCCATGACTGACTTCTTTAGTCAAAATATTATTCTGTTTTTATGTTAAGAATATTATTCTGATTCTAGAGCAGTTGCTGCTTTTCCAAGACATATTAAAAAAAAATTAAACAGTATTGATATATTAGGTAGATATCATTATTATGTGTTCAATGCACTTTGCATTTTTCCAAGATGGCTGTTTAAAAGGAAGATTCTAAAATTACGATACCTCTGCCTTCTATTGTATGATAAATTCCTCACTCATTTTTGTTGCCAATTTATTTACAATTTATAAAGTGTATTTATGTCTTGACAATCAATAGAATATATAAAGTGATTTTACGTTCAAGAATTTAAATATAAATAACTGCAAGATTCGTTATCTGGATACTCGAATCAACTCTTTAACTAATGTTTCGCCGACAGAAAATCTGTACCCGACGCCACGAGTCAACACTTTCGTGGAATCTGTAATCCCGTTCGGATGAGTTTAGCGGGATCACAACCTTTATCTTGCGCATTAACTCATTTCATCCCCGGGCGAGGCCAATTCGACGTTTCTTAACACGGAAAGCTTCGGACAGCGCATAGGTACGTTCGTCACGTGTGTCAGAGGGGTTCGATAAAGGGACGTCGAAGGAGCTCGAAGGGGAGGCCAGCTTTAGGTTAGTTGCGGGGGTTGGGGGTTCCCATGGAGTGAGCGCACTTTTATAAACTTTGTCGTGTACTAATCCTCCTCTGGCCCTGATCCCTCCTAGCCAACTACGCCCGACCCCGAAACGGCCGCCATGATGCCGAGAAACTTCATCAGGCCGTCATTTCGCGTTCCAGAAAGAGAACCAGAGAGAGAGAGAGAGAGAGAGAGAGAGAGAGAGAGAGAGAGAGAGAGAGAGAGAGAGAGAGAGAGAGGGGCCCGAGCCGATCCCTGCTTAGATACTCGCCTCCTCTTAAGGCTGGTCCACCTTCCGTAAATTGGATTACGATACGTGACGTCATTAGCGACATACTTTATTCGTCGAACCAAAGAAACACGAGGACACGATCTCATCTCTCGAGTGAAGATTTTTCAAAATTAAACTGCACGTTACCCAGGTTAAATAGATGAGAAAGTCTCCAAAAATGCTTTATGAAAACGATATAATCTTTCAAAGATATTTATAATTTACTGTGACAGAACACATAAGTGTTAATAGTTCTAGTGTTAACAAATCCTGAAAGAAATTCTAAGAAGTTTTAAAAACATACAGAGATTTTTAAGTTTTCATTAAATAGTTAAAATTCTGCGTTTGCCAAGGAACAAAAAATCGATCGAAGAGAGTGAAATTCAGATAACAAGTTGGTTGGATAAAATGTTAACTGTATTGGAAATCTGTAACTACACCAACTGTAAGATTAACTTATAAAAAATTTTTGTAAAAGGTTATCTCGTTATTTGTCTATAGAATATTCTGATAAACGAATCGTGATTTCGACAGCGGCTGTGTTAATGAAGAAACAAGTAACGGCCGCGAGTTCCGCGAAGAAACGACGCCCGGGATTCCGGGTGCTTTTTAATTAGCGGCAAGGTAAAAAAAAAAGAAAAAGGAAACAGGAGAAAGAGAAAAATGGCAAAGCCGGGGTAAGTGAGGGCAAGCGAGAGCGGTCGGCCGCCAGCAGGATTAATAAATTAGCCGTAAGGTTTTAAAACGGGTGGCCGGCGCCTAAGCTCCAGGACAAGAGAGGAAAAAAGAGCGAAGGGGCAGATAATGGTTCCGGTCAACAAAATGAATACCGGCACGCGCTGTTCTTTCCGGATCTCTGAATAGACTTGTAACGAGTCGGTCGGACCTCTCTCCTTTTCTCCTTTTTCTCCTCCGCCTGTGCTAGCTCTCTATCCCCGTCCTTTTTCCCTATGGGAACCCGTGGCGGGTTTGCGATGGCGAGAGAGGGTCACAGGGAAAAGAGGAAAAAGCGGATCCGAGGGGGCGAGAACGAGGATGAGTACCGGCCACCGAGGGTGAGGCCGTGGCCGAGTGTGTAATTGTGTTATTTTGTTGCCATTTCACGTGAGGGTCACCACGGGAGGGCCAGAGGTGTACATAAACACCAGGATTGTTTTATTCATTCGACCCGGTGCGCGAGCGACGCGTGCCGTGTTCTTTTTTCCCTTTCCTCTCGCGTTCTTATCCCGGGTGATCTTGTTTGGGTACAGCAAAAATCTCTTCGCCCAAATATTCGTTACTGAACTGTAAGAACACCCTGTTCGAAAATTCTAATGTTTCATCTTTGATTTGATCGTTCTTTTGTAATTTATTGATGTGTCGTCAATAACTACAGAGTGCATGGCTACCCCTGAGGAAAATATTAATGGGAGATTCTAGAGGGCAAAATAAGACGAAAATCAAGAACACCAATTTGTTGATGGAGGCTTCGTTAAAAACTTATTAACGTTTAAGGTACCGCCTGTAAAACGGCTCTAGAGCTCCATTAATACGCATTGTTTGCATTTTGAATTATTAAAATTCTTCAATCTGTCCAGAAGTTATGATGTTTTAAAGATACACACGAAATTTTGGAGTGACATTTCTGGTCTGAAATTATATTTTCGGTAAGGAATTTTTTTCTTGAAAATGGTTAGGATTTCGAGGGTATGTCTTTTGAAAAAAAATTATTGTAATTGACCCTTGCAGTTGAAAATAATTTTTCCAGAACGGTTTGAAATTTTTTAATTCCGCCGAAAAATTTGTCAACCTTCCTGAATTTTTTTCTCGAAGATGCGTGGGATTTCGAGGGTATATCTATTGACTAAAAATGATTGTAAATGACCCCTGCAATTGAAAATAATTTTTTCAGAACGGTTTGAAATTTTGTAATTTCGCCGAAAAGTTTGTCAACCTTCCTGAATTTTTTTTTCGAAGATGCGTAGGATTTCGGGAGTATGCGTATTCACTAAAAATGATTGTAATTGACCCCCGCAACAGAAAATAATTTTTTCAGAACGATTCGAAATTTTTTTTGCAGAAAAATTTAAGCACCTACCCACCCTCGATTATTCTTAAAAATTCATTTTTTATTTATAATAAATTTGTTTGATGCTCGACGGAAAAGTTGTTTAATACTTTTTTGTAGGTACCCATGAGACCTACTTCAGAAAAAAGTTTGATTGAAATATATTCACTATTGTAGGAGTTATGGATGTTTGAATATTTGACCACTTTTATGGGGTTTCCCTTACTTTACGGGGTTAAGGATCAACTTTTCGAATATTTTTAGAATTTCTACATATTCTTCACCAAAATACGTGTTGTTTGCCTTTTGAAACATTAAAATCTTTCAATTCGTTCAAAAGTTATGATGTTTTAAAGATATGCATGAAATTTCAGTGAAACATATCAATGGTATGGTCAGGCATATTTTCGGCAAAGAATTTTTTTCTCAAAAGTGCGTAGGATTTCGGGGATATGTCTATTCACCAAAATTGATCGTAATTAATCACCGTAACTAAAAATAATTTTTTCAGAATGATTTGAAATTTTTTAAATTTAATTTTTAATAACGTTTTAATGAAGCCTCAATCAAGAAATTGATATTCTTGATTTTCACCTTATTTTGGCCTATAGAGTCTCCCAGTAAAACTTGTCCCAGTGGTGGCTGAACATTCTGTATATAAAACTATTATTCAAGGTTATCGACGATATGTTTCTAGTCATCGTCGGAAGAACAAATTTAAAGTTACATTACTGAAAGTACGAAACATATTTGTTGGTTATGTGATTAATAAAATATGACGTTTCGTCCTAAATTTGCCAGAGCACTCATCGATAAGATTAATTTAGTGTCCCTATATGTATGTTTTTATATACCATTCCTTCTGATTGTGTAATTATAGCAAGTGTTTATGCTTTCTATTGGAACGTATAATGGACGCTGTGTTGTATCGAAATCGTGGGAGGAAACTACAGTTAAATCGCACCGACGCTGACGATAGAAATTCCATTGTATATTCGTGATTAATCGATGGACAAATTTAAACATTCATATAACGGAGTCAATAAATAGCAACGTACTTATTTTAATCTTCCGATACTGTCGACCTTCGATACCTTCTTTTACACGTCGAAGAAAAATGCAAGTAGAGACATCTTCGACCCTGCAGGTTTATAACTAACCTTATTTACATTTAGCTAAGGAAGTTTCCGTACATCTTGTACTCTCTACTTTAACAGGGTTTCATTTTTATTCAAAGATTTTGAAATTCGATTCAGTAATGAATGGAAAATTTAACATTTTCGAATACTATAATTGACAAGAATTATGGGGGTAAAGAAGAATATAAGAAAGAATCGGAGAAATCTGCATGAAATTGCAAATCATTGATCTGGTTCTGGTAACAAAACATTAAATGTATCATAATGAATATATCTGAAAATATACTTTCACTGTTCGTCGATAACTATTGTTTAGTGTAAGTTGAATAAATCATGTTAAAGAAATAATATTCACTTCAATAGATATAATTCATGAAGTAACAATCCATAACTTTAAAACTTGCTACAAAAATAATATAAAATGATTCTTCAACAAAATAAACATTAAAACAGATTCACTAACCCCAATAAATAAGGAGGAACAAATATGATCACTAGTGAATATGAATGCTTGACAGATAAACGAATGTTTGAAACAACATTCACTGACGAGACAATTGAAGCTAATCCAGTCATTAGTAATTGTACATGATCACTGTTACTTTCACATTCACGATAATATACAGGATATTTCAGTAATCATAGTGCAATCGGAAATGAGATGATTCTATGTCAAGAAAGAATTGATCATATACGACTGGACATCGGCGTAAGTAGAATTAGCCAATAATGGGCAGACGCGCCAAAAAAATAAAACATGCTATAAAATTTTATTCTACATTTTTCTCGTGATTATAAAATAATAATAATATATTTATTTTTAATCATTAATGTACTGATCATTGTTTTCATTGACTTTTTTTATTTCTCAATCACTATTTTGATTCCATCTTCTCAATATTAAGTGCTATCAGAAAGATCAGAAATCTCATTTCGAAATTTGGAAAACCACAGTTGACACTTTCTTATAATCAAAACACGTACCCATACACACAAACATTTTTAACTTTATCTTCGACTATATTGTCTTTTTCAAATTCATAGAGCACCGGATAGCCAAAAATGAATTTCGTCGAGATTTTTAAATATAAAATACTGATTTCGTTTCAGATTGATAAGAGCATACTTCTCAAAATACACAGGGGGAAATTTCAACATACGAACATTTATATAAACTATTATAAGAAACTACCAAATTTATATGACCTAATAGAATCACCGATTCCAAGATTGTAGCGCGATATCACCATAAACTGTCTCGAATATGTTACTGTACGGTCACCGAAAAAATCCCTACGGTCGGTCGAGACAACCCTTCGCCTTAAGCAGCTCTCAGACGCGCGACGCAGAAGACGTAGGAATCTAAAACGAGTAAGCGGGTCCAGAGAACAATCGCTAGGTACGTATTTACACGCGGCGACGCGCGCCCTTAACACGAGGGTAGAGCCCCTGCGCGCGAGTAAAGGTCCTTTTTATGCGTGCGGTCGCAAAGGCAGCGTAAAATTGAGTTACAGGGCAGTTTATTTTTTTATTAGCCAGGCCAACCCTGCCTGCCGCGCGGTTTCAACGCGGAAAGGGTGGTGTTTGCGGCCGACGGATTTCCCGATAGCGGTTTTATGGCGTGTCAACACGCTCTTACGCGGCGCTGTGCCCCCGCGCACGCGTCGAGCAGAAGAGAAAAAACCATACGGAAGAAGCAGAAAGAAACATGAAAAAGGGGCACGCGGCTCACGCGAACCGCTCGCTAAATCGAAAGGATCGAGGAGCCAGCGGCGCGAACGGCCGAGGCGAACGAGCCGACGATTAAAACTATACCTCGAGACCAGGGTCCGGCACGCCTGTACCGCCGTCACGCTTGTAAGTATGCGATTAATCGTGCCCACTTATCACGGGGCTGCGTTTATTCGGCGAGATTTCCGCGATGGTGGATTAACTCTGCCTATCGGACGCCGGAGATCTTTTAACGATCGAGCGCTAGCCGAGATTGACAGTTTCACGGTGAAATTGCTTGAAAATAAATCTCACCGGTGGCTAAACAATGGCTTTGTTCCTTGGAACTTTTTAGGAAACGACGACCACTCTGTGGCATTTGAGAATACACAGCTATGTACAAGTCGAATTATTAAATTTAAATTAGTTTCCGTTCATTCAGATTAATAAGAATATCCTACAACCGGTGGTGAAAGATTTTAATAGGAATTAAAAATATAGAATAAAGTTTTTTTCGTGCAAGCTTTTGTTTTCGAAATAATTGTTACTGAAAATTTATTAGGCTCGATCGAGTATCACTTCTGTTGCGTAATTTCATGTTACTTCTACTTACGTTGGGTGTTTCTAGATGTTGGTGCAATACTATTTGTTTCCACTTGGAAAACAAGTTTGAAAGAAAATAAATAGTATCGTATCATATTAGAAACACCGAAACGAGTAGAAATAGAGAGTAATGGGTAGCCACAATAGCCAAGTCAGCAAAACAATTTTCTTGAAAATAAAGTATCGTATGAAACAATGTTATTCTATAATTTCGATTGACTTTTTCATGTAGAATTATTATATTATGTTGTGCAACATATGTTACGCATTATTATAACTTCAAAATCTGTTATTTGATCTATTTTATCATCACATAAATGCTACATATGTAAACAACTTGGAATAATTAAATATACATGCGGCACAAAAACCAATAAACGTTGAATTGTTGGTAAAATTCAAAACTCAGAATTTGTGCCTCACGTCATAGAAAGTTTAATTTGCCTTTGAATAAACACTATTTATATAATTTCGATACTATTCCATGTAAACAAATCAACAAATAAAATGACGAAAATAACAAACAAGCTTGCATTATTACTATGTTTTCAAACTCATACGACTCCCATAATTAATGATTTTATATTCCATTCAGCAATTATACAGATGTTATCAACGTGTCCTTAAAAGAATTGTAAATAGATTAATTTTTTTTAAATTAATTTCTTCAGATACTAAACTGGTTATATCGGTACTAATATTCCTAGTTAAACTTCGACGAGTTCAAACTCTCTGGATACACTTCAGAAAATACTTTCAACACTAGACTAACGGTAACACGTCAATTTGACAGGCTACAGATTCTATACTTACACTTAAAGAACTCATAATATCGTCTGTTAGCAATTTACATTAAATTTGATTAACCCAATATAAATGTACATCCCAATCGAAAAGAAAATCACGTTTTAACGAAATTGTTAACACGACGGGTTCGGATAAAAATACGCGGCAATCAATGACCGTAAATCCAGCGTTAAATGCTGCTCACTGTTCGAAGATTATCGGGGAGGACCGTTCGAAATTCTCTCTCTGCGCCTATCCGCGCCAATTCGCTTCAGGAATGTTCATCTCCGCAGGTTCAGCCAGAGAAAACGCTAAGGGGATAATGAGGACAGGCAGCAGAGCCGCACGGTGGTAATAAGGTAGCGTGGTGTGGCTGGGATGCTAGTCACGTTTCTAGCTGCTGACAGCTGCGGCTTATACGTATGACGTGGTATCAACCCCAAATTTCCCCGCCTAGGCACATCGTGTCATCGCTGCCCTAAGACCCCGGAATGCACTCGAACTCCCACCTGTCACGCCGCGCAATACCTTGCCTCCCGGCGTATAAGGATGTTTTCTGATCTCTTATTACAGGAGTCATCCCCAGATCCTCGGGGTGTCCCAACCTCCTCTTTATACAAGATATTAGCCAAAATAATCGGTCCTATCCCCTGCACGTGATTACACATAATGAAATGTCCCTTCAGGATTCTTATTATCCTTCATATAAAAAATTATCTCTAGTTATAGTTGAGCTGTAATTAAATATATTAAAAATGATCATCAAGAATTCGTATAAGATCTACAGAGTGCCCTATTTTCGTGTTTATACAAGATATTAACCAAAATAAATAATGGTCCCTTCAGAATTATTATTATCCTTCGTATAAAAAGTATCTGTAGTTATAGTTGAATTGTAATTAAATATATTAAAAATGAACAACTAGGTAATATAGTCTATCAAAATTAGTTACCTCAAGAAAAATGTAATTACTGTTATATTTGCATTTCATGTGCAAGTCGAGGATGACGGTTTGATTATAGAAGAAAGAGGAAAGGTTACCAAATAATGGCCTAGAAATCGTTCGCAGCCCTCGCGACACAGAGCCACGAAGTGCACGTGCTCGAACGCTTCCGATAGTTGCAAGTTTCCCCGTGTCACGAGTCTTTACAATCATCGCGACGTTCCACGATCGAGCGAATAGTTTCGGAGCCGCGTCAAAGACGAAGACAAAGTGGCTGTAGCGGAGGATATGGAGAATAACTTTACTTTGAGAGACCTTGATTTCACCATTTGAGTCATCGCCCCTCGCTTCGTAATTATTGATTTTCCGCGCTACCCTAACTGCCCTAACTTCATAGAGAAAGTAAGAGAGAGCTCGCGCCAGAAAGAGATACATACACAGAAGAGCACGCGGGAGAGTCGAAAATGCCTTTTGTCCCCCTTTCGCAGGGGATAACACAAGGACGGTAACCCTACCACCACGAACGTCAGTCTTATCAATGATTTCACAAATTTCTTAAGCGCCAACGTGTATTTGCATCCTTGTCGGAACCAACGAGGCCTCGAATTCGAACGACGCGACTCGAAGCACCGTGCTCGCCGTCGTTGAAGTCTCGACGGAACACGCGAGTTAAAAATCGACTAGGGTCTCTCTGGTGTTCCCTCTCGAATCCTTTCGAAGGGCAAGGATCCCTTCGCGATAGTTTAAATTCCAGAACCGTCATGACTCGCACGATAAGACATTGGAATTCTCACCTCTGTTGAGACTGGACGGAGACATGGACATTCCTGGCCTGCTCCCGTCGAAGGTCCCCGACCTCTCTGGCATTTTCATGACATTCTCTTGTTGACCTGTTCCACTTCCGGATGACACGTCGCCGCCGGTCGCGGGACTGGACGTGGTCGTGCTGGTCGAGACGGCGGTAATGGTGATGCTAGCCACATTGTTACCGTTTCCGTTACCGGTCGGATTACCGTTGTTGCTCGCGTTACCACCACTGTTGCTGTTCGTCGTTTTGCTCGTTACGTTGCTGTTACAGCTGCCACCGTTACCGTTACCGTTGTTCCCGGTGGTCGAGCCACCGTTCGCGGTGCTACAACTGCTCACGGCCGTCACACTGACCACCCCCTCCCTGGCTATGTCCTGGAGGGCACTAGCGGCACGCGAGCCAACCCCGGCCGGCTGTAGGATCGTGTACTGTTTCGACGAGTCGGGGCTCGTGACCGCTGGCAGACCACTGGTCGGGCTTTTACTGCTGGTCACCGGATTCGACGTGACCTCGTGCCTGGTCACGTGGTGGGTATCCTCTTTCGATGATTTCAACTGAAGCAGTGAGACTGTGGAGGAATGTTTGTCCTCCGGCGTGGGCGCGATCCCGGTAACAGGTTGAGGGGTGGGCATCGTTGGTCCTGGACCAGGTGTCGGGTAACCAACGAACGTGGCGGATGCTGGATACGGTCCGATAGGTGGAATCGCCGCGGATGGCACGGCCACTGACGGCGTGCCTCGACCAGTCGCCTTCGCGTGGTCCGTGTTGGGCGGTCTGAACGCCGACGTCGCGGAGAACGGAGAATTCGACGGCGGCGTTGAACCAGAAGACGTCGTGGCGGTCGCCAGAGCCTTCATACTGTTTTCACTGTACTGTCTATGGTAGTTCGCGTAAAGCTGATGTTGCTGCTGTTGCTGGTGTCTGGCAGCGTTCTGGGGCGATTGTCCGTTCCTGCACCCGCGATCCCTGTCCCTGTCGTTCATTTTCTCCCTGTCGACGTCGTCTTTGTCCGTGGTCGGGTCCGACATGTCGATCTCGAGCTCGTTCGACGAGTCATCTACCAGCTCGTTGAAGTCCGGCGGATCGTATCTGGAATATTTGTCCGTCTGTCGACCTTGAGGGTCCACGTGCGCACCGACCATGTTTCTGTCATTTCTCTCCTTGCTCGACAACGATCTCACGGGCACCGGTCTGATTTTACCCGGCTCGTTCGGGTTCACGTTGTTCACTTGACTCTGAACGCCGATACTCTCGTGTTCCGCTTTCAGAAAATGGTCCAGATCCTTTTTAACTTTCGCGGGGTGCTGTTGCTGCTTGGTCGCTTCCAGTCTCAGCTGTTGCTGCGATTTACTTCTGTCTTGCTGTCCGCGGAATGTTATCACATCCTTCAACGAGCAACCAGCCTCGTTGCTGGTGGTCGACGAGTTCGACACCGACGACGGCGAGAGTTTCGGGTTTTCCTTCTTTTCTTCGAAAAGATTCTCGAAATTCGATTCGTACTTGTCCTCGTCGGAGTTGCCTCTCTGATAGAGGGATCCTCTGGGGCCTGGCCAGCTCCCGGACAAACTTTTCAACGCAGCCTCGGTCTCCCTGATAAGAGTCTCGTCGTCCTCAGGCTCTTCCGAGTGCTTGCTGGACTTTCTTGCGGGGCTGCCGCAGTTGCCAGCGGCGAACGCTCGTTTCTTTTGCGGCAACGGTATGGTCTTGCCGAGATCGTTGGCGTCCAGCGACTTTCGCGTCTCGTCGTCCCGTACGCTTTTCCTCCTTCGCTTGGCAGCAGCATCAGCTGTCTCCATTTCTTGAGTAATGACCGGTTGTGCGCCCTTCTTGTTGATCAACGGTAGCTGTTGCTGAAACGGCTGCTGTTGCTGTAGCTGCTGCGGTTGCTTAGGATTCGGGTTGACGGACTCTGCTTCCAGCTTCCGTTTTTTGAGATGAGCCATCGCATTCTGGCCACCCGGCACGCTGGTCAGTTCCACCCTGGAACACAAAAATTCCAGAGGATCAGGAAATCTGCTCTCTCGTCGGATGCATGGATGCAGTGTGAGTTTTTTTTGATTTATGAGTGCAAGGTCGTCGGCTCAAGGTCGCCGCGATTCCAACAGACTTTTTTTTTTTGTTCACACCCGTCTTCTCGATTTACTTAACCCGTGCTCTATCGAAAGCCTAAAGGATCGTCTCTCGAGAAATTTCACCTGAAAGCTGTCGGCGGCCGTCGAGGGCCATCGCCCCGGATCTTAGGACCCGTTCCATCCAGTCGCAACGTTCCAATCTCCAGATGAACAACTGCCAGCGTTTCCTCCGATCGAACCACACCGCGTCGTGAGACTCTCTCCTGGAACGGACCCGACAAAAATTTCTCGGAAACCACGCACGCGCGTGCGTGTTTACGCACCAGTCACGCGTGTTCCCCGTAGCCACCGTGTATACGTACGAACGGGGCCTTTGCGTAGCACAAGTGCGCGGTGAGCCCTTCCAGACGAGGTGCTCGCGAGCTACTGTGCTATGTTTAAGTTCGTTCGGGGGTGGCGATCTTCCGGAGCCCACGGAGGGGATGAAGGCTTGCGCGGGCAACCGGCAGCTTCTGCTTCGCCGCGAAAAGTGGGGGCGGGTTCTGCGCACTGTCCACCCCTTTCAGCTTAGCTGGAACGCGATTCCCGGCCTCTCAGCACGTCCCCTTACTCGCCTCACCACCCCCTGCGATAGCAGAGAATGGAACACGACCCCTGGATGCACACCGAGCCGTCCAGTGTGTTGGGATACGTGCGCCGTACACCTCCGGTCGCTTATATTCGCCCACATCTTAACTTCCACCGCCCCGTTTCGCCTCGACCTACGTGTACCTGTGCTACCTGGTTCTCCTCGCTGCCTTAAGAGTCCCGACAACACTGATTCCCGGCCAGAGACCTTTTTTTTCTCCTCTCCTTTTCGAATTCCGCCCGGAGCTTCGTGCAACGAGCAACGTCAAATTAAATTAGATTTAATAACGAAAACCCCCAACGATCGTTGCTCTCTTTTCTTTTCATTACGCTGATGTAACGTTCAGCGAGAACGCCGAGGTTCTCGAACGTTATATTAAACTAAAAAACACGTCGGTGGAAATACGTTGTCTTGCTAGGTTTTCTCTATGCTATAATGCGTAATTTTTATACAGAGCGACTATCTCGAACGATTACCTAGAAAATGTACGTTCAAGATAACATCTTATTTGCACCACCTAGAGTGCCACATTTTCACGATGGTTATCTGTTAATATTATACAGTACATCGCGTTTCGTACTTGGAAATATAAATAAACTCGTTCCAACAGTTTCATGTTTCCGTTGCCTTCGCTATGCACGAAAGGTCTCGAAACTACGCAAATTCTTGAGGCATACGAGAAATTAATACACACTCGAATGTTTGACGTTACGACGTTAAATTTCAATTATCTTTGAACGACGGTTTATCCATTTGATACGTAACGTAACTTTGGCTTCTTTCTGGAAACGATTGTAACCATATTTTCAATCGTCATCCCCCCCTCTCCACGGTTTGTTCGTACGGTTTAGAGCGATAGCGAGAACCTACAACTCGAATTAGATAAACCCAGGTTCCAAGAGGTGGTACAGGAAGAAGAAGAAGAGCAGGATCAGCGTCAGCGCTTAGCGGAGCTTCCAAGGATCTCGGGAGTGAGAGGGCTTTCCTTAAACCCTAAACCCTCCTCAGACCGCGGGAGCTCGGAGTTTAGAGCAACGAACTCATAGAAAGGACTGCCGGGAAGAGAATGTGCCCCCGAACTAAAATCGGAAGTTAAATCGCACCGACGGCTTAAGACATTATCACTTTTCTTCACTGGCCAATGCTCGTCGGTCCAGCCCGGGGTAGTCGAGAGTTCGAGAACGAGAGAAAGAGAGGAGCGGACAGTGTCGGAGCAAGGAACAGCTTGGAATCCCTTCCAGTTAGGGATCAATGCTTCCTCGTCCACCCTCCAATTACGTGTCATCCCTTATGGCCTGTGGGGAATAATTAGAAAGCAGCCCTTCTCTTGCCCCGAGTGCCTGCGTTCGTCGACGGTATCGCGAAAAGATTAGTTTCGTTTTCGTACCGAATGTGTCGCGTACGCGGTTAAAGTCTCCGACTGCACCAGCGTTCGCTGCTTTAGAATTTTATTTCGTCGCAATCAGGAAGGAAGAAAAGACGTCGACGAAGCATGGAGATTCTGTTTACGTAATATCGATAGATTTTTTAATAGAAACATGGAACGCGAATATTACCGAGTATTTTGATCCGACCGGATGTACTTGCTATTCAGCCTGCGCCGACAGATAACAGTCCACCCTCTCAACAGACATGAAGATCTCGACACCTCAAAATCCGTACTCGTCAATTAATTAGCAAGTGCCGTTCGTAGCGGAGGAGATGGTTACCCAGGAACACGAGGCTGCATTGCGGACGATGGTGCCTCCTCTGAAGGGATTAGAGTATTAGGCGACGTCACGTCACTAGAGTCTAAAGCAGCCTCCTTGGGACTGTGCTCTTAGAGATAGCCCAAACTTACACACCCCCCGCCTTACCGATGGTTCTTTAGGTACCCCCCTTCGCGCTCTCTTCCCCCGTTATCTCGCCCAGATCCCTCTCTCTCCCTCTGTTATCATCTTTCCTCGTTGCTTCTGGATGTCCCTGGCGTCCTTCTTCCGAGCCCTCGACAATTCCAATTAGATAAACCACCGCCGGATCACGGCACTCTTAGCGGTCGTATTGGAGGTTAAGTCTCTGTCTTCGGATTTCTACCGAAATAACTGCACTCCGTGAAATATTGGCATCGATATCGGCTGATGAACATCAACTGTCCATGCAACAAACGATTTCTGCTACGAGTAAACTCTATATTAGTTCGAACGTCTCTTTATTTTGGTTCCCTTCTTCTTCTTGTGTGTCTATAGTTATCACTAGCAAGGAGTAAAATAATAATAGGTTTACTCAGACTGCTAAAAAATGAAAATTCTGTTCCAAAAGCAATTATTAAATGGTCTCTTTTATAACATAAATTTAAAATGAACGTAGATTGGCAGGGGATGCAATAGGGCAAAATTTACTTTAATATAGCTAATTAATACCAAGTATAGATAACGTACAGTTTCTGGAAACTGTTTTAAACGAATCGGAATCATTTTCTTCGCTCCTATTTCGACCGAATACCCTACAAGGGTGTTCTCGCGAAAGGAACTCGTACATCTTTTTCTCGCCGACATTCAAGGGGTGGGAGAAGTCGACGCTAGGCGAACGCCGGATAATTTAGGGGTCTCTCACGCGTGGATAATGGGGAACTTGGCTAATGCACCCCACTTGGCACCACGTGGATTCGCGTGAGTTTTGTGGCTCAGACTCTTCCTGTTACCCTTGGCTTTCTTAGACTGAATGAAAGCACACCAAGGGTGCAGAACAATTTCAAACGCTCCGCCAGAGTTCGAAGTCACGAAACCCTAGCGATAAAAACCAACGTTTCCCACAGAGGAAATTGCCTCCTACGACTCGATCACGACAATTTTAATTTTTTAATTCTTCCATACTGCATACTAATTTTATCATTCCTTCCAAGACACGAATATATTTAATATTTGTCCTCGGCTAAAATAATATTTACTTTATAAGCAAAATTAACACTAATTTCTAAAGAAATTCTTCGATCTCGACAACGAGTAAACACAATGTGTGCACGAACTTAAAAATCCGAATTATTAAGATTCCAAATTAGACGGACCCCTCGAACCTGAGCGATCGTTGGAGTCGATTACGGAATTCTGGAGCGTTAATTATAATCGCCAGAAAATTCCGAAGGCTGAAATCGGGAATCAGAATGCCGAGGACTCTTATTTAACGAACCGAGAATAGTGGAGCCATTGTCTGACCATCGACGGTGGCATTCTACTGAACATGATTCCTGTCCGAGAAACCTAACGAATTGGCTTTATTTCCAAGGGGATTCTGCGATTCTGCCTCTATTCTCCGTCGAGCCGCTTTCATGGCAGGGGCCGAGGGAAGATTTTAAAGCGTACTCGTGTCGTGGCATTAGTGCGAGCGGAGGACGGACGGCTGCGACTGGGACAGCTGCCCCCGTCGGACATCGCTTCGACTCCCGGCTCCGGGGAATACCTCGTCCCTTTACTAACTATCCGCCCTTACGTCAACCACTTCGCTCTCCGACCGTTTCTTTTCCTCTTGCTTTTTCGACCCGCTCGGAGACTGACGTCTTAAACCAATCGAATTCCGATCAAATATTTAACGCTGCCGGGACCGACGCTTTAAGTGGCTCTTCCATCGCTGGACCCTGTTTTTCAGCGAGAAACACCTTACGTCGTTGTCCTGTTCCATCGAGTTTCCCTGTTCTACGCCGCTCTAAGTAGGAAATATGGTCCCTTATTTTTTCAAGTTTTAAGTGTTCCTACGGCAGCTAACGCGATTCCAATGACTCCTGCCCGATACTTTGCGAGGAGGCCAGGGAAGACGAAAAGGGGTGCGTCTGTCAGAAATTGTCCGACTCGAGGGAAATATTTTCAATTCTTTTACTAACATCCGCGCACATTCAGGCTGGTTTCTACGACAAATAGTATTCCTCACGAAAGAAAGAGTACATTTAGTTTTAAATATTGACAAATCGATGTAGTTTAAAGTGTTAAGTTGATTGACAAGTTTGCTGATTTTTCTGGAGAAAATGGACAGGTGTTACTGCTTTTATATCGACGTGTCTCAACAAATAATAAATATATTTAGCATTTGTTTCTTAAACTAATTGAATCCCAATAAAATAGTTTAAAGTATTGGGTTGATTGACAAGTTTGCTGATGTTTCTGGAGAAGATGAACACAGGTGTTGCTGCTTTTATATCGACGTGTCTCAACAAATAATAAATATATTTAGCATTTGTTTTTTTTCATTTTTAAAAAATTTGTGAAACTACCAAACTTGACTCGTCACAAAAAACGAAACTACAATTCTATAATTAAACTTGAAATTCATATAGAGTTTAATTTGGACTCTACATTATATTTCAATTCTTTATGTTTCTAATTTTGCCTTAACAACAATTTCAATTTCTTCTGCCTTAAAAGTGTCTTATCAATATATCGAATTATGGACGTTCCAATATATTTCTTTATAATCATTCGTGTTATATAATACAGTATTTCCCTTCAGGAAGCTGACGAACTATTGTCGATAGGTTTAGGGACCCCCTTCAGTTTGAGAAACGCGTATAATGTTAGGGTTGGTTCAGTGTCCACCATGGCAGTCAAAGTGTTAAGACGTATGTATTTCTCGTGGCAAGGTGCAGCAGAGGTTTCTCTGGTTCGATTAACGGGCCAGCCGTGGATCAGCGGTCCTGGTCCAAAGTAGAGGTTGCCTTTTTTGTCCCTTTCGGCATACGGCAATACGTCACGCGTCCCGGTTTTCGGGGTGTAATTAAAGAGAGCGCAGAACAGCATGACGCCTCGGGCTTGTCTGGGGTAAGGAGCGGGGCGAGACGACCAGGGTCGTGGGTGTGGGGTATAAGGGATGTGTTTTACCGAGGGATACTTATACCATCCCTACGCGGCACATATTTTCATATAACAAAACCATCTGCGTGCCGCGCATAACAAATTTCAACTGATTTATAGTGAGGCTGGGGCAGGCGGGCGCAAATTTTCGCAGTTACGTCGACGCCGACGCCGACGCCGACGCCGACGCCGCCGTCAGACGCTCGGACGTGGCGGTACATCCTTTTAACAATTTACGAGCGTAGTACTCTTTTCTTCGACAGGCGAAACAGTGTGTGTGGTGTTAATTGGTCCGATATGTGTGCTTTCAAATAGGGTAGTTGTCCGAGTAATAGCTCATTTGGCAACGCTTTCGTTCGATAATGTAATATTATTAATTTAATCAACGATCCCTGTATTTTATCTTTTTCTACGCTGATAGCATAAATAACTTAAAAATCACAATGGTGATTGCTTGTAATGAGGCTTAAAAAATGTGACGTTTGTTCGCTATCTTTATCGAAGTAGAAATTAAAGATTATTATATTTTACTAGGGTCACTAATTAGATCAGATTATTAGGACATCTTGGTACTTTCAAATTGAATTAAATACTATTTTAATATTATTTTTATCCATAAAACTTTATATTATTATTGTTACATGTCATTATGAACTATAGGATGAACTATAACTAAATAACTATTACTGAATATTCCATATTCCATAATTGGTATCTCCTGTGTTTACATTTTATTAGATACGCGAAATAATCATCCCCTTTATGGTTTGCCAGAAATTCATGTAACACTGCATTAGAACACCATCGTACTATTGAAAAGTAAAAAATAATTTATACAATTACTCAATAATTATATTTCTTACAGTGAAATATTTGCATGGATAAAAAATGCAATGTAAAAATGTATTATAAAGATGTTTATGTTTTCTCTGTATAAATATTCGTACAGAAAAAGATTGAAGGAACTCGATATTACGTATAAGAGAATTAAACGTAGAAACGTTAACAAGATTTGCATATGTCTCAACGTTTCCTGAACAGCGCGCAAGAGAAATCGGAAAGGACGTCTCTGCAAGTTTCACACTGATATCTGTGAGGAACGCGACCCTAAAGGGTTGCACGGAGGGGGTTGCAAAGTCGGGTATGTACATAGAAGGGCAAAGAGGGGAGGGGGTGGTAAGAAGGGACTATACTCGGACCAACCGTCGTCGGACCGAGCCATTGGATCGATAATGTCATAGTGACAAGTACCAGCACATGTATCCTTCTTATGCTTACAGCGATATTGTCCATGTTCTTATTTATGCGACCTGCCCTTAGAAACTTCGTCTTAGAGAAAACACGGTACGGCACTCGGTACTCGGAAACCAGTATTCAACAATTATAATACTATTACTTAAAGGTTAAACGTTACTTGAAGTCGGACATACTGAATCATGGTGTACCTTATTTTATGATATAATGCAAGATCAGTATATGTGATTATTTATTTCTTAAATTTATATATTTAATTCTCAGTGAATAGTGCTTTTGATTGATACTAAATTCGATAAAAAGAAAACAGAATAAATTACAGGGGATTGTTATAATTTTCTCAGTCTCCATTCTTGTTGTCGTAAGATATCGTTGCAAAAAATATATGAATCGAGTCCATATTTTTGGGGCAGATTAATAACCTTTGATTGACACTTTCATTGTGTCGAAACGCGGCGAAAACAAACGTAGTTCTTACTGTAAAACGCGCGGGGCAGTAAATCCCGAAACGAACCCGGAATAAACTGTCCGAGCTACGACCATAATAATATGCCTCCGTCGACGCCGCCGCCAGATTGTTACGGCTTGTTGGAATTGCCTCTCCGAAAACCAGTCCGCTTCGCGGTGTTCTTGGATTACGATGCAATTTCTCGAGCCTCATGGGCTTGCACTGATGACGGCCCTTAAAACTCAAAAGCCCCCTCTACCGAGATTCCTCGGGCCGGAATTACGTGTAGCCGTGTGTGTCGATGAATTCGAACGATGCCCTCGACTGTTTCCGGTGTCACAAAACTTTTTCACGGAGCGCATCTCATGAATAAATGAATCGGTCATTTCGGGGAGGGCGTAACTACAGTTCTCGACAATGGTCCCATTTTTACGGTAAATTCGTTCCATGACGGTTGCTGGAACCCGTATTTCTCGAAACACGGGCACCTCGAAAATAATGCTTTCAAAATGGTCAGTTTTCACGATGTTTGATAACTAGACTTAAGTCTCTGGTAGATTTACGATTTATACTGAACGAGCACGAAACTCAATAATTGGAATTTTGGTAACAGGTACGTTCAATTTCATTTCGTTTCATTTATCCATAACCATAGATAACATTCACCATGTTTCTGGTCAACATCTCTTAACACTAGATTCATGGACATTGCACACTTTGTATCAAGATACTTTACATCGACAATTATATAGAAATTTTTCTTTCAACGTGGAAGTATATTTGATAGAATAAATTGCAAGTAAGTAATAGTTGCTAGTTCTGTAACTTCAAAGATGGACACTCGTAAAATTGATCCCTAAATGTAGTGTCGAATCAACTAACATCACGAAATTTCAATTATTCGAGTATTCGTAATAATTGATACGATCGTGGCCGATGACACGAACAATTTTCCAAGGTTCCCCAGACCGTGAGTCGCGTACAAATCTCGTTTACGGGCCCGGCTCTCTTTTCCACCCATAAATACACGTAACGCAGAGTTCGCCAACTCTCTCATTCCGTGCGGCGAAGTGTTATACGTGCGTGCACACGGCCATAAAGTGAAAAAGGTCCACGGCAGTTTGTTACCAGGAGCAGTTGTAACGGAAGGGCACGTATCGGGTAACATGATTACAAATATATCATAACCTTCTTCGCCCTTTCTTCGGCAACGTTCTCGAATGGGCCCCGGCTGGAAGCGGGAGCGTGTCCTTCGACACGCGATACACGTGCGTCGCCTGTCGATGCGGCTTTATCGCAGCAAATCACTGCCGGCCCGAAGAAATAAAGACAAAAGGTGGTCGTCGGGGGGCGGGAGGAACCAGCTAGGGGCACGTAGCACATCCCTTGGCTAAATCGAATTGACAGAGCACGCTTCGTGTGTACTCTGCAGCCGAGGAAAGACCTGGGATGCGATCATGGCACGGGATACAACGTTACTCGTCCTTTACACTATCCTTTATTGATTCTAAATTGCTTGCACGACCATATTGAGATGTCTAATTTCTGGCTTGCATCTTCTCCTGAGTGTACTTTTGCTGTACACACTTCTGTTTGGTATTTTTCCTCTATGTAACTTGATGTACTATTATTTATACGTGACATCAAATTACATACGTGGTCAACGAAATGTATCCATGGTGCCAGAATCTTAGCCAAATATAGTAGCGAACAATTGCAGCTTAATTTAGGCGAGAAGGAATTAATTACTGAACAGATAGTAAAGTTGACATTTTAAAATGCTGCCCTTACTGATTCTTATTGTTGGAATTTTAATCGCTATTTCCAGCTTTTGACTTGGCGAGTGTTATCCTCTGCACACTCAGGAGATGTATCGTTTATTGTGCAATCACATTTAATAAATAAGTTTACTTTGTGTGTTTAAATCATTCAGATTCATTACCTTAACCGAACACTTATATTTGTGAGGGAGATTCTTATATTTTATAAAGGAACTGGGACACTAAATCGAGCACTTGTGTGAAGGTGTAGCCCAATCAGACAATAAAGTTGACAGCATTTTAAAATACATCCTTACTGATTCTTATATTTGTAAAAGAGAGGGGAGCTGGGACGTTGAATGGCCCATCGAGTACTTGTGAGAGAGCCCTTTGCTGGCGAGCGCAAAAAGTGTCACCACGTGTTATTCAATATTCTTCGAACTTAACCTAAAAAGATTGATCTAAAACATTTTATATTATTCTCACCACTATCGGAGGTCTACCTTCTCTTTTATATCAAGAAAAAGTAATAAAGAAACTTTGTACGATTCGAGGTAAAATCAATCATCCTAATTTACTGGACGATTGCTCGACGAGATGCTCCCTTGTATTCCTGGGATCTAATGAAACACTGTTCGACGACGGACGGAATAATTTGTGCGACAGCCAAACGATGATTCGACGCGAGAGTCCGAAGGCCTGTCCGAGGGTAAAGGCCAAACGACTAATATAAGAATATTATGGATAGAGGAGCAGCGATCGTATCGCGGATCAGCGTCCCGGAAACGGGGACCGCCCCGTAGCCAAGGCAGCCAGATATCTGGGAATGTTTTACACCTCATTAGGCAACAATGTGTTGTTGCCAGGGTGAATTATATCGGGCATGAGACGCCCGTCAAGACAAATGGCTCGAACCGGAGGTAATTGTGGGCTTTTATTAGCTCTGGTTTCTCCTGTTGGCTGCAAATCGCGCAACGCCGAGTCGGAGACGTCGAGGCAGCAACGATGGCGCGAGGCAATAGTAACTCACAGCCCTGGCTAAACCCTTCCAGCGTCTTCTCCTCTATTTTCCTTCTCTCCGTGAAGTCTCTCGTCGTTCGTCTTCGTCTCTCTTCGCTGGGCCTGCCGCGCGTCGTTTTCGGTGCTGTGTAATTACTCGCGTGACAGTAATGCAGGAATGCGAATCTCGTCTCTCTAATTCCTGCAGACTCATCCCCCGCCCTCGTCTCGCAGTTAAGCGACTCATATCAATCGTTTTTCAGTCGTTTCCCTTTCTTTACGTGGTTTTTTGCTCGATAATACATAATGTAAGAATTTAAGCTTCTAAAGTATTTAGGTCAACAATGAGATGTTTCACGAAAATAGATTGCAAAGTTAAATTTGTACACAGTTATTCGACAAACGTTTATTTTTGCGAGTTAAATCTTGCGCTGAAAAATCGTTCCTCGACAGTGACACTGATTAGATCGTTTCTGGACATCCGAAATAAACAAATCGAATTTAATTGTATATTGGAGATTGCTCGTACTAGAATAAGAGAATTTAAATGATTTATAACGAAATGGTAGCAAAGTGCAATTTTCTATTTTCAGTAAGAATTTGTCTACTTCCACAATCTAAAATAAGATCCCTAAATATTCAACGTTTTAACTTAAAAATCTGAAGCAATTTTTAAGATTTTTAATTCAAGCTTTTGAAATATATCAAGAGACAAGAAAATAGATTTCTTTGTGCTTAAAAAGGGGTATAGTTCTTTGGGATTTCACAATTTCAGCGTATTTTGAATCATCACTTGTTAACTCTTGCAGAGCTCTTTGTAGCGTAATAAACTTCCAACAAATTTCTTAGTCGACGCAGAGGCCGCAAGCTCGTTGGTATTAGTACCCTCTACACATGTTTTGGGTTATTTACGTGAAGCAGCTGAGTATAGCCGTCGACGTTGGTTAAAGTATGCCCGAACGGATCGTCAAGATTAATGTGGTCAGCGTGTTTCTTGAGATATTTCACATACTTGCAAGGTTAATTACATCGCCGTGAAAATTGTTGCGGCTAAAGTACCGTCTATGATCCGGGACAAAATATTCGTTGGCTACCCCTTCAATCACCTCGTGCCTCGAGAGTTCAGTCTTCAGTATCGAAACAAATCAAAATAAATAAACATTAAAGACGTGATTATCACCAATGACGTTCTTATTGTTGAGTAGTTGAAATTTTATGTTTCGATCCTTTGTAAATCTTTGTCTTATAATGGTACAAAAATGATTTAGAAAATATCAGAAACTAAAAAAGTGTTATTTGACTGAATGATACCATTAATTTTGTTGAGTTTCGAACGTTTTAATTCACTCTTCGTCTTCCAACTTGAGTTAGAAAGCACAAAATATGGTGAAGTTTTCGAGGAACTAAGATGAAAGAAAATTACAGTATTCAATATTAATCAGTAAAGGGATGCAGCAATGATTTCTACGTATATCTATGTGTACGAACCTGGTCTTTGGTAGCGTGATAAAATAGTAATCACAGCTGAGGTTCGTCCGTCACGGAAGTTCTAAGAAGAATCTTACTACTAAAACAGAGTTCTCACAAGTAACAGTATGAAATGACGTGAAACCTAGTTTCGCTGTGCTCTGTAATTACTACCCAGAAACTTTTGAGCGTTTAACTTAAGAATAAGGTTTCGAGGTATGTGTGCATGCGTCGGATTGATTAGGTAAGAGTTACGAAAGTCTCTGCGGGTAAGTGAGAATCCTTAAATATAGTCAATACATTATGTATTTTATACGTAATATGTAATTTATTCCACAGCTTTCGAGAGAAAATTAGGTTTGTTTCAGAGTTACTTCTGAGTGTTAGGCTCTATCTATAGTATTGTAGGGAATCGTGCCGGTAAAAACTATTAAGAAATTATTAAATCGCGCATAAATTTCAGCCGAACAGCGAATCGTTCGCTGTCCGGCACAAGCGGAGAAAAACTATCAACACGCGGCGAGCGAACGGCCGATCAGCTGACGGGTGAACAACCCAAAGAGCGAGAGAGCATAGAGAGGAAGAGAGAAAGATCGAAAAGTTTGGCAATCGCCGAACGTAAGTGTAAATGTAGTGAGCAAAATAAATACGAGCGAGCCGCGAAGAAAAGGTTAGACATTGTCGAGCGTGTTAAGAGAAAGAGTAAAAAGAGTGTAACGTGTGCGAATAAAATATCGTTGAAAATCCGATAAATCGATTTAAAAACTAATTAACCAAACCACCGCCGCTTGGAAAATATCCTACAGTATTTCTCCCTTAAATTTGATATATCCGTGAAAAAATAAATTGTAGCCATGAACTTCAGGGAACTGAAAAATTGAATTATTCGATCTTTAAAATTTCAAGACATAAACTAACAATTTTTTATTTTTCCTAATTAGTCCTTTCGATTCCATAAAATTTGCATCTATATCTTACTTGTACCTAGTGTGTGATAAAAAGTGTAAAACGCTGACACGCGTGAAAGATAGGTGAAATAAACGAACGACGCCGTTTTAACGATTCCTTTCCTGCCATGTTTACCATAAACGGTGGCGAGAATCCGAAAGGAATAAAATGCTCTCTCATTCCTCATCCGTGTCGCGGGTTCTCGAGGCTCAGACCGAAATCGCAGTATTTTTTCGAGGGGGAACCACGACATTCCCGAAAGGTCGCATTTTCGCGAGAAGAGAACTGGTATCCACGCGTTATTACGCCTCTAGGAGGTACAACTCGCTCGAGGCATATGCGGGCCAAGCTGGTCCCCGTCCCTCTTTCGTTAGTAGTTTCGCCGTGGTTCATGTATTTATGCATTTCCATCCCCGCTGCTTCTTGACTAGAGTCTACGCGCGCGTATATGGACGCAGCATTGTATGCCAGACGATTTACATCTATTGCCCCTCGATGATGTGCCATAAAAGATGGCCAGACGTGGGGCGAAAGTGTACCAGAGAAGACAGAGAATTGCTTTTAAATTAGCGACGCGATATTTCGGTCGTGACTTTCTTATTCCCCCGATGAATTATTGCAGAGAACAAGTTCTTTGTAATCCAATTTTCTAATTAAATTTTTGTCTCTCTGAATTAGTACCATTTGCTTATGATACACATTATGAAAGAGACAATCGAAAACCAATAACCAAGCTCTAAAAAAAAGCTACTTTGAATTAATTCTATTTCCAGTAATTGTAAACAACGTAAAGAATGTTTTAGATTATTTAAGATTTTTATTCGAATCAAGAGACTCTGTCGTATTTATTTATTAATTCACGTAATCGAATTTTCTTTTTAATCCAATTTTCTAACTAATTTTGTGTCTCTTCGAATTTGTACCATGTTTTTTATGATACACAATTATATAAGGGGTATTTAAAAATGGATAATCAAGTTCCAGAATCATGCTACTTTTAATTCAGCTCAATCTATTTCCAATAATTGTAAACAACGTAAAGAATATTTTAGATTGTTATTCGAATCAAGAGACTCTGTCGTATTTATTTATTAATTCACGTAATCGAATTTTCGAATAAAAGTTTTTTAAAGGCCGTAACGTTGAAATGATCTTCGTCGGACGAAATCTCGTTTTCGCGGTAACGGATGGATCCGTGGTTGCCTTTCATTATTCGACCGCCATATTTACTCATTGAATTCAATTCGGATTCACTTATGGTATGATTTACTCAGCGAAGGCGTACCTGAGGATGGTGATGGGAATTTATTGGAGACGTAGGTCGTCCCGAAAACGGGGAAGGAAAACGCAGACAGAGAGGGAGGATGCGAGAGGAAGAAACCTAAAGAAGAGCTCGGTAAAAGGGACAACGGGCAACCAAGGGAGAGAAGAGCAAAGGGCGAGTCTTTCTCTCATATTCTATATCACATATGGTGGCCCGTAAAAGTTACAAGGGCATCTTCTCGAAATTCAGATTTACCGTTTCGCGTTTGCCTTATCCGTGAGATACGTTTTTGTTACTTCAACGCTTTGGAAATGAAGATTTCGTGCATCAGATACTATTGTTGAATACCAATTTTAGAAAGTTCTTAAAGCTTTGTTTATTATTTTTTTTTTAATTTATATCATACATTTGTAATGAAGCTAACGGTTTAAACAATGCAGAAAATTTGTTAATATTTCCCACGAAAAGCTGATATTTTTTTCACTGTGCTAATCTTGTTACAAGATAAATAAATTTTTTGTGTATTACATTTTCTCCACTTCGAAAAATAAGAATAGTGATATTTCAATCTACTTTTCACGTTCAAGCTGTTAGTATGCAACGAATAAATATTGCACATACTAGAATAGCGTGCTTTCAACATTTAGATTTTGTTAATGCGTCAAGTAATCCGTACAAATCTGAGTATAAAGGAAATCCAGACCTTTCGTGGGGTCTTTTTGAGAATGAATGTCCGTCCAGTAGCTTTGAATGTATAGGATGCTGCTTTATAGAAGGATACTGAATTTTTGGTCATCCCCTACGCAAACAAAGGCCACGCAGAACTATCTTGCAGCCATCCTTTAAAATCTATGCTGCCCTTAAATCAAGACAACAATAATTGTGTCCAGTATGTGGACACGGTCGATCGGATTTGGGATATTTGGTGCTTTCTTACCCTCTGCTATCAATTGTTGGATCTGCTGAATCCTGAATTTTATTTGGGGCGATAATCCAGTTAAAAGATAAGATTAACGACTTTTGAAAGAATAAGATTTGCGAAGATCTGGAAATTCTCTGTTGGATATAAAATTTTTAATCTAAAAGAATTACTAGTGTTAAAAAATTAACGAATAAAATAAATTAACGAATGGAACATTCAGAGAAAATAATATCGTTTTAAATATACAGTGTTTCGTTTATTCCTCTTTTTAGTATAGTTTTCTCAATTATCATGATATTCTATAATTACTTTGAACAGTATATAAACTTCAACTGACAGCTGTAGAGTGGACAATGTGTGCCAAAATTATTCGCGTTTGGATGTTCCCATAATTAGACGTTACGTGTCATTACCAATAATCATATAAAAGGATACTTTATCATCGGTTCTTCTAGGATAAATTTATATATTCATGCATTTCCTCCGGGTTATTAGGAATGGGGAAAAGCACCTAATTATTATCTAAAAGTATATAGCCCATCTGGTACTTCCATTCTATAATTACTATAATTCTCCAACTATAATGTCATACCGTTCTTTTCATCAGATGTGGATATGAAATTGTTATGTATCTAATCCCTTCCATTTCGAAATAAATTATCTGAAATTATCTATAAGTGTTTTAATTATTATAACCACAATATTAAACCAAATATTTTTTACATTATAAACCATTACGACAGTTCTAATTCCTCTATACAATTAAATCTATATTATTACTGTTTATTAATGAATTTACTTTTCCCATGAACAATACTAACTTGATCTTCTGAACCTGATTCTTTAACACTAGAATTATCGACAATTATAGTGTGTTTATTTGTACCAAAGAAATTGAAACGATAGATACGCGAAGAAATACATAATGCAATGGAAATAAGTGTTTATATATTCTCTTATAAAAAATTACGATAAATGTTCAAAAATTCAATCGAGTAAATTTTTTACAAGTTTTATTAGAAATTACGAATGGGTCATTTTGACTGGTTTGGTAGTGCCAGTGTTAAGAAAAAACAAAATTCTCTTGTTAAAATTTTCATAGTACGCTAAACGCAACGAGCAAAAGATTCCGTAAACGGTAAATTAGAAAACAAAAAACGAGAATCAGCGTCAAAATGAGCGACAACGTTGTCGTAGCACGGACCAATTTACGGACGGAGTGAATTCTGGCCGATCAACAGGGGGGCTCAGAATGCCACAGACCGAAAGTGGTGCCAGGGGGTTGGAGGAAAGGGGGAGGACACACCCCCCGCGAACTCGAACATGAATTAAAGTTTTAATTTCTCTAAATCACTGTTCGCCCTCGAGCGCTTTCCACCAGACGGTCCGTTACTTATAGCCTTTGCCCTTTTTACCGCCTTCTTTTTTCCCATTCGCCTCGATCTTACCACCGTCCAACCCTCGGCAATCGGGAGAAATCGATATGCACTTATCCGATGACTCTTGAGACCCCAGGCCCTCCTTTTTTTCAGGCGTACTTTCGTAGGCATAACAGTCGGCGATCGGTCGCTCGCGGAGATTTAAACTTCGCGAGCCAACATTTTCGTCGATGTTACTCGAAAACCGTTCGGGGCTAATTCATACGTCCTCTATTCGAACGAATACTTATCGAATATAGCTTATAGAGAGGCGGGAGCAATCTATAAATCAGAATTTTCAACTGGGTTACACGCTATCTTGAGTTTCTGTACCATTAAAGTCGAGCAAAGGAGGTTGTAGAAATAATCTATGGGTTGTTGGAACGGTCTGATTGGTTAGAACAAACCAGATTTAAATTCTGACGTAGTAACTCGATCATTCGATACGCCCTTTTCTTACAAGTTAGAAAATTATAAGTTTAAAATTCCGTGCAAGGCAGTTTTAGCAGATCTGGTGCAGGCAGAGGTGGGCAAATTTTATTCACAAATGATAAATACAAATTTTAGATCCGTTTGCAAACTAATTTTGTTTGTAACTTTGTAAATGGGAATTTGGTAATGGATTTTTCAAATCAACATTTAGGCAAGTAGAATCGTGGCCTAGAGCTAGTTTACGAACGAATCCAAAATTTGTATTGTTGTTCTTAAATAAAATTTGTCAAACTCTGGGTACAGGTATACAAATCATTTCATATAAAAAAATGAAGTCGAGCTTTATACCTCAAGAATACCATTTATATTATTTTATGTATTTTCTTAAATCCTACAACTTCTGTAAGTAACATTTTCTCCGCATTGTTCGAAATAATCGAAATATTTAAGTGGACAGAGTTCGTGAGACACACTATATATGATAGCATTTTACGTTTCAAATGTTACAATATTTTAAAGTAATTTCATATTGCTGCGTTTGATCGAAGACTTTTTGCTAGGGGTTGTAGATTAATCAACACGAAGTTAATACGTGGCGACAGTTCCTGTACTCGCCAGTAGAGGGCTACGCTCAACCTGTACCTCTCTCACAAGTACTCGACGGATCATCTCGTTCAGTTCTTTCTACAATAACAGGCCTCCACAATTCATTTTAATACAAATACTGCATAGAGATATTAAAAGAAATGCCTCATCAAATAATGTATACGATTAGAAATAAATCTGTTCTATTAAAAGTTTGCAATAATTTCTAAAGGATTATTGGATCCATTCTTTGTTCATTCCCATCGAGTGTCACAAATTATTAAACTTTCAATCAAGGTTTAATAATACAATTATTATGATTCTCACGACTCAGATATCTGTGTACACCGAATCGCCTAGATCCTAGAATAAAAATTTGCCCGTCCTGGGATCTGCAGATTCCCCGATACTCGTCAAAAGGCGTCCACTTTCCACCGTCGTCCCGAGACCCGAATAGGTTACTTACGAATGGGGGTTGTAAATTACGATCAGCCCCCCGCGTTAATGTATCGAGACCGATTTTCAGCCGCGTCTTGGAAACTGGATCACGCGGCACACGCTCGATCCGCTTTATCCCTCGGTGCCGCGCGACAGGGTGAGACCGGGGGTTGTTCATTTAAAATCATGACGTCGAGCGTAGGGCGCAGTCACGACGGAGGCGTTAGTATTAACGTTAGGTGCCACACCAGACCGGGGCCACCTACAAGAACTTCGTGCACCCCTTACCGCCGGTGACATATTGTTTCCATTCTGCTCTCGGGCTAAAGCGCAATAAAAAACTGGCATAAATATCGCCGCCCTCGGCGTCCCGCGGCACCGATGCCATCCAAAGCGGTGGCCCGCGACACCGAGCCACGGGCACAAGAACAGGAGAGGCACTGGGATACCGGCGGTCTACAACTACGTGGAAACGTTCTTTCGCGCGGGAGAAACGGCAGGGACTAATTTGTCTGAGTGGCTTTTTCGACGGCTATAGAAAGGGCGACGCAGATTGCGAGCCGCGCTATGATCTTTCGGGCTTTGGTAAATTGTCGCGGCAACGAAATATTCGAGCGATTAGAATATTCTTCGGGGACCTGCGGTCAGATTGTTTACTACGATGCAGCAGACATGCCAAACATACTACCCCTTATTCGTTGAGTTAGTTTAGAAAATCCCTCTTGTTCATTTTCATTTTATTTGCTATTCATCTATTTATATTTTACAGTTTGATTGATATTTGTATTTAGTTTTTTATTGTGAGCAATCTTGTCATCTGTATAATATATTTGAGAGTGTGCAGAGTGAACCACATAATTCATTGAATTTATTTATAAAATCACCTTTGTTCGTTGAATATTCTTTTCATTCCATTTACTATACATCTATTTATATTTTACGGTTTGATTGATATTTGTATTTAGTTTTTTATTGTGAGCAATCTTGTCATTTGTGTAATACAGGGTGGTCCACGTAATTGTTACAAGTCATAACTCCGTTATTATTGCATTTCCGAAAAAATGCCAAAGGAAAAAGATAAATGGTTCGAAGGGCACTACATCTGTAGGCCTTAAAATTTTTTTTAGATGCAGCAGTGCATGTGCAATTAACAATTATTAATTATCTTCTTCAATAAAGACATTTTTTTAAAATATCTCGAGATCTAATAATTTTTTTGCCATGGCACCCTAATCATTTTTTACGTAGAATGAATAGAAGAATCGATCTGTCTAAAAAAAAATATGCATTTCTATTTAAAGAAATGATGCAATTGTTAATTGCACATGCACTGCTGCATCTAAAAAAAATTTAAAGGCCTACAGATGTAGTGCTCTTCGAACCATTTATCTTTTTCCTTTGGCATTTTTTCGGAAATACAATAATAACGGAGTTATGACTTGTAACAATTGCGTGGACCACCCTGTATATTTGAGGGTGTGCAGAGTGAACCATATTATTCATTGAATTAATTTGTAAAATCACCCTTGTTGGTTGAATATCCTTTTCATTCCATTTGCTATACACTTTCTATTTATATTTTACAGTTCAATTGATATTTATATCTATTTTTCTATTGTGAGCAATTTTGTCACCTGTAGAATATGTTTGAGGGTGTGCAGAGTGAACCACGTAACTTGATCAACTTAATTTTTTCTGGTACTAATGGTCCATTAAAAATGTTTTTTTAGTAGTATAGCACCGTTTAGAGCTTTGAGATGAGTGTACTAAATTTTTTGCTAATTGTTTCTTTTCTATTTGTGAAACTCTTGCAACTAAAAATT
Organism: Colletes gigas; assembly: GCF_013123115.1. NCBI lineage: Eukaryota > Metazoa > Arthropoda > Insecta > Hymenoptera > Colletidae > Colletes > Colletes gigas. The sequence continues at coordinate 808,252 of NW_025106653.1, read as the reverse complement.
CTTCTCAACTTTCTTTTTTTATGTAAATAGAATAAAATATATTTATTATGCTGGTTGCCAAATTCATTGAATGATAAATGTAAAAAAATAAATAGGTTTCTTCATAAAAAACTATGGGATGAATTTTAAATTGCATTGTACTTACAGCGTAACAGGTTCCTCAGGACTCGAAGGTGAAATTGAAAGCGACATAGTAGTGGTTAGGCATCGTGATGTTCCTGGCGATCTAACACGATCGTTCACCTAAAACAGGAGGGAAACAATAAGTTATAAATATCGCTGCTTCCAAAAACATATTAGAATATCTCTACAAATCTTCTAAAATTTTGCTTAAACGTGTCTTTCTTCAAACAGAAAAATTTGTGCCTCGTTTTCATGAGTACTGTGTAACATTCTTTACCCAAAACAATTATAATTATTAATTCCGCTACGTTAAGAAAAAAATATTTGAAAAGATTAAACTATTCAAACACACGGTTAAATGCTTCTAAATTTTGTATTTTTTCTACTACATGCTTAACGACTAATTCAGTTTACTAAATTTTACGAATGGCCATATTAAAAGTACCCCTTAACCCTGTCGTTAAATAGAGTTTCGTATAACTGATAGCATGACGCGAAACGTTCGATTCGGTCGTCGAACTACGACGCGATTCAGTTTAAGGGATTATGCACACGATCGGATTGAAAAATGCAGAAGGAACATTCGTTCGTGCACCTTTCAAATTCTTTGCACGATCCTCGCTGTCGTCGATGGGGAATTGAGCAACAGGTAGAGCAGATATGTCCTCGAGGCATCATGCTCGACAGAGCGTACGCGTGATTTACCGTATAAGTGACTCATCGAAAGCATCCTTTTTCTCTTATCTTCGACTCTTCGCTTGAAACGCGAAGGAAATAATTCTTTTAGTAGAAACCAAGAATTCATATTCGAGGATACTATTCATATAAATTATCAATTTTAGTGGAATTAATATTTCAAAGCATTAATATAACACTCCTTTTTATAATTATTATTTTAATGATATTCTTACTAACATTCAATAAGTATTATTTCATTCTTCAACTTTAATTTTAGCAAATTTCTATTCGTTAATGCGATAGAGAAATGTACTGATTATTACATCAATTTATGTTTACAATTTTGACATTTATTTTGTTCTCATCGATTCATTCATATTTTCATAATCACTACGTCGCTATTCGCATGTTTAAATGTTGAAATCATATTTCACTTCAGTATTTCTCCCGATTAAAATTAGTACAGACATTTTACAATACTTTCCTAATGCATCGCTTCGATGCTATCTTAAACGAAGAAAATAAGTATTTGAACAAGAGCAATATTTCCCGCGAATAAAAGTTACCCAACTCTGTTGAACAGCATGATCCATAACCATAACCATTCTCCAGGCTCTCGATCGAGACACCGGATCGTCGCGAGAAACACAAATTCAGTCGAAATTGAGCCACCCGCGTTCAAAGAAATATTACAGCCATATTTTTCTCCGGTGAACGATGACTGAAGCTCTCCCGCGATTTCCAAGGGATTAATAATGGCAGTAGACCGTTCTACGACAATCGCGGAGAGAAACAAACACAGCCCCCGGGCAAGTGGACCAGACTCGCACCGACATCAATCTGAACGAGCGAGCCGCACCCCTAACGAGCCACCGAGTCATATAAATTTTATTGCCATTTCATAAATCTCGACAACTACCGCGAGTAACCGTTCCGGGGCTCTCTGAGAGATTATCAGGAACGTATAAAGTTGCGGATCGTTGCGCGGTTACGGCTCGATTCTGTCTTTAGCGACGCTCGCGGCGCGACTCTGCGGGGGTTGGTCGTGGAAAATATCGCGAAAACGTTCGAATAATATCGTTAGTTCTCGCTGGCGATCGAACGCGGCGTAAAATGGTAGATTTATCGTCCCTGGATATTTTTAATCGCTTCCGAGCCTCTTAACGACACCTCGAAGACAATCTAAGTATGCTATTGGTACTTAATAATTTATCACCCAAATTTTGCATTCCACCTAGAATGCATTTATATGTATAATAAGACGATGATGGACATTTAAAAGTGTACACAGATTAATGTACGAGTTTTCGATTTTTAACTTATAATTAGTGATCTATATACAATACATATGTAGAATGTGAATTTGAATGTATGTAATAGAGGTGTGTGCTAATTAGTGAAATAAATTTCGATCAGAAAATGATTTTAACTGTTCCTTGGAAGTAGTCGAATCTTTGGGATTCTATTTTTATTAACTACTTTCATAAATTCTTCCTTTAAAGGAATTCGTGAAGTTTATGAACGTCTTAATAGTGTTCATTAAATTTTGTAATAAGGTTGTAACGCAGCAGACTCTCAGGCTAATTTATTTTCTTTATCGAAGTAACAACATTTTCTGAAACTTCTTCCGTTGATGTCTTTAGTAGTGTCCGTTATTTTTATTAAACGCGGTTGTTGTGATTGTTAACATCTTCTATTGCCAATTTTTAACGATATCGTAGCTAATAATTATTTACCTTTTGAGCATAGCAATGTGCTGTTTTATTACATTACGTCCGACGTTTCAACCTGATTTGAAATTCTCTTAAGGGAAAATTAATACTAAAACTTAAAGATTTTTCATATGATTATACTAGGAAATTCCGAAATTTCTTAGTAAAATCTTCTGAAATATTATAAAGTAACAATACAACATTATATAAATTTTATACAATCTTTGTATAATGTCGCACAAATAAAATAGAAAAATGCATGACGTGTATTATAAATATTTCCGTATCGCATGAAAGATTTCGATCTAAGCATGTAAATAGAAACATTAAATGCGATGCAAGCGGGGACGAGGGAAACGAAAGTATCAAGACTATATTTATAATAAATAAGAAGGAACCGCGTACGCGAAAAAGGAAAAAGGAGCACAGTTAATTCAGTTTTATACGACAACACTTCCGATCCACGGGTAAGCCGGCGACAGTCTCAAGTTACTTCCCCCGTGTTCTCTTCATCTTAACGCAAAGACGAACCAAAACCTGATTTACATTTCTTTCTCTCCTCGCTATAAAAATTCTGCGACGATAACTTCCTTTGTTCCACCCTCTATGGTCGTAGGGACGAGCGACCCCTGCGGCTGGAAAGCCATGGGGAGTCCCCATAACCACGACTAGTTTTCGGTTTACATTACATTTTTTTCCTTAATTAAAGGCAATGCGCATTCAGGTTTGTCGAAAACCGTCCTTCTTTCAGCGAAACATATATTCAGCGTATATTCCACCCCTTGAAATTTTCCATCGAACGATTCGATAAATTAAATTAATTCCACTTAATCTAATTCTTCTTCAGTTTTAATTCTTCGTCGAATCGTCAATGTTAGAAAAGGGCTTGAAAATTTCAAGAATTAAATTTCAAGTACTTAATGTTAACTAACATTATAAAATTTTGTTTTCGACCATTACATATACAGTTATTCTCCACTCGTATTCGTACAGTATAGGGAAACTTTCTTGTAAATTTTGTCCATTTATTTTTACCAAATGTTTATTACAACTAGTATTTTTAGTATTTTAGTAGTATTTCTTTGTAATATCGACGATAGATAGGTATAATATAAACAGTATATTATAATAATAATGTCAACAATATATGTGATCATTTTCAAGCGGTGACCCATCTTAGTACTGACCACGCCCAATGAAGCTGAACTTCAGTGATCACACGAGAACCATTTCCAGTTTAAATAACATTTATTAGACACTACATTTGGTAACAAAATACAATAATATAATTACATTAGCGTAGATGTTGAATATATTCAATATTTTACAGAAGTTCCTATTTATTTAGTCTAAGCTTTACCTTCATTTTTCATTATATTACGTATTTGAGCATCGCTTGTTTATTATTTCAAAAGTAATGGTAGTTCGGATATTACAAAAGTATTTGTTCCCAGTTTTTGCAGGAAATTAGTTTGTGAGAAAAGCTGCTTACGAATAGATTACACGAGAACTAGTTGACAAGATTTATTTTTAATTTACACCCTTAAAAAAATGTATACAAAAATGAATTTATATCAATTTCAAAAATTTTTGTCCTGCTTTCTTTTACTTATAGTGAACCACCATTATAGTATACAAATACAAGTGGGAGCAACTGTATGTGTTAAAGAGTATTTGATCATTCCTGAATCAGATTTACATTTTATTCTTTCATGCACCCTTTTCAATCGTTAAAAATATTCTTTGTTTTCCTTTTCAAATTCAATTTTCTCAAAAATATTCTGCCTATCGTTTTCACTGCAATCTACAGCTTCGAATCGCGAGGAGAGAATCTATTCATGCATTTCCTCTGGGTTATTAGGAATGGGGAGAAGCACCTAATTACGGAAAAAAGACTATCAAAATTTAGTATATAGTCCAACTGGTACTTCCATTCTATAATTACTGTAATTCTCCAATAATATCATATCGTTCTTTTCATCAGATGTGGATTATACATGTACATTTTGAAATAAATTATTTGAAACTACCTACAAGTGTTTTAATTACTATAACCACAATATTAAATCAAATATTCTTTACATTATAAACCATTACGACGGGCTCATTTTAAATTTAATTTTCTCAAAAACGAATGAAAAAATTTCGTTTTTTACTTACTTCCTCGCGAAGAATCTTCTCCCTATCGTTTCCACTATAATCTACAGCTTCGAGTCGCGAGGAAAGAATCGGTTCGAATCGAACATCGACATAATAAATTCGCACAACAGTCGGTCGAAGCTGATGATCGTTCCGTTCAGTCGACGAAATCCCCGGCGCCGTAGGAGAGAAAGAGATGGAAAGAGGGCAAGACAGGATCGAAATGTAATTAAGAGAGCAAATAATCCGAGCCGAACAAACTCCATGAAATGGATCAAAGAACTCGCGAGCGAGATGTAGATCCAATAGGGGGAAGAAGAGAGAAAGAGAGAGAGAGAGGTGGGACATGTACCGATAGAGGCGCGTCGTTGAAAGGTAGCAGGACGAGCTACGACCGACTGCTTCTCCCTGTCGTCGTCCTGTCTAGCCCGAAGGAGTAGGGCAACGAGGGGGCCTCGGCAAAGACCCTCGATAAATATTTCCGTCAAGTGACCGGGGTTGGAATTCAAAGAGAGCCGAAAGGTGGAATCGAGAGCGAAACGAGTCCATCCTCTCTTCAACGGCAGTTCAAGGGATGGCCGACGAGAACTACGAAGGGTTGGGGGAGGCCTGGCAGCCAGTATATTTGCGTTACGTTACGTAGTTGCGCGTTTAATCAGCCGTATACCCGGAAAGGGCGCGTGTGAGAGGGAAGAAGGAAAAGAGGAACGGGAGTAAGAGGAACTGCCTCGACTTCCGGATACTAAAGAAGGACGGGGCTAAACATCCTACCTTTTGTAAAGGCTGAAGAGACCAGATTCTCTTTACCAAACGGACCTGTCCTCTGCACCGTCGTACGACTACTTGCAGAGGCCAGATTTGTCGGTTGCTTCTGGCATTTTTCAGTTATTTTTTTCTCGTGTTTGGAAGACCCTATGGCAACCGGTCTGGGCTCGATGTTTTCGAGAATACACCGAGGGTCGTATATGCTCGAAAGAAATTGTTTGTTCGGCGTCCCGGAGAACTCTGAGGTCTCATCAAGAGACTCGAATTTTTCCGTTCAACAATTACAGAATGGTAGCAACCTCTGGAACTTGAAGAATTCTGAATCTAAATCTGCAATTTTTATTAACCCCTAGCCGTACAATAACGAGTCTGACTCGTTACAAGTTCTTGATGCCAAGGTTACATTGACTAGGTATTCATAAAACAAATCTATTCTTTTTTGTGGCCATTCCTTGTACGAACAAATTTATATAAAATTGAATAATATACGTTTGAAAAATTATTTGGAATTAAATCGTACGTCAAGGGGTTAATGCTCAAAGTGTATTTCTCGCTCTTATAGTGCAAAATACAGTCCCATAGTATCTAATTAATTATGTTCATTCTTACTTATATATTATATGAAGTTCATATTTTAATATTATTACTGTTATTTCTCTATGCAAAATGAAATATATATCATTAATGAAAAGATAGTTTGATTTTTGGATCCACAAGGAGATCATCGTACAGGGAGTTATATTAGACTGTCTTTGAAATACTGAAATCATTTAAATTTAAAATTGAATTAGTTGTTGTTATTTTGAAATTGATAGTAGCACAAATAAAAAAGTATGAACCTTGATTTGCAAACTGTAGATGTGAGAACACATGAAAGATGTGCACAAAACATAATAGTATTGACATTTAATTTTTCACAAGCACATGTATTCTCAATAAAATTTTCAGTCTAGTAATAAAAAATTGATTTATGAATCTTGTACCCTGTTTTCATTAGTCCTATTAAAGTATCAAAATTTTTGATAGAACAAAATTTCCTTTTAATTTCTCATTTTCCTTCATTTCTCAACACCCCTAACCAGAAATCTCAGCCTCTTCAAGGATATATTATATTGCTTGAAATAAATTAAAATTCATATCGATATTGACTCACGATACGAGTTAATTTTGTGACGAAGTCGTATTTTATTATTCAGATATTTAATTATGAATTTTTCTACACAATTTTAGTGACGTCTTCAATATTCTCCGATTAAGATAGCTAGAAAATGAAATGCACACACACGTATTAGTTTCCTTGAATATTTTAAACTGTGTGTACATTAAAGACACTTTTCTACGAATATTCACTGAAAAAACTAAATGACTTGTTCTTCGGTTGTCTTATATTTTTTAATAGATTCAGGTAATAATTCTTTCGCGATTCGTTCGTACAGAAAAGTGCGAAAGGAGAGGTAGCCAGAGAAAACAGAAGAGATGGCGCCTGCGAGACGTCGATGGCGTGACAGATTGCCTCCAGTATTTTCCACCACATATATCATCGGCATCCGCCAGCCCTTAGTTCTAGTTCAATGCTCACCACCGTCGTCTCCCTTAATTGGCATCACCTATACCAATCTACCTGTGCCTTCGTTCAGAAAATTTCCTACCACAGTTAGTTACGATAAATTATATTTGGCGGAATGTTCCTGTTAAATGATCGACGAAGACCCCGTACGTCGTACATTCTCTCCCACTTTCCAACTGAAACTCCTAATAATATCTCGTGGCATAATTTGTCCTACCACCAATTACATAATTTTCAGTTAATATAACAAAAACCTAGGACTTCAAAATTTTTAAAGACGTTTCAATAATTACAAGAATAAGTTATGAGTAACATATGCGTGAATATTCCTAAATTTTTGAACGAGCCTTGCTTTCTAAATGAATCGTTACTTCAGCCGATTTACAACGATTTAAAATTTTAGACATCCCTTCACAGAAACGCGAATTATGACGGTCAGTCGTAACTAAAAATAAAAGGTCGTTAATTATCCTTTCGCCTACGGGATTGGATTTCGAATTAAACTAAGGAAGAGCGTAATGTGGCAGGATAATATATCGATAACAAAACGAAGGGTCAGTGACAAACTGCAAACCGCACTTTCATCGTCAGGGATACGATTAGGGAAAAATTCGTCCTGTTTTAATGGCCAGTGAAAATTAAATACCGCGGTGTCCACCCCTTAGGTCCGGCCACCTAATAATTCATACGAGGAATGTAAAAAGGGCGAGCCCTTTCCCCCACCACTGGCGCGAGCTGGAAGAGCGAGACCGAGAAAGCCAAGGGGGTAGAAAAATACGAGCTTGTGTTTATCTTGAGATTTGTAGCCGCCCTGTTCTCGATATTTATTGGCCTTCCAGGAACGGCCGATGCCACGGCCTGACGGACCGTTAAATTTTATTATGTTTTTTTCACCGTTGCCGAAATAACGCGTCACTGGATACGGCTGGCGACGGCGTCGTAAAGATAAATCCCGATCGTCCGTGGATCATTGTTTCCTCGCGGAACCCCGCATCGAGACGCTTCTGTTTCTCTCGATATCTTTTACTACCATCTTCTACGACAGGTGTCAATTGCATTTAAAACCGATACAATATAATGATTTAACACATTGACTGTTACGTATATGGGTGACATGAATTTTTATTAAGGAGCTGAAAAAATTAATTCTTAAGATTGGATGTAGGACTCTTGAATTTTAACGAAGCAGTAAACATAAATCCTGTATTGTCTAAAAATAATGTTTCGTTTTCGTGGACAATTCGATTTGGTCTTGGATTTTAAATATTTTTAAGCTCCTAATTTAAAAAATACAACGATTTTTTAAATATCTGTCAAATTTTAATATTCGTCTTGAAAATTAGAAAATTTGTACAGACTACTCTCTTAAAGGTTCCACGAGTTCGTATACCAGGAGCACTGGAACGAAGATTTACAAGACCTGACGGGAGCATAAACGATAACCCGCGTCTTACCCCAACGAATTCATAAAGAAGGATCTGGAGGACGCGTAGTCCTCGCGCGAGGGTACACGAACGGCCTAACTGCCTACACGAGGTCATATTTAGGATTAAGGAGACGGCGGTTGCAGCCTCTTCAGGGTGATAGTTGCGAGCGCAGTACGGGCGCCTCGCTAAACCGGGCAGCCCATTATCTTAACAAATCTAATCTCGTGGTGGGTGTTTATAAATGTCTTGTTTTCCAGCGTAAGACCGACGCGAGTCGAGAGGAAGGGGGACAGAAACGTTTCTAACCGCATTTCTGCCAGGTTCCCTCATTAACGAAAGAGGGTGGCGAGACACGAGAAACGTACTCGTGAACGAGTCGCGTTTCTTAGAAACAGCGCGTAAATTAATATTGGAATGCATGGAAAAAAGTGGTAAGAAAATTAGATTAAGCTATTTCGTCGATATTTGCACATTTAGCTACGAAAATATCAGGCTTAATCTCATTGTACTAAACTTGGGATACACAATTAAAGAATATGAAGAATACTTAGGGCTAAAGCATAGTTGTAAAAGTTCAAATCACGAGAAGTTTATGACGTATAAAAGGTAACTTTAGCTGAAGATTTAAATTCCCCTTTCCTAATTTTTTTATCTTAGTTTCTAAAAAATTCAAGTATAAAAAAGAAATGTTTACAATAGCCCATAGGTAGTATAATTATTATAATATAAATACAATGTACTATGTTTGTGTTCTACGATAAAATTGTTTTTACTTCTATTGTAATGTAATTTTGTTACTCTTAACTCGTTAGTATCTACAGACAACGAACGTTTTAGAGCCTAATCGAGTCTCCTATGTCTCCGTTCGAGCGCTGATCGGCAGTCTGTCGAGGAATTCGGCCAAATTCTAGTCGCGAGCATGCCCCGAGTGGTTGAGATCGCGCACAGCCTCGAACATAGATAAACGCAACGAGCAAAGGTGGTGAACACAACTATGGCATCCGAGGTAGGGTGGGTCTCTGTTATTAAAGGATGGAGAGTACAGCTTGCCGCAAAACCAGAGGCCCTAATCCCTTAAGAACAATAATAAGAATCCTTTCTCTGTTGCTCCTGGAATCGGTGTTAAAGTTGCCGTGGCGAGCAGAGGACAAAGACGGGGAGAACGTTCCAACCTAATTCAAGGTCTCGTGGAAGGTTGCGCCGTAATCTCCTATTCGACTCTCCCCTTGAGATCCTTCAAGACCACCAGCTAAACCGCCGTTCACGCTTTCTTTTAACCCTTCTTACGCTGTATCTTACAACGCTTTTCATATTTTAAGCGCCGCTGGGGGATTAACTAACGTCGGACGATTTGCTCGAGTAAACGAGTACAGTTGTCGCGGGAATAAATGGCGTCCTCACAATAAAAGCAACGTTCGGCGAACGGCAGTGAAAATTGCGTCGATTAAAATTAAAACTATGCAGTGCAGTCGTTTGGTTTATCGTGGATTCGGTTATGGTTACGCCATTGGAGTCGCGTGAGGCCCCTGCGGACCGTCGCCCGCCATGCGCGATTGAAAATGTTCGATGGAGAATGTCGCTGTGTGAATCATGTAACGTGATATAATGAGAAAATGTATTTTATTTAAAGCAAAGTAATGTTGTTAACACCTTTACTCGTATTCAACTAATTGTAAGCTAAATAAACAGATACTCGTAAGAGTAAACATGTGTTATTTCTTTTACCTAACCTTACAAGAAAATTGTGATTTTTCACGTTACACGTTTCACTGAAAACTGTAACTAATTGTAATTTTAAAAATTTATAATCGAATTATTGGCTCTCGCAGCGTTCGTGGAGTCGACTTATTTAGCAAATAGTGTCTTAAAAATTTAAGATTCTCCTTTTCAGGAGAATAATAGATATGTAACAGCCTAGTATGTGTGGTGATTAGATTGGTAAATCGATGCTTGTTTTCCTTGGTGGGTCAATCCCCTACTTAGTCGCGTACGAGGGTAGTTAACGTCGAGGTCGAGGACACGAGTGATCAGCTCCAAGGTACCACTGGAAAAAGACTTGATTAAAGGAGCTACTGCACAGTTCACGGTATGCTAATTTCTATCGAAATGTGCAGAAATTTTATGTCATTAAAGCAACTTCTAAAATCCGAAATTTAAATAAAAACTGCACATACCAAACGGTCCTACCATAAGCTCAGCTTTGGAAACCTAAACGAAGCACCTAACCCAGACCTTAATCCTATAGAAAGCTTATGAAGTTGGCACGTGACGTGTGTAATAATTGCAGACACTTCAGCACGAATGATCTTGAAATAACGATTAGATACAAGTAACATTAATCCGTTAATTAAAAAAGGCGGGAATCATGTATAATGTTTTATCAAAATATTTAAATATTGCTGTATAAATGTTTTCTATGAGCGAACTTATCATTTATTCATATCCTCCATCCTACCGAAGCTTGGTAGAGATACACTCTCGCCGGATAAATTATGCGTTAAGTATAGTTTGATAATTTAGAATTAATTACTAGAAAGTTACTGCAACAAAAGGACACTGTTAGACCGCGTTGCTCGACTTTTCGCGGGTGATTTTGTAACGACTTCGGACTGGTTATCAATATTAACAACGAGAAAGGACTTAATCAGGCTTTCCGCTGGAAGGGAACTATGGCTGCGATGGGAACTCTTTGGGTTTAAATTTTCATTCGGCTCTCGTACAAGGAGGTTGCGTCAGGGACTTGTTTCATCCTCGGAGCCAGGACTGAGAGTCTCTCCTGCGTCCTCGTCCTGGGCGCAATTTGCACACAAAGTACTGAGGAGGTGTACTGTGCTATGCGATATATGTGTGCGCTGTGTACGTATAGACACGTCCACACACGTTACGTACGGTCTGTATTCAAAAACATTATGCTAACGTTCCTCTCTTCTATCCGATGCCCTCATCTTAATAGTTATTGCGTGACTATGAACGGCATAATATTTTCATGTTAACGCCGTAATTATAAAGAGGATTTATACAGGCTTTGAATAAAACCGAGATAAACTCTTGTTACGTCACTGTTCCCAGTTTCTATTTTCGTCTTACTTTTCTGGATCTTCTTCTAACTATACTTGATGTAATTTTTCGATATTCTGTGCACTTGAGATGTTAAATGCACAATCAAAATCGCAAGAATGTTTCTTTGAACATTTAAATGATTTAATTTCAGACGCTTGTAAATGTATATTTATCCAAAATTAAATTTTTAGTTCTCTTCAAGGGTAGAAATAGAAAATATATAAAGACAAGAAAGAAAGAATCACGTTAACTTGAAAAAATATATACACACAAAATGGAGAGGTAAATGTATATGAACTGATGAAAACTTTCGTTAAATATTAAAATATATAAAGAAGCAATTAAAGATTAAATCAATGATTGTTATGGTACTGTTAATATTACCAATACAAATTGGACTGTATGTATATATTTTATTACTTTCTATTTTCCTATTGTTCAACCTATTTCTAAATAAAGTATGTAGAGATCATACAAATTCGACTGGTTCCTTAATTTCTCAGTTTGATCACGCATAATATATGTACACTGCTTAACTTCCTTAAAATTGTATTTTAAGTTTATTGAAATACTGGAAATCATAACTTCAATTCAGGTGGTCATATTGACGCTACTTAGTTTGTCGATTCGTGAACATGTATCATCGTACTTAATTAATGGCTAATTACATATTTCTACAATATTGCATAATATTGTCTTGACTTCTATGCTTCCAAGTATGCAATATGTGCCTCAAAAAACATTTATAATTTGTGTAATCGTTTGATGTATACTATTTGTTCCACTTTATGGATCAAAAACGCTTATCTCATCATTTAAATATTAATTTCTATTCCACCAAAGATTTTTCCTTTTCAAACGTAATAGGATTGCAAGTAAAATGCAATCCAACCTGTAAGGACGAATTAATGATAGAATTTGAAAGATATTCAATTTGAGAAAGATTTCCCCGCGTTCGGTTTGTAAGCTGCCTTCCAATTTGAATATCAGAACGCTAATAGGGAATTAGGTGTGTCGCGTATATACATAGCTAACGAGCTCGGCCAGCTTCGACGGACAAGGAAGAAAGTCTTTCTATCGGATAATAAAAAACCTGTCACGTAGCGGCGGGTCCGCCGAGGACCACCGACTGAAACCGTAGGGGCGGCGAGGAAGAAGGAAAAGAATACTAATTCATTATTCAATCTGGGTCGAGTGATTAGCATGCGCCAGTACCCGGCATCTTCGTCCTCGGCTCCTTCTAAATAATGTAAGACGTATACCACCGCAAGAACGTGGTGGTACAGGCATCGTCGCGAAGAATCCCTGCCTCCCTTCGTACAATCTTGCGCCGCTTCGAGTTCACATTTAAATAATTATGCGCGACGTTCTGGCTACCTGCATGGAAAAGATATTTTGCAGCGGAGCCGGGTAAAAGTATAGCGTTTAAATATCGCGGGAAGAACGAACGGGAGGTCACACACGAGAAATTCTGCGACGATGCACGCCATTAACCCTTCCCTGCATAATGTGATCGATTAGGAATCTGATTATCGCATCTAACGATCGTCTGACGAACGATGTCTCCTTATAGGGACGTTCAGTAACTTCCCACTTATGGCTTACTTCAAATATTTTAATTTGTCTTTTTAAGTTTGGAAAGAGTGAAATTTTATAATAATTCGAATAAGGCATGCAGAAATTTGAATAGTGTTTTTACTATTGACGATATAGATTTTTACTGAAAACAAAATACTACGAGTGTTATTACATTTATTCTGTATCTATCATCTGTGCTTATTTTTTTTAAAGAAAATTATGAAAAGCATCAGTATCAAACGAGAAGCTTCCAGTTTTTCTACTCGAGCATCATCTCTATCTATACAATCGAAGACAACTGAAACCACGAAAATTTAAGAAGACAATTTTAAGTGAATGAAATCGAAGCTAAAATGTACAATTCTCTAATCACGAATGCTGATACAACGTTAACAGCAATTACACGGAACTTTGGTTCCTCGACAGTAAGTTTCACTATTACGACATATTTGCGATGAATTACAGTCTGAAAAACTTCACAATGTCGGCATTAAATCGACCTTCGTCAACGGGAAAAAATCTCGGCAAACTGAATTCCGAGGGACGAGTTAGGCGACCAGAGATAAAGCATTTTTAATACAATTAAGTGAGAATCTCCACGGTATCCGGTTCTTCTTTCTTCGTTCCCACCCCTGGCGTCACCCCGGGCCACGGTGGTCTCGGTTCGAGATCTGGATGTAAGAAGGGTTGTACTCAGCTTGCCTCCGGGGCATGTTAATGCACTCCAAGATCTTAGCACTTACACTCCAACACGCCCGTCCTCCTCCTCGTCGTCGTTGTCGTTCTCCTGCCTGCTTTTCCATCCCCAGCCATTTTCTCTTTCTCTTAAACTACCCCCGACCAAGTCTCCGGCGCCTCTAGAGGGCTTTCACGGACGACGCCTTAAATCCGGATCTCTGCCCTCTCCCCCCACCCCCCGAGGATTCTTATTCAGCCACCTTCTCAGCCGCCTGCGAATCCGACGGCGTTGGTGCCGCGATTTTCTTCGCTGGAACGCCCAGGAATCAAGTTTTCAAAATGTACGGCTTCTGCGGTACGGGGCTACCAAAGACAACGGAGGAAACCACGGTTCCAGAATTTTTTATGGGGTCTCGCGAAAGGCGTAAAGAATGGTGTAGAACGTACATCGTATTATTCGATTCAGTTATTGTATGAAACTTTATGGACATCGCGGTTAGAAAATTACCTTCGATGATTCGATTAGAAATTGAAAGAAATGAATCTTTCAAGACTATATTCACTGTACTCGCGGTTGGGTAAAATTTGGAAAGGAATATCTCAAATTCTGAACATTACCACGTAGTTCAAATGATATAACATTTTAAATGAAAAGAATAAATTTGAAATATTTATGAGAATAAAAACAAATCGAATCTTTCAATTGAGGAATACATGGACTCAGCGTTGAAGGCCAATTTGATACAGGGCATATATGCTTTGACAAATGTCTTTCAAATACATTTCATAACTTCCAGTTTATCCCAATACACCTTCTTTCTTGGTTCGAATAATCATAACTCTATAAATTACGGTAATTTATTTTACTAAAAGAGGGTCTCAAACGTTGGACTGTAAGAAACATTGGCAACTACAGAAACAAAGATAGCGCCAGCAGAAATATTGGATTTCGTTCGAACTCTATGTTGTAGTTGTCTAACATTAAGAACAAAGATACTATTATCTTATAGAAAACCGATGGTGCATGAAAGTGATAGTTAATTCTTGATGATGTGTTAGCTATATTATTGAGCCTTCATCAGACAAAACATGAATGTATATTTGTGTGTAATAATTATACTAATAAATAACTATGCACTATCTACTACATTTATCTATCACCAACTTTTACATTATAATTACATCAGTGTTCTGCTAACACCAAATCTACCACAATACGTTAAATTACAGTTCTCAAAATTTCCTTTAGAATTTCTAACATACAATGTTATTTTAGAGCTATTTAACTTCACGACTTTTCTTATATTAGTATACGTACAATGAATTTTTCAATATTCGTCATCACTATCTTCCTATCCGCTTTAGAACAGTCTATCAACGCGTATTGAAGATAGTCAAACTTTACACGCGTGCAGTTCCAAAATTACTAGTGTTTTCTCCATAATTGAGCCATCATTAGAAGCGGCAAAACTTCCCCTTTAAAATGGCTTTCGAGTTTTTGTCGAGCCGACTTTCCGTTTTCGAGATATCCTAATTAATGAAAAATGTAATTTTTCTTAATTTGACTATGTCTGTTTCCGTCTGTCGCGTCGGACCTCTCCGTTGTGCGTGAGTCGAGACAGTCACGTGACCAGGAAGTCGTAGTATTTTCAAGAATTTACTACGCACTGTTTACTACTATTTACGCGCGCGCGGTCATTCGCCTCGCGTCAATGAACGTAAACAAACGCTTTAGACCCTCGTATCACTGAAACTAGCCACCGCATCGACTTGAAACTGAAATCCTCATATCTCCGGAACTAATAAAGCTATCGACTTGTTCGAACGCCCGTTTTAAAGGGCATTTCATCATCTATCTAATGACTATACCAATTATTATAATTTATGCTGTCTTCCATGTTTATTTTCACATTTACTTTGGCGCTACATACCCAAAGACGTTTAAGCAATTCCTATTGATTATACGACTGGTGTACGATAAAACAGGATTATAAATTATTTATTTAATTGAAAATGAATTTCAATTCGTATACAATGTGTTCACGTAATTACTATCATTTTTTCGTAAATAATGATTTTCTCTGGTATAAAACTTGAAACAAAATTCGTTTTATCTTCCATCCGACGAAAATTAAAAAATCTCGACGTAGTTCGTAAATTTCCTGTACGAAGTTAAAGTATCAACTGTAGTCTCGCGCACTACAATCGTTCAATTTACCTCTAACGAACGCGCGACGCGTTTCGTTGTCCCGTTAAGTAACTCATGGAAAATCGGATCCTCGCGTAAAGCGGGCGACGAGCTCGTGGAAACTCGAGGGGGAAAAAAGCGAAAGAGGGGGCGGAACGAAGAGGGACGGGCAACCGCTCGCAGAAAGAAATCTTAATTAACGAAAGCATTGTTTCGACCGTGGAAACTCGACGAGAGGCGACAGCCACGAGGTTCGAGCGTGGCTTACCGTGGACGATGGGGGTGGAGGCGAAGTCGTTTCGTCGGTGGCTAGGGTGGAAAGGAAAAAAGGGCCGGTTTTTTTCAAGGACGATGGGCACACCGGCCGCACCGACCACCGGCGGTGCCGCGCACAAGGGCACACAAAGCCCTTGACGGATGGGTAGCCACTAGGCTGTGCCGCAACCCTCACGGTTACGAGTGACCACCTGTTGAGGGTCCTGCACGCACCTGTCTACGCACACACGGCCCATCCTACGCGCCCAACCCTCCCCCCTCACCAGCTTCCTGAACGTGGATGATATTTCCAACCGTGATGACCGAAGAAACGGCCCGGAATAACGAGTGCCAACGCGCCGTGTCCGCAGCGTGTGAAGTCGCTCGGAAGAATCGCGCGTCGACGGTTACGTATGACTCTCTGGCAACAGGGGTAATTGCCCCCCACCCTCGCGATTAACACTTTGACTACCATATCACCCATATACGAGTAGCAGGACTTTTCACAGTGGAATCGAAACAATTTCCAAGTAGAAATGTTAAAGGAAATAGATTTGAATATGATTCATGAATTTTAATTACAAAAATAAGCACTAAGACAAATTTTAAATTGCATAGTTTACAATTGTCTGAAACCAAGGCTTGGTCTTGTAAACACCCATACATGAGTGGCAGGACTTCTCACTGTGGAATTAAAACAATTCTCAAATTGAAATGTTAAGAGAAATAGATTTGAATATGATTCATGAATTTTAATTACAAAAATAAGTACTGAGACAAATTTTAAATTGTATAGTTTACAATTGTCTAAAATCTAAGTTTTGGTCTTGTAAAAAATGTTACGGTTCTCAAAATGTACTGATTTAACTAATTATTTATAGGATTCGTGAGACCATTGTAAGGAAAGGATTTTAACCCCAAATTTTTGCTTTTGAAAAAGAGGACGTAATATGGAGATAGCAAATAGAGGAATATCAGTAATTAGATACACACGTATTTCAATTTTTAAATAATTGCATTATAAAATCACGATTTGTAACGCTGTGGTCACGGTGGACAATGGAACGCAGAGCTTGTATGTACTTTTATTTTTTAAAGAATATTTGCTTATATTCTTATATATTTGTTCTAGTTCATTAAATGTAATATTCACAGGTTTTGAAAAGTGACATTGAATATTACACAGTATATTTGCGTACTGAGTCTTTCATAATTTCTTCATCGAATAATATCGTAAAATATGAAATAAAATTCATTAAGAAGAACACCTTTCAATGGAATTGAAGAGCAGTTGAAGTATATTTTTTATACACGATACAGTTTCTCAAGAAACTATTTATTTTAGTATAGTATTTTCTTCTATTGAGACTAGATAGAAGATATCACTATCATTTTCAGTGATATTTATATGACGTTGAACGAATAATATTCTTTGCTCTTCATCAAACTCAGAACATGTATCTAACACAAAATAATTAATTAAAACGATTTATAAGATGTTGAAGACAGACTATTATTTTGCTTCTTAAGCTCCTTATTTGCATGTATTTCTAAAATACCCTATCTTTGATCCACTGTTCTTCCAAAGCCAACCTACGATTTATTTCACAAACAGTATCGTGATTATCAGCCCCTCGATAGCAGCAACAGATCCCGTTACACTTGGAGGAGCATTCCTGGTCGAAACCAGGGTATCGAAAGTGGTGGAAAAGTGCTCTGTCGTTTTTACCGGTCGAGCGCTCGTCAATCCGGAGATCGAGGGCGGTTTTGTTTTATTCCCTGTCCCATCCCTTCGTCGGTCCTCGTGGCCGAGCCACAACCGGAGGACGGACGAGAACGCTTTATTTCCACCCCCGTCGCGATCATTCCATTTGTTTCACAGTCGGCATTGCATGGCTCGCGGCGACGAGCTTTCTCTCTTACCTTCTCTGTTTACCCACCCCCGTTCCCTTCGTCGACTGGGCGTTCTCTGTACACCCCCCATGGCAGATTCGACCGGTGGATGAATCGACCCAACGTTATCTCGACATATCCACAGGTACGCTTAATACGTCCCGCCGACGTATTTGTTCGCCGAGACACTCTTCCAGCTTGATGAATCACGCGCCATCGCGTGTCCGTTTGAACGATGTGAGCATATTTGCGACCGGGTATGGCGAACCGAAAATCTGGAAAACGCGGACCTTCGAACGTCGCGGTGCACCTTGTCGATATCCCAAGTATTCGACTTTTACAATTTTAAACAGTCAGCTGTGGCGACCTCTTTCCAGAGCGCACACTTCTTTGTTTTATTTCGTTTTGACCACCAATGGATTCTGAACGTATTGAAATTTACGAATATATTTTAGTTATCGCTAAAATTACAATTTAAATAGCAAATGGTAACTAAATTTTACGCACAATGGATATACTCATCGTGACACAAAATACTGCCATTTCTCCATGACGGATATAGTCGTCAAACACAGCTGACTGGTTAATTGAGAAATATAGGGTAACACTTCAGACGATATACTTTTTTTATGGTTATCACTTCTTTTGACTATTTGTTCACTCTGTTATTTGATACTTGACTCGTGATAATACATATCGCAATAAATACCAAATTTTCTTTTAATATTGGATATGTTTTCTTCCATCCTGTGTCTTTTAAATATTTGTTTTTATATTTATTTTGGACGTGAGCTCTCATATATAATAAAAACAAATTCCACTACAATATAAATATACTATATAGGAACCACCTACAAAAATGCTACTCACAATTACATTCCTTTTAAAACCATTTCACACTTAAATTAATACAAAATAATTGTTTTGTTCGATAACTTAAAAATTAAGGCATGGTAAGAAGAAGAATAGCTAGAATCTTCATCAATGTGACTCGACATTTAAAACTGTTAGAAACATGTTTTCGTGCAGCAAGTACTTTCTCAGTAATTTGAAGTCGCAGAGTTAAGCTGTTGATTGTTACAAGAAAATTTACGAAGTGCTTTCTCTCCATTTTGATAAAACTTTGTGAAGTTTGCAGGAGTGGTCGAAAATAAGGGATACGAAATTCTTTTAATTGTGGTAACTCGAGTTTAAGGATTGAAATTGCCCACCAAAGTTTCGAACCCCAACGTTATCTTGAAAGCTATTGAAGACTCGATGAATAAGTAGAATAAGTTAAAATGATTGGTTGTAGATTTTATTTAAAATAATAGCGGAAACTAGTAAAAACGTGCGTTTAATCATTTTTATTAAACGTTTTGTCTTCAATTTTTGGAACTTCTTTAGTACAATGATGAAACAAATATAGTAATAAGCATGAATAAATTGATGATTTTTAAAACTTCAATCTTATTGAGTATACTAAAAGTAAGAATCATATTAACGATGACATTAGGAAAAATTTCAAGAATTTCTGAGAATTTATATCTTAATGTCACCAGTTATACAATTCCTACTTGTATTTAGTACATTTCATAAGACTGATATTGTAAATTTTTATACATATCACACTGGTTTTGCAAAAATTAAAACTTTATACACTAATTGAGAATAAGAAATATCAACATATTTTGTTAAACTTCTATAAAATGCTTGCTTTGAAAGGCATACTTAAAAAATAGCTAAAACAAAAATTTGCAAATTGAGCTCCACAAATTATCGTCTAAGTCCCATAAATCTTCATGTGTGTTTAAATATTGTTTCTAGTAATGTATAGTTATTAAAATAGAAGTATACATACTATAGACAAGATTGGGACTATTCGAATAATTTGGTATTCGAATATTTTACAATTATTAGAATACTACGAAAGAAATTTGAAAAGTTGAATATCAATATACAAATATTCGAGTATTCGAATATGAAACGAAACTGAAATTTAAAAAAGAATAATTAATTTATACATTGCACGATTTAAATATTAAGAATATTTAGACTTATGATAAGTATTCAAAATATGCAACCAATAAATTATTTAAATTATATTATTCGAATATTCGAGTACAGAAAAATTCTACAAGCAACCCAGTCTTGGTCGCCAAAGTTTCTCAGAATGGTATTTATAACATATTTTACTTTATGATGATGCAATGTTTCACGCCATCGACGCAATAAGACGCGTTATTACCAAGTAATTCTTTAAAAAGTTGATACTCCAAGATTTTACTACACCGTAGTTTAATGCGCGATGAAAAGAAGGTTAACAACTATGAAGACGAAACGTTAGGACGAAGGAACCGGGAAATATTTCCATCAAGATCGATGCTTATTAGTAATCCAAGATCGTCTTAGCCATTACGCATTAAGATTCCGAGATAACCCCTGAGATGCTATTTCCAACCCTCTATTCACGTTTCACCTTCTCCTTGGCAATCCTTCGTCGTCAGTCTCAACCGCCTTGTCGTCGCGTAAGATTGAACATCGCGTTCGTTGAGGATGTAGGCACGTCTTCAAATTGCATTGGCTCGTGTCATCTGTTCAAATCTGTTCCTGATTTTATCGTCGCGTGCAACGAATGCGTTAATTTACCATATACTCATATTCGCTGGCAATTAAAAGAATTCTTTATAAATTATTATTAGAATTCATAAATTATTTCCAAATGCAAGCTTCGATTTTAATGTTCGTCTTCGATATTTACTTCCATTGGAACAGTAGCATAAGTTAGCGATTAAAACTATTGGTAATTTTATTTCATTAGCGGCAGTACTTCTTACGTTATCCTTATTCGTGTATTCACGTTGAGAGTGAGAATTTAATTTCGATATTACGATACTTTTTTTAATATTAACAGGCAAATAGTGTCCAATTAGGAAACCGATAAAGTCGTATAATATAAACAGTATAAATTATACGACAATGTTTAACGTAACATATATTGCTCAATTTATATATTGCAATGTTGCTTAACTTCGGTGATCAGACAAAGACCGGTGTTTTCAACGTGATAAAAGCGATTCTTCAAATATTAAAATTAAAAAGTATTGTGGCGTCGCCTCCCATGCTCGCCACCAGAGGGGTCGTGCTCTCACAAGCGCTCGACCGACTCCTCGGTTGCAATATGTATACATTCCTCGAACGACTTCCCATTATCCCAGTCGTCTAAGTCAGGGCCTTACTGATCAGTTCTCTTACGATTCTCACGAGTTCCTATCCACAACAGCAGCGAAGCATCGCCACAGTATCAATGGATTATGCAAAGTGATACAAGATTCCCATCAATTACTGTATATGTTTAATGAAATCTACTTAAAGACTTTACACAATAATTATTAACACTTTGACTGCCACGTCACCCATATACGGGTGATAAGACTTTCCCACTATGGAACTAAAGCAATTCATTCTAGACTCAAAATTGAAATGTTAAATAAATTTTAATAGGACGAAGTTTAGCGAGATTACGATAATAAGTACCGAAGACAAATTTTAAGTTAAGCAGTTTACAATTGCCTAAAATCGAAGTTATGGTCTCGTAAAAAATTGTACAGTTTTGATGTGGCGGTCAACGTGTTAAAATGAAAATGTGTTGCAATACAATTTTCTTAAAAATAGTATTACGACATCGAAATACAAATAGGACTATTGTTATCCTGTTTGAAGTTATTTTGCATCATTTAAACATAGGTGTACAAGGAATATTCGTAGTCGATAGTTACCTAACGTAATTCTTTGCTCGAGCAAACGATCTACGGCGTTAATCAATCTCTTTAAACAATCGATCAACGTCTAATTGCGATTCAATCGGCTCGCGGGTGCTCGAATTCGTCAAAGCGGTCAAAGCGAAACGAAAGGAGGGTCAGGCGAGCCGTCAGCGACGGGAACGGTCGGTTGCATCGAAAGGCAATCGTCGAAGAAAGTGGCACGAGTGGGCCACCGGTCGACTGGCCAAGCTTTTTCAACTTCAGCGTTCCGACGGCGGAAGAGATCGGCCGTTTAAGTGGCGGACCGCTAATGATAGTCCAACCCTTCGAGGACTCCACGAGCTGGCCTCTCGAAGTCAGCCTGCATCTGATGGTAACTTCAATCCGTTAATTGGTGTACAATTTTTTTGCTGTACTTCTTCTCCTCCTCTTGCCTTCCGTGCCGGTCGCCGCGCGGCTCGCCGGGCTTTTCCTCTTTCGGGCACAAGTGGAAAGGAAAAATTTTATTAAATTAGCGGACGACAGGCGACGTCGCGCGGTGGCTTCACAGAAAAAATATCCCTCTGGTCTGCAATCTCTCCCGTCCCTCTATATTTTCATCCACCCTCCACCCCTCCCGCCTCTCCCGAACCGTCCCATCGTCACTGGCCACCCACTTTATCCAGTTCGCCCTCGCTCGTTCTCGACATTCGTGCTTGAAAGAACTTCGAAAACTCGTTTAATCGCACGGCGAGTAATTTTTTAAGCCTTCTCGGCCGTGCGCGCTGGTCATCGCTGGTAAACGCGACTTCGCGTCGGTCAGCTCTGCCTCTTTGAGCGTGGAACGTGAACCAGAGAAAGTAGGTAATTTACGGCTTCTCCCGAAAAAAGACGAGTCATCGCTGCGTACATTTGATAAAAATTAACGCTCGTTCGGATAAATGTATGAATTAATCAAACATCAAACGTAACGTGTGTTCGATGTTTGTACATTAAGCGCGCAGAAAAACGACGAATTGGACAAACGTAGCCTCATTATGAGAACGTGATACGTGATACGTGATACGTGACAATGTCGAGAGCTTAAAATAATATTTCGTGTAAACTACCACGCTTTTTCTATAGAAGAAGTAATTCATAAACATGGAACTTCGTTATCCAGGCTGAAGAAATATTATTTTTTAGTACAGTCAGTTCAATTTTAACAAAACAAGAAAGGGAGGAAAATGTTTCACGTTTATGGTGTAAAGGTTTTGTTTTAGAATTCGTTACGTTGTTTATATCTAATGTCAGAAATAAAACTTAAAGAGGGTTGTAAAATGAAGACCGAATCGTTTGTTGCATTAAATAATGAATTCTACTGTAATTAAAAGTACAAAAGTCCGTCAAGGCGTGACGATACCAAGAGCGGTGCTCCCACGTGTTGTGAGTTATTATTGTTATCGATTTCCGCTGGTCGGAATGATTACTTAGCAATTCTAACTGAAACAATCGACGTAAAGAGGGACAGAAGTGGATTCGAATCGATTAAAGAAGGAAGTAGATATCACCGGCGGTATTCAAATCGATTACACGACAGGCAATGTAAAAATTATGCAAATGCCGTTTACAAGTGAATGGGACCCTCGCGACGAGCAAGGTTACAATTAAGCAGGAGCCAATTCAATATCGAGGTCCATTCGACGGAATATTCAACGCGATGGCATTAAACGTCGCCTGGTACGTTTGTACAAAGATGAATCGATGGTATCTTTAATCTGATTATATATTGTAACACGTAACGAGACGCATACGTAATCTATTCTGGTGATTATTGATATATTTTCCGGAAATTAATGTATTCAAATTGAAAAATAAACATACTGTTACATGAGATTTGAGATGAACTTTCACATAAAAATTAAATTAAATTAAATTAGTATATAATAGAATTTTTAGAATTTTTTCTAAAGATAAACATTCAAAAATGAGATTACAATCTATAAACAGATATTGTAGATCTAACTTAAAATATAAAAGCAAGTCTAATGAAATTCTAAAATATTAAGATTCTACGACCCAATCATTTCCATAACAAGTTACTCTAACATACTTTGAAGTCGACAATTCTGCTCGACTTCACCCATTACCTAAGATGATTTTAGTGTATTAAAAATTCTTCGTGTTCACTTTCAGGGTCGAATTTTCTGTATTATACGAAGTTCGGTTTCATCTAACAATACTGACTGTTTCTTTTGAGAGAGTAGAAATTTAATTAAGAAACCTTTTAATCTCGGACGTTTTTGGACGCATAGTAATTCTCAGACGCTGAATCCAACCGCATAAAATTACATTTCTAGCAAACGTCGCTGTGTTAAATCACAGACAGGGATCCGTCTCTTAAGCAGACTTTGCTCCCATGCTTAAAGCATCGATGGAATTACCGGTGGGTGATGAGTTTAACAGAAGGGATAGACGAGATGAGTGATCTTTTCTCTCTCTCCGCCTTCACCTTTTCCGTCCTGCCTATCATCTTCCCTTTTCGATCTTACTCTTCCTGTCTCTCCTATCCCCTGACAGAACGTCCTTTGCAACGTAGTCAAGGAACCGCATTGATGTAGGTTTCGTACTCTCACCCTCTTCGTTTTATCGTGAATATTATCGCGGTAACTTCTGTTTTGCAACACTTCGTAAGGCAATGAAGAATTTAAAAAATTTTCTTTTCGATAATACTTCTAATTATCGAATAACTGTATAATAATTCAGTTTTAAAATCAACTGGGATAAAGGTAGAAAACGTGATCCATGTATTGGCTATTTCAAAAGATTTTTCAATTGCTGAAGTCGAACATTTCTTGTACGTTCAATTTTTTAGTCATTTAAGTTCTTCAAGATAAATTTTCGAGCATAATTATTTACATATTACGAGCTTGTATTAGTAAATAATTTTAAAAAATATTACATTTGGTGGTGAAATTTTATTTCGTTCCTTTGAAAACAGAAACTATTATTAAACAAATATTTAGGTACAAGCTTTTAAACGAACGACGACATTAAATCATCGCTCGAATTACAATATAATTATAATATTATATTGCAATTAGATTTAATTAATAAAGTTAAAATTTAAAATTTATGCTTTCCAACATTATTTAACATTCTACAGTTTTTTAGTATAAATTGCTAATCTGACTAATTACTCTGACATTTTGCTTTATTTTTATATTGAAACCAATTTCTCAGAAATGAAAATCAGAGGCTACACAATCCACAATTAAATTATATTTAACCATCGATGAACACTCTCGCTGTATAATATTATCATTAGATGACTTTACATTGAGACATGGAAAATACATTGATTCAAAACAATCAATTTATAGAGTACGATCAGACTATAAAAACGGAGGCGTTCTTAACCGAATCTTCGAACGTTTGCTATATTATGAGCCTCTAGCTCCTCGCGACCGCCTTCATCTACATATGTTCTCGTCAGCTGCGCTTTGTTTCCGGAATAAGAGCTCATTACGAATGCAAAACCGTCCATTCATATTCAAAATTTTATATCTCGTCCGCGTTCCCGCGGCGGGGCTAATTTATTCGGATTCGATCCGCACCGCGACAAATCCAACGACTCTTGCTCTCTCTGTCGACGCCCCCTTCGTCTTCTTCCACTGCTCCGCCATTCTATTTCGTCCCGAATCACGCGGCTATTTAATAATACCGTTTTTTTTATTGCCACTCTCATTCTGAGTCTCAGATCAATTTTTACGATCGAAAGAATTGATGCCAGCTGACGTGTTCGTACTATTTGGAGCAGTTTCGATGGTAGAACTAGTCGATGAAGTCTACCACTACAGGTTGGTTCACAGAGAAGAAGACACCTCGTTGTCTACAAAAGAACGAGCAATATTTGTTTCATCTCAAGAAAATATACCTTTAGTTATAAACTATTTAAATATCAGACGATTACACGTACGTTTCATACGAGCTTTTTCCATATTCCATGATTTAAATAATGAAATAAATTTTAAACATACACGCAAAATATATGTTTTTCTTCCTTGTTACAACTAACTGATTTGTAATATTCTTGATTAAATTTTTCACCCTCTTAGACTCCTTTTAATTATGTATATAAGTGGTGTTTTCCTTTTTCTTCTTAAATATACTTTAAAATAATTTACAAAAAAGTATTGCTTAATCGTATGTTATACAAATTATTTTTTTAGAATCGAATAATTATTTCGTCGATATAATTTTATATTTCTAAAATTATCTTCTTCGTTACATCCACAGACTTTACTACCAATAATTTAATTTTCTACGGGATGAAATCGAGCATTT
The DNA here is from genome assembly GCF_013123115.1 of Colletes gigas. Classification (NCBI taxonomy): domain Eukaryota; kingdom Metazoa; phylum Arthropoda; class Insecta; order Hymenoptera; family Colletidae; genus Colletes; species Colletes gigas. The sequence continues at coordinate 782,141 of NW_025106653.1, read as the reverse complement.
TCCAATACCTCGGGATCAGGTACGAAGTAAAACCTTTCGACGAAAGAACTCCCTAAAAACTGCAACCCACCCGAGCCGCGCCACGACCGAACGCTTTCCCACAAAACCGTGGAACCAAAGTTTCGAACTTTAGAGCGCTGTAAAGAATGTTACCCGAAATTAATTTAATCGCGACTACCCTCCAGTGAGCGATGTCGTAGCGTCCGGGCGAAAAATCGGGGTATCCACATCTGGTGAAACTGGAACGGCGCGAATGGGAATTTTATACCCCGTAATGCATGCATAATGTATGCATACAGTCCTAACTCGTTGCTTCGACGCGGGTTACCAGATCCCGGGCAGCGCATCGGGGCTCTGCACCTCGTTCCCTTTTCGTTCTCCGTTTCTCTTTAACTCGCTTTACCTCTCGTCGAAGAGATAATCATATTAACCGGGCTATAACTTGTCTATGCATAAGCATAATACCGTGGCGCCGTGGTCCCGGGATCCTGGCCAGGATACGGGGTATATTTTACGCGCTCCGCCTCGTCCTCGCGCACCCCCTCCGAAGCCAGCCAGACCCGAGAGCTCCACTGTCGTCGGCTGCTGAAGCTCGCCCGCGCCGGCAGAAGGGCGAAACCGGGGAGAAGTTGCAACGTACAACGTTAATCAGCCTAATTGAATTAAGCACGCGCGACTCTTGTAATTATGACTATTTATAATGACTCCACCGCGCGTATCTGCCCCACGATTCGTCTTTCTCGCGACACGCGCGCGCGCCACCGAGGAATATTCATTTACACGCGCGATTAGAGCTCCGTGCCGCTTTAACAACCAATTGCAACGAGGTATCTTGACCAACGATTCCCATTCGATATCATTTACCATGCTGGACAGTTGCATTTCGTCCTAGTCAACGTCAAATTGTAGAATTTATACGATTCCAATTGGGGGTTAAACAGTTCAGACAACCGGGTTGCAAAATTAGAATCGTTATGAAGAAGAAGCAAGAAAATCGTAGAATTCTATTTATACGATCCCTACTGGGGGCTAAGCAATTCAGATAACCGGGATAATTAGGTTTACGGAATGTCAATTTAACGCATTCAGATTCTAAACCTATCGTTACAGAACTCACAAATATTATTTGTTACCAATTTATGTTGAATTTAATTCATGTAATAATATACCTGTAATGTAACTGTCAACACAGCAAATTAGTGTCAAAGGTGTTTTTTATTCCTTTTTGATCCATTAGAGTTGTGTCAGGTTTTATATCGTATTTACTTTTCATTTGTTCAGTTTCACTGCACTCGTGTAGTAAATGGTCGACTCTCATGAGCTCGATACCGCAGTAGTTGCAATAGGGTGACTTTGGTATGTCAACGTAAACCTTCGCGTATAAAAAATCGAAACCACAAATACGTAATCCGGTAGGAGACGTTGAAAGAATTGACCGTGTCTTTCGGGGCAAACAGCATAACCTACTTATCTAATTCGCTCCCTCTTTAGCCGTAAATACGTCCCCGGTTAAACGTAGCGCGATAATGAAAGCGGATGTTTAGTCAGGATTTCCGGTCGAGTCGTTCTCTTTCCGCCTTTCCGTATTTATATCTTTCCCCGTCGTTGGCCCCCCTGTCACGCGGTCTCTCTCGCGCACGCATGCATCAGAAGTCGTACTTCATTAAGTCGGTAACACTTCTTCCAGCCGCGCTGCTCATCCCTTTCAGGACCGGGTCTCTATGAGAAAGCGGGATCGAGAGGGAGTAAGATTAATTGCATTCCGTCAAGAGAGGAGGCGTATTTTAAACGAAACCGCCGGTGCTCGCGCAGAAACGCCGAGGCGACTGAAAGGAAACCGAAAGGAGAGACAGAAGGACGAGGGAGGGGGGGGTGGTGGAAAACGACAAGCCTCGAAGAGGACGAGACGGAACCGTGAGCAGAGCGAGATTCCTGCCACCGATGGAAGAAGAGGACTCCGTTCGCGGCTGCAAAGAGAACCCCGACCGAGCGAGGGTGGAAAGGGGGCAGCCAAAAGAGGAGACACCGCCTAAGGCCTTGTTGTATTTATCATATAATTACCATAATAGAGCCTCGAACCACCCGTCGCCACCTCCTGCTCCACCGCGACCCTCTCGGTGCCGACCAACCACCCCCTCATCTACGCTCTGTTCTAACAGCCACAACCGCAAATTGGAAACTCTCGAATACATTTTCCCTTCGTTGCTCTCTCGTTCTTCTCGCCCGAAATTGTTTGCCGTTGGATGTCGGCCGTTTCGCCCGAGAGGATGTTAACGACGCGGATCATCGGAAACGAAGTATTAATGCTCGGACCCGTTGGTATTTCGCGCAACCCCTCGGTACGCTTAAACCAGCGTCAAGTATTTTCAATTCGTCCGTTCTGCAAGGACTGGAGTAGAGTAATTAATTAGAAATTGAAATTGTAAAAGAGAAGTTTCGATGCATCACGTTGAATTCTGATTCTGAGTTACAGTGAGCAAAATGTCCACCATGTGCTTTTTTACAGTGTAAATATGTCTTTCAAAATTATTTTCGTAAATTTCGATTATCGAAACGAATTTCTCTCCTTATTAGTTCCTAAATATATTAAATATACGAATTTTAATTGTTGTACCAAATGTATCCAAACGGATGCTCGAATAATCATCCCAGTTTGAGAATCGTTATTCGAAACGAACGCGAGGTCCAAGACGACCTCCAATCTAACTTTTGCGTTAATTCCAGCCCGGAGTCCTCGGTCAGAAAATAAATAAGCAATTTCCCGAAGTACGTGGAGCGCCCGGGACGGACGAACGTACGCTTTTCAAAATTTCATTTCTCCAGAGAATTTCGCGCCGTAGGCGGTGGTAAAAATTCGCGGACCGCTCGTCCGCGTTATCCCAGGACCCCCGACGCGTCTTCGCGCGAAATATCCCCGGGGCTGGCGATGCATACGTTATATACGAACAAACTTTCCACGAGTGGCTTTCTTTTTTTCCCCGTTCTGCTCGCTATACGCGACAGGGACGACGAAGACGCCGACGACGACGGCGGCGTCAGTGGATGGAGCAATTTATATCGATGGCTTATTCCACCCTGGCTGCGCGATCGGTCCTGAATCTATTTTCAAGGTCTATTTCGAGTCGTTTGTATCCTTTCCTCGCGATATTGGCTACGACATCGGGCTAAAGCACGACAGGGCTCCGAGGATGGCTGCTTATGGTTCTCTCTTCTGGTCGTTTCGTTCCAACCGCCCCGCGACCTAGCGGTACGCGCAATATCTTCCGTTCCTGATAGTCTCTTCGGTGATTCCTTTCAATAAGGGTATTTTTCTTCCAGTTTCTTACTACTGTTCCATTAAGGCGCCCGGTATATTTTGCGTGGAAAACTTATTGGTACTTACGGAACTCTAAATCAGGGTTATTCCGCGGAAATATGACGCTGGTCGTGGCTACGGCTTGGGGGCGACTTAAAAATTTACAGCATGTTATCGAAGGAAAGGACGTTTGGAGACCGTTCCTCGTTTCTTATACCTTCGCCTGTTTTCATTTTCGAAAACATTCTCCGGTTACTCGGTTTGTGTACTCGGGAAATATACTTCGAGGCACAGTTGAGATCAACGACTAAATTCTCTGCATGGGTACGTATTTAATATCCTGCATAATTCGTTCCAAAGAAAAGTAATTGAAATGAAACTGAAAATGTGTAAACAATAAATATTTATAATTTTTTCTTCTACATCAGAAAAATTAAAATTGTACCACATTTATTTCCAACATACAGGGTGTTCCGCCACCCCTGGGGAAAATTTTAATGGGAGATCTAGAGGCCAACATAAGACGAAAATCAAGAATATCAATTTGTTGATCGAGGCTCCCTTAAAAAGTTATTAAAAAATTAAATGAAACAATTTCAAATCGTTATAAAAAAATTATTTTTGGTTCCAGAAGTCAACTACAATAATTTTTGGTCAATAGATATACCCCCGAAATCCTACGAAATTTCGAGAAAAAAATTCGAGAAGGTGCCTAATTTTTCGGCAAAAAAAAAAATTTCAAATCGTTCTAAAAAAATTACTTTTAGATTTGGGGGGCAATTACAATCATTTTTGGTAAATAGACATACCCTCAAAATCCTAACCAGTTTCGAAAAAAAAATTCACTAAGTGGAATTTTTCGACAAAATGAAAAAATTTGAAATCCTTCTAAAATAATTATTTTTATTTACGCCGGTCAATTACAATCATTTTTGGTGAATAGACGCACCCCCGAAATCCTGCGCACTTTCGAGAAAAAAATTCGTAACCGAAAATATACTGTGTGGCCGGAAATGTTTCTATAACTTTTTAACGAAGCCTTAATGAACAAATTATTATCCTTGATTTTCATCTTATTTTGACCTTTAGAATCTCCCATTAAAATTTTTCCCAGGGGTGGTCGAACACCCTGTATAAACATAAGTGCAAATAATGTCCATCGAAAAGAATCTCAAGTCCAAATTGTTTTCAACGGCCACAAAGTTTCTAAAGATAAGTACCTGTGTTTCCTCGACATCTGATTACATCTTGAAGTGTTTATTCGTCTATGAATAAACAGGATAATCAGGATATTCACCAGCCAGATTCGCAAAGCAAACTTATCAGTATCGATTCTTTGGCAGCGTGTTCACACTTCCTTAATTTTGTCTACCGGCTCGGGCCAAGTAACTTTGGATGAACTGACGAGATGAAGAGAGAGAAAGGGCAAAAGATAGTAGACTGTTCTTAAAGAGGGCCAGAGGTGGCTCCTCCGGTTTCTTCGCCAACCACGAATCACCACTTCGACCCCTTCCACCCTCTTTTGGATCCCTGAACCCCCTTTTCTGGTCACCAATGTGCACCCGCTGGAAAGATACTGCAGCTAAACACTCGGTTCTTTGATGCCGTCTCGGCCCCATCCCTTTAAACTCAGCTAGATAATTAACATTAAAGGTTGATCCCGCGGAGAACCATGCTTGGACAAAGATGGAATCATGAAAGAGAGATTTAACGTTCATAGAGATGAATTCGTTAACAATTTATGTTTAATTGACTCGACGAAATTTGATATGCAGCTACTGTAATATCATATAAATTCACATAATACAATATCACAAATATTTTCAACTACGGATGCCTCGTCAAAAACGCTTTTCTAAACAAAATTGAAATTTAAATAAACGCAAGTTATTCTATATATTATTTATAACATGCAACATTAAACTCTTTTTCAAGTTACGAGTTTTCAATGAACATTTCTGTTAAAATGCAAGCACGAATGAATTTTACAAGCTTCTAACGAGGCCTGAAAATGTCGAAACATTACGAGCAAAAAAATTGTCGAAATTTTCTATAGAAAATGAAAAACGGGTAACGTCGGTCCACTTTGTACGGTACATGGTAAACGCATAAAATTCGCAGTCTGTTAATTGCCGATGTAGCCCGGTAAACATTGCAATTAATGAAAACGGAATCGTGAAAAGAGCAGAAATTACGCGCTCGGCGGCGCTCGAGTGTCCTTCACGGTCGTTTCTTTGCCCGGGAAATCGTCCACGGTCGAGGAACGGTCAGAGTGGCGCGCGAGGCGCGTAAAAACGCCTAAATTGCGCGTAAATAATTATATTTGCATATTCATTGAAAGGTAAATATTTAATGCCGACGTGGCAGAAAGGGGCAGCGTGAAGTGTAACGTATACGAGGAAAGTGAGGCGCGCGAGTGTCCGGGACGTGGAAGAGGAGGAACACGGGGGCTGGGGTTGTCCCTGGCCAGGCTGGCCACCGGCCGAGAACCAGCGGAAAAGGGGTTGAATATACATCGCGGCTCGACGGAAATTTTAGCTTAATTTTACTTAACTACACCGGGCTACCAGTGGGTCTCCGCTGCAGGGACAAGTGTTATTTTTGTAATTCTGGCCGGCGCTAATGGGAGACCTCGGCTTAACTCCCGGCGACCAACAAAAGAGAGTGTTTACCGCGAGCAACGAATTCACAAATCCGCCAGTGTAAACGACACCCTGGTAACGATGTTTAAAACGCCACCTACACCACCACTGTCTTTGTTATATTCGTAGCGATGACGCAAATTCAATAATATACTTGTCGTAATCCATTAGGAAGTTTTTATTATCGAAATTCATGTTACTTCACGTTCAATAAATAAAATTATGTTGGCCCTGATCGATACCTAAATTTAATCGATACGAAGAATGTCATCGAAAACGCGAACGTGCGTTTGGTTGGCGTTGACGTTTGGATATGGCCTTTGAAGGTAATCGAGAAGAAATTTCTGCAAACGACTCATCCGTTTTCGTTGAATATTCTTTTTTGTTAACGAAGTGTGCGTTCTAGTTATCAGTTAATTGTTTAACTAGTTAAAAGTTTTAATCGATATGAAAAGAATAACGAGACAAAGTCTGGGTCGCCCAAGAGGACCTGATAGAAGTAGCCCAAGAGCAATGGCTGATGAAGTTGTTTCTCTGACATACTTAATACTCATTTGTATCAGCTGTGATATCAAACAAGTATCAAGATAAGTTATCATTGGTGGTGGTACAAGCTTGTAGATGTTTTTTATGATATCGATAGGTAATACTAGCATAGGAAATATTATTTCATTTATTTTGTTTTGAAGTACCTACATGTAAATGGTAAAATGATCCTGAGTGTGGGAATATTACTATACTTGTGAAGGTGTACTATTAATATAATAAAGTATTTAATATTAAAATTCTAGTACATAAAATTGGAATATATCTTTCAAATCTGTTGTTCTTACATCTTTATTTTCCAAGATACAAGAGACATTCTTGCAAATAGTTTGATACCACAGTATGAATTTTAAATATAAGTGTATCAATAATATAAAATACACCATTCCATTACTACAATTTTGTTAACCTCCTCACTGATCCCCATTTCGCCCTACGAGTGGTGCTGTATGATAGATTAATTTAGCTTGAATTAACTTATGAACAAGTATGCACGTTCATCTCATCGAAAATCTATGCTAATTTTATTTTTCTATTATATGTTGGATTGTGTGTCAGTGTTGTAAAAGTCACATAAAAACAGCTCTAGGTTTACTATTTACTATCTTACGTTTCGTACGAACGAAAGTATATTTTTTCTCTTCCCAACACAGTCCAATTTCTATGGATATTACAATATTTGCGAAAGTACTTCGGAGTTTCAGTTTTGTTCCGCCTCCGTTCAGAGTTGTTAAACTAAGATTGTTAGAAGTGAATAATTGAATACCTGTATCGAAGCTATGTCTGACCTAGGACCGTAAACATCCACTTCGCGCAGCAAGAACAGACGGAAGTATAGTTTCTCGTGAATTACGATGGCCAGTTTTCGATACGATCGTTTAAAAACTTTGGTTTCAGGGTACCATCCATAAATTACAACACTTTTTTTCAAGAAAAAGAGAAACGTATTACGATTTAAATATTATGATATACATAGTGGTAGAATTAAGATCATGGTTATAAGGTTTAGAGTCCACGACTGAAATAACTAAAATAATTAAAATTGTTATTTAACACATAGCGAATAATTACTTCCCTATTATTTGAAATCTTTATCTACATTTAAACTACCTCAAATCCACCCTCATATGCTGATACCTCAAAAGATAGCCTAACATCCCTCGTCAATAAATATCAACACCCTCGAAAAATATTGTTCCCGTCACGATAATTAAGACATACATCTCCACGATGTCTTGGAGAATTTCTTCCAAAATTCTTTAAATTAAAGTAATTCTTTAAAATCATAATTAAAATCCACCGTTGGTCATTGAACGGGAAACATCGTTCGAGTCCCGACGCTATTTTCCGCAAAAGTTCGCGGCGACGTTTAAACGAATTTCCAATTTTCCGTGGGTTAACACAAAAGCGTTAAAGTCGCCGAGCGCCGCAAAATCAATTACGAATTCGTCTAATTCGGGCCGCTCGTTAATTTTGATTTTCCAACGAGGCGACCCCGTAGCAACAATACCGGCCAAAAACAGTTTCCCTCGCGCGCCCTTATCCCGGGGGCGAGCCAAGTACACGTTACTCAAGAAGACGTGAAAGGGACGCTGATGAGATTCGAGGGAAAGCGTAGAGGCATCAAGCGTCGCGAGTTACAGAAGCTGGGACGCGTATCGAGCGTGAATATTACATCGATCAGGGTTTGACGATGATACGGAAGAAGGAGAGAAGATCGGAAGTGGGGGATGATGTCGCCTATTATCCAACGAAACACCTGAGCCCCCGGTTCACCGTTACACGTCGCTCGTGCCTCTCGCGTCGAGAGTGTATGAAAACCAGCACGCACTCCACCGCCGGCGGCGTCGGTATCGCGGCTAAATTACACGGGCTCCGCGTATTATCCGCCCCTAAATTATTCCCTGCTAACCACAAAAATAGCCCCTTGCCGCCCCTATTTCTCTTCGCATGGTTTCCCGGTTTTCTCCGTTCGCGCTGGTGTCACCCGGCACGGTCATCGTCTCAACCGCATCGACGGTATATTTTACGACCTGGCTGGCGAATATTCTTTACTATATTTATTCCACCGCCCCACTCCACGTCACTGTACCTGCCGAATCCTCTGAAAAATCGTTGCACGAAGCATTTTATTCCTTTCCTTACGAGTCGCGAATTTTCTTCGATGAAACATTGCATCCGAGTCACGTATACATTTTGCATCTCAAGATTTTGATAAGATTTTCAGCAAAATCAGTCTACTTGTAATATTAGAGAAATCTACACAGTACTGCCTCTAACAGAAAAAATTAAATAAAATCTTATTCACTGCATACTCGAACCACGTGACGTATTTATATTGCCCCACTTGATTCAATTTTAAAACACGAGGGTAAAACATCACCTCTTTATGAAAGGGTAATCTACCCTTTATAATATAAATGAAACTTGTTGTTTTTCGTAACAATATTAATATTAGTTGATACAGATACTAAGTTCTTACAGTAATTCAATCATACGAAGATAACAATTTAATTTAATAAATTATATTATAAACAAATATTTAATATAAAAATATTGTAAATAAAATTACTTTATATTTTATATTACAACTTATTTATTTATTATAAAACTAAAAACTTTTTCCAATACTTTTATTTGTAATAATATGCTCTTTGAGAGTATTTGTTCATATTTACTAAAAGTATTCTCCAATAATGATAAGTCGTCCGAGAAGATGATTACCACGTCATTAAGGGTTGAATAAATTCTAGTAGTAGTCGAATAAGTTCAATTTCTTACGTATTTCTCAAATTATATTGTTTGCTTTGGAAAATGTAATATTTCGTTCGCGTTACGTAGGATAAAAGTTAACCGTTGATGCAACACGCTAATGATGACATATTTTCTCGACGTCAGACCCGAGTTGCGGGCGCATCTACGTGCATCGATAATCGTTAACAAAATTCCCTGCATGTCCGTCGATGTTTGAACTTTCTCCGGTGATATCACGCAGCACAGGTGAATATTAACGAATGTTTGCCTGGGGGAACGTGATCTGTCCAAGCATGATGGACGCTTTCGAAGGCCGAAGTTCGGATAGAAGTAAGCTTCTGACGTCCAATGTTCGACCCCTGTTCGACAAGAGATGGATCGACCAGTTCCCAGTACACTTATCCGGCAGCCAAGCAACGTATATTGCAAATTATCTACATAACAATATATCCGCGATTACTTTGCGTTTATCGTCTCCAATCGCGATCGAAGGAATTCAATAATCTTTGGAAAAAAATGTGTTCCGCGTACGCGAGCTCGAAAACCGAACTTCAAATCTATCCGTAAGTGGTTTCACGTGTCGAACTGACAAGTTTCAGATTAATATTGATAAACACGGAAACACGATCAGCGCACACGTACGAGGCAGACGAAAAGTTTAATCATAAAAATTGAACGTGGAAACGGACAGCTGACCACCCGCCATGGTGAAAGATATATCACTCGAATCTCGTTATATTTTCGCAGTTTGAAATATTTACGCGCGAGTAGGAACTTTCGAAACAATCTCGAACCACCTCGGCGAAAGTAGCATACAAGTACGGGAGAATGTTCCGGCACCTTCGATGATAAACATGCCTGCAACAATATTATTCATCGACACTACCTGTGTTAAGACTTTCCCGAGAAATGCAGCGAATACGTTCATTGTGCTTTGTTCACTCATTGAAGAGTACTATGAAAAATACAGAATTTAAGGTTTTTACTGTAATACAAGCATCGATGCCAAAACTGAATATATATAAATTCGAAAATGCAAATTAACACTTTGTGTATGCTATAATAATCCAAATAACTCTGAATATATTTATTTATTTATTTACGAAAATAAATGACGAAATTACGAAAAATTGTTTATCCGATAACGGACAAAGAATCAACAGACACAGAGTATTTATTAGTATCTGAGTTAAGAAAACGAGATGTCGAGTGCTTCGAAATAAAACTACAAGTAAACCTGAATCTTAAAGGAGCATAAATGCACTTAATAAAAGCTACCTACAAATAGAGACAAAAATGATATATTTTCTATTTTTGAAACAAACTTACTTTCCCAATATATTAATAAATACAAAATCATAATCATTGAAAATATTTTGTTTCTTAGAAACTGTACGATTTAAGAAAGTCTGATTCTTATTGTTTTGCCAACATGTAGCAAGCATTTTTCGATCGGTTCGTTAAAGATCAAATTTTGGAAAACTTGGAGAGTGGAGGGATTTCGATAACCTTTCCCCCCTATTGTTTAAATACAGATGCACAGCTGGCAACGGAGAAAGTTCTCGGGAGCAAAAGTTGCGCGCAAAAGCATCGGCCTGACCATCAGGTTCGATTCGATAAAAGATGGATGATCCGGTATCGAGCGTACAACCGATCGATCTCGTGGCTGACGCTTTCGAAGATGAAATGCACCCTTGGCGACGTCGAAACCGACCCTAACGCTCTGTCGGCCCGTCGTCCTCTGCCCCCCTCCCCCGCTCTTCTGTTTTTGCAAGGCAACGGCACTCGACCAACCGAACAGGCATATTTACGAGAAAGACGCGTGCCCCGCGTTGGAAGCTACGATCATCCCCTGGATACGGCCGATTTCGAATACAAATTCCTCCATATGTAACTTCGAGATACGGTTATTGGCCCAACTAAAGGTTATTAGGTCCGAGGTAAGTGGATACTTTTCCTCGGTGACCAGGCACCTCACGTCCTATCATGAATCGAGCGTCCCAGATGCAAACACTTTTCGTTTTATTTATAGTGAAATCGGGTCAGACATAGTACATCTTCCATCTCTAATGTTCCTTCCGGGAAATCATTTCCTTCATAGGATATCAAAATTATTATTTTTATAACAGCATCGTAGCACTTTGCCCCTTTATTGTTTACTTTTATTGGTACTAAATAGTCCGTTTTCCATCGATATTAATTAACGAGTCGATGTTGATCTTGAACCTTGGTAGTGCAAGTAAGCAATACTCACGTCCAAATATTAACCTCGCCCGGAGGTTAAACAATATCGTTTTGGCTAAGAAAACATAAACTGATAATTATTCTAAACAGTCTGCTCGATATTAACATTATATTCCACGATGGATTGAAAGTGATGAATAAACTGCTGATCTTTATGCAAATTCGTATTCTTATTAATAGAAATCAGAGCTTTGTAGAGATAATGCATTGTCCCCTAAATATAATAATTCGTATCTTATTTTATATTTTATATTTTTGTATATTAAGTGCATTCTGTAGTTTGAGAATTAAAATTATTCGTAAATGCATAAACATCCGTAGTGATGAATAATGAAAATCAGACTTTGGAAGATTAAAAGGTTGAAGCAATAAAAATAAAGAAGACTCGTCACAATTATTAAATTCGATCAACGTTTAGTTGTCGTATACGAAATCGTAAAAGGGGAAGAGGAAACCGTGAAATACCTGTTACCCAAATACATCTACCCCCCAAAAATACATCTTACTCAAATTACCCATAAATGCATAAAAATTCGTAGTGATGGATGATCAAAACCAGACTTTAGAAGATTAAAAGGTCGAAGCAATGAAAATAAAGAAAACTAATCACAATTATTAAATTCGATCAACCATCCGTTTGGTTGTTGTATATGAAACCATGAAAGGAAGAAAGGAAACCGTGAAATACCTCTTACCCAAAAGAAATACACTTTACCCAAATTACCCATAAATGCATAAAAATTCGTAGTAATGAATAATCAAAACCAGACTTTAGAAGATTAAAAGGTCGAAGCAATAAAAACAAAGAAGACTCGTCACAATTATTAAATTCGATCGACCTTCCGTTTAGTTGTTGTACACGAAATCGTGAAATGGAAAGAGGAAACCGTGAAATACCTCTTTCAATAACGGCTCGATAATGCTTCCTACTCGTAACTTAAGGAGATTTAACGAGTGCACGGGCCAAGGTGGCCCCGTCCCAGAGATTTATACGAAGGGACAAGCGAAAGAGCCGAAGAGGGCGCGAGGGGTTTCGGGTTTCCTCGCGGGGTCCCAGCACGATGGCTGCCGGTGCCGTGGAGCCAGCGGTACATTATTTCTTGATGTCAAATAAAGCAATTAGCATGTGCCCTGACCAGGGTCCACGGGTTCTAACCCGAGTAATCTCACCGGGGTCCCCGGCGTGTGCGACATCTTCATCAGAGACAGGACCCTCCCTCTCCTTGCTCCGGCGCTTTCTATCCTACCGCCCCCTTCGTCGGACGATACTCCCGCTCGCGTGACTATCCAGCACCCCCAGAGACGAAAGACTGAACGCCCGGAGAACAAGGGAACCAGAGAGAGACAGACACCGAAGTAGAATTGGAGTAGAGAATAGGGTATGAATGGCGAAAAGGCGACGCGTCCAGCCGGTGCAGCCGCTTCCAAGGGAAATTTCACAAAGGCTGACCCGTTGCTAATGAATGTTATATAACCCTTTTAATGCTTTAAGCCTCTTAGATTTTTCAGAGAGCCCTCCACGCGCCTCCTTCTACCCCGGAGGACTCTTTCCTCTCGCGGTGCACCAGAAGTGGCCTGCCAACGCTGGAGGAGAAAAAGAACGAGGGGGGTCGTGCCTCGGGGGTAGGTAATTATGTGGCGGACGTAAATTAAGCTTGTTTAGATTGGGATTTTTATTAAGGTCCTTTATGAAAGAGTGCCGCCACTAAATAGCGCCCGAACACTTTATCCCCCGGCATTCCTTTAAAGGCTGCTTAAAAACGAACGACACCGCTTTTCGATATAAAATTTAAATCTTTTTACGACCGTTCGAGCCGCGTTTATTAGGGCAAAGTTCTCGGGATTGTCTCACCGTTGAAATTGTTGTTATTGTTTAATAAGAAAGTATATGTCATGGTTGGGGAAATTTCCTCCGAGGAACCCAAAGAAACCGTAACCAACGATCAGGAACTACGTATATAAAGGCGAAGCAGGATGTACGCTCCAAGGTGTACGGAAGAAATAACTAAGGGTTAGTTTAATGGTGCTTTAGGAGTCGAAGGTTTTAACGTTTCCGTTGTCCCCCATTTACCGAGGGTAAGAAAGGACTGCAATGGGTCCCACAGATAATAGGAAATCCAGTTTGTTGTTATATTGTATGGCTGGAAATAAAATCCTATTAATTGACAAGATAATACCTATATGCCTTTAATTTCGCTCTCCCAAAACTTCTACTGTTTACAGATACTATATAGTGATCCATCAACTAGTTAGCTCTTTCAACTGAGTTTGGCATAACATAATTTTCCAGAACCTGAACACATTTTGATTTGAATAGTAAGTAACAAATAATAAATGGAAATAAACTTTTACTTCATATTATTTTACTCCTTCAAGGTATAAAAATATAGGTTCATTATTCGCTTGAAATTTGATTAAATCCTTACTTGAAAGGACAATATTCTATTTAATATTTAGAAATAGACTTAAGAATAGATTTTTTTGAAATACAAGTTACTAATCATAGTAAAGGAAAGAAATAAGTTTGCACAAATTTTAATTACAGGCTCGTGTGTTCGATCGATTTTGAAAGGTACTTGGAAAGCAACGTCTCCCAATTGAGCAAAGTAATTTTTCGTTAATTTTAGTTGACCTCTAACGAAGGGCCATTGCAGCCCAGCAAACGAGTAACCAGCTTCACGGTAAGGTTTGCGAGGTGAACTTCGAAAAGCAGTTCGCAGGTACAAACTGTTGGCTATATATTGGAAATACGCATGCCTTCGGAGCAGCGGGTGGAGAACGAAGTTCTCGGTAGAAGTTTAATTTAACTGGGCGGGCAACCGGGCGTAAACGCTGAATGATTTGTTGCAAATCGCAAACGCTCGGGTGCACTTTTGCACAGGAATCGGAAAACGGTATCTTATCTGTCGCGTCGCGATCACGCCAACGTCACAGTGTGTATCCACGCGTTTTAGAACTAATTGCTCCTGTACGCTGCGAGCGGGAAACGTGAAAGGTAATTACTGCAAGAAACATCATTTTATTTGGTGAACTTGTATATACGTATCAGGTTAATTCACAAATCTTTGAATATCTTTTTACAAGTAAATTGTATTGGAAGAAACTGCATATAGGCACAAAATATGTGTCTGTTTTCTAAATCGTTAATAATTTTGATTTTCGTAGAGCTGATTTTCTATGAATTTTTCTTACATTCAGAACATTGCACTAAACTTGTATTTCGGCTTTATAATTGAGAAAAAATTTCTATGAATTTATATTTTATCCGTAATGGTTCGTCAGCAACAGATCGTATAATTACCTGTTTTATGAAATTCCGAAAGGAAAGTTTACCTCGATACATCAAAAAATGGATCAGAAAATTACGTAATAAATTTTGACAAGACTAAATAAAAATTAAAAGATGTGAAAATAATTATCATCGATGAGAAACGTTTCGAAAAACTGGAGCACGGTGTGTGTTAAGATGCATCGTACAATTCGAGGCGAGCATATTTCTGGCGAGACTTCCACGCGAACGAAATAATCGATAACAATTAACGAGCGCCGCGACGGTTGCCGTGGATTCCGCGAGCGTCTTGCGAAGCGACGTCCGCCTTCGAGTATCGAAAATCGAGAATCGACGTTGATTTTCTCGGATAGCTTTCGCGAGGCGAGGTCGGGTGTATGCTTGCTCGTTCTCTCGATTAGGCTTTGCCGTCATTAAAAGTTTATAAAGAAGCAGAGCTAGCAGCCGGGGCACGCCGACGCCAGGAGGAACGAAGGTGGCTAGAGGGGGGGAGGTAGGGGGTTGAAGGGATCAACAGCCCCCTTCGTCGAGCGGGAGGGCGTAGCAGAAGAGAGCCAGACGACGTCGGAGCGATCAAGAAGGAAAGAGATTCCAAGCTAGTTTTCTCATGTGCAATGCATAATGAGGAAAGGCAGACGGCGCATAAAGGGCCTACAAATGAGGCTCGGGTTATACATATACATCCCGTAACCAACGCGTACAAATACAACACACAAACGCCTACAGACGGGCGTGAACGACTTCATGTATCTCCTGGCCCCTCAGGTTACAGTGTTACCTGACTTCTAAACGCGCAACGACGCTAAAAACTTTCCCCTTTGATTTTAGTTATCTCTCCCCCCTCCAACTTCGGAAACGATGGACTCGTAAAGTTTTTCGTTAATCTTCCGCTTATGCAGTGCTTGCGTTGCATCGCGCGATGAATTCCTCTGTGGGTTAGTATTTCAGACGCCATTTTGTTAAGTAGCGACCCCTTGGGGTATTTAACTATTTTCAGACTATATTCTAGCTGGTCGAAGTTGAATTCTATGATACATGATTATTTCGTTAACCCTTTGTCGTACAATGTCAGACTCGTCATAAATTCTTTGTGTCAAGTTTCACGATGACAAAGCTACACATAGAAGTCTATTAAAATTAACACAGTTTTATATCTGCATTTGTAAAACAAATCTGTTCTCTTTTCTGAGCATTGAAGCAAAAGAAATTTAAATAAAATTAAATAGTATACACTTGAAAAATTACGTCAAAGGGTTAGTGGACCATATTTACAAATTTTCAAGATACATAGTCGACTCTTTCGTGAAACGCTTTGTACTATTAACCGTAGAACGTTATAATTCATAGTGCACTTCGCGTACTTCAAAATTTTCCGCGAGTTCTCGTAGATTTCAATAGTGGCCTAGAATGTGAATCGTAGAGCAATTATGGCTCTATCAATGGATTTTGACTCGTGAAAGCGTTGTTGATTGCTTGGCGCAGGCTACCGAAGTAACGGCGAGCAAAAGTACGAGCACGCTATGAGCGAGGCATGTTGCATGAAAACCGATTAAAGGTGTTGGATCGATCTTCCCTAGTAACTGACTCGCCATATTTGCTGACGGAAGGTGCAAATCGTCGATCGAGTTGGCAACTGCGCACGACTCTCCTTATGTACGAGATAAATACGTCGCTCGAGGTGCGTTGCACCGGATTTAATGCCACGAACTAATCGAATTTATTCGTGATTAAGCGACCCGGGCGTGTGAAATTTTTTCGCTTACCTTGTTCATGATTTGGCGGGGATAGTCCCGCCTTGCGAGGGTCGACTCTGCAACAGAAAAAAATTGTACGTTAGTGGTGTTGTTTCAAATATAACATCAACACAGATAGTCGATCAGAAATTGGGATATTTAATTTTAAAATTGAAACGAGTAAATATATTGGTTATTGAATGATACGAGTTACAGATTTGTTTTAATTAACGTAATATTAGGCAAAATCGACGAATAATTAAATTCACTCGATAGTAAATGAAATAGAATTCACTCCAGGTGCTTTTCACCTATAAAATTAGGTAATCTTTTTATTTTGTACTTCGTAACGTTATTAATGCACACGAAATTAGTCCTCGACCGTGCACCCAGTCTCGCATCTCCAACGACCCCCTACCCCTCGCACAATCTTCTCCGCCATCCCTTAAACGGGGTACCACCGAATTCCCGTAATCTAATGAATGGCCTAACCCCAATATCCTCTCGGTTCAGCCTCACCGCCACCTACCCTCTATGTGCCAGAGTTGTATGTAACATGCACGTAAATATGTTCACGGACGAAAGACTCTGGGCGATTTCTTTAAAACTCCGCAACCCTCCAGCGATAATTAATTATTCTGACGTTATCGAGAGCGGTCCCTCGATGCTTACACTTTGATTTAACCGGGACGATCGAGGCAATTACTATTCGCAGATCGTTACGAACGAGAGGACTTTGCACGCAGATAACGAGAGAAAGACCGCTTCTGACGGGTCCAACCTGAAGTCTTTCAAAAATACATGGGGGCAGGGGCTGAAGAAATTAGGATTATTTTGCTAAGCCGAAGGTTTGTTTATTAGGCATAGGTGGGCAAAACTTAATACGAGTAATATATAGGGAATAAAATATTTTTACCGTAGATTTTTTTTATTTTTAAAATTATTAATAATCGTAATTCATCCAGTGTTTAGAATCTAGGACACCCTTTCAGGGCAATGAATTTTTTAAGTAAAAGATGATTCAAGAATATCCGTGCAATAGTTCGCATGATAATGAAAGATCATAAATCACTATAAATTAATAATCCTAATAATCCAGTCAGGTGGTAGGCGTCTGACCGGATGCAATGTGCACAATATCGAAAGTAAAACGAACAAAACAGATTGCACGGCTGTTAACCGATATAGGAATCTGCATACACGGCGCAATTCAAATTTAAGCTCACTTCCTCGGAACAACGGTTAATTACTCGACGTGGAAGGCGAAGTTCTTTCGGGGGCCAGAACGAGGGAGGAACAAGGCGTGCTCGAGGCGAGGCTGCACAGCAATCCGCCTCGCGAGAGGGCAAGGAAGCGCAAATGTGTTTATTTTCGGAGAATAATAAAAAGGGTCGTCCAGCGGCCGTGACGACGGGCGATCGTACCAAAGTTGGGAATAATGTTTCGGACACGACGCTCGTCTGGCTTTGCCCCGTCGCTACACCCACCTACACCCACCCCGTTCCTCCCTCCGATCTCCACCAGCCTACCCTTATACGCGTGTCCGCCGCAGATTCAGACTCCTAATTAAGACGAGGGTGCGAGAGGGGTTTCAGGGGTTTCTCCCGGGTTCTCCCCGTAGGGAGGTGGGAGGATGTGGGCGAGGGTAGCAGGAGGGTTTCCACGAGGTAAGGGGCACCCGTACCGCGCCGGAGGGGTAAGCCAAGGCAAAGGGGGTAAGGAATATTGATCACGGGACCACCACGCCGGCGAGGCAGGGACTGCCCGTACCCTTCCTCTCTCTCTCTTTCACCCATTTCCTCTCTCTCTCTCACCCTCACTCTGGCCTTCTATCGTCTTGCCTCGTGTAAGTGTGTCCCACGCTATCCCACGTAACCGTTTGCCGGCGTCTTTCGTTGTTCCTCTCGTCGTGCAAGCAGCGCGGACCAGGCCAGACTAAACCACCAAACGCCAGATGCGTGAAATCAGTCGGTTAGAGGCTGCCCCGCAGCCTTTGCGAATTATTGACGCTGAAACCGCGACCGTGGAACAGATGATGCTGCGAGCTATTCCGAGAACCCGAGCCTTCGGGACGAACGAGCCACCGGGACGCCTTCCTAGAAGTATAACGAATACGAACACCCTCGGAGAAGGGTTGGCTGCGACACCTTGCTCGCTGGGCTGACGTCTCGAGGTGACGACGTAATTATTTCGCGATTACGGAGAATCTGAGTCCCACTCGCTTGCGGTCTTTCGAAGCAATATTCTACATCACCGTGAATTATACTGATACGGCAGTGGGGGCTTTCGAACGTATCGATAGAAATCGCAGTTAATAATGTTTGACTCGTATTATGTTACAGTTACTCCCACTCGCATTCGTACACTATCATGGTGAGTTGTTATAAATGAAAGGAAACTTGTTTTTTTACGAATTCTTTCCATTTATTTTTACCAAATGTTATTTATTATACCGTACTATTTCTATTTATGAAGTAGTTTTTTAAAAATGTTAACCCCTTGACTACAATGACGAGTTTGGCGCAAGTTCTTGATGTCAAGTTTCACAATCATGAGGCACTCGTCGTCAAGTTCTATATATTAAAATCGACACATTTTTACATTCACAAGGTACTCGTAAAATATGTTTATTCTTTTCGTGGCCATTCATTCTACGAACAAATTTAAACAAAATTAAGTATACGTTTTAAAAATTATTTATAATTAAATCGTACGTTAAGGGGTTAACAGGCTAGTTCAATTACAAAACCGATGGAGAGGTATAGTATAACTATTATATAATGATAATATCAATAACAATACGCGATTTTCCCAAATGGTAACCCATCTTAGTATTGACCCAACCCAATGATGCTTGACTTCGATGATCGGACGAGAACTGCGGTTTTTAACGTGGAATATTAAATATCTCAATGTATGAAAAAATGGAGTTTCAAAAACAATGGCTCAGTTCGTAGGAAACAACCTTTTCCTCATTTATAGTGAATCACCGTTATAATATACGAATACCAATGGAATTAATTATATATGAATAAATGGAAGTTGCTAACTCTTGGAACTCTGAAACGATTGTTCGTATCATTACTTTTTTTGTACCTTCTCTAATTATTAAGCTAATTTTATTATATGGAATCGTGACCAAAGAGGCACGTTCGGTTTGTACAATATTAAATAGAATTATCAATCTATAGTTTTAGGGTAAGTTATTCATATAACATATATGAGGAGGTCATGTCGAAGCCATCAATCAAAAATTCCTAAAAATTGTACTATTCATCTCGTGTAAAATATTTTTGAAGTACCATTTATTGATTTAACGAGAATACTAATGGTCGAAAAGAATGAAAAGCGACATGGTACAATAGCGTTCTGATTTTCTTCTCATAAAAATAAAAAACAATACAATAGCAATTTCTATGTTCCCAATCTGAGTTTGAAGCTCTAAATGCAAGTAATGCAATTTCTAGACGCGAATGACGTGAATGCACTTTGATGACATGGAAATAGTCTTGGCACGAACACCATAGAAAATTTTGTCGCGCAACCTTTCGGGCGAAAATTATTATTGGAACGAAGGTACAAATTATTGAAAAATTAATTAAAATTACGGAACTGAAAATTCATTTCGAAACCAAAAAAGAAATATGCCCGACCGCATACAATGTTTAATTAAGAATAAAGGCAAGCTTACAAAATATTAAATTACGAACTCAAGCTTAAGCAATGTTTCGCGATTCTGGTGCAAACGATTAATTTGTTTTAATTTCTTTCTATTGTCTGGGCTCTCTGGCATTTGATATCTACTTTTTTACGAAATTTTAGATTGAATTATTTTTCATTTTGTGACCTTCTTATATCAAAACCTTGTGCTAAAGAAACATGAAATATAATTCAATAGGCATACAGATGGACGCTAAACGGGTTACAGGAACACCTTGTTACAACATAGAACAATCAGAACAAATCATATTAGTAAATTTAATTTATACTGTGATTAATCTGATCCACTCCCTTTGCTCTTGAGAAACCCTACAAATATATAGCGAATGGTAGAGGTTCGAGAACTATTCTACTACCTTCCCAGAATTAATGTAAATCCATAAAATAATTTTATCGGAAGAAATCGATTTTTCTTCCGGTGATTACACTAATTTTATTCAATTTTTCGGCAAACTAGAGCTTGAAATTCTCGAGCAACGACGGTTGCGTCGCGATCGTTCTGTGCAGGTGAAGTCAGCCCGACGGGAACGGCTTTGTTCCCGCACGGGGTTCGTGCAATGTCGAAGAGAGAAACAGGACTGTCGGACGAAACTTCTGCTCCCTGAAATCGGGGGTGGCCTGACGAACTTTGACGCACACGCTCGGCCGAACAGATCTACGCCGTAGACGTGTGCAGCGTTCTCACGAGTTTTCGAGAGATCTTCCAGAATGGCAAGAAGGAGGAACGACTTGGCTCGTTCCCGAGGCTACGACAGGAAGAACGGGACGACGGACGAGCTCGAGTTTACACGACGTAGCGACTCGTCTTTCTGTCCGTCGCTCCGCCTTAATTAAATCTCTCGACCCTTCCCGAACAACTCGCGGCTCTAGCGGAGAACTAGAAGTAGAATGGCCCGCCCTTGTCGTTTCTTTGCCCGACTCGCTGTCGCAACGCGTCCGGATTACGAGATTTTTCCCGCTAATTGCCGCGACTGTTCCTGCAAACGGTACCAGGCAGTTCATCGACTATAAATGTAAATGAGGATCTATAATATTTCGTCGATTCAGTTTTCTGTTATAGCCCCAAATATATTTACAAATTTGTTTAGAATTGGTATTTGGCAACACTTATGTAACAATATAATTAATAAATAAAGTTAGATATTAAATTGACGTTCAATTATTGTCAGTTCATAACTTGCGACATAATTTACTCGATTTATTTTAGGTCAAGAATCTTCGAGATTTATTCTAGTTTGGACAGAGCATTGAAATCTTTCAGGGAGACTGATGCAACCTTGCCTGACACGCGACTGCATATTACAATTAATTCCTGAGTGAAATATTCGAAAATTTAAAAGAATCATTTGCACGTATTGCAGAAGTGATTCTTAAGATGACCATCACTCGAGAGTACACGCGTTCATCTTTCGTACAGCGGAGGTGAAATTCGACACCAGCAGATGTTCATATACAGCGATATCGCTGAGCCTCGGAGAGAAAATATCGTCTTTCAGCTCGTATCGCTTTTTAAATGCCGTTTCTCACGCTTCACTGGCTCCAAAGGGCCTTCCCCCCAGTTGTGAGGAACAGAAACGTTCAACTTACGAATCACTACTGTATATCGTCGAAACACCTGAAGAAGACACTTACTATTTAAACGTTCGTAGTCGAAGATACAGCGTAAAATAAAACTAGCATTCTCTATGATTCCTCTCGTTCCGTCTCCCAAAAAGTTCGCGCGAAAACACATAATCTTCCCGGGAAAGAGTGCCAAACGACAATCGTTACGAACGAAAAGTTAACGAATGGTCTTCCCGCCGTATAATGAACGATCGATCTATCACGGGCAGCGTCTTTTCTCAGTCGACCTCTTCGCAAATTCAATACGCCACCATTTTCATGGCTCTAGGTGCCGTTATTCGGTCCGGTAACGAACGTCAAGGGCGACCTCGACGAGGCCGGAAGAGATCTCATTGTCCAGAAGCGGAGGCCACGATAGGAGGGTTGCGCACTGCCGGCAACCAGCCAACTCAAACTTTGATATGGTTTCCTAAATAACCAAGGCGACCGATACCGCAGCACGATAGCCCCCTCCCCCCTTCCACCCAACCCCTCCTCCCACTACCCCTTCCCCACGTCTGCTTCTGCATCCACTCCGATCTATGGCGGGTCCAGGGTGGGTATCGTAACTACTGTCGAAGCATATTGAAACCCTCACACCATCGATGACCTAACTCGACGTTTCCTCGTTCCACCCACGCGCGGGCCGTGGAACCGGCACACCGGTGCCCTTCGCGTGCAAAACCATCGAACAGCGAGTGCGTTTGTCGTTTCGAGCGAAGGTTGCCCGCATGCAGCGCGGTGGATCGACCGCCGACGCTTCTCGGTAACGCGGACCGTGTTTGAGCAATTTGAAAGCGGAGTGACAGGCAATCTGGACGCCCGGACGAGCTAAGAAGAGGAGGGAACGAACCAGGGGGGGGGGCGAAGGGACACGCGTAATGACCAGCAATTTATCCGTACGAGAACGAGCCACGAATTTGAAATTAAAATCTCCCGCGGTCGTAATTACTCGTGGAAACTTGAGACAGTTGAACTCGGAGAAGCCTGTGTGGCAAATTCGCTGGCGACAGGTAGCATTTTAACGAGGAAAATATTAACGGCATTATCGCTCTTCGCGGGCAATTCGATGATGAGTTCATAGGGGTTCTGGAAAATGTCTCTTAATAATTTTGTTGACGAAGTCTCTTATTGGAAGGAATAATATAAACGATGGTTGATTTTTTGGGAATTGAGGGAGTTTTTGTATTAACAATTTTATAATATGAGAATCCATTTTGTTAGAGATTAACACTAGAGTAAATTTTTTACTATTTTTATTAGACCGCTTCGATAGTTTTAGTGTTAAAAAACTTTGTACTTAGAAGGATTGCAAGAAGATCCGAATATTTTTGGAAATTATCAACCTTTTGCATTCCAGGTATGTCTTCCAGAAACACTTCAAAGTATATCTCACTGTTATCTGCTGATTTTCGTACACTCACACGGGTCGTATCAGTTACAGTCCCTCGTCTACTATACGTCTGCATTTTAAAGTGAACCGACTGACGAGAAAAATTTGACCACAGAAGATTGGACAAACTTTTCCAGTCAATGATTAGCAATCTTTGCTTCCTCCACGGCAGGAAGAGGCGGACGATAACGATCGAAAAACGAATTCATGTGCAGGGGGCTTAGAATATCCTCCTCGGGTACCGGCGAGCGGCGAGGCTGTATCTGGAGGTTAACTGTTTGTCCGCTAATTAGAAGCTAACAGCAGAACTAAAGTTCGGAACTTTAAAGTTTCTTGCTTCTGCAGAAACCTCCTACGCCCAGCCGGTACCCTCTTCTTGGGGCGGTGCAGACACCCCCAGAGGCGAACGCCCTATCGTCTTTCCACTCTTCTTCTCTTTCGCTCCTTCGTCCTACGACCGGCTAGCGTTAATTACTAATTAATTGTTTCGCATGTTTGAGTTTTAAATGGATAAGTTAAACAGCGCATAAGAGCCCTGGACGTGTAGAACGGCGAGTCTACCTTCCCCCTTTCGTTCTGCCTCTTCGTCTATCGTTGCGTACCCGGTGCCTCCCTTCTTTTACTCTCGTCTCTTTCACCTCGTCCCATTCCCTTTGCGTACGATTACCGTGCAAACGGTGTACTGTCGGTTAACGAGGTTAGGATGACCGTGTGAGCGAGCGCTGGGGAACCACTCTCGTTCGTTTATTCGTTTTTCACCTCGTCATCAAAACGCTGCAACCCCCGAGTGTGCGTTACATTACATTACTCGTGGGCGCGAAACTCTGATACGGCGATTACGCGAAAAGAAAATTAATTTTCCCGACCAGCAGCGGCGAGGAAGACCTTTGACATTAGATTCGCGTATTTAGAATTCATTTTGACCATAGAGATTACATAATACGCAATTGCGAAGTGCAATATTTTTGTTTGAAACTTGAAGTAATTTCTGTATACAATGTGAAAAAAGTGGAGCGAGTTTGCAATGAAAAGGAGAAAATTAAATGTAATAACAATTTTGTACGAGACAATCTGTGAATCTATTAAATTTTTCATAATTAAACAATCAATAAGTTGCTCGTGTATTAACCCTTGTGTGAA
Organism: Colletes gigas; assembly: GCF_013123115.1. Classification (NCBI taxonomy): domain Eukaryota; kingdom Metazoa; phylum Arthropoda; class Insecta; order Hymenoptera; family Colletidae; genus Colletes; species Colletes gigas. The sequence goes on along the minus strand of NW_025106653.1, from coordinate 757,783 downwards.
CAACCAAAGTGCTCACGGTTGTTGAGCAACCAGGGTACCCTATAATATCCCTTTCATACTTTCCCTAAACTCTTACTTTTCCCTTCCTATAACATATCAAACACTGTTTTAAACGATTTGAGCGAAAAAGTTACTGGAAACTGCGGTGTAATTTCATGGTAAAATCAATCGTTTATATAAACAAGAATACGCATTCAGGAAACGAACTAGGGGACGAAACTAACAGTAAGTAAAATGTTCTATGGAGTTTCATCCTGAAACGCACATTGTCTTCGTTTACAATTTCTAAAAGTGAAATTTGGGGGGAAGAATTTCTTTTTCTATCCATTAAAAGTCAAATCTCGAACGTGCTAAACATTATCCTCATATTATTTTTATTTTGTATGTTAATAACAACCAACATTAATAAAGAAGTTTGAGGCTTCAATATTTAAAATTGTTTGCATAAATATTTAGTTGGAAAACGTAAATCGACATAAAAGTGACGAAAATGAAAATCCAAGGCTGTTTTGCAATATTTTCACAGGGATATAAAACGCCCAGTTGCTTTTATAAGGGTTAAATATGATTCTCAGCTATCTATGAATTTGTATCTCGTTGTTGTGTCAACCTTATTCATCGCGCAGAAGCTCTTTACGTACACAAATTGATGTTTCGTATTATTCTCACCTTCCCCGGTCGAATTACTAAACTCGTAGGGCCGAAATCCCCGATGATTCGGTCGTGTCGCGAGTCTACAAATCGTTTTACCTCAATCTTGCGTCAAGGGAGCGGAACGGGGGGACGGTTTACCCCTCAAAAGTGGAACGAAACTTCCCACAGCCGTAATCGGCGCTCAAATAAAAAGGCGTAATGCCAGATAAAGCATCCCATTTGTCTAACGACGATTTTTTTTTTCCTCCGTTCTGTGTACCTTCTCTCCTCCGCGAGTGTCAGGGGCTGGGGGATGAATCGGGGTGGTAATCATCTTAAACACCATTGTCACAGACACCTCGTGTAGGCCGGTTGCCACTCGGTGCCACGCCACCTGATTCTTCAGTAATTGAGATGGATCGATAAGGACAACCCCCCTCCAAGGGCAAAAAAAGGAAGCGGGCAGAGTCGAGGGCGCTGCTTTTTTAATTCAATGAGCTAATGTACCGACAGTTACATTAATGGTGTCCCTGGGGCGTCGCTCTTTTTCACGGTGCCAAGGCTTTCCCTTGCAAATTCAGAATTCAGAATTCGGAAATCGATTGACTTTGCATACTGCAATGTCCTGCAGAATTATGAATTATGAATTGTATTATGAATTAACTGCGTAAGTGATTAAAGCAGGAGAACGGAGGGGGAATAGGAAACACCTGTGGACCCTGTTTATTTTTCATTTGGGTTTTCTTTATGGAATACTATAGCACTCTAGGAGCCTGAATGAGAGATTTTAAAAAAATACGAAAATGTAACTTTCGATAGTTGTTCGATGATCATCATAGTTTTATAAAATAGAATGAACTCTTGATATATTATACAAATGCTCACATACATATAAAGACCTATAAGATTTACGTGTTTATAGTTCAGACGTTAACTATTTAAAATTCGGTTCACATTCGACAAAATTGTACTCCGTATTACTTTCATCAGATTTGTTAATTATAAACGATACTTGGATTCAACGAATCGAATAAACGAGACCTAATTATTACTTACTCTTATAAAAAATTCTAGAATGTAGAGTATTCGAGTCAACGAGAGAATTATTAATTTTTTATCAAAGTGCAACACCAAGGGAAGCTCATTCGATGCTCGACGCGGAAGATCGGTGACGCGAAACGGGGCAGTCGAGTTCGAGTCACATTTAAATCGAGTGATAGGTAGGAGCTTCCATCGAGAGTAAATAATGAAGCCGGAATAGACTGCGGAGGCACGGGGCCAGGAATAAATCTCGAATAATCGGAAAACGGGCCGTCGAAATCGAGGTCTGTTATTGACTGGCGTGCAGGAGCTTAGCAGGGTTGGAAAAAGAGGAAGCGGAGGAGAGAGCGTTGGGGCAGAAAGGTGGTAAACAAGAGTATGGGACGATTCGGTGTCTTAACCGGACGACGGGGGGCGACAATTATTTACCGGGGGCGTCTAGTACGACGTTCTAGCGCGACGCTACCATTGCGTCGTCGACGAGAGGCGAGAGTCCGCGGCTGTTAATTGCTGGCTGTCAGGGGCACGCAGTGACACGGACCGCCGTTACCGAGGGACTGGCTCGTCGAAGGCTTCGCACGCGTTTACCAAACCCTCCGTTCTGGGGAGGAAACGCACCAAACGACCGATGCTGGACTTGGACCACTTTTCTCTCCTGTCTATCTTGATACGACCTTCGCAAGACACGTTCATTCGATATTCGCTACTTCTAAATGCATTACTAATTTTATTTGGAGGCACGGGAAATTATTATTTGCAATTCCATTCTACGATCTTTAGAAAATTACAAAAATTAATTTAAAAATCTCTATAATATAAATCAAAATACGTAAATATTTATATCTGTCGGAGAAGCAACTTCATCAACCATTGCTCTTGGACTACTTCTATCAGGTCCTCTTGAGCGACCAAGTCTTTGTCTTGTCACTCTTTTCATTTTGGTTGAAACTTCTAACTGATTAAATTTATAAAGGTATCGACAACATAATTATATTTATTCAACGTGAAGTAACATGAACTTCGATAATAAAAACTTTCTAATGTATTACGACATATAAATAGAATCGTAACCTGGTCTGTAGCTGTACAATTGGTCTATTTTAACTTAGGTTTACAGTTTATAGGGTTCGTTTTTGTTCGTACTAGGTTAACTTAAATTCCACTAAATCGATTATAATTAAGTCACCATGGAGGGTTAGGCAATTGAGACATGTCTTTAACACTTTGATTACCACCCATATTTGGATGACAGGATTTCCTCACTATGGAACTAGAAAAATTAATTCTCAAGTTGTGAACGTTAAGGGAAATTTACGAATTTTAGCAATGTTAACAAAATAAGTCCCGAAACAAATTCTAGATTATGTTAGGAACTTGGCGAGGTTTACGATACGGTCGCTTGTGAATACCGCTATTTTTGAGGATAGCTAATTTCAATTCGCTTGTTAATAGTTACAGCTAAACGAGGAGTCAGGGCCCTAAAGAATCATTACAAAATTGAAGCAATTAGGAAGGGCCCTGCTCCGTCGTCCTCAATAGCGATTGACGTGTCATAAACCTTACAACTAGTCGCGCGGTCGAGTAACGACCTTAGTACCTGGGCACGGTCCCCGGTCGGGTGTTAGGAATTTTCCATTTCCAGGGAGGTCTAGTTTGTACCCCAACTGGTGGGCGGCAACCTAGACTAGGCGATTTTTGGAAATCCAAACCCCGACCAGGGACGTCGACCGATTGGTCAGGTCCTTCACGCCTCATCGGCAATTTTAGTATATAAGAAGAACATTGGAAGAGTTTAGTTAGATTAGCAACAGAATCATAGTTAGAAACGTTACTGTAATACTTATTGAATTCAATAAACACCAAATACACAACCACTAATTTCCTTCAAACGAAGGTGGTCCTTCGAGTTTTGTATTAGTCGGCACACACGTGCAAACTCAACAATTTCCGAACGAGCAACACTCGACCACGGAAAGAACATTGGTCCTTCGAGCCGGATTTGGTAGCAGCAGACATAGCAACGGTGGAATTGGAATTCAATACAAAGGTTTAGTGACACTAGAACCGAGGATTCTTCATTGGAAGGAGGATCTTCACAACAGCAGATTGGATCTGATGTAGCAGAATCTCCCAGCATTCATCGTCGGAGATTTGCAACTTGCAACAAGGAATCACACAATTGATTCCCACAACCACATTCGTCGATCACTGAACAATCTCTTGGTGAGAAATCGTCCAAATTCCGCGGAGAACCTGTGGCAGCCAAAACAGCATTCAGGATAGAGGCAGTGCACGTCATCTTCGAAGGACGTACTCCACCTGAACGAGATAGCAACGTTGTCGCAGGAGACAATATCAACGGTCAACAGCGTACCTGGACAAGACGAGCCAGCATCGCCATCTCCGTCAATTGTTCCCTATACTGTAAGTCTCCTTTCAATTTCTAATTGCAAAGAATAGTGTATAAAATGGACAGTCAATTGAAAGAACTCGCTATGGAACGCGGAAGAATCAAGTCTGCCTTGACTCGCTTTAGGAATTTTTTCGATTCGTCCGCGAACACCACTAGTATAGAAATTCTCGAAAAACGTTTAAAATTAAACGAACCCTTACACGACAAATTTGATGAAATACAATCGCGAATAGAGACATTAGCAGTAGGATCGGATATTGAAACAATTCATGCAAAGGAACGGGATGAATTTGAAGTGGCGTACTTTGAAATTATTACGAGAGTCGAACAACATATTGCACAATTCCGTAGAGCTAGATCAACGCCAATTTCAAGCTCGTCCTCGCCCGCGATTAAGGAACCACCGATCACGCCGCGATTACCTACAATAGTTTTACGCGAATTCAATGGGGATTATAACGATTGGTTGCGTTTCCGTGACACATTTGAGTCATTAATTCATAATAATGAAACGCTATCGGATATACAGCGATTTCATTATTTGAATTCTGCATTGAAAGGACCCGCGGCTAGAGTCACACAATCTTTGGGTGTTTCTGAGGCAAACTATCGGATTGCATGGTTTGCTCTAAAAAATAGATTTGAAGACCTTAGGTCATTAGTTCATCACCATACCAATGCGTTATTGGATCTACCGATCATGCAAAAACAAACTAGTTCGAGTCTCCGAGAATTCATCGATACGGCAAATAACCACATTCGTGCATTGGGTGCTCTCGGTGAACCGGTTCAAACGTGGGATACCTTGCTTATTTCGATCCTTAGCAAAAAATTAGATCCATTCACGGCTAAAAAATGGGAAGAACGCGTAGTCACTATGCCAGGAAGGCTCAAGCTACACGATTTAGTGGATTTCCTTGAGCAGCAATCAAAACTGCTCGAACACACAACAACCAATCGACAACCAACCGTAAATTTCCCAAAACTTACGAACAAAATAGATACCACTAAACCAAGAATTAAAACTCAATTCGGTGTAGCCTCTCACCTTGCAAGTACGCAAGTTCAATGCATATTTTGCAAGGGAGAACATTGGTTACAATATTGCGATAAATTGAAAGCGATGCCTCACGCTCAATTACACGACACCATTAAACGGTTGCAATGCTGCTTTAATTGTCTGCAATTGGGACATAGCATAAAAAATTGTACACGCGGACATTGTAGACGGTGTGGAAAAAAGCATCATACGCTTTTGCATCGAGATGATGCTACTTCACAGACGCGCGAACCATCTCACTTAGACTCTCAAGCAATCGCTAGCACATCTCAAGTACAATCATGTTTGTCAGGCTCAAAAACGCCCGCAATAGATTTCACGGTCCTCTCTACAGCATTGATACATATTGAAGATTCATTCGCGAAAAGTCACGAATGTTGTGCATTATTAGACGCGGGCTCACAAGCCCATTTTATAACCGAGGATTTGTGCAGTAAGCTAAGACTTCCATTAAAATCTACCGCGACGACCATTGGCGGTGTCGGTAGATCGATTAACCCTATTAACTCTCGGACAGAGGTAGTCATACGGTCAGTGTGTAATACTTTCAAATCAAACTTGTCGTGTTTAGTGATCGAAAATATAACCGAGAACATGCCAAATGTGCCGCTCAATCGTTCAAATATTCCGATACCTGACGGAATCACAATAGCCGACCCTCATTTCAATGAGCCAAAACGAATCGACTTGTTAATAGGTGCCGGACTTTTCTGGCAGCTATTATGCATAGGCCAACACAAGGTTGGAAACGGATTAGTATGGCAGAAAACTCGCTTCGGTTGGGTGTTGGGAGGCAGCCTGAGCTGGCCAATAAATTATCCGATAGTCAACGTCAACACGTGTCATATCGCGAACGACGAATTGCACCGGGCAATTTCTAGATTTTGGGAGATAGAAGACGGGCACTCGAATCAATTAGAAGCCAGTAACCATCTAGAAGACTCGGAACGACATTTTACAGACACAACGATACGCGACAATAACGGGCGCTACGTAGTAGGGATTCCATTCAACGCGCAAGTTAAGGAACTCGGAGAATCCAAGGCACAAGCGACAAATCGCTTAATGTCCATAGAAAGAAAATTCGCGAGACAGCCCGAATTGTATAGACAGTACGTAGACTTCATGGACGAATACGAAACCCTTGGACATATGACACGTGTTGATGAAAATTCGAATATTACAGAAATAGAATTGCACGGATTTTCAGACGCGTCGGAGAAGGCATATGGCGCGTGTTTGTACCTACGATCACTAGACATCGATAGTACTTGGACTGTCCGATTGTTATGTGCAAAATCTCGAATCGCTCCGTTAAAGAAGTCCACAACAGTGCCGCGATTGGAACTTTGCGCGGCCCTTCTCCTCGCTCAATTAGCATCTAAGGTAAAAAATGCTCTCCGCATAGAGATAGACAAGAAACACCGTTGGTCGGATTCTATGATAGTTCTAGCATGGATTCAAAGTCAACCCTCTAGATGGAAACCATTCGTAGCCAATCGCACATCCGAAATTCGATACTTGACAAATGCTGAGAGTTGGTCACATGTAATTTCCGAAGAAAATCCCGCGGACGTAATTTCGCGCGGTTCAAGTCCCCTTTTGCTAGCAGGTAACGAACTTTGGTGGTACGGGCCGAAATGGTTAATGCAGGAGGTCGAGCAATGACCTACTGCACCTATGACGGTCCAAAATATACCTGAGGAACGACAACATCAGACAAACTGTATTGTAACAGATACGACACTCTTAGACAATTTCGACATTTTTACGCGATACTCATCCTATTCGAAATTACGCCGAATAGTCGGTTACTGTTTATATTTCATTCGAATCCTCAAAGATCGGATTCAAAGACGTGAAACGTGTAGCACGACCACATTATATGAGACAAATAGAAAATCATATAATTTATCCGCAAACGATCTTATACTGGCTGAGAGAATCTTGGTTAAAATTGCCCAGAGGGAATGTTTCAGCGCAGACTTAAAGGCGTTGAGACACAACAAACAGGTTTTAGCTAAACCAATCCTAGCATCGCTTAATCCGTTTCTGGATAAAGACGAACTAATTAGGGTGGGCGGTAGACTCGTTAACGCATCCATAACATATGATCAGAAACATCCAATGATATTGCCATCAAATCATCCATTGACCTCATTGATTATTGAACACGAGCACCATAGATTACTACATGCTGGGTGCCAGCTAACACTTTCGTCCTTACGCAGACGATTTTGGCCATTGTCAGGGAAACGCACCGTAAGGGGAATATTGCACCGGTGCGTCAGATGTTTTAGAACGAATCCCAAAGGCGAAAGTTACCTTATGGGAAACTTACCTGCTGCACGAGTGACACCAGCACGGGCTTTTTCTACCTGCGGTGTAGATTACGCAGATCCATTTTTAGTCAAAGAAAGGGGACGCGCACGAATCACTCGTAAAACCTACATTTGTATTTTTGTATGCTTTGTGACAAAGGCTGTGCATATTGAACTTGCCACAGACCTGAGTAGTGACGCATTCCTCAATTGCCTGCATCGTTTCATGGGTCGCAGAGTTCGTAGCCAATGTATCTATTCCGATAACGGGACTAATTTCATCGGAGCTAAAAATCAATTAAACGAATTAGGAATACTGCTAAATAGTAAAACACATAAGGACCGCATACAAGGTGTCCTAACCCAAGAACAAATGCAGTGGCATATGATCCCACCTCATGCACCGCATTTCGGCGGTTTATGGGAAGGGGCGGTCAAATCAGTCAAAACACATTTAAAGCGAGTCATAGGCGAACAAAATTTGACTTTCGAAGAATTATACACTATTCTTGTGCAAATAGAAGCTTGTTTGAATTCCCGTCCCCTCCACCCTTTGTCCAACGATCCTAAGGATTTAGCGCCACTAACTCCTAGTCATTTTCTAATTGGCGATGCAATTACGGCACTTCCACACCCAGATCTAGCCCACGTGAAACAAAATCGACTGAATCGGTATCAACTGATTCAATATACTATCCAGCATTTTTGGAAACGATGGCATCAGGAATATTTGCACGAACTACAGCAACGCCATAAATGGCAAACAAATTCACCTGGTGCCATCAAAATCGGAACCTTAGTTGTCATCCGCGAAGATAATCTCCCCCCTCTTCGATGGCGTTTGGGACGAATCATAGAAATCCACACCGGTTCCGACAACGTAGTTCGAGTGGTCACGTTAAGGGTAGCCGACGGTCTAATTAAACGACCCGTAACAAAAATTTGTCGTCTTCCTATAGCTGAAGAAAGTCAGAAATAGAAATCATTCGCCCACGTGTACATCTTGTATATATATGTATATGAATATATCGACCTAACGTAAAATAAGTTAGAATAGTGTAGGATCAGGAAAGTGATAAATATTAACAAATTAAACGGAATATAATTAAACCAAACTTTAACACTTTAAACTAAACAGCCATTAATGTTACACGTCGGTATTCTTAAATGTACGTCTTCGCGTTTCGACCTTCGCCATTCGACTGACTATCGATGTTTATCATCGCTTGGCCCGTTGCGATGATAAACATCTCATCAATGCACCCTTGCTCCGCGACGAGCTTCGGCCCGGTCAAGCCACGTACACAGGTACTCGCCGATGCACCCTGCTTCTCCCCTTTCTACACTCCCCTCCCTACACTCGGCCATCCTGTTCTAGCATCTGTCCTCAGATGCTGCATCTTCAGGATCACTTTCTTCGCTGCTCATGTCGTGGTCTACTTGGGCCCACGGTTTCATGTAGTCTGCTACAGTAGTTGTCTGTTTCGGCCCTTCTTGATCCCCAATCTTCTCGACCACATATCGGTTATTTCGCAACGTTTTTATAATTCGGTAGGGACCTAGATATTTCGCTGCCAACTTCATACCAGGTCCCGTTTGCGTTCGCTTGATCGCTACTAATTCGTTATCATGATAGGTCCGTGCTTCTTTTCTCTTTTTGTTGTATGTCTTCTGATTTTCCCTTTGAACCTTCGCGATATTTTCCCTGGCCTCCATTCTTTCTTCATCCCGTTTCTCCTCAAACATCGCCGCCCACTCCTGTTCCAACATCTCTCTGATTGGCGCATCGTCTCTTGTCCGCATCCGTGTTCCAAAGAACAATTGAAACGGTGTTGTATTTATACTTCGGTGATGTGTTGCGTTGATATATTTCTGCACCGCCTCTAAATACCTGTACCACTCCTCCGGTTTAGGTGCGGCTAATTTTGTAAGTATTGGGATGAGTGTTTTATTGACCCGCTCCACTTGTCCGTTGCCTCGTGGAACTCCGGTCGCGATAAGCAGATGTTCAATCTTTTCCCTCGCACAATACTCCCTAAACTCTCCGGATGTGAACGCAGTACCTCTGTCAGAGATAATACGCCGTGGATTTCCAAACGTAGTTGCTTGTTTTTCGAGGTGTCGCACTACCTCGCTGGTGTTTGTCGTTTTCGTTGTATAGAGCCAGACGAATTTGGTGAACGCATCAACGATGACCAGAATGTGATGATAACTTTTTTTTGTTGATGCCAGAGGTCCTAGGTGATCGACATGGAATGTGTCGAGCGGAGCCTCTCCCTTATTTATTGGTGTAAGGAAGCCGTCCTGTTTTCCTGTCTTCCTTTCTGCCAATATACAATCGATACAATTCCTTACTGTTTTTTCGATCCTGGGTCTCATGTCTTGGAACCAGTAGTCTCTCTTCAACGCTGTTTCCGTCTTAGCCACCGAGAAGTGTCCTTTCTCATGCATTCGCCGTATAAATTGTGACTGCAAACTTCTAGGGAGGACCACACGAATGTCATCATCTACTACCTTGAAAAGCACCCCACCTCTTACCAGATAACCGTCTATCTTCCCCTCTTCGGCCAACTCCAAAATTCTCCGCACTTTTTCGTCCTCTTGCTGCGCTCTCCGTATTCTTTCCGTCATACCCCTTTCGTCCTCACTAATAATTAGGCATGTTGGCAAAGGGTGCCTGCTTAATGCATCGACGTGTGCCATTCGGTTGCCGGACCGATGCTCAATAACATAATCAAACTCTTCCAATGACAATGCCCATCGCGCCACACGCATACACAAATCACGCTTGCTCATTGTTAACGAAAACGCTTTACAGTCTGTTACAATCTTAAAACGAATCCCTAATAAATAAACTCGGAACTTTTTGAGTGACCGTACAACCGCAAGGACTTCCAGTTCATAGCTCGAGTATTTCGCCTCCGCTTGCGTTGTTTTCCCGCTCGCAAAATGCACCGGATGCATCTCCCCGTCGTCGTCGCTACGCTGTAATAAAACCGCTCCAAAACCGAACATTGACGCATCGGTATGCAGTTCGGTTTGCGCTCCTGCTTTGTATAATTTAAGCACAGGCTGTCTACATAAACTGGCCTTTAGCTCCTCGAATGCTTCTGTTTCCCCGGAACCGAATGTAAATTTTATGTTCATCCGCAGCAAATTCGTCAACGGCCTTGCGATTAACGAATATCCTTGTATAAACTTGCGGAAATACCCGGTTAAACCTAGGAAGCTTTGTACTTGCTTGACGCTCGTCGGCTTCGGGAATCTTTGAACGGCAACCAATTTACTTTCAGACGGACGAACACTGCCGTTTTCAATAACGTGACCGAGAAATTCAACTTTCGTTTGTAATATTTTACATTTTTTCCAATTAATTTCTAATCCGGCGTTCCTCGCCACCATTAATACCGTTCCGAGATTCCGAATTCCGCTTATAACATCACCCGTTGGTACAATCAAATCGTCCACGTACACTAACACAATTCGTCTATTGATGAGTTCTCTAAAAACCGCGTGAATAAATTTCATAAAAACAGCAGGTGAATTACACAACCCAAACGGTACACGCAGAAATTCATACTGTCCGTCAGGTACAATAAATGATGTGAATTTACGACTATCTTCGCTTACCGCCACGTGAAAGAAACCGTTCCGCAGATCAAGCGTACTGTACACTTTAGCGCCCTGCAATGCATCCAATTGGTCCTCCACGAGCGGCAAAGGGTACCGATCTTTCACAATTTTTTCGTTTATTTTTCGGTAATCGACACACAAGCGCGCCGAGCCGTCTTTTTTCTTTACCATCACGATGGGACTTGCGTATTCAGAGAGCGATGGCTGTACAATACCGTCTCGCAACCACTCGCTAATCTGCACATTGATCTTTTCTCTCTCTATCGGAGCTAAACGCCGCGCTCTCTGAAAAACAGGCTCATCATCCTTCAATATGAGACGCATTTCTACATCTACCTCACTTGTCTTTTTGGGGACGTAACCGTCGATCATTGCCCGGACCCTTCGCCTGATCGTGTCGTCCCTAAGATGTGCCAAATCTACACCAGACCCATTTTCGTCGCATTCAATATGGAATATTTCTGGCACGCCCTCAGTATCGATGGAGTCCTGCTTCGCTTTTCCAATTGTGACTACGCCTTGCCTTACTGTAAGATTCACCGAATTTAAAAAGTCCGTTCCTATAAGTAAATCATATTTTAACAGTGAGTCCGATACTACATTTATTCCAACAGAGTAAGGGTTGCCGTCGACATGGAGATTCGCTATGAATTTGCCTAGCGTCCTATTTACATCTGTTCCGACACCTCGAAACACTATTTCACCCGCTTCCAACCCCGGTGCTCCCATTTTAATGTAACATTCTGCTCGCATGAGTGTTAAGTCGCTACCCGTATCGATAAGCGCTATTATATCTAAACCATTCAGCCTTACCGCCTTGCATATTTTCTCTACTGGGGCCTGCTCCACCAGGTTGGCAGTTTTGCTCACTTCATCATAGCGCTTCGGGCATGCTGTGGAAATGTGTCCGTAAACCCCGCAGCTGTAGCACCTCATACCTCGGTCTTTGGTCGGACACATTCTGCTAAGATGACCCATCGCTCCGCAGTTGTAACACCTCGTTGCTTCTTCCCTGGATGTCCCTGCATTGACCTGCTGAATCCGCTCCTGACGTGCCCCCACTGGTGGTCTAAGCTGAGTCCCTCTGATGTTGTTCCCATACGCAACCGTTGGCAATACTAATCGTTCAAATGCTCGCAACAGCGCATCCGGCGTACTGAAACAGTGCATCCTCGCCTGGTTTCGTAATATCTGGTCCGGTATTCCTTCTACTAGATAATCGACTAGCTCTATCTGGTTTTCGATGGGGATGCGATTTGCCTTTATCACCTTATCGTGGTAATAGTTCTCGAAAGGCTCACCCCGTTTCCAAGTGCGCTCTTGGAAACGTTGACGCGCGACAATGGTGCTGGGTCTGTGATGAAACATATTTTCGAATTCCACTAATAAGGCGTCAACGCTCATTTCGATGAACCGAGGATGGGAGTGCATCCATTCACGAGCTTTCCCCTGAAGCCTCATTCCTATCAAAATTTTCGCCTCGTCGTCGTTCAAGCGGTAGGTCGCTTGCAATATCCGTACCTGTTTCGACCAGCTCGGGAAATCCTCTGACGTACCGTCGAAGTAGCCAAGCAATTCGGCAATGGTCTTGACGCCTATTCGTGAATTTTGTGGTGCGGACCGCTCTGCTCCAGACGGCCCCGACTGCAGCATACCTCGAACTAGAGCTAGTTCGCGTTGTGCGAGTTCAAGCTCTCTCTCCATCAGGGCCTTTTCCCGTCGAAGTAGGTCCATTTCCCGATGTTGTTGTACCATTTCCTCGGTTACTGTCGTAACCGGCACGTTCATTTCCCCGTGTGCGCCTTCCTCCTCCGCAGAAACGGCTGAAGAGACACCATCCCTTCGCGAATTCACTCCGTCTTCGTCAGCACTCATCCATAACCCCGAAGGGTCAAATTCGTGCAGCCGCGCCAGTAGCTCGGCCTTTGCGCCGGTTGTACCTAAATTACGGGCTCTTAAGAGTTCCTTTAGGTCGGTCACCGTGTAATTGATCGCGTTCTTGCCTCTAAGCATTTTTTCCTCTATTTATCACCGCACCGTCACTGACACCTCGCACACAATTTCTATTGTCACCTCACTTCCCGATCCGCGTTTCTCTGTATCCCGGACGAGCCCCCAATTTTGTAGGATCAGGAAAGTGATAAATATTAACAAATTAAACGGAATATAATTAAACCAAACTTTAACACTTTAAACTAAACAGCCATTAATGTTACACGTCGGTATTCTTAAATGTACGTCTTCGCGTTTCGACCTTCGCCATTCGACTGACTATCGATGTTTATCATCGCTTGGCCCGTTGCGATGATAAACATCTCATCAATGCACCCTTGCTCCGCGACGAGCTTCGGCCCGGTCAAGCCACGTACACAGGTACTCGCCGATGCACCCTGCTTCTCCCCTTTCTACACTCCCCTCCCTACAATAGTAATCGCACTCATTGTAAATTTTAGAATATAAGCTAATATTCCGTCTTTGAGCATATGTATAGTTTCGAACTGCAGAGCAGTTCAAGGCGGGCGGGATGTTAGGAACTTGGCGAGGTTTACGATACGGTCGCTTGTGAATACCGCTATTTTTGAGGATACCTAATTTCAATTCGCTTGTTAATAGTTACAGCTAAACGAGGAGTCAGGGCCCTAAAGAATCATTACAAAATTGAAGCAATTAGGAAGGGCCCTGCTCCGTCGTCCTCAATAGCGATTGACGTGTCATAAACCTTACAACTAGTCGCGCGATCGAGTAACGACCTTAGTACCTGGGCACGGTCCCCGGTCGGGTGTTAGGAATTTTCCATTTCCAGGGAGGTCTAGTTTGTACCCCGACTGGTGGGCGGCAACCTAGACTAGGCGGTTTTTGGAAATCCAACCCCCGACCAGGGACGTCGACCGATTGGTCAGGTCCTTCACGCCTCATCGGCAATTTTAGTATATAAGAAGAACATTGGAAGAGTTTAGTTAGATTAGCAACAGAATCATAGTTAGAAACGTTACTGTATTACTTATTGAATTCAATAAACACCAAATACACAACCATTAATTTCCTTCAAACGAAGGTGGTCCTTCGAGTTTGTATTAGTCGGCACACACGTGCAAACTCAACAATTTCTGAACGAGCAACACTCGACCACGGAAAGAACAGATTATATAATTTACAATATTCTAAAATCAAAAGTTTTGATCTGATCGTGACTCTGTTAAACCCGTTATCTCGTAGATAGAAAATAATGTTGGTAGAGTTAAACAGTTTAAAACAGACCGTGTTCAAATTAAAAGATTTAACTGCGTCTATGTCATCTAATAGAAATTTAAATACCAAAATGACAGGTAAGGTGACTACGGAACATCTTGGACTCAGCTCTGAACCCTTCCATTCCCGTTCAGCCAGGTTACGAATGGCGACGAGGCAGAGAGGCAAGCGACTCCGGCGCAGGACGTAATTCGAACGTTGACAGGTATTTATCCTGCGCGGCAGGAATCGGCGCTATGTGGGCGGTCGAGCGAAGGTGGGAAAGGAGGAGCAGAGAAGTAGCGTGACGACGTTAAGAGCATTAAAGAGACGTTTTCCGCCCGACACTTAGGTTTTCGTTCCCGCGCCCACTCCATAGATTCCCGGCCTATCGGCTTAGCGCTTGGCGGGCGGTCCCGAGCCACCCCTGGGCTTCCTTCTGCGCTGTCTGCCAGGTTCTACGAGCCGCCACCCACCGGAGGACGGTTTGTTGGTGCTGTTACCGTTGTCGTTTCTCTCTAGGAAATATTTTCTTAAACGTAAGAACTTAAGTACCCGGGGCACATACGGAGCTTCAGCTCATTAAAGAGTCCTCTTTGTGGAGCGACAGCCTCCGCGGGGTACTGGTTACCCGAACCACCCAGCGAAATTCGAAGCTTCGACGATGTTACGGGGAAGCGATTTAATCGTAGATTAATCTTTTTAAAGTCTAGTCTTACAATTAGTCTATCGCAGTCTAAATTTTTTCGATCATTCTACGGTGTGACTTCAAATAAAATGTTGGGAAATTAGGAATTGTACAAGTTTTGTTTGTAATTTAAATTGCAATTCTTTGATGCAGGATAAAATTTTGAATCTTTGCGATAGTCATAAAAATTTTCTTCGGTAAATTCGAAAACAATGAAAAAGAGGTTTCAGAATGAGATTGTGATGGAAAGAAGGGTCTAGACTGTGAATAACGTATGAAATGGTCGAAGGCAGTCTATGATAGAAAATTTGCAAGCAAAATTTAAATAGTAATTCATTTTCTAGCGTTGGAAACGTTGAAGAAACAAGAACGAACGTTCGAGTGTTAGTGGAAGGCGGAAGAAGATCGCGCGAGTTCCGTTTAGTTGTAGTGTTTCGACGCCCAACAGTCTCCGAAGAGGGTGGCGAAACGCAACGCTGGCGGTTGCGAATTATCAGCTAAGAGGAAATTATGGAAATAGATATAAATCGAGAAGAAGAGCGCAGACAGCGTCCTCGCGGTTAGGCGAACCAACCAATTCCTGTAGGGTGGCGTGAGTCGGTGTACCATGGAGGTTCGTCCGCCTTTAAAATAATGGAGCTTAAGTAGCCAATTTGAAATGTAAAGATCCATCAACATAAATTAAATATGGCGCGCCGACGTAAAGGATTGCTTTAGCCTCATTGACGATCACGTCTGCAAGACACTGAATAGAATTTTGACAAAATTTCTGCGTACCATGTAGTTTTAATTCCAAGTAAACACACCCCCTAATTTCAGGCATCTACAATATTAATCACATATTTCGACACGCGTTAAATTTAATCGTAAGAGAACTTCTAATGCCAAAACGGCAAAAAAAATATTTCATTCGAAGAAGACGAGCAGCCACCTGTCGCCAGAGTTTCAGCGAACCTCTTCAAAAGGTCCCATTAAAAAATCATCCTCTCGTCTCCGTAACAAAGTGGATTTCGAATTTAATCGCCCCCGAACGAGAGAGCAATATCCTCGGGGGTCAAGTGCTCGTCGACGCGGTCGATTTGCCGGTAATTTTTTTCTCCTTTTTCAGTTATCTTTTTTTTTCGTTCCAGCGAGAGATCCGTAAGGGTCTCCCCCGCCAGCGGGAATTCGCGCGGAATGATCAGAAAGCGAAGAATACGCCGCGATGGGGTCGGGGCAGCCGGCTGGCTACGGAGCCTGTAAGCTCGCGTCATGTGCAGCGGACGCGCGAATTAACAACTCACGCGTCATATCGCGCATTATTATCCGATACATCGAGTTATATATCAAACACCTACGCCCGCGGCAGCCTGGCAACCGGCGAACGCGCATCGCGCGATTTACGCAGAAAACGCGCCGACATCGTGCTTAACGAAGTCCCCGCGAAGGGTGGAGGAGGACTATCAGTTCCAGACGAAAGCCAAGACACCGTTTCGACGTGCTCAGTCTCGCGTGCCACCAGCCCTTAACACGCCCTGGCTCTAGTGACGTTTCTTCTTCGACGACTGCGATCGATTTTCACCATTTTTTATTAAGAATCGCTACCCTGGTAGGAATGGTCGGAGATCAGAACAAAAATCTTTAAATGGGACGAGCATTAATTTTATAAAGGAACATTTCTTTGTTAGAATTCTTTATAATTTGCATATGGTGGACATTTTAAAGATTTTTATATGTGTAGGAAAGCTACAGGACTTTGAGGAACCATACCTGATATCCCTACAATACATACAGTAAACTTTGTTTGAACGTTCTACTTAAATATCCTATCATTGGAACATGTCCTAAAATATAAATGTAAAACTAATTCTGAAAGCCATAAGTTGCAAAAGGAATTCGATAATAGCATGAAATATTAATACAGAATGATGAATCTCTACTGGATTTAGCCTATCACATTTATCAATCGCTCGAACTGTCAAAATATCCGCTATAATCGTATCAACTAAAAGAATTGAATTCTATCATCGTTTACAAAACCTCATTCGCGAGTACCTGAACTTCGGAAGGCGTATTCTGGGGTGATTTCAACCACCCCCGAATCATTCTCGCATCCGTCCAGGACGGCGAGGAGTTATTTAATCGAATCGAGCCCGCAGTCTATAAAACATAATTAACGCTTTGCCGCGGCAACAGCGTTTCTTCGAATATTGATCGTCGGAATCGTCGAAACGAGAGGGAAAAGCGTGGCAGCGGCCTGCGGAGGAGCAGAGGAGGTTACCGTTTCGACCGAAACTGCACGCGTTGAAAAGGGTTGATTAGGGATTCGGCGTGTTGGGGTCGAACACGTCGGGTATGTTGAAAGGATGCTGGACCGTGCTTGTAGGCATCCGGCGGTTCGAGGGGCCCCGCCAGGTTCGGGGCAAATGGCAGCGGGATGATTGATCGCCCGGCTAATTGGATGATCGATGACTCAAGTTCATCAGTGGCTGTTCAGCTCCTGGCAAAGGATGCCTCGTTCGCACGTGAGCTAACCAGCGCCTCCGCGTGGGTGTCTGTGTGTGTGCACGTCGAGTCGGTACACGAGAGATTTGTGTGAGACACGCGAGGGAGGCAGGTTAGGTTCCGGTGTCTCCGGACGAGCTTGAAACAAGCCCACGCTAATATTCTTCCGAGGGTCTCTCTTTCTCTTTTTGCTCCTCTACGGTGTCTGATGCCTTCTTTTCGTTTTAGTCATCCGTGTCACTCGTTTAACCACCCTGCTCCGAAAGTTATACCGGCCTGCGTGGCCTCTGTGAGAGTGTTCGGGACGTGGACGTACTTGTGGAAGTTTAGAAATATTTAAATTAAATCGAATTACGGGTATTTTATTTTTGTTCAGTTATCGAACATGCAAACGTAAAGTGTAAGTCAACGATTTTTTAACGATTTAAAATGACCGTCATGAGCTTTGGGCCCTCCAAAAAAAGGCACTTTCACAGGAGGAGTTGACTTTGACTCGTGAAAATATTGATACGTTTCTTTCTATTTATTAACCCCTTGACATACGATTTAATTTCAAATAATTTGTCGAATGTAACAAGTTTGATGACGAGTAAGTGGACTATAATTGTGAAACTTGACATCAAGAACTTATAACGAGTCGGACACGTCATTATACGGCAAGGGGTTAATAATGTGTCATAGTAAATTAGCCTGTAAAAATCGGTTTTGTATCAAGCTACGACTCGAGTGAACGGTTTGCCCCCTGAAAAGTTTCTTTTCAGATGTTTTCGAAAGAATTAGCCGAGTGAAATACTTTCTGCTACCGCGACGCGTTAAAAAGCCACCGTCTTCGCAGGCATCTCCGCCGCGAACGAAAGTAGATTCCAGCGAAGGGTAACCCAACCGGTAGAAAGCTTAGTTCATAGTGTATGCATGATATACGGTTGGCACGTGAATGCAAATCAGACCGTAAATCACGAGAACAATGTCTTAATGTCCAGGTCGTACGACGCCCACTGGCGCTGGAAGACAACAGCCTTGGTTTTCGCGGGAAGGAAAGGGTGCCTTTTCGGATATTCATAGGGAAATAAATTAGTAGGCACACGCGTCGCGAAGGAGCCATTACCGGTACCTTGGTGTGTATTTGACTCGTAGAAGGGTACACAAACCGCTGATATAATCGCGATCGGAAATTTAAATCCTCGACTCCGATGAAACTTTGTTATACTGAAGGTGCCTGGAGCAAACGATTCTACGAGTAAAACTAAATCGAAAATGTAGAATAACATTTTTGTGCATGGGCTATTATTAACTCATAAGTCTAAACGAATATGAAACTCTCTATATACATATTATATTTCTGCAATATTCGTATAAAAATATTTACGATGAAATTGTGTTCCTGTTTAAAAATTATTACACTCTCGTATTATATTCACATATGTTAGATAGATATACAGGGTGTTCGACTACCCCTGGGAAAAATTTCAATGGGAGATTCTAGAGGCCAAAATAAGACGAAAATCAAGAATATCAATTTCTTGATTGAGGTTTCGTTAAAAAGTTATTAAAAAATTAAATTAGAAATTTCAAATCATTCACGAAAAAATTATTTTCAATTGCAGGGGTCAATTACAATCATTTTTGGTCAACAGACATACCCCCGAATTCCTACCCATTTCCGAGAAAAAAATTCATTACTGAAAATATAATGTCTGACCAGGAATATTCTACTTCGAAAAAAAAAATTTTAAATCGTTCTAAAAAAAACATTTTCGTTTGGAAAAACGGAATGGTCTGCGAGCTCCAAACAGTTTCAACATTGTTTTTCGATTTAGTTTTGCACGTAGATACATCCCTAGTAAAAAATATTTATTTAGTTATTTATTTAACAGGGAGGCCTTTTAGAATATATGATTGCAAAGAATATGGCAGGAAATGTGAGCATATCTTTAGTTTGTAAAAGATTTTAAACATGTATAAATACAAACGAAAATTACTTGATTAATCAGTGTGCGTCCATGATAGCATATTATCGAAAAAGTTATAACTTTTTAATTTGAAAATGAGAATCATTTATCTTACTGCATCAAAGGCTTTTCCAAAATCCGTATAAGTAGAATCTGTTTGAGAGCGGGTTTTCAGGGATTTCAAAGTAAAATACGTACCGTTAATGGGAATGTTTTTCAGGGCGAGAAGCCTGAAATTTTGTCACCAGCCCCGAAGATTTCGAAGTCCCCGGATGAAAAAGAAAGACAAAGAGTATCTACTTCGAGTGTTCGTTTATGCCATTTAACTTGCAAATCCTTCCACCGGGACCGCTGATACCCGTGGAACATGTGTGGAAACTGAAGAAAACTCTTAGTCTTGTCCCGCCTTGGCGAAGAAGCGTCGAGAGGGTCGACGATGGAACGGGGAGAAGGAAAGGTGGAGGGAAAGAAGGGCGTGTGAAAAATCCAAAGAAACAAAGGTGCTCGGGTCCTGCGACAGGAGTGGAAAGTAGCGATCCCTCGCGAGGGGGAGCTCAAAAGGGGTACAGAGACGTCGGATGAAATATTTTCCGTGTAAAATTTGTAATCGAACAATGGGACTGCGATGCTGCTAAGCAACTATCGTGAGAATCAACCATACAAAAATTATTTTCTAATTCGATCATTATGGACTACAAATTGAACGAGAAACCAAGGCAGAGTATCATTATTATTTTAAAGAGACGATAAATATATTTTTTAAATAACTTTAGAAATTTTTAATCCCTTGACGTACAATTTAATTCCAAATAATTTTTTAAACGCACACTAACTAACTTGTTTTGTTCGTGCAAGGAAAATATAAAAATGTGTTGATTTTAATATATAAGATTTGACGACAAATAAGTAGCTTCACGATTTGAGAAACTTGACATCAAGAGCTTGTGATGAGTTAGGGGTTAATGTAACGAATATATATTAGAAAAATCAATAACCCTGAGGACTATTCCACGAACCTATTTTATTCAGAATCGAATCAAAACACTAAATTAGACTAAATCGTGTTAAAGATTTATTTCGAAAGAATTTACTACAGTGTTCTCCATTAAAATACACTCGATTCGAATTCATTACACTTGTGTTTCGATATGTGTGTTCGCCTCGAAAAAATAATTATACCAGTAACCTGACTCTGTACACATTTTATCCCGTAAAACATCGAAGAATTTCTATCGAATGATCCCCAACGATGCCTGGGCCATCGAACAATCCTGTCAAAGTTGCTGGTGGAAGGATACGAGATCCAGGCGAGAAGTAAAGAGTTTAAGGAAGAATTCGTTGAATGTAATCCCGGAGGAAAGAAGGTTTGGAGGCGATAGCGAGAGGGCATTCGCAGAGGGTGCATTGAGTGCGCCTCTGCTATACAGATTCCTCGCTATAACGGCACTCCAACGTTAGCGGAGATGAGAGGATGATGGAGAAGTGGGTGCGATCAGAGTCGGTTGTCGGATAGTTTACGTCGAGGAGGTTCGAGCCCTCTCCCACCTTCCTCCTTTTGAGGGATGGAGACGAAGGGGACGAAAGGGGGATAGTCGGTTTACGATGATGGCGCGATTCCCTTTATGCTCGCCGCGGGTCCGACGTCGCCGCCAAATCTTAGCTTCTTTAGCGATATCCTTCTCCACGGCGGAATACTCGCGACGTGGAAGGATTCCCGGTGGCGATAATCGCTCGTAAAACCGGCAACCCCCCCGTTGAATATCATTATCGCGCTGCTCGGTCGGGGATTGTACAGTGTGTCAGTCGTAACGCAGCGAAATCGTGCAATTTTTCGCCCCGCTGCACGCTCTACGATCGTCGGCCAACGCTGATAACCGACGCGATTTTATCGCGGGGCATACGTTGAGACGATCCTGATCTTTATTGTCCTTTCCGTCGCGATTTGTCGCGTACGCGTCCCGACGAATATGCCGAGGACCTGTTACTTCGAAGTTTCTCGTACATTGAGAACTTCTCGACTGACAATAAAATGTCAATGAAACGAGACGTCAACAGGAAAACGAAGCGATATTGCAAGATTTATTCGCACCGTGGAATTCGTTTCTGCGTTACAATAAATGCGAACCGAAACGAACGTTACAGGGACACTGCAGAGAGCAGTTTCGAGTGACGATAAAATGTCAATGAAACGAAATGTCAACAGGAAGAAGCAATATTGTCGTGAAATTGATTCACACTGTGAAATTTGTTTCTACGTTATGATAAATGTGAATTGAAACGAGAACGTCCTCGATCTTGAGTTTCGCAAAATGAAATTCGTTTCTGCATTACGATAAATGTGAATGAAAAATCAGTATCTCTTCGTCTTTCATTTTCTCTTTTCAGGCAAAACATAGAAGATATTGTACGAGAGCAACGTACATTTAACGCGAGCACACAGATTTTTCTATAACTCGTTGATGCACGAGTATAGGAGAAACTTATAAATACCATTTCTATTACGAGTATTATTTCTCTTGGTCTTGAATATCCTCTAATTACAGAGAATTACATTTAACATCTTCACGCATACTGACTCATATGCAGGGTGTTCGGCCAGCCCTGGGAAAAATTGTAATGGGAGATTCTAGAGGCCAAAATAGAACGAAAATCAAGGATACTAATTTGTTGATGGAGGCTTTGTTAAAAAGTTACTAACGTTTAAAGTTCCGCCCGTACTGAATTTTTTGCTCGAAACTGGGTAAGATTTCGAGGGTATGCGTGTTCACCAAAAATGATTGTAATTGACCCTCGCAACCGAAAATAATTTTTCCAGAGCGATTCGAAATTTTTTTTTTCACCGAAAAATTTAAGCATCCTTGTCGATTTTTCCTAAAAATTTGTTTTTGATTTTTAATAATTTTGTTTGACGCCCTACAGAAAAGTTGTCTAATACTTTTTTGTAGGTACCCATGATCTCTACTTCAGAAAAAAGCTTTATTGAAATATATTCACTATTGTAGGAGTTATGGCTGTTGGAAAATTGGACCATTTTTATGGGGGTTTTCTGACTTTACGGTGTGAAGGAGCAACTTTTCGACTAGTTTTTAAATTTCTACATATTCTTCACGAAAATACGCGTAGTTTGCATTTTTAAACATTAAAATCGTCCGATCCGTTCAGGAGTTATGATGTGTCAAAGATTCACATGAAATTTCGGGGAAGCATTTCAGCCTCAGATTATTTTCGGTAAGGAATTTTTTTCTCGTAAATGGGTAGAATTTTGAGGGTATGTCTATTTACCAAAAATGCTTGTAATTGACCCCTGTAACTAAATATAATTTTTTCAGAATGATTTGAAATTTTTCAATTTAATTTTTTAATAATTTCTTACCGAAACCTCAGTCAAGAAATTAATATTCTTGATTTTCGTTTTATTTTTGTCTCTAGAATTTCCCATTAAAATTTTTCCCAGAGAAAATTGATGGACGTCGTGGGTGAATGTTAATTTGCATTCTCGTTTATTAGGACCAAATTATTTTAGTCCTGAACAGGTTAAAAATAGTTGAATGTAATTATAATATTGTCAGAAGCTAAAAATGATTCGACTCTAACAGTCGAATCGTATAAATAAATTAATATTTTATTCTAAGACAGCAATGTTTAAATAAAGCTTCAATTTCTTATACCTACCAATCTTTCTATTCTCTTCCAAGCGTGGTCAGAGTGGATTTCACAAAATACATTTTGTCCAAAAACATCAACGCGAGTTAAAATACCGCCAGTAACAAAATCTCTCTCGTAAGAACTTTCAACATCACCCTTCCCTTTCGCGATCTCCGAAACTCTCGAAATTAGTATACCGTGTAAAGTTAATACGCATACGAGCCCCATGTTTTTCGCTTAAATAATATATTCTGTGCTTCCATCCTTGAATAAAAAAATTTAAAACTCGCTGGTGCGCGCGATATAAATTTTTACCCGACTTGTGACTTCCACATCTCGACGTTCCAACTTCTTCGAATATTAATTGCCATCTTCGCGACGTACCCATGTATTGCAGAGACGCGAGCTTTTTATGCGAACGTCTTCGTCGCCGTGTTTCCGTTTCTCTTAGTCTACGAAGATTCCTCCGCGAACGGCACAAATTTCCGTCGATAAATCCACGGGAGCAACAAAAATCTCCCCCACGGCGAACGGGTAATCGTATTCCCGTTTTAAATGTATTCACTGGCCGCCCCTTCTCGCATGCCAACCCCCCTGTGGAGCGCGTTGTCCGTGTGTGGGTGTGCGAAGGGCGACGGAGAAAATGGTATAAGAAGGTAACAGGTTTCGCAAAGGACACACCGCCTCTCGCGAAAACACATGTAAGGGCTGCCGGAGGCGAGGTTAAGGTAAGAGGTTCCGACGAGGGGCAAGAAAAGAGGATTCGGACGGCTTGTAATCTCGGCTCAAGGTGTCGCTCGTCGCCTCGATATCCTGCCGGGCATGAACGCGAGCTTGAGACGATAGAAGATTAAGGTGTGCTCGAGCTGACCCCCGGAATGTGACGTATATCGGTGTGGGGATTCGAGTAATGCTCGAGACGAGAGGAAGTAACTCGCGCGGAACTGTGAAATCTGCTATCGTATCTTCTGCTATTCTCAATTTTCAGGACAATTAGTTTTCTGACACGTTAAAAGTATCGTTTGTAAAATTAAATAGGCGTTTCTGCTACATTCGCCTTGAATATCGTTACGCGTTAACACTAGAAGTACCGACAATTATAGTGTATTTATTTGTTGCAAGGAAATTAAAATGATTGATATTTGAAGAAATGTATAATGCAATTGGAAATAAATGTTTATTTTCTTTTAGAAAACAACTGTTTGCAAAAATCCTATCGGGTAAATTTGTAACAATTTTTATTAGAAATAGGTCACTTTCACCAGCTCAATTAATTTCTTAGATTTGCAAATTTTTAAAGCAAACAAACCTATAAAAATATATTCTCTATTCTTGAGTATAGTGCTCTTTAGAGTACAATAATAAAAACAGTGTCGTTATTTTAAATAAAGATACACATATAACCCTTCAATAACAAAAATGGCCCGAGTTGCCAGAAGAAAATATTGATATTAAATAACTGATGATTTCACCACTCTGAGCAAGATAAATCGATGAATCTAATCGTATCATGAAAACGAGTATTCGAGATCGAAATGAGCAACGATGGAGCAGAGTCTGGGGGGTTGCAGGCAATTCTGTAGTGGTAAATAGGGCCCGAACGGGGGGGAGGCATAAGTAAATTAGGCTGGACGAGACGAAAGGTTTTGATAAGGATCTCTCCCTCGGCTTTTTTAAAAGCTGACTCCCAGGGAATTGAGACGTCATCACGATGCTCTGGCTCGTTTTCCTCCTCTCCCTACCCCGGCCTTTTCGCCTCCTTCGAGAGCCGTTTAATGCCAAAGAGACGCGTCGTTTGCCCTCGCAACGGCGTACTCGCGCCTCGTCCTTTGTTTCGCCTTCATGAGATTTTTAAACAGCGCGAAATGAGCTTCGCAGCTCGTCGCCCGAGAACGAACGATTATCGTCTCAGTCGGCTGACTTAATTTCTTCGTCCCTTTCACGGGCGAATATATTTTAAAAATTACTCTCGACCAAACTCGCCGTGTCTCGTCAACTTCCAAACTAGTATAATACACTCGCATTCTACTAAGGACTATAAAAATGTACTCACGTGTTTTAATGTAATCCAATTTCTCGAAATATATTGCTTTTAAGCTTTTTAAAGTTCGTGTTTAGGAAGTGACATTTTTTCAGATTGAATCACTCGAAAATAATTTGAGATAAAAAAATTATGAAGATAACACTTATTTTTAATTAAAGACAGATTTTTATGAAAAACAATCCGGCAAAATCAGAATAGGAAGCTCTGTTTAATCACACTTGGTGCCAGTATAGTTAAAAAGAACTGTTCTTGCTGAAGTTCTGATGATTTGAATCTCCAGGATGTTCTTGGAGGAGTTTTTAACACTTGTTATATTTCACCGACCGTACACGTTTGATTGCTTCGACGATTACTAGACGACTGACTAGATTTAACGGTGAATTTGAGCCTGTTGACGATACGAACATGAATACTGTTCTTCCACGAGGAGAAGGCACAGGCGTGTTTACGTTTCCACTACTGGCCCAAGACGGTGACGAAGATCGTCAGCTCTCATAGTGGGTCTGAGACAAAATATTCACTCGTTGTTAGCAGAATTGGCGAATATTATGTCTCATTCGCTTTCGATAAGATCGTTGTTGTTCCTCGTTAGTGTTCTTTGCCAATAATGGGAACGTAAACACGCTTCTTTTCGTCGAAGGATAGCAGTTTACATTCAAAAACACGTGATGTCTTATTATATTGGGTTGGCCAAAAAGTACGTGCAGATTTTGGCAATAATGTTTTCAGGTGTCCCGAAATGCAACATCAGATCAAATTTTAAAAGCACATGGTTAATCGATAACTAATATTTAACCATAAATAGTAACAACAAATTTTGAAGATTAGATTTGTTTCATAATTTTGGCATAATTTTACGAATGAAATAAAAATGGAAACAGCAAGGTGCAGACCTATAAAAATGTATGAAGAGAATGCAATCAAGGACTGCACTTATCAAAACTGGTCTTTTTATATGAAATACAAATTTTTGAATTATCTGTTTTCCATTTTGCAAAATTCTTTTAATTCCTAAGAGGCTATTAAATAGCTCTTAATTAGTTTTTTGAGGGAAACAGACGGATTCTCACTTCGAAAGATGAGAGTAGGTGTTAGAATAGAAAGTTCATTATTGTATAAAGAATTATGTACAAACTTTTTGGCCAACCTAATAATGTGGTACATCGACAATGAAAACCTCACATATTCTTCCAAATACAAGTATAAAAAATTACCGAAACTTCGTTTCATTCCCTATCCATTTCAACGTGCTGCGTCACGATTAATCTCTCGAGGTACAAGAACATAAAAAAGACGTTGGTAAAAACGACGCTTTGAGAACAACAGAATTTCACTTAAAATCCTCGTTTCGTGATTCTGAATAAAACTGGATCGTCCGAACGCCTCCAGAAATCAAAGACAACTCGTCCCAACTTTCCAGCGGAAGAATCGGACCGCAATGGGGGGTGAGTGGCTAGGGGGGTTAGTCCAGGAAGGAAAGGGAGCCGGATTCCAAGCATTTGTATCGTTTTGTCGTACTTCAGTGTCGGCACGCGTATCGTATGGCATCGCATTATTGCTTTTATGGCCAATAAAAGGAAGGCCGCTCCGGTGAGGCCAGCACGACGACCGTCCTCCGCAACGACCGTCCCCTCGATCCTCGGACCGTTCGGTTCTGAAACCATCATCCACTCTCCTATCCCTCCCCCCCGTTGGCCCCGTCAATTCCCCTGTCCACCGCGGTTATTGCCGCTGGGTCGTTCGTTCGACCATCGGAGGTGTTGCGATTGGTTTCGTATTTGGAGGGAATATAGTTCGGGGACTCCCCGGCCCAGTTAACCGTTCGGTCACCCTTTGGGACGCTACGAAGGAAACGACGCCTCTGCAAGGTCCTCCGACACCTTACTCTGCGCAAACACGGGAGCTTTTGGTCAACATTTACCAGTACAACGAGATATGTTTCTCTGTTTCGTTCAATCTCTGGTTACCCGAGGTGATTCGCGTCTGAGGGGCTTCAGGAGCTTGTATCCGACGATATACTCGTGTTCCTTGAATCCTTACCAGTCCCGTTGTTTGATTATTACGATATGGTGTATGGCCTCTGTTCACTATATACAAGATTCGCGTCTTCGTTGCCCTCGATACCGGGGAGATCGGTTCGACATGATGAGTGGAAAATCTTTTTATAAATATAGTCGATAGTAGCTATTGGGTCGTCCCATATGTTGAGTTTTGTAGTACTATTTAAAGCAATATTTTAAACGTATAATAGAATTTTATAAGAAACAGTAAACCCCTTCTCGTTCGACAACTCCCTCTCCTTTGGCACGAGCTATTATATCGTCGATACAAAATGTTGACGTTTTCAAATTGTTTACCCACCACTAAGCCTGGAGATTATTGCTTTTATTCTGTAAACCAGTGTGGGTACTAAACTTGAAGCTTTGACACAATACAATTTCTATGAATTCTTGATGTTAGTTTAAAATTTTAGAAATCCCCCGAACCGACAAATTTTGTTTCTTTTCTACTAACCCCGTATGGGTCCGTATAACTTTCAGGTCACATGCTAATACATCGAAATTTTACCAAATAATTTGAGGTTTTTCACAAAATTACGTATATGTCTTAATTATATAATGTCTCCGAGATAATCAATAACAATATTGATGACGATTAGCAGAACCCTCAACTTAAAATATCAACGTAAATCCCTTGCAAGTTTTATATTTAACAAAAAGCTTCGTCCCATGGAGGGTGAAATTACAAATTTTATCCCGTAACCTAATATTATGTGAAACAGTAACAAATAATTGCTGCACAAACTTTTTTCATTCACTCTAAAACAGTACTATCTTTTAATGCTACTTGGGATCGTGTTCCACGAGAAATATGAAATATACAATCGGAAGTATAAGTAATGGCTAATGGCGTGCTCCGCGAGACGCGTCGAGGAGTGATGAAACTCGGAAGAAACGTCGCAAACAATTACGTTCCGTCGTCTGACGACGAATTACAAAGGCGAGCTGCTTATCTCACGTGACGCGTAGAAGAGCGACACGGGACTCGCGAGAGTTGCACAAGGCGGCGTCGTTAAGGATAGGAAACTTGTCATTCTTGCGAAGCTCGTCTTTTCTCTAGAAAGAGGCGAGCCCCCCGGTTGCACCTACAGGCAAAAGATAACCAGCCTGTTCTCGAGACATCGAGTCCCCCGTTCCACCATGGTTGTCCCGAGCGACGATATATCTCCCGGTGTCCCCTTTCGTCGTTCGTCTCGTATCCCGGCGTCGGCTTCTCCAGGAGTTCCGATGCTCCGTGAGGGTGCACGATGACACTCGGTTACGACATTAGCGACGTTTCCCACACTGTCTATGGGTCTACTTCGTCAATGTCAACCGGCGCACGACCACCGACGTGCCGACTTTCGCGAAAGAACTTTCCAAGAAATAAACCCTGGAGATTGGAAAGCGTCCGGCAGTTAGCCGTTGCTTGACATTCGAGAAGACTAATGCCACCGACAGAAATCTAATCCCCGAAGAAATTTATCGAAATCTGTAAAATCCAAGCTACATTTACTGCCTCCACAGGAGTAAGATTATATCTCTGCTTTTAAGAATGTAATTTTTTCGACTTGGACTTATACTTTCTAATGTACGAGGATCGTTCAATATGTCCTCAGAAAATCCAAGACCTGGTGCTCGTAGCATCAAAAGTGGTTTGTTTTTAGCAAGCATCATGACTCACTAGAGAACTGTCAAAGTTTCAGTTACATCCACACATATGATTTCATTCTTATTGTCGATTGAAGCAAGGAATTTCCTCTTGCATCAAGACAATGCACGGGTGCACACATGTGCAGTTTTGATGGCGAAAATCATGGAACTAAAGTTCGAATTATTACAACATCCACCGTATTCAACGGATTTGGCCCCCAGTGTCTTTTTTTTATTTCTTACAAAATAATTTGTTTTTCTATCTTTTCCTAAGGATTTATTGAACGACCCTTACACCCCTCACGACCCCACATTTTCAGAATATAAATTTATTTCAGGTTTATTATATACCTGCGATTTTGATTAAACCGTCATTATTCTGGCCTCTTTGTGCATTTATGGGAAATTTTAATTTTCAAAAAACTATAGAATGAACTTAATATGCAAAAATATAAGGAATACTTAAATTATTGTATTTAGGGGTTGAGATAACCCTTTACAAAGCTCTGATTACGTTAATTCTGTTAATAAAATAAGAATTTGCATAGAGGTTTACTTATAACAATCAACTTGTACAGTGTGAACCACGTAACTTGATTAGCTTAATTTTTTCTGTTACTAATGGTCCATTAAAAAAGTCTTTTATCCAGTATGACATGGTTTAGAGAAAGCTTTAAGATGAGTGTATTAAGTTGTTTGCTAATTTTTTTTTTTTGTTTAAATAGAAAGAAATGTATTTATTATGCTGCTTGTCGAATTCGTCTTAATATCCATTGACCGATAAGTGTAAAAAAACACTTCCTTTATAAAAAGCTATAGATCACCCTACATCACGTAATACTAGATAAAAAACATTTTGAACGGACCATCACTAATAGAATAAATCAAATTATAATTGTTTGATCGTCTTTCATGAACTATATTAACAATGTCTATTACTATAATTCTAAATTAAAATTTTAAAGGACGAATTTCCAATTATATCGAGCAGTATATTAACTTTTATTCTCATAGAATTATGTCGGACATGTTTAGTAGCACGATTTATAAAAAATATAAGTGCAGAATGTTCCTAAATTAAGAACGTGTTTTAATTGCTAGGCAGAATTTCGATGAAACTAGACTCGATTCGTAATTCACGGTTTTGACTGGTTCTGATTATGCGTGCCTGCGTCTAAGCGTTTAAAGACCGCCATTCAAGGAGTCGAAACGAAGATCAGTGGAGATTGATCGCAGTGATCAGAGGGTTTGCATCAACCATGCCTTTCGACACGACAAATTAAATCCCTCTCGTCTGTCTCGTTCTCTCTGCCCTGCATAGAGGAATCCGGGGATTTCTAAGGAGTTCCGTCTCGTCGTATGCTCCTTTCTGACTTTCTTAGGGGGAGCACCATCTACGCTTCTCTATCGACCAAGTCGATAATCGATACGCTTGTCTGCGACAATGCGTTTGTCGCTTCTAAACCAAAGTCGTCGCTTAGAGCCACGTATTACTATCAAATTGCATAGAAGAGTTGCCAAGAGAATTTGAACCCACTTTCATCGAATGCAAGAAACTTGACGCCATTTTATAAAAATAGTAAATTTCAAGTACCGAAATAAAACTAAAATGATTGAGATGATGTAAATAATATATTCCTCGAGATAAATCGGAAGATGTAATATTTTGTGTATCAACCATTTTGAAAAATAAAATACATGATATATTTAATTTGCTTAGTATGAATAACTTTGATAATATTGGATTCATTATTTGAATACATGATCCTCTATTTTATGCGCTGAATTAGCGTATGTATATTTCAGCGTATTAAATACAATACCACAGAAATGAATCCAATTACTATTATACAAAATAATCATTTGTTGGACGAATAATTCCCCGAAGAGGAAATGGTATGCAAGTTATATTACGCGGCGTACTATATTCTCGATTACTTTGACTCTAGCGGGTAACAGTTTGCAGCGTCAATTTCAAAGGTTAATAACTTCATCCATGCTTTCCAGTTAGAACATTGTTACCGATACACAGTCTTAATGAAATACAATGAGCCATCTAATTACGCAGTCTCGTGGTTATGCTCTTAATTATATTGCATCGTTGTATATATTTAAATATTAAACAAAGTTTATCCAGGGAAGAAAAAGGATTATTAATTTTCGGTCACTGAATCAGACGTTTATGGACATGTCATATCTATCACAAGTAGACTACGGATCTTTATGCAAATTCACATTTGTATTAATAGAATTAATAAAATGGGAGTTTTGTAGGGGGTTGCCTCGACCCCTAACTTTAAGTATTTCTTATATTTTTCCATATTAAGAGCAGTTAAAATTTCCCATAAATGCATAACAATCCGCAGTCTAATCATAAGAGTGAAAAAGGTAAAAAAAATCATCTTCAGTTTACGTTTCGTTCGTAAATTACGATCCACTCGAAGTTTGAAACCGACAATCAAGCAGCGGGAAAAGGGTTAGTTTTTGGGCTGAAATTTTGATTCGTCGTCAATGGTGAAAATTTGTTCGACTCGTGTGACAATGCGAGAACCACGCGTCTTTGAAAACAGAACCACGGTCGCCGCAAGGGCTTGATTTACGCGTGTACGCTCGGGGCGAGACGGGGTCTGATGTAATAGTACCACTCTGATTCCAATAACCATGAATCTATCAGACGTCAAAACGCAATCTCCACCTGAAAGCGGCCTGCCTTCGGCTGTACACTAGTACGCCCTGGCGACCACAAATCTCGCGGTATCTGAGACCGTATATCTTATACTTACTGGCAACGGGCGCAGCAACACAGATGTAAAAGAGCTCGGTCCATCGGGAGCGACGAGGAGGCACGTCGAACTTCGCGGAGAGGAACGGATAGAAAAAAAGAGAGGGACGTAGTCCGCAAGGATTTCTCTCCGTTCGACAACGAACGGCGCAGAGACGAGGAGGAAAGGCTGGAGAGATTGCACGGAGCGCCGGAGAAAGTTGCAAACTCGAAAACTTTCCGAGGCCCTATTATCTCCGACGAGACCACCGTCCGGCACCAAGGGGGTTGTCCGGTATACCTCGATCTCTAAATACTCCACCTTTCTCTAGACCCCCCTCGTCTGCTCTGGGGATGGTTATTCCAGAAGAGCAAAAAAGGAAAAAGGAAAACTGGCAAACGGATGCGCGAAAGAATCCACCCCACCGCCCCCTTTCCGCGTTCCAAATGGCACCTTACACGGCTGACTTGCGTCTCGAGGACCTTATATTCGACACGTGATCGAAAGAAATCTGGCTGGATTGTTCGTGAAAATGATTAAAGATATTGTAAAAACTGAAGCTGAGACGAGCGATATTCTCGTTTAGATAGAAGCGTCGAATGAGTGTAAGATAATGTCTGTGATGTGTCTACAGAGTGAGGCACGAACTAGCCTCCACGATTTTTCAGCCCCTTTCGATGATCTGATAAAAAAATGTTTCCTGTCGAAGATAATCAACCGACAAGAAATTACAGTTATTTAAATTTAAAAACAAATTGATTTTCGATAAAAAATTAAGATCACTGTTATATTTTTAAATGGAACTAGGTATTTTTAGCTTTATAGTATTGCGAAGTTTAGTGAACGGTTAAAAATTTGGATATGTCGCATTTTATTTCTGAATGGAAAAATTAATTGCAATTCTCTTGATTTTCCGACAAGTTCAAAATCTATTTCGTTCGTCAATTATTCTATATGACAAGATTTTTCAATTTCATAATATAAATTTTCTTCACTTTTAATATAGAAAAGCTTTTCTCAGAGCTAGCAACAAGAGTAATTATAACAAAAATCATACCAAAATTACGCTTTGTAAGAAGCTTCAAGCGGCCCTTTAAAGTCTTTTCCTCTTACCTAAGAACTTCTCCTTATCAATTTTATTATGATCGTGATCTAGTTGACACTAATACATATTTCTCACAAAGTTCATATATCTCTTTAAATTTCAAAGTTACAAGGTACAATATTTCTTAAACCATTCTGTTCAAGGGGAGAAAACATTTTTCACCAACGTCGTTGCTAATGAAACCGAAAAAAAACTTAGTTTCTCTATAGTAGACCAAAAGTAGATAAAGACAGTACCAATAGGAATTCTTGAGAATCTATTTATCATTTTAGAAATTTCATTAAACACGGTTAATACGCTGACTGCCATGGTGGTCACTGATGACCGATGCTTCGATCCTACAACGTGTTTTTAAAACATTTTTTAATAATGTCATTGCCATTAGGAATATTACAAAATAACAAGTACCCCATTGAACCATTGAATATTTCTATTTATTATGCTATAAACTGAAAAAATATTGAGAATATCTCCAGACAGAGAAAACTGGTATAACAGTTAACAAACCATATAGAAAAATCGATGACAGTAAAAATTGTATTCCGTCTCGTCACGCGAACGACTGAATCAAAGTCGTCGCGTGATTTCGTGGCGTCTGCGGAGGACAGTATCAACCGTTCGTGAAGAAAATGAGGAATGGTGCCAATGACAGTGCTAACGCTGTACAAATGAATGCACGCCGAGGCTCTGACGCACGATAATTTATCACGTCGTGCACCCCCTTCTTTGGCTTCGTCTTCGGTTAAGAGAATGCGGAGACGCGCGAGAAAAACGAACAGGGAAGGGGGGATGAAATCTGGCGACTGCGATCGGGACAAATATAAATAAGCCAATCGTAGGAACCCTTCGTGAATGTCTCCGTCTTCTTTTGCATTCGTCTCGCGAGGACGGATGTAAACGCGGCTTAACGGATATCGGTAATCCCGCGGGAATAGAAGCGAATGTGTGACGAGTCTGCCGGGTGTCAGAAGGTTCGAGTTATCGCGATCATTCCGCGTGAAAAATACCGTGTGGTTCGTCTTCCAGGCCTCTTATTCACGAGAGGGGATGGAATTAGACGCACAGTCGCGTTATTTTTATTTTTATTTTATTCCGAACTCTGTCTTCTTTAGGTATTTCAATATCATTTATATGTAAGGTGTTCGTCTCTTGACAAATATATTTAAAGTTAGACAAACTTTCTACGTTAATACTTAGGCTACGTTACTCATGCATGGATGACAAGACTTTAACTAAAATAATTACTTCTTGAGTTTAGATGTTACAAAGTTAAGTACTGAGACAAACTTTAGGTTGTATAGTTTACAATTGTCTAAAATTGAAATTTTTGTGTTGTAGAATATCACGCGGTTTTAGCTTGGCAGTCAACATGTTTATCCAGAGAAGATTTAGTTAGAGTTAATTTCATAAAATGACAATATAATTCTAAAATCAAATTAATCTTTCGAAGTGAACTTAAAATAAAATATCAAAGTTTTAAAAACATTCTTTCCTATTGAAACTATCCATTTATTAAAGATAGTGCAATTGATTATTTTAAAATTTTGTATAAATCAAAATTTTGGTTTTGTAGAATGTCATACGATTTTAGTTTGGCAATCAACATGTTCATCCATACAACGTTGAATTAATTTCACAAAATTGCAATATAATTCTAAAATCAAGTTAATCTTCCGAATTCAAAAATGAAATATCGAAGTCTTAATAACACTTTTTCCCCTCGAATCCTTGAAACAATCCTTTTATTAAAAATAGTGCAATCGATTGTTTCAAAATTTCCGTACTTAAACTGCAGCAGATAGGTGATATAAAATCGCCTTATATTTGATGTTTTCCAAATAAAATCTGGGAATAAATGACCCCTTAACCATGACATTGCGAGGTAGCGTTCCGCCAGCAGCTTTTGGTTGCCACCTTTTCTCTCTTTCCGTGCCAAAAGTTTTTCCAACTTCGTATAATCATTTTTCCCGGAATGTCCCGATGGGGTCCCACCCCCTGGCCCTCTCAACCGACCCTGCTTAAGCCGCCGCTTCCTCGGGAACCCACCCTCGCGACCGCTTATCTCAGAGAAATTCTTTTCGCGGTTTCTTCCAGGGAGCACAGCCCCTCCCTCCCCCTCCACCTGCAGGTTCGTTGGCGCGGAAGAATTTTAATTCTTCCCCTTCCCCAGAAAGTCCCGGACGATTTTCTTTCCCACGGATTTTCACGAGCATTCGTACATCAAAGGACGCCCGCGTCGCTTCCGCCGGAGAAAAAGCGTCTCAGTTGTCCGTTTTGCTAACTGAAACGACACGCGGATCTCCATGGATTGTTGCTGTAATTGCTGTTCCAGCAACAGCCTCGCAGATGGACCCGCATTTATCTAAAGTATTTCCTTTATCTCCGGGGAAAGTTTGTTGCCGGGAGTTTCGAGAACAGTGAATTATTTGTTCCCGTGCGCGAGACCGCCTTTTACGATTTTCAAAAATATTTTAATTAGTTTTCCAAATGGAGTGTCCGTAAGCAGCGAAGCACTGATAATGGTCGCTCCAGCACGAATAGCTGGGCCAATAAAATTTTTGAAAATGTATGCTTAATGGAGAAATTTCTGTAGAAGACCATGTCTCGCTTAATTGAAATAATTAGAATTAAATAAATTAAATAAGTAACGTAATGGTTCAAATGGAAAGGAAAGTAGTATAATATAATTTCTATATTCTATTATGGAGATTCCTTATATATTAGAATAAACTCTATTTATTATTATCTTTAAATTTAGCTGATGCTAGAAGCTACATCCTCGTATAAATTTTGTCTAAACTTAAAATAGCTCTTCCTTCGTAATCAGGGCGGCAAAATTCTGATATGTAAATACCCCCCATTTGCAAGTACGATGGGCTATATACATATAATATAATCAAATTGGCATTCGTTCCTGAAATGAAATACAATATCCTACGATTACGATTACGAGAAGTTCACGGCGGATGACAAGGTATTGAAGTCAAAATTACCCAGCCACGAAGTGAACTGTTGATCACGGAGGAACCAACAGAATCCCGTCGATTTTTAATCTCCACCGCCAGCATTAATAATACATGAACCTCGCGCATTTGCTCGCCGAAGTTTGACCGTGTACAAGGAGCATCAAATATGCAGGTGTCTCGTGAAAAAGAAAACATAAGGAAAGGAGGGGGAACCTGAGGAAAAAACGCGTGGTGATTAGATAGGGGAAGGTCCGGGACGGTGAGTTTATTAACGATATCGCGAGCCAACGAGGGTGGAAGAAAAGGACTCTCGATAATTTGCTGGCTCATGCACCCTTGAAAGAAAATCCATATTCTGACGTTAACGAGATTTTATAGACCGGCATTCGCTGTTAGTAACCAACGAAGCCAGTGGATACTGCAGAGATTAGAGAGGATAACTGATCGATCCAATAAACGTTTCGTAGGTTAATGTCTTCGTTAATTGTTATTGCGTCAAACATCGGACGCGTTTCATCCTGTCAGACATTATGCAAAATATCTTGGTTCAACGTTGCATAATATTTGAATTGATTTTACCGCCTTTGAATACTGGAATATATTTTGAAAACTGCCCTGTGAAGTCTGCTACCAGATGTAAAACTACAGGTGCAAATTTCAGGAGTTTGGCAAAGGCAATTGCAAGAAATGTAGAACTCAAAAAAGAATGATTTCAAAAATTTTTCGTTTTTTAATTTTTAAGTTAAAGGTTCTTTAGTTTTTCGTCAAATATTCTCCAATTATTTACGTGTAATTCATGAAGTATTGTCCTCTTTATATCAGAAGAAACTTTACATTTCTTTCGAAAACATTTACGTTTTTAATTATTTAAATTAATGTTATATTAAAACTGCATAAGCGTGTATGTAAATATTGACTATTGCAATGAAGATTGTCAAATTATAAGAGTGAAAAATACAATTTCTTAACGCTAAATGAAACTGTTCTTTCGAGAAAAATTTTCGTCCCTCAACAATAAATTATAGTTTTTACAACAAATCTTTCATCAATAACGTCACAATTCCTTTCACGATTCTGTATTATTTATAATTTTTGTTATGATACATTACTTTCTGTTTGGAGACTAAAATCGTTAAATAAAAAGAAGAAATTTTTATCAAACCCTAATAAACGAAGACTAATTACATAATTTAACCGCGTATGCATTAATGGCGTGTGCCTGGAACCACCTGGCTCGAGGAAGAAAAATCTTAGTTCTTTCAGGGACTCGAAGCGGCTGGTTCTTTCGCCGAAGGACGAGGACGACGGAGACTGGCACCTCCTCGCAGCGACAAATATGGAATTTGCATATAAATCGGGTATTTCCATCTGTGGCCCTAGCCTTGCAACGCCGGTTGGTTCGTTCGTTCGTTCGCGTGATACAGAAATGAAGAGATCTCCCATTTCCTCTCGCCGACCCCCTTTCCTGCGCCACCTCTTTCCTCCTCGCCACTCCGCTCGGAAATACTAACCTCTAGATATTATTAATAACCCGAGATGAGATCGAACGCATCCCTCTTCGTCGTACCGCAGGGATGGAAAATGGGAGGAGTCGAACGAAATCAATCTGCCATTCGCTCGTCGATGTGGCTGCCCTTTTTCCAATTCCCTTTATCAAACGCGCGATTCTTCTTCTTCCTTCCGGAACCAGGAAGTCGACGCAAAACGTGTACCACGTGCACCACGTCCACCACGTCCCTGATTCTTCTACATATATAGCATGATTTAAGAAAAATTCAAGTTAAATGAATTGTACACTCGATTCGTTTTTTACACGAATTCGATCCAACAAAGTTCAGGAAATGGATTTCATCTTTCTATACAAATTTTCTACTTCGACACGGTTTCAAAATATTTCATACAATATACGCATTTAATATATTCAGGTACATTCGTGACGTTGAATTGTGAAGAACGTCTAAAGAGATAAACCACCCCTCATGCATCTAGTCTCAAAAGTATCTCAATAAAGTTTACGATAATTTCTCATCTGTGCAAGCGACTTTGCGATCGAATCGCGAGTCAAGTACAAACGCCCCCGAAATTCCAGACAGAAGGAGTGGTTTCAAGATCGTTCGGATCGAGATCGCGTTACAGCGTTTACCGCCCTCGCCAGTGAGAACCTGCAGAGCTCTTCTTCGCACTTTTTTTTACCCTCTCCTGCGCGACGAGTGAAAGGGACCAGAAGAGAGTGTCAGAGAAAGGGGAGGAAAGCAGCTTTGTAACCGAAAACCTCCTTAGGCTCTCTATCATTTTTAATCGGGAGAATAAATCGTTTGATTCAATTATCAGGGGCATCTCCTGCCTCCCTCGAGGACCCGCGACGAGTGGCTCCAACGGAAGGGAAAAAACCGTCTCTTTGTCCGGCTTAAGAATCTCAGAGACACTTAAGAGGCTTAGGATCGGTTAAGGTCTGACGTTAAACACTGCGACCGTTCCGTTGACGTTGCCCGTTCACCGAACATTCTCATAAGGGTTGGTCCCTGAGTGCAAGCGATAGAGCTTGAAACACTGAAGCCAGCGATTATGAGTTTGCGAACATACGTTCAAGAGTTCGGAAGTTATTTAATTTTTAAGTCGGGGCAGTCATTTATCAGCTGAAGCACAATTTTCAAGCAAAAATACTTCAAAAACTAGAGATCAACATTTTTTATTACTACCCTGATTGTACGAATGCTTTTGGGTGGTTGTTGATTAAAATCGACACTCGTATCGAAGAGATTTGCGACAAGAAAACATCCTGAACATATGTATGTAATCTGTGAACAGTTAGTCTTGGTGACTGTTTCGCTAAATTGTTATTTGGAGACCGCTAATAAAGGATAAATTCGGAGATAAAAAGGGAGCCACGTGTTGCGGGGGAGTCGCGTGTGCGTGCGGCGAGCCAAAGCCTCCGAGGAGTATTTTCAAAGTGGAAAGAGACGAGATGGAATAGTCGGGCTTTTCCTTATTTTTATCAGGTTTTCCAAGGGGATGAATATTTAAGGGAAGCGGACTTAATCTGCGCTCGGGGATTCGTGGCAGACGCGTATCGCAAAGCAGACGATCTCCCTTGTTTTTTTTATCCTCTTTTCCTATTGCCCCGTTATTCTCCCGCCACCCAAGCCACGGGAGCCGAGGAGACGAGGCTGGAGGTGGAGAAATAACGAAGAGCATCCTGGAGGATGGAGCACGGCGGCGGTGCATGTTTCCCTAAATATTTTATGGCCGTTATCGGCTCTTGACCGAGGAAATTCCGCCGGTAATTTCATCCCCGTCGGCGTTCGATAGCGAAAACTGATTTCGTGGCGTGACCTTAAATACGGCCACGAATTATATTTAAAGAAACGTAGAATCAAAGGTGGAGGGATCTAATAAAAGCAGCTTTATTTTAAAGTGGAGCTAATTCGAATCTAAATTGAATACTCCTTGCGAAATGTTAGATACATTTAATAGCACGTTGTTGAATTTCGTCCCCTGAACTATATAAATATTTCTATATTTATATAGATATTAGGTACTTTGCATTGGATAAAGTTACACAGTAATGTGAAGTGTATTGAAATACAATAGAAAAATGTAAACAGTAACTTGTATTTTTATGTGATAATAAAAATTTATTATTATTATTCTTTTGCTCAAAAATAAATCTTTATTTTTACTCTTTGTATGCAATAGCTCGATTGTCTCATATTTTGATTTATCATAAAAAATGGCCTAGCTTGGTTAGGCCAATATAAACTTTACAAAATAGTATATGACTATAAAATATATGCACCGATCTCAAGAATTAATAATTATACACAAAAACATACTATTTCATACATAATGTTATGATCAAAATTAAAAATAGATTTCTCAATTTGAACCCAGTGACTTATTTTGTATTCCTTTCGAATAAATTACTACTAAAATTTCCCTTTTCACCGTACTGTATTACTGGCGTGCTAGAGCTATGACACAGCCATTCGTATCCATTACTGAAGCAAAAGTACGAAGAATTACGGCAATAATAACGTTAAAATGTTTGCAAACAAGCAAAAATACAGTTGTTTTACACAGAAACATAATAAAACTTAGCTAAGTATCAAATGCTGTCACTTCTATTGAATTAGGAGCATCCGAATTCATCTGTTTTCTTCGCCTAACAGTTCGAACAGGGAATAAATAACCGAATTAGTGGCATAGTAAAGCAATGGCACAGCCATTTGTATCCATTACTGAGGTAAAAGTACTTAGAAATATCTAACATATACAAAATCCTGGGCAGAAGAATAGTTTGTTAGAAATGTTACACAGAGTAAGAGTGCAAATGATCCAATTTAGGGTCCAATTCACAACGTTATCCTTCCTAATGGCTTCCCTGGAAGGTCTACGCGCCCCTAGAATCGTCCATCGCTCCGTCCAGCGTGAAAGTCGCCGTAATAAAAACATTTCTCACTCGCGTAAACGTTTTTCGCCCCGTATTAAAATGTCAGGCTCGTTGATCCGTGGGCTGGTCCGGTTCTGGGCCGACGGGAGGCTGACGGACCAGGGCGACCCTCTGACACCGAGACTGGATCCCGGGGCTTTCCCTTGCAAATTCTCTCTTTACCACTTCTCTGCAGCCCATCGCCGGAGGCCCCGACCACTCTTTCTCTCCCGGGGGTTTGTTTTAGCAAGAACTCGCCCCCGAGTTTTCGGATACACGTACAGGGCTCACCTACACGCAGGTATGCGCGTGTACGTCGGGGGATCGGCGAAACCTTCACCGCAACCGGCGGCTGCTGCACGAGCAAGCATGCCTGCCAACCTTTATTGGTTTTTACCGAGCAACACACAGTCCGATATTTTTTTATTACGACAAAGCACGCGCTTAACCCCCCCGACCGCGCATTGTTCGGCATTAAACGCGGCAAAGGTTGCCCCGGAGGAAGGAGTTAACCGTGCCTTCGCACGAGAAACGATAACGGGAGTCGCTGAGGAATCTTCCGGAGTCTCGAAAACACCGACATTTTTTTTACAGACTACTCTTCGGTTTCCTTTTCTCTATTATACGTAACTCGCGTTACTTTCTAGCCTGTAGATACCGGAAAAAAAGTATCGCAACAGGGAACGATTTTTTAGAAATTATTCCAACGGAAACACGCGTCTAAGTTAACCCTCGTATCGTGTATTAAATACTGAAAACAAATTTTATTTTAATGTAGGCACGCATGTACTTTGGGGTAGGTGGTTGTTTAGATGATTGCACCTGAACGACTGAATGGATTTCAATGAAATTTTATATTTTCATTTAAGAGATAGCTTCCATCCTGCTTCTCATTTTGTTCATTAATTTATCAATTTATCGTATGTAACGTGAAATAATTTTCAGTTTACTTGTAAATAAGTTCAAGAAAAATTATTTACAATATATCAGTGAGGTATAAAATTGAAGTCGAATTTGGCAAGGTTTCTGCATTATTACTTCGTACTGTAGGATTCTTCGACAAAAGCGATCAATTAAAAAGAAAATAGATTAGATCTGAATTTCTCTTACAATTTTTTGTCATAATTTTAAAGTAAAACAGTATATGAAGGAACTTTAAATTTAATTAACAAGGTTGAGGATAACGATAAATTGTTAAAAATATGATTATGCAAGATTGTAGAGCCTCATTGGCCAAATATCTGTTAATTGAATGTTATACTATCCAACCAGAACATGTCTTTGTGACATACCTTTTCTCTTATTAAAACATTCTTTTATAATGACCAAAATTAACCCCTATTCCAACAATTTAGAATAAACGCAGTATTATTTCGACCTTTTTTTAAGGTCTTTTTCAGCAGAGATAGACAGAATTTTATTCGAATAACAGGTGGTGAATATACAACTCTCTATAGCAATTTATTAGCAACATTTACTCGATTCAACAATTATTCAGATGAGTCTTTATTCGTTCAATATAAAACATAATTTAAATTGTAACTTTTATTGAACAAAAAACTTTATGGAAGATTAAATTAAATTTATCGAAGACTTATTTTTTTTTCTATAAATTATTCGAAATTTTAGGACTCAATGCTTGCAGTGAATTAATTTGTTTTCTGAGATTACATTTACTGGGTACAATATTATTCCGAGACACCCGTTACATGCGTGATTTCGTCTTTCCCACGCGATTTCGTTTCCGAGTCTCTCCGAGAGCCGCATTGAAAGTAGCGGGCCAACCTTTAGCCAAGCGAATTACGAAATACTTTTACAAATTAAATACGCGTAGGCATACGGGGGTAGGTTTGGCGGTGTTGGCTTCCATCGGACCGCAGTCTCGACAAAGTATTCCCAACAAGGGGCGAAAAGCCCTTTTGGATCGTCGTCTCGACCTCGGCAATTTTTCAAAGACGCCTGTACCATCGTTTTTTTTTCATATTTAAATGAAATAGAAATCTTTGCAAAATTGTATACTACCAATATTACCACACCAATCAATATCTGTTATTCATACCATTAACAAGTTAATTTGATTCAACTTTACGTGCACCAAGTTCGAAATAAATAATCAAACGAAAAACCAACAACTGTATACAGGGTGTTCGGCCACCTCTAGCAAAAATTTTAATGAGCGATAGTAGAGGCCAAAATAAGACGAAAATCAAGAATACTAATTTGTTGGTGGAAGCTTCGTTAAAAAGTTATTAACGTTTAAAGTGCCGCTCTTACTGAATTTTTTTCTCGAAAATGCGCAAGATTTCGGGGGTATGTCTATTCACCAAAAATGACTGTAATTGAACCCTACAACCGAAAATAATTTTTCCACAACGATTTGCAATTTTTTAATTTTCTCGAATAATTTCACACCTTCTCTATTTTTTTTCTCGAAAGTGGGCAGGATTTCGTGGGTATGTCTAATGACAAAAACTGATTGTAATTGACCCCCGCAACCGAAAATAATTTTTCCACAACGATTTGCAATTTTTTTTCTCCGTTGAAAAATTTAGGCACCTAATTGGATTTTCAGTAAGGAATTTTTTTCTCGAAAGTGCGTACGATTTCGGAGGTATGTGTAATGATAAAAAATGATTGTAATTGATCCCCACAACCGAAAATAATTTTTTTTAAACGATTTGAAAATTTTTTTTTCGCCGAAAAATTTCAGCACCTACTCGATTTTTTTTCTCGAAAGTAGATAGGATTTCGGAGGTATGTGTACTCACCAAAAATGATTGTAGTTGACCCCCGCAACCGAAAATAATTTTTCCAGAACGATTTGAAATTTTTGAATTTAATTGTTAATAACTTTTTAACGAAGCTTCCATCAATAAATTAGTATTCTTGATTTTCGTCTTATTTTGGCCTCTACTATCGCTCATTAAAATTTTTGCTAGAGGTGGCCGAACACCCTGTATAAATGGAATTACGAATTCTATGCACGCTAACGCAATAAATATTCGGAAAAATATAACCACATTAATACCGTTTACTATATACTAGATACTAGAAAAATTAATTCTCAAATTAAAACGTTGAGGGAAACAAGTTTGGATAGAATTTGTAAATTTTAACAAGGCTACCAAAATATGTAAACAAATTTTAGGTTATGTAGCTTACAATGGTCTAAAATCAAAATTTTACTTTTGATCTGTCAGTGAACGTGTTAATACGTTCATAAAAATGTCGTTTCGTGTAAATAATTATTACCATCGGTGGAAACAGTATGAAAGCGACACGCCGTAAAGTGTCTCGACGCGTTTCCATCTCTTTCATCGACGTCTCGTTCCGCGAGTCTACCTGCAACAACGACGGCAATCTCGCAGCGGCTAAATTCGTTAACTTTTCTCGCAGAGCGGCCTCGAAAATGAGCAACACAGTAACACACAGCCGTCCGTCTTTTTAAGGCTCGCGGGAGCGGGCCACCAGCGAAAGCAGGAAAAAATAGCGGAGCATTAAACGCAAACAAGGGTAGCAATTTCGGAGGGGACTCGAAGAGTCGAGAGGTCGCGAGCGAGTGGAAGAGTAGAAGGTGGGTTGAGGGGTTGGCGAGGGGTGGAGGTGGATGGCTTGTACACGTAAAATCGGGACGGAGGGGAGTAGCTGGCGAGGGAGGATCGGCTAACCCAGCCAGGAGAGACCGAGAAGGATCGAGCGAGAGGGTTAAGGGGCTCGACCAGGGTTAAGAACGCTTTAGAGGGAGGCCTCCGCCGTTCTGGCGCAGTCACACGATACTTTTTAATTTACTAAAAATGCGCATTCAACCCGTCAAGTGCCTCGGAGTTTCTGAAAGGGAGACTGGAAAACCCAACGGGGGAGGACTTCGAGAGCTTCTGGACCGACTTCAATGAACTTATTCCGATCGGGGAAAATGGAGGCAACGGCCAGGATCGAATCGAGCTGGACGATCCAGGTGTGGATGACACAGATTTATAGTATCTGGTACTCGGGAGCTCTCTGTCTCGCGAAGGGTGGTCGCCCGGTATTCTTTCAGAATTAGAGATTAGTCGACTGGAACGAGGGGTATTTTACTTTCGCGGGATGGTCGTATAAATTTACCCTCGAAACCCAGCGAGAATCGCGAGAATGAATGCATTTTATGCGGTAGTTTGTAATATTTTATGTTTTGATCAATCTTATAACAGACTTAGTAATACCGATTCATTCTTGAGTACCACGTTGATTATCACATACCAATAAGATGTATTTCTTGAAACAATTGTTGTAGTATCGATTCAAGTATCAAACATTCGAAGATTATTAGAGTAACTTCGAGTAAATATTCATTAGTGATTTTTATCATATTGGGAATGTTTAATAACGTGTTAGGAATATTTATGCAATAGAAATACATACGTTTTTGATCGTTACAACAAAGTGAACGTAACTTTCTTTAATAGAACGTTGTAATAAATATTGTAAATAAATACAAAAATCTTGTAATTTAGGAAAACAAATTTGATTAGGAAAATAAGAATAATAATAGGTAATTCAAATAATAACACATTCTCCTCTTTTTTATTATTGCTTGCATTACCTACTACTATTATTCTTATTCGAATAATTTTGTTTTTCTACTTTTTTATTTATATTATAGATATTATATCTTCTGAGGAAAACAATATATACAAAGATGAGTGTCTGTTATTATACATCAATTTAAAAAGATTCTTGAACAATTTTTATCCTTTATAACACTTTCAACGTGTGTGTTCATGATTCTCTAACGTCAATAATTTCGTGACGTATAATACATATTCGTACAT
Organism: Colletes gigas; assembly: GCF_013123115.1. Taxonomy (NCBI): domain Eukaryota; kingdom Metazoa; phylum Arthropoda; class Insecta; order Hymenoptera; family Colletidae; genus Colletes; species Colletes gigas. Next base: position 712,882 of record NW_025106653.1, on the reverse strand, counting down.
GTATACAGTTTTGAAATTATGCAATAAATTTTTCCAATATATCTTGCATCGTGTATACACAATTTGTTGAAAATCACGCCTCAATTCCAGATTAGAGGATCGATGTAATAGAGAGATTTAGCTTTTGTGTTTGATGCTATACTATGATATCTGAGCACGTTTCAGTCCCATTACTCAACGCGAAGATCGAGCATCCTGTATTGAATAATTTGTAATTATCGCAGGCGTTGCCGGTAAATTGCAATTAGCAAAGAAATACGTGACGCGGGAGTGGATTAACTTTAAAATGAAAATTTTCCTTACGAGGGCCATGAAATCTTCCCCAGCTGAATTTTTCGTCCCCCTCAATGACAATCCAAGCGGAAGAAGTGATCCCAACCCCTGTCCCGTTGCTGGCCACCCACGCAAAGACAACCTTCTCCCGGCTTCATCGCTTTTGTTTGAAATCACAAGGTAAAAACCGAGAATGGCCATGTAATTAGGTGTATTAAACCTCGGAAATGGCGAAATCGATTCGGTGTTTTCGATGTCAACAAGATTTAATTGGACTCGTTATCGGTCTTCGTTTCTCCAAGTTCGACGAATCGTTATGGCGTTAAATGTGAAACGAATTAATTCCTGTGCAAAATTCAGTCACTAACATAGTCTTTGAAATTCGTTTTTTAATTTTATATCAGATCTTCTTTTGAAAATTGTAATATATAAAATAATTTGTATTGAATCTAGAGTAGTACTCAGAGTACGTGGCCTGCTATTATTATATTGTAAAATAGAGTGTTTAATGGTTCAGCCAATCCAAATTTTAATAGTTTAAAACATATCTATAGTTGCTCCACCGTACACAGAGAATCACATCGAAGTTATACTTATTCATTTTAGCACAACATCTAGATTAAAAATATCACTCTAAAATTGTAATGTGATATCTAAAAGATTCGCACACATCGTTGATATTTTTTATAAGCAATCTGTCAATAAGTAAAATCGACTGATTGGATAGAAAGAAACAAAAAACCCTGAAAAATCGAAGCAAACATGAAAATTGAAAGAACGACAATAGTTTTGTATGCTCCTAATAATTTCAGAAATTCAGTTTGGTTTGCAATATATTAGCCCAAGAATTCTTGTCGCGCCGAATGTCCTTTTAGATCGGATCCTAATGCTTACGACCTTGCGGATTATCGACTAAAGACCATATAGCAGAAAGGGTAGACCGCCCCGGAATAGCTAGGGTGGAAGATAATTCGAAGTAACCGCGACAAATTCCAATATCTGGAGAAATATGCGGTGTGGCGCGTCGTTACCAGCCGCCATGGCGTTCCTCGCGGTCATGTCTAACCTTCGTCTTATTACCAGAGGAGCACGAGTCGAGCGTTGGCTTCCCTTTTTCATTCTGCAACTTGTATGTTTCTGATAGACGCGCCGAAATTGTTCCTGACCGAAAGAATTTCGCAATTATAAAAATATTCCTCAACTTCTTGCTTCGCTCGAACGAATATGGCAACCTATCGAAATACAAAATGTCTTGTTATTTATCCACTGAATAATCAATTAACTATGATTATCTCTTTCTTGCGTATATAGTTTGTCATCACGAATCGTATTTGGAGTTTTAACTAATTTACAGTAACGATCGACCTATCTGCTATCAAAGAAATACTTAAATTCCATACTTTAGGATTTTACTCGTTTTAAAGATAAAAGAAAATTCTGTCGATACAGTCTGAGAAATGGTAGTCAGTAATAACATTTTTTATTTATTCTTGAACGAAACATCCTGTACGATCCTTCATAATGTACAACTTTAAATTTCGATATACTTGTCTCCGTTCCAGAAATAATGGCTTCGTTCGAAGATTGAGAATATGATTCAGAGAACTGGGTATACATTTTCATCACGAAATTTTCTTAAAGTACCCGGTTGGAGTCCGCTCCGTCGTCTTTCCCTCCCGATCGTCCCATTTGCTGTTCCATTCCCGATTCATTCCGTACACGTCACAGTTTGCATTGTGCCCGCCAGGCCAATGTGCCCAGCGTAAAGCGATTCCCCGGCGAAATTTAATTAAAACAATCAAATTATGGAAGGAGACGACGGCTGAGCCGTTGAGATCGCGAAGAAGGAAAGGAGAGAATGGAGGAAAAGTGACGGGACAAGCCCACGAGACTGGAAGCCGGATAAGATTTTCTTCTCTTGCGTTTATTTTCACTCGGCATCGTCCTGCCTCTTCGCTTTTCTCTCTCTCGTCCTGCCCTTCTTTGTTTTCCCTTCGTCGCTCGACGTCTTAACCCTATTTTGCTTTGTCGATTTTCACTGTGTTGGTACATTATCCATCAATCGCGCCGCGAATACACTCTGAAATGATATTTTCAGCTCGTTTGCCGAAGAAACTCCAGGATAAACTCGATTTAACGGTTGAAATCGGTGGCTGTTGAACCACTAACGCGAAAATTGACGTTAATGTTTGCATGAACTACACGGTGAGTTTGGAAATTATTTGTGTTCCGCAAACTGGACTTCGTGTTTCGGGAAAGAAATATTAATTATATTGAGGTTACTAGCAATTCATTAAGATCGTTATATTTGATTATATCAGTGACCGATACGTATGATAAATAATTGTTGCGTATCGTACCTTGGATACATCCTTTGGTATTGTGGAACTGATGCGACTACCGTATGATAGTTTTCAGGATATCTAAGAAATCGTTCGCTAAACTGTTTCACAGAAAGCCTGTTGAAGAAGTTCTCGTTACTGCGTAACTTTTTGAGAGTTCGGTTCGTCATTATACCGCGAGAAACTTTCGGTGAAAGTTCAAGTTCGTATTCGAAAGTTTGGAACCGAGGAAAAATGAATGCCAGCGAAAGTTCATTGAAACAAAGTGAAACAATCTCAGTAGCACAGACGCGATATTAAAATATCTATATTGTAAAATTATAACGATGATCGCCTCGCGCCTCGGTGAGTCTAAAGTGTAGTTTGCGCACTTAACGTATAACTTCTTCAATTAGTTTAAATATATAATAGTTACGAGAACATTGGCAAAGTTTGATTTGTGAAGTGTTTCTGTAATAATGACTTCATTTTGTATTATAAATTTACTAGAGCAAAATAAACATTTTTATACGAAAAATAAAGTTCTGATTTTCTTCTGAAACCTGTCTGTAAATTTTGAATTAATTTTACATATATACTTTTGCACTTGTTTTTCAAATATTGTCCTATTATATTATATTATATTGTTGGAAATATAGTTGGGAAGTGATGGTTCTTAAAATGAGCCTCAGATGTGATTCGTAAGTTGAACACTTCTATCCCTCAACTAGAAGCCAGTGGAACGTGAAATGAGCTGGGGAGCAGGCATTTGTACAGGGTGTCCCAGCTAAAGTGTGACAGTCGCGATACTGCAATAACTATTGATGATACGGAAAAATTGTTTATATGAAAATTGCAGGATAAAATAGGATCTTTATTCTGGCGTAAACGGAAATTTTATTTATGTTATTAATTTCAAAGATACGATGATGAAGTTTCGTTTTTTAAATGGAACTATATATTTTTTTTTAGATCATGCGATAGTGTTTTTCAATACGAATTCATTAACCTGCAATTTATTTACCCGATTTCCATTAGTTTTCAAGATATAGCGCTTGGAAATTTACTGATTTTCGGCGAAGACGTCTCGGCTTGAGTGGCAAGTCATAAAAGCGGCCCTATTGTTGCGCTGTTTGACTCCGCCTGTTGAAACCGATAGCAAGGGTCTACGCTCGGAACGGCAGGCCCGAAGAGTCAGAAACATGAAAAGTATTGTCCATCACGATTTAAGTTTGTCGCATCGAGGATGGTGATGTCGCTAATAATTTGGATGATTGGAACATTTATTTAAATGTTTTAGCTGAATTTTATTATACAAAAAATTTATTCTACGTGTCTCCTGCTATTCGAAATACATGTTTCAATTCGTTTTACAAGTTTCTTTTCCACGTTTATTAGAATGTCCGTTGGAATATTTTCACACACAGCTTTAAGTCTGCAGTGCTTTGTAGCGGTGTTTTATAACTCTTGTTGTATGATGGAAAAACTTGGACCTTGCCAAACATAAATAATACATCTATTACATTTCCAATCATCCAAATTATTAGCGACATCACCATCCTCGATGCGACAAACTTAAATCGTGATGGACAATACTTTTCATGTTTCTGACTCTTCGGGCCTGCCGTTCCGAGCGTAGACCCTTGCTATCGGTTTCAACAGGCGGAGTCAAACAGCGCAACAATAGGGCCGCTTTTATGACTTGCCACTCAAGCCGAGACGTCTTCGCCGAAAATCAGTAAATTTCCAAGCGCTATATCTTGAAAACTAATGAAAATCGGGTAAATAAATTGCAGGTTAATGAATTCGTCTTGAAAAACACTATCGCATGATCCAAAAAAAAATATATAGCTCCATTTAAAAAACGAAACTTCATCATCGTATCTTTGAAATTAATAACATAAATAAAATTTCCGTTTACGCCAGAATAAAGATCCTATTTTATCCTGCAATTTTCATATAAACAATTTTTCCGTATCATCAATAGTTATTGCAGTATCGCGACTGTCACACTTTAGCTGGGACACCCTGTATAACACACAATGCTTTTTTTCATTCGTTCTTACTCGCTGTCAAAAAATAATGATAACTGTGAGGTTCACCGATGAGCATAAATATCTGGTACTGAATTTCGTCTTCACTGTACGAAAGATGAACATGTGAACTCCAGAGCGATATTCATTTTAAGAATCATTACTGTACAACGCTAAAGTAATACTAATAATGAATTTTATGTAACTTGATATCCCAAGTATAAATATCTGGTGTCGAATTTCATCTCCGCTGTACGAATGATGAACATGTGAACCCCGAAGCGATATTCATTTTAAGAATCATAACTATACACGGCTAAAGTAATACTAATAATGAATTTTACGTAACTCGATACCCTAAGTATAAATATCAAGTGTCAAGTTTTGTCTCCGCTGTACGAAAGATGAACATGTGAACCTCAGAGCGATATTCATTTTAAGAATCATTACTATACAACGTTAAAGTAATACTAATAATGAATTTTAAGTAACTCGATACCTCAAGTATAAATATCTGGTGTCGAATTTCGTCATCGCTGTACGAAAGATGAACATGTGAACCCCAGGGTGACATTCATTTTAAGAATCATTACTGTACAACGCAAAAGCCTTACCAATAATGAATTTTACGTGACTCGATACCTCAAAGAACTAAAGTGAAACTGAATAAGTGGATGTGCCTCGACCATCAATAATATATTATCTAACTGAATTCTGACGATAATTCGACAACTTTTTCTTGAAAGCTCGTTCCTCCCAAGCGACGCCATCGTCGCGAACGCTTTGATATACGACAAACGCGTCGTGTCTGTCCGGTTCTGGTTGGTTGGCCCGCGGCTACTTAGCAGCTACGTACCTACTTTATACTTTGTTTGCTCCTGATGGCATTAACCCTGAGGGTGATTGCGGAACCGGGGCTGTTGGCCCTAATACCCCGCCCTTATCCACCCACACTCCCGTTGTCTGTCTGGCTCGAGCTATCTATCCTCGGAGGTAGGATAGCTTTTGCTACCGGCTACGATGCTGTTAGCATTGAACCACGTGCTTGGAAATCCTGATCGACACCTTCGCCACGTAGCCGCTATCTGATCCACGAGACCTGACCGCTTGCTCTTCGACCCCCGGCACTCCTGCGCGAATTCAATTCGCCCAGCCCCGGAGAGCTCTACTCGTCGGACGGAAACTCGACCGGTGTGCGTGAAGCGCGTTTATTTATTCATCGGGAAGTTTCCGATGCCGAGGTGAAAATAAAGTACCGCTGCTAAATCATTCGACGCTACGCGATGATTTAATAATGACTGGGTGGGATGGGGTGAGCACCTCGACAAAATTACCGTAAGTTTTCGAGCGTCGAAGGGTGCGAATTCTTGGGTGGCCCTGAGCTCGGAAGTTAAGCTACGAACGTATCGTCGAAAAATAATTCCACGTGGCCAAAGGTTTTTCGAACGTTCAGTGGACAGTAAAAATACAAAATACAAGTTCTGGATAAGGTTTAATGGATCCATTAAACTGACTACAATTTTTTATTTTTTCATCCATGTAAATGTATCAGATTGATATGGTTTCACGAGCATCGTTCATCAGATTTCGATGAGGCGCGCTAATAAAATCAAGGGAAAAATCGGTTAATATAAAAGTTCTAACGCGAAACCGCCTAGCTGCGGTTTACGTTAGTTGTCGATTTAACGCGGCCATCCGGCGAACCGACGAATTTCCCGAGCGTATCGAGAAGCCGGCGGATCGTTGCCCGAGTAATCAATAATGAATCGCTTATTAACGGGAATATTTAATAAATTCGTCGAGGCGAGCAACGATTAAAAAATGTTCCGAGCGAAACTTTTTCTATCGTATTTAACACCGTCGTCGTCGATGGCGGGACGAAATCAGCAGAGGATCTATATTTTGCCGCGGATCCATGGCCGAGCGAGGGAAAAACGAAGAAGCTGGGTCGCGAGGAAGGAGGAGTGCACCGAGGGGGAAAGAGGTACCGTGAAGAGCCTCGGTAGCGTTATTGGAAAGCGATGATTTACGATAATGGGGGTTTTTCCCTCCCTCGACGGGCGGACGGGAACGGGACGGCAGGCTAAAGGAGGTGGAGACTGCGGAGGCCAGAAGAGAGTTCCTACCTCCCCTGGAGTTCGAAAGGTGGGGCGTTAATAACGTTAATTAATATTTCGCGAGAGGTTTGGCGGTTCGCGAGGGGACCGATGCCGGGCAACGCGCTGCCAGCAGTCGTAACGCGGCGCGGCAATCTGCCAGCTGGCGAAGCAGCGGGCTGTTTAGGATGGCAGCTCACGGTAGAACAGTCGAAGCCTACCGACTTCCCGTCTATAATTGTCTCCTGAGGTCCTCGTGGATTTAACGAACCATCGACCATGCGGGGATCATCCCTCGCATGCAGAGTTCTTGCGTCCAATTAGAAATGTAAATTATGGCTGGAATTTTTAACTTTAATCCCACTTGAGAACCATGGAGGACAGACCAGTAAATCGTTAGTAGTAGAACGGTTTATTGTAATCTGTGCTAACTATGAAAAATAGAAAGAAATGTTTCTTATCCTTAAACAGACCCTGCTCTTTGACGAGTAGACTGCGGATGTTTATGCAAATGTGTATGTTTCTAGGAAATAGATGAAAGAGTGAAACCTAAATAGAAGTTTGTTTCATCACTAGAGGTCCTGAAAAATATATTTTTTATTTTTCATATTGTAGGATCATGAAAGTGATAACAAATATGAACAAATTAAACGGAATATAACTAAACCAAACTTTAACGCTTTAAACTGAACTGCCATTAATGTTGCACGCCGGTATTTTTAAATGTACGTCTTTGCGTTTCGTCCTTCGCCATTCGACTGACTATCGATATTTATCAGCGCTTGGCCCGTTGCGATGATAAACATCTCGTCAACGCACCTTTGCTCCGCGACGAGCTTCGGCCCGGTCAAGCCACGTACACAGGTACTCGCCGATGCACCCTGCTTCTCCCCTTTCTACACTCCCCTCCCTACAATATTTTGTATAAAAATGTACGACTTGTTTGAACGCTCATTTTAAAGGGCTTTTCATCCTCTATCTGATGACTATATCAACTACCATTATTTATCTTCTACATTTATTTTGCAATTTAATTTGACTCTATGTACCCAAAGAAATTTCAGCAATTCCTATTGATCGTATGATTCATGTGCGATATAACTGGATTATGAATTGCTTATTGTATCGAAAATGAGTTTAGATTTGTATACAGGGGATTTACGCCAGAATTTTTTCTGTAGAGAAGGTAATCACCTGCACTTCCACGCTGAGAACACTACCTATACCTTAATGTACTTCTAATTTAAAATTATATTAAATTTTTAAATGAACTAACTGACTTTCAACACACAACCTGAAGTAAATATTAAAAAAGATATTATGAAAGGTATCAATATCAGATGCAATCTTAGTTTATAAATTGAAACAACTAAACATCTTATATCCTTCATTCAACAAAAATGTCGTATATTAGGAAAAAAAAGAACAGAAAATGGACTCGAGATATTACTAGAAAGACTATGATACCAAATTCATCAAACGAAACTTAATTTCCGAAGCAAGTTATTCGCCTTGGTTCGGATAGTGATGTTTCAGTTTCATGATATCGGTCTTCAAAGAGTTAATTACACTCCGCCACTAATAGGAACGAGTTTAACGCAAACATAAATTATTTCGTAGCTTTCGTATGAACAAGGTACTAGAATTGACCAAACGTTCGCAACCGAAAGCAATCGATGCTCGAATACGGCGAAAGAAGAGAAAGATTCCGAATGGAAGTTCAATCAAACGTCTCGACCCCGGTCTGACGCATTCAAATCCGTCGCATCAATGTTTTATAGCGGGCATTCCTCATGTAAATTTCTCGAAACTTTATGACAATGTAATCCTCACAACCGCAACGATTGCGACGACGCCTCCGGACTCGAGCCCCCGCTGGTCGTTCCCGATGGTCCACGATGAAGGGTGATTTTTATCTTCAACAGCGTCTCCACCGTTCCGAATACAATCGCGCGTTGTCGGCTGCTCGTAACTCCAAATTCCGTATTTATTTCGATGCACCTGATCTCCATATCTCTTACCAAGTCAATTCTTTTTTAAGAAATTTGGAATCAAAGAAGCCAGGAATTTTCTGTCTATTAATCTGCCCGCGAAACACAAAATTGCCTATTCGATTGCCTACTCATTGTTCTCTTGAATAATAATTTATTTGCAATTGACTCGAATGTAAGTTAAGTTTGTTGACGCTGTTGACGCGGCAAATTATTTATTATCTTCGTGAGCACAATTTATCTAGACATCTTTACGTAAAATTTCGTTTCCAACGAATCAAAAAGCAATTATTTGGAAAACTCAGTTTCGAAGTCTCTGCGATACGTCTAAAACCGAAAAGTTAATTTCGTTTCTACATAAAGTTTGCAATACACAGACATCGACAAGAGATGTATCAACTAAAAAGAATAAAACTGATGCAATATTTTATTGTTTCTGGTAAACGAGGCAGCGCTGGAACTTCTTTCGACAGGAATCTCGCAGTAGAAAAGTACGAAAATACGCGCTTCGAAACTATTCCAAGGAGCACAATCGACAATAGCGAGAGTCACGATGAAAACCGTGATTCCATCGTCGGAATTCCTCGATTTTATATCGCAGTGAAACTCTCCCCGTCTCGGTGGAAGTTCTCCGTGAAAGAAGCGTTTGTAAAGCGGGTGTGTCTCGCAGGGCCGAAACGCCATCGAGCTAAGAACGGGTAGCGCGAGGATCCCGTGCACGGGGGATTGGCTAAGAGAATGAAGGAGACAGCGCTGAGGGGTTGCATGGAAGAAGAGCAGTGGAAGGGGTGAGCAACCGGTCGGTGGGACGGGGTAGGTGACATAAAGCCGGTGTACTGAGGATTGCGTACGAATAACGGAAATTAAGTGTCAACCGAAAGAGAGGAGAGAGTCGAGTCGAGTGGAGTCGAGTGAGAATCCTCCCTCCCGTTGTCGCCACCCTGCCAGCGTCTCGTTCTCCTTTTCAAGAGCGCCGCCGGTTCGGGGGTGAGAAAGACGAAACGCGATACACAACCGCCCAGGATTAACGCTACGTGCGCGGCAAGCCTAAAACCACCGGGACCTGTCCTTCCTCCAACCAGCAGTCGTTTCCGTCTGCCGTTTATGGGATTTTAACAACGCCACGCGTTATGCGCTGGGTCAACGACGAAACGCAACATTGTGGCCGTCTTCTCCGCTCTGCCTTGACGAACAGGTGTCTCGAAACTTCGCCTCAAGATCCGAAACTAGGGCTGGTTTGCGATACGATTGGGCTAACTGTACAAAGAGGGTGTCACATCTTTGGAAAAAATTGATTGTTTACCTTTTCTAAACCTTTATACTAGAATGCATCTTTTGAAATGGAAGTGAGTGTGGTAATATGGTTGTCATAGATTGTATGTGTTGAGAAGATATGAAAGTGAACGTTATTTGTATGGAAGGATGAGAAAAACAATGTGTGTCGTGGCCTAGCGTTCATGTTAGGAAGTAAGCGTGTCAAAGTGTAAGAGAGGTCCAAGAGAGAAACCAACTCATGTATATTAAATTGTATTTAATTGTTCATAGTGTTTGTATCGTGTCTTCGTTGTATAAATACATTGTTTTGTTGTTCCTTTTACTCACAGTAAAGACTGAGTGGTTTAGAATATAAATGGTAACAATAAAAGAAGATATCAATAAACTTAGGGAAACTTCTGAATCTTCACACACACCTTTTAAAATAAAAATGGATCACATTTTATTCTTCTTAATGTTGATACTATAACTATATTTTAAGAAAATGCGTATAAGTAAATATTCTTGCGGGTTAAGCCTTCCTAAGAACATCAAGATTGCTTTCTATATTTTTACTTATCATCGCACTAAACGCGACAGTACTGAATCGATTACTACCGAATGCTGGTTTATTAGTGAATTGAAAGTACTATAAAAGCGTAGATTACAGAACCTATAACCCTTCCTAACCCAAACCCAAACCTAACCTAGACCTAATCCTTTCTTCATTATTTGTATAATCAAATAAAAAATTTATAATGCAAACTAAGGTTAGAATAATGAAATGTATTCACGATCAATTCAACCAAAAATCTTGCATTACATACAAATATATGGATGTTTTGTATTGTAATATAAATTAGAAAATTAGTAATCTTTATTTTTAAGGAACGAATCAATGTATTGCACAACCGTGTTGGCAAAATATAATGTTTTTAAAGCGGCTATTTTCTTAATTTTTGTTGTGCAAGGGAAAGTATTCAGAGACCTCCAGTTTGAAGGTAAAAGTAAAAATCCACGGCAAACGTGACATTAACTCAGCTGGATGAGTCAGGAGGACTCTGAACTCCAAATTGTTTGGAACTTTGAACTATTATAGACCCCTAAGCCTTGAACTTTGCAACTCAGAAGTTCAGAACTTGCGAACTTGTAGTTCGGAATTCAACGCACTTGTTTTTAGCTTCGTCGAAGTTTCGAGCGTTCGTAAAACCAGCGCCAAAGTCAAACACGTGGCCTGGGTAACTATAGCAGCTATTTGAATCCGGCAATGTTTAAGTTTTGTTAGAAAGTATAAGCAATTTCTTTAGTAATACAGAAATTTTTGGATAATTTGACGGTTGTCTAAAAATTTTCACCGTTGATTTCTTATTATAGTTTTCGAGCTTGTTTGACATGGAGTATAATATTTTATATATGGCAAATATTGATTTTGCACACGAGGCACAAATTAAATTTTCTTCAACTCGAATGAAAACACTTTGGACAACGTAGGCTTCAACTTTTCCGGATCTGAATTTCAAGCACGAGATTCTATTAAATGAACAGTGTAAAATTTACGAATGCACGATATACATTACAAAATGTTAAAACTAGATGAAAGTACATACAGATTAACTGTTGTGAAGGATCGATGATAATTGAATGGTTTAGTCAAAAGTTTACAATAGATGAAGAAACTAGAGTTACAGAGGAAAAAATAAAAGTTTACACAAAGTCATTGAAAAGGAAAAGTGTCAAAAAATTAACTAAAGAAGTGTTCCAAGTAGTACCAAACGTGTATGCACTTGATCCAGACTTTGTTACGTTATGAAATCAATTACTTTAATTTCAGAATAATGAGACTATAATTTCCAAACCATTTGAGGTAATCACCAGTGCAATAATGCTGACAGGATCGATGCTACTTGGGGCACTAGGAAGAATGAAGTCATAATCGTAACAGGCAGGCTGCCGATAGTAAAATCTTCGATTTAACCTGGATTTGCAGGAAAAATATAAGATGAAGGGTTAACGGCGGCTTCGATTGAATCCAATAAGATCACCGTAAAGGGAACAGAAGATGGTAAGAGACAACGTAGAGTAATCCTACGTGAATAGCCCGAGGGGTTAGATTCCATGGGGCGATGCCACCAGAGCCAACCGATGCTCCAATCATATTTATGGGTTCGGTGGCTCCACGGTGTGGATTCCCGTGCCTGGATTACGTGGCCAAATAGGATACCTTACGGTATTCGGCCTGCATCCCTGCTAGCTCCTTTTCTCAGCTTGTCGTAAAGAACGACTAACCGGTCAGCCATGCGTGGATTGTGACTCAGCCTGATTCGCTGAAAGGACTGATTTAAAAGAATAGAGTCTAGCTCCTAAACCACCAACGAGCGACATCAATCTGTATTTTTATTAACTGGCCTCTAAAAAATGAATCACTTTTTTATTACCCTTTTTCATCGTCGTACAAGACAAAGAAACTGTTGGAAGCTTTCTTGCAAAGTATATCTCGGTAGAAAGTACTGCTCGTTAAGAAAATAACATATATTATATTAAAATTATCTCTGAAGTCTAATTATTTATTTTGTGTTTCATTATTTATTTGAAATTCGTAGAATTAATGTTTCTAGCAATTCCTTTCTTCGTATACTTATCTACTATATTGTATGGTCTGAATTTTAATCTGTAGAACAGAAAAAATATTGGCTTCTTATGTCGTGATTCGAAATATTTATATTGAAGAGAGCCATAAACCGAAACTTTTATTACAAAATAAATTATGTTCGTTTATACTATTGTTGGTTATATACATTTTAGAAAATATGACGAGATACACGAACGTAGATGATACAACACAACTGAATAGCTCGATGCTTCTATGTTACTGTTATGAAATTACAAATCTAATTAGTCAACAAAGTCTTCCATTCTCTGAAAACTATAAAGTTTCGTTTAAAAAATTAGAAACATATTTTACGAAAATGATGCACCAAAAACTATTCAGTGTTGCCCCATCATACGTAAAACGTATCTCATTTAAGCTGCCGATATTTTTTGTTCTCAGGTAGCTCGAAACTTTAAATTTATACAAACTGTGGCGCGTTGAAAACGAAGATTTGTTGTTGCACATTTTGTCGAAGAACTTCCTGGCCATACACTTGCAGAACTATCGTTATAAGAATATCAAGGGCTCGCCTCTTAACCGGAAGAGTAAGAGAGAAGATACACGACATTTTCAACGAGACGACATTTTACCTACCCACCGCGAACGATACGGGACTACGATTAAATATAATTACGTTTGCGAGTGTCAGTAAAATGTGGAGAAGAGGAACGGGGAAGAGAGTCGTCCTCGCGGGACTAAGAAAGCCGACAGCTCGGTGATAATGATTCACCCGGCGCTGAGTGCCTTAAGACTCTTCATTTGTATTTTAATTAGTGTCGTTATGCTAATTATGCGCCATTGCTTCTTGTCTCGCGACGTTTTTGTTTTCCACCGCCTTCTGGCGATATTTGGCCAGAAAAATATCTTCGGAACGCAATGGGGACCAGCGAAATTAAATTCTACGCGCCAGTTGCAATTAGCGAAGTCTATTAACGCTAAACCTATTGCGACCGATCAAATGAACATTTTTAAAATTTCGTTTAGAATTTTTAACTCACAATATTATTTTAGCACCATTTAACTTCACGACTTTTCTTATAGTATACGTGCAATGAATTTTATAATATTCACTTTTATTCTTATTGTTTGTTTTCTGAGAAAAATATGTAGTTTGTCTTGCCTACCTCGACTGGTCATCTGACTGGCTGAATGATTTATATTTTTCTGTAAAAAGCTAGACAAAATTTGGTATCAAATTCTGGTTAGCTTCCGATGTAAATAGGAAATGTATAGCAAAGACAAATATAGTATACAGTTGCTCATGTTCATCCATATATTTTTAAATAAATATTATTATTAAAAGTATTATCGAGAAGAGTGGTTTCTCTTATTTGAATAATAGTTTCAAGTCTGCCAAGATTGTGGGATAGTTTTTAGATTATTGCAACATTTTTTAACATAAAAGAGAAGGATATCTTACGGATAAACATCAAAACACAACTTTCTATACATATAATGTAAAAATTAGAAGTACGTTATCTCGTAAAAGAGAAAAAGAAAGACTGGTTTGACCCATCATGGTAGGAATGGGTATACATGAAGTGCCGTTAGGTTTGGTGTTAAATATAGGTACATATAATTCCCATTAAAACGAGTGAAGAGTACAGTGTAAATACGGACGTGAGAATTTGGGGAAAATTTATGGATTGAAGATATTAAAATATATTTCATTAAAGCTGTTTTTTCTTATAAAATTTATGAAACATATAGCTTCTGTTTTTGTGGTTTCCAGGCCATTTGAAAAAGAAAGTACAATGTCGAAATACAAGATGTATGGGTCGAATTAAAGTAGGCAAATAATAAATATTAACGAACTGAGAGTATGTATTGGAACACGTTAGAATGAAAACGAATAAAAGAATTATACAAAATAGATAATAAACAGTTGAACGAGGTCTCGCAAACATATTAATGTAGCACTTCATTGAATGTTTCTACAAAGAATTCTTTTGTTACTGTTTTACGTTTTACGTTAACATTTTCTTCTCTAACCTTTTTATCGTGTATCCTTCGAACTTAAGATATTGTATACTCATCCTTGATATTCTATACAGTATATAAACTGTATAAAATTTCCGTGCTGTTACTAAATGTAAAATTTCTTTTATGTATAGAAAATCCAAGTATTTGTAGTATCTTATATATTTGAAAATTGTGAGTCAAGCTTCTAAGTTGTTCAAGATCGACGACTGCAAATCAAGAGGAATGTAATGAACTGATAAACAGAGTTGACCAAACGCGAAGGAAACCTTCTATCCGGGCAGATCGAATCGTTCCACCCGCCCCTCCGTTTTCACGGCTGCCTTTTTGTCACGCTCCGCCCCCATCGGCGTTGCTCACCCTCCCAGCACGTAGCTCGGCCGAGCTTGTTGCTTTTTCCTCCCCCGACGCAGGCCGGAACTTTTTGTTATAGTCGCGCGAACTTCTTTAATAATGCAACTCTTTATATTCACGGGCGTTTTTAACAAGCGTCGGCCTCGAGATTAGGTGAGAGGTGGAAAAAGTGACTGGCGCGAGGGTGGAAGGCGGCGGGTGTCGGACGGGGCGAGGAAGACAGAGGGCGGCGAAAGAGAGACAACAGACGCGTAAACTCGAGGACCACGGTGGCTGCTACGCTCTCCGAATACGCTGCCGTTACGATGTTTCTTAATTATTATTATTGCCATTGTGTTGCCACCGCGCTAAATGTAGCCCAGCCCTCGCCGCGGCGACAGTAACAGCCGCGCGGCCATGAATTGCTAATCTAGAGCGAGCGTACGAACGCGTCGTCGCGAGGAAACAGGGAACGACTCCACGTCTCCTCGGGACGGGGGGAGGGGGCCAATTTCAACCGACGGCCGCGTATTTTTGTATTTCCTGCTAATGAAAGGCCCGGATACGGCTCGCGTCCCCGCGGTCGTTTCGACGGAGCGATAATCTTCAGACGGAGGCGTAAAGATGATTGGCCGCTCGGCAAGTTCATCTTCCGTGCGAACGCCGATGGGGGACAAAAAATAACGAATTGGTTTGCACGTAGGGGTGTACTCGGTGAAAATTTCTTTTTTTAATTTTGTCGCAAGATTTGTTACGTTTAACTGGGAAATCTGGGATGATTCTACAAACGTGAAAGTCAATTGTGCAACAGGGAACCTAGTTTGGAGACACTTGAGAAATTTATGATTTTCAGTCCTGGATTCTCCGTGCTGATACTGTGGAATTATCTCGCTGTATGTTGAAAAGTTTCACGCGATAATTTGTAAATCTAGATTTCACGTACACTGTTGTCCATAAATCACGTGACATTTTCCTCGTCCATTTTGGAGAATGCAAATTAGGATACTTAATTTTATTAAGTAGATTAAGTAATTTTAAGACTTTACTATAAATTTTATAATTCTCGTCTGAAATTAAAATAAATAGTTTTAAATTTTGAAGATAAACGCATTTAAAATTCGAAGGACTGTGAAATATGTGTTTATAATTGCCGCCTTATCTTAAATAAAAGACACGCGCGCCACTAAGGGTGAGAGTGGCTAACTGGGCCTGAGGTATACGTGCGTGTCTCGAAAGTCCGCTCAAACGTAGAATGTACAGTGAGAAGTGATGAGATATTTTTCTTTATTCCAATATTAATATTTAATAAGTTAATAAACAAAATATTGAACCACAAACTTACAATTTCTTTAATTCCACCGATGATCGTACCGATATGACCACGTTTGTAAATCGCGCAACCGTTATTTCAACGTTGAATGAAATGGGAAACGGGTGTAAGCGAGAATTGGTCAAAACAAACGTGAAACTCGTACGCGAATTTGGCGAAATGGCGTACTAATTGTCAAATAGAATTCCCGGTATCGTAACAATTGTATCGAGTTACACAAAAAACGCCAACGAATTTTTTCCGGCGATTGGATAAACGTCAGAATTAAAAGTTGCTAATTGCCAAAATTTTGTACGTAATTTAATTGAATGCTTTAAAAATAGCTGCACGGTGATGGTGGAAACGTTAAGATATTTTTTACAAATATAAGTAACTATTTCCACTCTGAGAGTTTTTATTAATATGACTAGCAATATCAATGCAATTTTGTGATATAACTTCTAAATTTCTAGAAGAGATTCTAGAGGCCAAAATCAGACGAAAATCAAGAATACTAATTTGTTGATTGAGGCTTCGTTAAAAAGTTATAGAAACATTTCCGGCCACACAGTATATTTTCGGTAAAGAATTTTTTTCTCGAAATTGCGTAGGATTTTGGGGATGTATCTATTCACAAAAAATGATTGTAATTGACCCCCTCAATCGAAAATAATTTTTTCAGACCGATTTGAAATTTTTTTTGCTGAAACATTTAGGCACCTACCCCCATCGATTTTTCTTAAAAATTAGTTTTTCATTTTTAGCAATTTTGTGTGTCGCCCAACAGAAAAGTTATCTAACACTTTTTTGTTGGTACCCATGAGCTCTACTTCAGAACAAAGTTTCATTGAAAAATATTCATTATTGGAGGAGTTATGGCTGTTTGAAAATTGGGCCATTTTTATGTGGTTTTTCTCACTTTACGGAGTCAAGGAACAACTTTCTCAATATTGTTAGAATTTCTACATATTCTTCACTAAAATACGTGTTATATGCCTTTTGAAACATTAAAATCCTTCAATCCGTTCAAAAGTTGGAGTGACATTTTTGGTCTGAAATTATATTTTCGGTAAGGAATTTTTTTCTCGAAAATGGTTAGGATTTCGAGGGTATGTCTATTGACCAAAAATGATTGTAATTGACCCTTGCAACCAAAAATAATTTTTTTAGAACGATTTGAAATTTTGTAATTTCTCCGAAAAATTTCGGGACATACTCGAATTTTTTTATCGAAAATGCGTGGGAATTCGGAGATATGTCTATTCACCAAAAAATAATTGTTATTAACTCCCACAACCGAAAATAATTTTTGCAGGACGACTTGAAATTTTTTAATTTTGCCGAAAAATTTCATACCTACCCGAATTTTTTTCTCGAACGTGGTTAGGATTTCGGAGGTATGTCTATTCACCAAAAATGATTGTCATTGACCTCCGCAACCGAAAATAATTTTTCCGTAAATAATTTGAAATTTTTTAATTAAATTTATTTTTTAAATTAATTTGTTAATAACTTTTTAACGAAGCCTCAATCAACAAATTGATATTCTTGATTTTCGTCTTATTTTGGCCTCTAGAATCTTCCATTAAAATTTTTCCCAGGGGTGGTCAAATACCCTGTATGAATACTTATAACTAAAATTTTATTCGTATACTTCCTAAATTCAGTTTGTGTTATCATAAATGAAAGTGCAAAGGATTAAAAAAGTTTTGATTTATATTTGCTTTCATTATCGAGAAGTCATCATCGAATGAGGAAAGAAAATTACACAGTAATTTCTAAAAATATTTTACAAAGATTTATGTTCGAAAAATAAAATCTTCGAATAGCAGAGGTTTTTATAGTGATGGTTCTCCTGTAATTCTGTTCTCACGCGAATGGAAAGCGCGGGGAGTCGAAAGTCGTGCATCGTCGACGACGAAAGAGGAAATCGTGGTTTTTCGCCAGTCGCTACGGGGGTGCCGCTTTTCAGACACCAAAGCGATTATGGATTTCTTTAATAAGAGGCCGCGTTTAAACAGCTTTGATCAATTCAGCCGGGCTAATTCCCACCCGCCGCGACCACGACGACGACCTTTCGCTCTCTTCTCTCTCGTTTCCTGACGCTCTGTGACGTCTCGCGTTACGTGATTTAAGGGGTTCTAAAAACCTTCCTCTGATTAAGCGGCCGGCTCTGCCAGAACGTCGCTTGCCCTTTTCAGGGGCCTTCGCCCCTTCTTTTTGCGCGCCCCGGCTTACCGACTTCGTGAAATCACCCTGACGACGCCGATCGACGAAAGTCCATTACGTTTCTACCGGAATTTCGATGAATGAACCTAACGACCAACGTGAAAAACAGTGCCACGAATGGGAGAAGAGATTCCCAAATTTAATGGACCGGGTTTTCAAAGGAGCTGCACGCTTTCCCAGATTTTACTACGGTTATGTAAATCGAGAATATCTTCTTATGTTCAGTTCTGTTCCACGTAGAATCTTTTTACTACTGTTACACAAGATAAAGTTGAAAGATTTAATTATATATAATTTTATTATATGTGTAATTCACTATTTATCGAAATTAATATTTCAGGTGATAGTAATAGGAAAAAAATTAAAACATAGCGTTCACCCTCTTTACGTCCAATTATTTTTCGCTCCCTTTGCACTCAGAGAGTTTTTATTAATACTAATTGCAATTTTGTGATGTGATTTCTAAAAATAAAATGTTTCCCACAAAAATGTATAAACACCTATAATTTAAATTTTGTTCGTATATTTCCTAAATGCAATTTGTGTTAAAATAAATGAAATTTGAATTATATTTGTCCAGTGGAGTGCAAAGTGTTAAATAACAATATATTATTATAGATAATTCGAACATATTGTTAAATATAATTCAAATTACATTTATTATAACACAAATTGCATTTAGGAAATATACGAATAAAATTTAAATTATAGGTGTCTATACATTTTTGTGGGAAATATTTTATTTTTAGAAGTCATTCACAAAATTGCATTGCCAGTTGTTCATATTAATAAAGCCTCTCGGAGTGCAAAGGAAGCCAAAAATAATTGGGCTTAAAGAGGGTGAACGCTATGTTTTAATATTTTTTCTATTACAATCACCCGGAATATTAATTCTGATAAATAGTAAATGACAAATATAATATAGGAGCAATATAACGCGTTTCATATTGTTACTAACTTGGAGGGTAGGAGTTTCATATTGTTACTAACTTTCTGGAGTCTCGGCTTCCAACTGTGTTGGGTTACGGGAAGACGGGAGATCCGCAGCCCGAAGATGGTAACCGAGGATGAGGCTACGGAAGAGGTCGATCCATGGTCGTCAAGTTAGTGAAATGTCTTTGCGGTGATTGAGCAAATATTTGATGAAGCTAGCGAGCCCTGCTCCTTCTGCCTCGAGGGATGAAACGCGCGGACGCACAATCCTCTCTCGATGGAGAAGAACGGAAGAATCGATAGGCATAAACGATATTCACGGAAGTACGAAATTCGATGCTAACGGTGAAATTGATTTAAAATTATTCTCTACTCCTTCAATGTAATAATGTCTGACGCAACAAAAGTTCCTCTGGCATGTTTTATATATTGAAGACAATTTGTCATGTAGAAATACTGAGAACAGCTTAAACAATTCTATTGATATTATGGGCGTCAAAGTTTAACAACTTATATCATTTTAAATTTACTATCTTAATTTGATCAATCGCTGATTCATGTAATGGTCTAAAATATTACTGTAGGAAGAATAACTTTGTTCGTGATTGTGTACATATTTATTTAAAACATTACGTTGCTTTCATCTTTTGTGGCTACTAAGCAGTCTTGTAAATACAGACAATATCTCCCTACTTTTTTAACCCTTAAGCTTCTTCGTAATAAGTACAAAATTCAAAATGGGCCACAAAAGATGTCCAAAATGTAATGTTTTAACCCTTAACTGATACTTAAGATGTTTGCAAGACGTAATTAGTCTAGTGGAGAACTTCAACATCCCAAAATATATTATTAAAAAATACGAAGAAGTAACTACTTCCTCATGCAATACTTTTTAGATAAAATAATCCAGCACGATATTAAATATAACCGAAATAAACGCAGGTGTTGGAATGTCAAAATACCCCACATTATTCTATAATATCAAAACGCTTTCCAATCACGGTAAAGGGAATTTTTATTACACGATCGATGGGATCGTTTGATATCACAGCAACAATCGTTCGTGTTCGCGACAAAGGGACGAAAAACTGAAGTCGAGCGATCCCGGGCCGGAGTAAATTGAGTTTAATTTATCCTAATGCTTATTGCCTTGCGTCTGAACGGGGAGAGATACAGTATAAGCTTAATGAAAGGCCAGATGGAAGTCAGGAATCGGAGGACCGGTCTTTTCCCGGCGTTTCACAAATTAAAACTCGCGCAATTAAGCGGTCAGGAAGCCCGGGCTAAATCTTGCCTTCCTGTTTACGCTCGCGTTCCTCTTTCGCCCCGAAAGGCCAACGAAGTTCCGTCGGGAGGACACGTCGCTTCTTTCGGAAGGGGGGAGGGGGAGGTAGGGGGTGAAAAAAGGGAGCGAAAAGTGGACGCGCAGCGTCACGACGGCGACACGAAGCCGACGCCGCCCACTGGCTGGCTCGAAAGCAATTATGCAATTAGTTAAAGTATCTGGCCGCGTAACGGCCCATAAAACAAACATGATTGCGGGCGCTAACTGCTGCGAACGAAGAGAGATACAGAGGCAAGGGTTTCGTCCTAAATGGCACTGATGAGGTAATAACGGCTTAATGATTTTATTGACTGGCGTCTTGGCAGCCCAACAAAAATATTTTGTTCGCCCTGGTAACGAACTCTGCATTATATTGTTACATTGGTATTTGTTTTATTTTGTTCACTTAACACTTTACGTGGCAGGACTTTTCGCTATTGTAATATAAATTTTAGCGAGGTTAAGGAAAATAAGTACTAAGTCCAATTTTAAGTTGTGTAGTTTAGATTTGTTTTGATGTTTTGATCTCGTAAAAAATTATACGGTTTTGGTCTAGCAGGTGTTAAGGGGCATTTTTAGTAAATATGACGACTATTTATTAGGGTAAGGGAAGTCAATTTTTACTAAAAAGTGTCTTCAAAGAATTTCTTGTGCAGATTTTAACGAGCATTAATTTTGAATAATAATATACCACAAAAATAATGGTTCAGTTAAAGCTGCCATTAAAAATTGAATATTTCGTACATGGCTACCTAATAGATGAATTGTTTTATCCTATGTATTGAGTTCTATAATTCACGATAGTTTATGGTTCCCCTTCACTGTATTCCCTCGTGATTCGCGTCGAATCGATGGTGTTTGCCGCGGCTATAAAGAGGCCCGATAAATATTTCAAAAAAACATAAACACCAGGCTCGCGCAAATCCCCCAAACGTCAACGTGAACGCAAAGTGATATTTGAGCGAAGTCGGTTGACGCGGTGCCCCAAGAATTTTAACATTCCTCGAGCGTGTGCTCTTCTAAGGCACCCCGTGACTCTCGTGTATTATGCATGGCTCGCAGATCGCGTTTCCACTTCGGAGAAAATTCGCGAAGTCGCATACGGATCGGACCGAATCCACGATTTCGCACGAACGTCCCAAATATGAATCCAAGCAAACGAATTGGCGTTAGAGAGACCCCCTGTTCTCGTTCGTTGAATTCCAATTACAGAGAATTTCGTTAATAAATTTCTACAATTTATTGGTAATTCGAATATTTAAAGTTCCATCGACGTTTAAAGTCTCTGTTTAATTTTCAAACTAGAATTTTTTTAAGTTTCACCATTAATTGGTAAGAAATTTGGTCCCTCTAAAATGTCGTGTTTCAGGTAGAAAGTGGTGTTCGAAGGCCCTTTTAAAGAAAATGGAGCAAATTGGATCTATCTGTTGTCGATGGAAACTGTCGTTGCAGCAAGTTCATGACGTTGGAAATCGGTTTTCAGTTAGCGGCTCTCTTTCTCTCCTAGCTGGGCATATATACATAATGCATAACCGAGCGCATCATCGTATCTCCATTTCGTCTCTCTGCAGGCGGCGAAGAAGCGGCGTTGTATCGAGAAAAATGGGATAGGCTGTCTTTTTTCGCGTTGTCCCCCTCGTCGACATTGGCGACGGCTGCTGGGAGGCGACGAAGGTGACGGCACGTGTGCCAAAGTGAAAATGTATGGCTCGCGTGAGCACGTGAGCCGACTCCCCCGCGCGCAAAAGAGATTCTCCAAGAACCACTAATCTCTACTCGATTCTACTTCGAGAACGTCTGCGATAAGTACTCAAAGACTGCGGATCTTTATACAAATTTATGTTTTTAATAATAAAATTAACGAAATGGGAGCTTTCTAGAGGGCTGTCTCAGCCCCTAAATATAATAATTCGTACCTTACTTTCAAGTATTTTTTATATGTTTCTATATTAAGTACATTCTGTAGTTTTTAAAAAATTTAAATTCTTCATAAATGCATAAATATCCACGGTCTAGTAATGGGGGCATGTTTCGTATATTATAATGAAAATTACTTTACATAAATGTATCCCGAAAGAGAAGGCACAAGTCAATGTTTATGCCATTGGATATTACTAGAGAAATTACATAGTTTTCCGAAATATTGGAAGGGATGCTTACATAAAATAAACTAAAGGACGGATCCTACACATAATCAAAAGCAACGAAAATGTTACAATTACTCTCAAGTAAAGAATATACCGCGACATAATATTCATGAACACGTGCCTCTGTTTTGTACTCAGCTGATCAATCGTTCTCTGATTCTTGATTTCATCGATTTCGAATAATAAAAAAATTCGTTGCCTTTCATACTCTAAGGTTTCCCCAAATTTCGAGTGGCATAGTTAAGAGACCACCAAATAATTTTTCAAACATATACTATTCAATTTTATTTAAATTTATTCGTACAAGAAATGGCCTCGTAAAAGAATTGATTTGTGTTGATTTTAATATATAAGGCTTGATGACTAGTGAGTAGCCTTATGATTGTGTAAACTTAACATCAGGATCTCGTAACGAGTCAGACTCGTCCTTGTATGGCAAGGGGTTAAGGAGCGTCTGGTAATAAAGATATTCCACGGGAACGAACGTTTCAACCTTTGACGCTCGCGATCCCAGAAATCCAAGCAAACCGGCAGCCACATTAGCGGTAAGGCGAGCTACACGCGGGACGATGGCTGCATAAATAAGGTGAAGGAAATTTGCAATTATGAATCGAGACTAGAAATACACGACTGCTGTCCTCGGCACCTACCAACCCTCCGCCGCCCCTGAACCCGCCTCTCCTCGCCGATCCAAGAGAGCTATCTAACGCGAGTGCATACCCGCACCGAGTTTCCGCAGAGTTCCACAGGAGGGTGTGTCGCAGGAAAAGTTGAAGGAAGCACAGCTGACGAGTATGCAAATGCGGTACCCACCCCCGTCCCCGTGCACCTTCGCGACCCTCGTACAACGGGACCTCCCAGACGCCGACGAAACAGTGCAATCCCTATGTGCGGATTCGCATTAGCGTGCAACTTTCTGGCGAGTGGTTCGCCAGGGAGACGACGCAGGGGGAGGGAGGGGGGGGGGGGCGAACGTCTGGGGGTAGGAGCCATTGATGTTGCCGGCTGATTTCACTGCAAGCTTAAATGCAGCCCCGGATGAATCGCGGCGAGCGTCTGCCGATTAATCAAATTGAATTCGAAACGAACTACCCGACTCCAAGGTTTTCTACATCGACGAAATTCGTTTACGTTTGAATTGTCTGCCTGCTTTGTATGCACGTTAACGCTGAAAAGAATATGATACGAGGGGGAGGGGGCTGTCTCTCGCTCACGGCTCTGTGAACTATTAACGACTTCGATATGGCATAGGTAAATTAACTTCTTAGCCACGATACGCCATTATAGTGACTCATTTGCTCACCGTTTGAATTAAATGATCATTTTCATATGTTCTGTTTCACACTCTTTTTGCCTTGACAACGTTTTATAACAGTGTTAACAATGTACAGACAGAGTACATAATCATCAAAAAACTTCATTCCAATGTTTATGCGTTATTCGCGTTTAACTCTGTCGTAAGAGGCTAATGTTTGAGGATGCTGGTGTACGAATATTGGTTCGTCGAGTTGACCTAGAAAGTTATATTTCCTGGATCCATTAAGAAATGTATGAAAGTGTGAGATACTAGGAGCAGTTGTGAGAGAGGTACGGACCGAGCGTAGCCCTCTGCCGGCGAGCGCGAGAAGTAACGCCACGAAAGTATACACCATAACAAAAGGTCGTTTGAATCATAGAAAATCATAAAATGTATGCAAATTATGAAGAAAGAATTCTAACAAAGACACGTTTACACAAAGTTTGACCCCACCTTTCAGTTACACTCTGTATATTAGAATATTAATGATTAAATCTATATCTGAATATAGAGAAGACCTAGACATCGTCGGGAATCTCGCGTCTCGAAGACGCAGTGCACAATTTCTTCGGCGGAGATCGTTTTTGCATATATGCAAACCCTATTTTCGACGGGCAGAAGAAGTTCGCCGAAGAGGAAGAAACTCTTCTCCAGATCAGTCACACGCTCGGCTGCCAGCCGCAGACCTCATTTCCATATAGGTTCGAACCATTTAGTTCAAACATTTCTTTCCATTCGCTAAAAGCCTCCTCTGGCACGGCCTCGTACCCGATGGCATCTAACTTACAATTTAAATAAAAGCAAACACACGTACGCCCGCCACCCTCGCCCCGACCGCCCGTATGACTTCGTATACTCTTTAGATACCTATTCCAGAGCGAAAGAACTTTCAATGGGCTCCGAGATAGAAGACGTCCCCGACAGATTCCGGAGGGTGTGATGAATGTTCTTTAACCTCGCGGGTTTTCAGTCTTTTTCCCTCACATTAAAGATCAATCGCGAGTTTATTCTGGCAAACGTTAGACGGTTTATCGGGCAATGGCTCGATAAATGTATCGTTCCAGTGACTGATTGCGCGGTACATTGTAACGGGACATTCCCTGGTTAGAAACTGTGCTTTCATCGGTAGAAACGATACCCGTTGCTTCATACTTTGTACTAAATATTTAGGTGAAGTATTACTTCTTTATGGAAATATGCTTTCCAACGCTACTTCGTTTAAAATTAGGTTGAGAATATAATTAGAAAAAAACTAAGGTTTTCAAATTGTTTAGAGCAATAATAGATTTTTTTGGTCAATGAGGAGACGATTTAAGTCTTCTCTCCCTCTTCTAAATTAATTTTTCACCATAAATGGCTTAATAGTTTCCCACAGGAAATGACGTTATCGAAAGATGTACATTATGAAAAATATATAATTTCATTTACAAAAAAAAAACATCAATAATATGAAAAAATTACAGTAGATTATTCTGAAAATCATCAACACTTTTGAAGATATTTGAATGAACAGAATTCGTGAGACACACACTATATCTTTGATTACTATCATGAACAATAGCTTCCAAATTATGTTTCATGTCACATTCTTTAATCAGAATTATTGAAAGCAATAAAATTAATGAATAAACTTAAATATTCTGTCAACCTTGTCCATTAAAATGATTCTTCTGATATATACTATGCGTTCCTGTTGGGAAATTACCTAAAACTTCAAACCCATATACGACAGCTTTATCTGTGCTCTATCGAATCGACCTACGCTGTTTGGCCTTTCAGTAGTATATTTGAGTCAGGATCATCCTAGTATCCGATCGGTCGAATTGCGAATTCGGCGCTCGTAAAATTAACGAACCTTGTTGCTTCTCTCTCTCTCCCTTTCCCACCCTCTCCGGTGTCCCTTGTTTCTTCTCTCCTCGCCAAAGATCGAATTCCTCCTTTGTACGCTGCCTACAGTGCTCCGAGAACTATTCACGAACTTCTTTGTGCGAAGCAATCAGGAGCTCCGAGTATAAACGCTAGATACAACAGGCACGTGCCGTGAAATTCATTGTCTGCGTTGCTAACGACGATGTTTAACGTTCCCTTTCGACTGTGGAATTAAAAGTAGTGCTACAACAATTGTTTCTTCGCGACTGAAATTTCTTTAATCATCGAGATGGCATTATAACGCGTTCGAGTGCCATTGTTGGCAGAAATACTAAAGTTTCGTCCACCTTAACTTGCTTCACGATCTTTGCTCGTTGCAACAGCGAAAGAAGTTCTAGTAAAACTTTCGGTTCTGCGGCTGGAACTTCCCACGCTCGCCAGCAGAGGGCTATGCTCGACCTGTACCTTTCTCGCATGTACTCGACTGACGGCTAAATGTTTGTTTTAAAATGAGCAGAGATATAAAAAATGTGTTCGATTAAAAACATTCTATGCTCACTCTATTGAGTGTCATAAGTTAAGCTCTCAATCAAGGTTTGATAATAGCTACCTGGATTACTTTTTACAATTCGAAGATTTCTGTGTACCCGGAATTAGCTCTGATTCCCTTACGAAACGATCAGTTTACAGACACACTTTGCCGCTAAATCGATGCGTGGCTGAAACGCACGCGGCTTGATTTAATAAATCAAGCGGCTTTCGTTAATTATGTACGTCATTTCCCTCGGAATGATCGTTCCGGCAATTAGGATTCTCGCGACTCCGCAAGGCAAGCGATGCCCTCGTCGATTCGGTCTCTGCACCGGAGCAAATTTCCCGACCTACGGTTCTATTTGAGGTTGCGCTAAGCAAGTTAGCACAACCCCCAACGTATCGCGTTAAATTATGCTCAGAAGCAACGCGGCTGTCGCGAATATGTACGTTACGCACACACGCGACACGTGTGCGCGACCCTTAAGCACCGTAATCACGGTAAGCGCGGCGCGTTTACCAGGGAAACCTTTTCAGACCCGCTCGACGACTGTCACGCGACCCATTAAGCCTCAAGAAAAAGGAAATCATCCGTCTCCATTTTCTTTAGGTGGTGGTATCGCGACGCCAGCGTCCCCGTGCAGCCGGCGCGTGACAATGACCGCGGAGAACGTTTCCACAAAATTGAGGCGACCAATCTGCGTTGCATGTTACAATACCGAGAAACTCCTGACACGCGTGAGAGGGTGTTGTATAAGTACAGTACGATTCCTCGATTAAAAACGAACCGAAATTTTAGAATCTTCTAAACGTCAGAGCTTGTTTTTCAGGAAAATATTGGGTATAGGTCAATTTTAATTCTCTTAAATCCAAAGTGAAAACACGTTAATCATTATCGTTTTGATGCTTGAGAGTAACAAATTTTATTCTTTGATTTTAAATCAAGCCTTACAGTGACCTCATTTATTTTTTATAACTTAGAAACGATATGTATAGTCTATGAGGGAATTATATGTTTTCCTTGCATCATTCTGTGAATTTACACTACAAAATATTGACATCCATTCGTATATTACCATTCACAAAAATGCATTTATAGTCCCCATTGTAACCTAAATACTGACTGTGTTTTACAACACTATTTTAAGTTTAATTTATTTATTTACCAGTTTTTTCTCGAGATACGAATGAAGATGAAAAATAATTTTCGGAAAACATTGTTGTAATTTAAGCTCGAACGATCAAAGTATTTTAAATACAATAAAATTTACGAATTGCTAAAAGAATATTAAAATACTAAGCTACATGTTAGGATAGGATTCTTTTAGAATAATTAACAGATCGTTAAATCAAGCGCCTAGTAATAAATTTCCGCTTACGGGCACAGCATTTGAGCGTCAAATTGTAATCATTTGATGTTGCAACGTTGACGAATCAAACAGCAATGATTTGATATCGACGCGTATAATTACGCCGACTCTATTTAACGATCGAACGCCGATACAACGACCAGTTAACAGAATTACACGTTGCCTAATGTATCCACTGTCAGCCTGATAACTATCTCCCTTTGTGATATATTGCCCGTACTTGTGTCACGTCATAATCGATCGTCGTACGCGAATGCATCGCCTTACGCGCAATCGATTCGACGATTAATTATTCGAGTCCAAGTAACTCTCCACGAGCGAATGATAAGAAAATATCATTGAGAAGAATTTTATGAACCCGTGAGATAAATTTTTTACGAGAAACTAACACATATTACGTCGATTCCTGTTCGAAGACCTCCCAAGAAAACGTGTTCTCTTATTATTTTTCGCATTAATGACGATGGGTATACAGGATATTCGAACACCACTGGGAAAAAACACTAATGGGAGGTTCTAGAGGCCAAAATAAGACGAAAATCAAGGATACTAATTTGTTGATTGAGGCTTTGTTAAAAAGTTATAGAAACATTTCAGGCTTCATATTAGATTTTCGGTAATGAATTTTTTTCTCGAAAGAGCGTAGGATTTCGGAGGTATGTCTATTCATAAAAAATGATTGTAATTGACCCCTGCAACGAAAAATAATTTTTTTAGACGGATTTGAACTTTTCAATTTCGCCGAATTTCAGGGGAATCATCATTCATGATCAGACATTGTATTTTCGGTAAAGAATTTTTTCTCCTAAGTGCGTAGGATTTCGGGGGTATGACTATTCACCAAAAATGATTGTAATTGACTCCTGTAATCAAAAATAATTTTTCCGTAAATGGTTTGAAATTTTTTAATTTAATTTTTTAATAACTTTTTAACGAAGCCTCAATTAAGAAATTGATATTCTTGATTTTCGTCTTATTTTGGTCTCTAGAATCTCCCATTAAAATTTTTCCTAGGGGTAGCCGAACACCCTGTATACAGAAAGATCACCTGAAGTACAAAGCAGAAATAACGAAGTACATGTTTGGATAAGTAAAAATACGAAATGTAAAATAATAATGTGTTATATGGAAACTAGTCTATCAAATTTCAATAAGTCACTGAAGAAATTTTACATTAGAGTCGCTTAATGTATTTTTATTTGTGAAATTTTTATCTATACAGGGTGTTCGGCCACCTCTAGCAAAAATTTTAATGAGCGACAGTAGAGGCCAAAATAAGACGAAAATCAAGAATACTAATTTGTTGATGGAGGCTTCGTTGCAAAGTTATTAACATTTAAAGTTCCGCCTGTAGAATGACAATCCGCTGAACAGCTGGTTCGCGCGGACGGTTGCGGCAGGCGAGTGCTAGTGGTTCTCACGCAGCATGAAAAATTCTGCTTACCGACATTATCGACAGCCTTAGATTTTTGTCCACTTATGGGAATGCGAACACCTTACGTTGAATAAGATTCAACCTGTCTTATGAAAATCCAGAAGGGCATATCAAAACGCGCCCGACGAGATTTTCACAGAGAAAGGGTGAATGCCAGTTCCAATACACAATGTTGTGAACAAAAATCACCCACATGCGATTATACACGCCCCACGATTGTCCACAGTGTCCACAAGTATCCACAAATAATCCTTTCAGGCACTAACCACTATGCAATTAAATAAACACGTACCGCGATTATGTTATTCGTGAATGTCTACGTGTACGTGTATCACGATTCTTCCGAGTTACTTACGAATAAAACTGTTATTAATTTTTCAAATACACTTCAATTTAAAAATGTAAACAGGAATTTAATAAGTATTCGCTGATTGTTTATATCACTGTATTTCTTACATGCTACTTAATACATAACTGAAATGTGTCGCGTGAACTAGCTTGACTGATACTGTTTTACGACTGACTAGCTGGCCGAACACGTGCCGATGCTGCCCTTTGTCTCCGCTGTGTGTGAGAGAGATAAGCGAGGCGAGTGACGTAGAATCGGGGCCTGTTCGGCATATGTTTCTCTGAACCTCGTCGATCGATGGCACAGTCAGCTGCTAGTATTGTTACATTCTTCGCCGTGAACGTAAATCGATGCGAAAATTTCATTTATCCTGCGATTCCTTTTTACATTTTTAAATTGAAGTGTATTTGAAAAATTAATAACAGTTTTATTCGTAAGTAACTCGGAAGAATCGTGATACACGTACACGTAGACATTCACGAATAACATAATCGCGGTACGTGTTTATTTAATTGCATAGTGGTTAGTGCCTGAAAGGATTATTTGTGGATACTTGTGGACACTGTGGACAATCGTGGGGCGTGTATAATCGCATGTGGGTGATTTTTGTTCACAACATTGTGTATTGGAACTGGCATTCACCCTTTCTCTGTGAAAATCTCGTCGGACGAGTTTTGATATGCCCTTCTGGATTTTCATAAGACAGGTTGAATCTTATTCAACGTAAGGTGTTCGCATTCCCATAAGTGGACAAAAATCTAAGGCTGTCGATAATGTCGGTAAGCAGAATTTTTCATGCTGCATGAGAACCACTAGCACTCGCCTGCCGCAACCGTCCGCGCGAACCAGCTGTTTAGCGGTTTGTCATTCTACAGGCGGAACTTTAAATGTTAATAACTTTGCAACGAAGCCTCCATCAACAAATTAGTATTCTTGATTTTCGTCTTATTTTGGCCTCTACTATCGCTCATTAAAATTTTTGCTAGAGGTGGCCGAACACCCTGTATAAGAATTTTGCTCGTCACTGCTACCTAAAAGTTTCCTTTGTCCTGTGAATGAAAACTGAAGAAAACAAAACAGATAAATCGATTTATATTAAATCAAAATTGGATAAATTTTTCTCTCCAGTCACGAGATAGCAAACGCGATAGCTGAAGCGCGTTGACGAAACCGTGAAACGCTTTTGGCGACTTCAACGCGGCAGGAAGAAGCCTTCACGCCAAAAACCAGAACCTTGTAATCTCGACTCGACAAAACGACAATGAACGGACGAGAAGGTCGCATTGGCGGATTCTCCTTGGATAGAAACGGTAGCTGGTGCTCGGCAGCGCTTTGGGGCCTATAATCATGCGTCTTGATTAATGCCGCGCGCTCAGTGATCATCCCGGGTCTCTAATGCTTCTCTCCCACGCGTTCTAGTCCTCCCTAGTCCTTCCTACTCCATGCTCCTTCGTACCCAAACTTAGTAATATTCCTTGCTCGACGTCGACCGCCAGGAGACTCATAAAAGTTACAAATGTTAATGACAATTCATATTTGACAATAAATATGAAATCCTTAGGACGCTCACTGTTTTAATTCCTGCATTGCAAATTATCAGCTATGTTACTTTATCAATGCTTTCGGTCGATTTCGTAACAAATTTGAAGTTCTAATGCAGCAAATTAAATTTCGTTATTCTGGATCGAAGAGTCAATTTTTAATGACGTTTCGATCACGCTTTCTGCGATTAATTTGGACACCAAATAATTTTCTATTATAGTTATTTACTAGTATGTTTTTATATTGTATATTAATTATGTGCACAAAAGGTTGTCTTCTGAATATAAAATTCAGAAGCAGTGAATCTATATTTCTGATCAATATTCGTATTTAGAAATAGTAGATCTAATATCTTCTTTAAAATGCATGGATCATGAACACTTAATTCGTTGATCTATTTTGGGAACAGTAGTGTTCAATTACTTTCATAAATTTTAGTAATTGCTCTTCTTCGATATACATTTTAGATAACATATTCGTTAACTAATTGCACCCAAGCAACAGCTATTCCTTAAGTTGAAAATAATGTTTAGTACGCCCAAAACACGATACACGCTGTGTTCGTTGCAGGGGGTATAGGCCTGTATACAAGCTAGACAGGCGTATATAGCAGAGTTTCAGGACACAGATGAGCCTTAAGGAAACCATTATAGACTCATGTACTCGCTTGATCCATCTATCTATCTCTCATTCCATTTACAAGCGCTTCAGCTCCGGAGCAAAAGATAAACGAAGGCAACGATCAGTATTTAATCACAAAAATTAACGTTAGAAGTGTTCATTGTTTCTTAACAATCCCAAGTACAGGATGACATTGAAAAAATAATTTGAAAAATGTAAAATAAGGGTGGGAGTACGTACATCAAAGAACTGTCAATAATCTGAAACTTTAACGTCTTCAAGGATACTGACACATAAATATAACGTTAATAAATACGTTACATTTCTAATGACAATTTAATGGCGACGAAAAGGTTCTCAAAATAACAATCTACGTCTCAAGTGCAAGATACTGTCGTATGTCGTAGAGTTTCTCAATCTTTCAACAATTTCAGACGTCTGTCGAATTCGTTGGCAGTTTATGTTATCGAAGTATTTTAACACTGGCATAGGTATTGAATAATCAATGTTTCCAAATGGCCGTAGAAATGAAAATTCAGCTAATTCGAACAGACTTGGTACTAAATCATGCATCGAGCCGCCATACATAAATCACGCGAGACGTATAACATCTAATGGAACTTCTTCCAATAATTCATGCACTCGATTACGCGAGAAAATGATATAAGATCGATCTACTAATCTCCCAACAGTCCAAGAACGACTATTTATATTTTAGCAATTTTCCCACAGATCGTGTCTATTCGATTTGCTCTGATTTTGATTTGCACAAATTACTGCTATTTCAATCCTGTTTCAGTTTCATTTTGTTCTAATTAGTTGTCTACGAAGCACTTCACAGTGCTAACTCGAATAACACATTTTATCTAATTACTGACGAATGTGGATGCTTTACAGGCAAACAAGTAAAAATGATAAATCAATAACAATTACAGATGATAAGTGAATTTCACAACAGATTATATTATTGGTTAGAATAAAATGGAGAGCATTTTGAAAACATGTTACAAAGAAAGCAGTAATATATTTATCATATTATGAATGATAATCCATCGTTTCAAAATTCTGCTTATGTTTTGCAGATGTTATGTATTAAAGTAAAATTGTTATCGATTTATCAACATTCAGTCATAAAAAAATTAAAAAAGTTCCTCAAGTAAACAAGTTTTCGATTTCATTGAACATCCTTGTAAGATAAAATTTTATAAAAAAATGTTTCGTACAAGAGTTTGTTCTTTTTTAGCGTAGGATAAGAATCTGTAACTAAAAGTACAGATATCTATTTTAAAAAACAAGGTTACCCTCTGCAAATGATCTTGAAAGTGTTTATCCGATAAAGAGTGAATATAATGTTTTTGAGATATCTAGATTTAAATTTTTCGAACACTCTGCATGTGCTTTTCTCGTTCTTCTCGACCGCTGAAGGGGGCCTTACGTGTCAGGGCGCACCTTGTATATCCCGATCGGTTCCCGAATAAAGCCCAACGGTTCAAGTACACCGGAGAAACTCGAAAGGGTGGCTTCCTGATAGGTAACCAAGCGTAACCACGAATAGTTGTAACCAGCGCTAAGTGGAGTCGTAACTACGCGGGACCGTGGGTCTGGAAAGTCCTGGCAAAGCGCAAGATTAAGCAAATCGACGGTCGACCGGCGTTTAAGGTCCTGGTCAATGGCGCGGAAGAGACGCGGAAGGAGGGCCGAGTAAGCAGGTTATAACAGCGCGCCGGCCGCGCTCGCTGCTACAGATGGATAGGTAGATAGAGGCTGGTTTGGGTGGACCAAACTGATACAATTAGATGTGATCTTAACGCCATAACTCAGGGCTAATCTCAGGGTCTAGCCAGGCTTGGGTGAATTTCACCTTCCGGGCAAGGCGCGACTCACTTCATTATTCATCCCGTTCTGCTGCCGGCCCAGTTATCTCTGGCAATCCTAACCGGATGTACCGAACTATCCACGCGAATCCGCCCCCCACGAACGCCTCGCGAGTCCTGGGACGTTCTCGACGCCCGATCCGGAAATCGAAACAATTATCGACGCTCCTTCGACCGTCGTTTTGGTCCAGATTGGGTCAGAGACGAAACGCCAGATGCTAAACAGTTTCTGATAAACTTCACTGTTAGGAAAAATATGGAACACACGGTCTGTTACACGAATAGTCGAACATCTTCGAAACGATAAACCGTGACCAATTATTTGGGAAAATTATTTTATTTTATTAAGGAGGATACTCATCGATGACTGCCTTTCATGATTCTATGAGTTCATGAAGTTTTACGTCTTACTAACAGTTTAAACGAGTTTTAAGAATGTCAGTATACTTCTATTAATACACACAATATCTATTGCGAGGGGATGTATAATCATAATGTTATTTCGTCCGTAAATTGTGTTTTCACGATAGTAATGCTGTTTTTCCAGAAATATGAATTCTTGACGTGGCGTAACATTCTTGACAAATTTTGATCACTAACAGTTTCTGACAGGCTTCGCTGTTCCGGAAAAATATGAAGCACACGGTCTGTCACACGAATAATCGAACATCTTGAAATCGAAAAATAAAAAATAAAACGTGACTAATTATTTAGGAAAATTATTTTATTTCATAAAAGGCGATACTCATCGATGCCTTTCATGATTCTTCGATTTTATGAAGTTTGACTTTTTACTAGCAGTTTAAACGAGTTCTAGGAATGTTAGTATACTTCTACTAAT
Organism: Colletes gigas; assembly: GCF_013123115.1. Taxonomy (NCBI): domain Eukaryota; kingdom Metazoa; phylum Arthropoda; class Insecta; order Hymenoptera; family Colletidae; genus Colletes; species Colletes gigas. The sequence goes on along the minus strand of NW_025106653.1, from coordinate 678,280 downwards.
ACACACAGTATCTATTGCGAGGGAATGTATAATCAGAATGTTTTCTCATCCATAAATTGCGTTTTCACGATAGTAATGCTATTTTTCCAGAAATTTGAATTCTTGACGTGGAGTAACATTCTTGAAAAATTTCGATCACTAAATTTAAATAACATCCAGGAGTATTCCCTCTGTCCCTCTCATTTAAATGTCACGTATTAAAGTTTAATTTCGTGGATTCCTTCGATGTCACGAAACGGTCAAATATACTCCTATGCCAGTTCGGGACAAGGTAAATATAACTTCCCAGTCGAAACTCATTACACGACAATCGTTTGGATGGGGAGCGTCGACACTTTTTCCCTTTAATAAGCCATAACTCCGTTCGCCATGAAAACGAGAGTCACGTTAAAATCTCGCTCGCGGAAGCTTCCCCGTTCCGTTGGTTATTGACTGACTTCGCTTATGTACTCCCGGTTTATGACGCCACTAAAGTCACAGGAAGGCATTCGGAATCGGACTGTTAAAAATAAAACGGTCGTGTCCCAGTCAGACGTCTTCGAGTCTTATTTCGTTTAACGCCCCTCCACTCTGCACGCAGGGAATAAAATTCTCGTGAATGCATCCAGAGAGGAGAATCCAATCGTAGTTACAAATGTTTTTATGTAAATACAATGTAATACTGTTGGTTCAATAGCTGAAATTATCACATACTTCGTTCTTAAAAAAAATTAATCTTTTGCTTCTATGTGTCGTCATTTTATTATCCGTCAACTAAATCAAAACATCCTGTGCTGGATGACAGAAAAATTAAATATTCCATCCTTTTCAGCTGTACTCTTGACTGCTATATTTGATTTTAAAGAGAAATTTAAAATAAAATTTGTATATAGTAGTCAAAATTAAAAATTTTTAGTATACAATCTCATTGCTAAAAACTTTTTGTCGAAAAAAGTAATTTTGTTACTTAGAAATAAATTCCCAAAAATACGGTGTTAAAACTTTAGGAAGACTCTTATACCAAAGTAAACAATTTTTAGTAGTTCGAGTCAACGATTTGTATATAGTACTTACACATGTTTCTCTCATTACTAAAAACTTTTGATCAAAAAAAGTAATTTTATTAGTCAGAAATAAATTCCCAAAAATACGGTATTAAAACTTCAAAAAGACGTTTATACCAAAGTAAAAAATTTTTAAGTAGTTCGAGTCAATGATGTTTCTGACAATTTGTTCAAATTAGTTTCTAAATAATATATCATTTAAGAGACGACAAACAAGGAAATCTGATATTAAATCGTGGTTAGAAAAGATTCCTGTGACTATTCTATCTAGCGATTGTTCGGTGACTGAGATCAATTTCGTCTGCGAACAAGTTAGATGGCTCGGAAACGTACGACGACAGTTTCTGACCCATTTACCCAAATCCAGCGGTGCTCAGGCGGAATTAAATGTCCCGAGCGAGTCGGAAAGGAAAAACGAAAATTTCATTAACGGTAGGAAGGAAGATGCGGAAGTAATCGTGGCCGAACAACGATTACGTACTTCCGATTAAGAAACTATACGACGACTACGTAAATCATAGCCAAACTAAGATACCGAAAACAAGAAACTTTCTTTAACGCGTTGATTGCTACGCCAATAATACTCGTGACACTTTCTACGACACAAAGTATATAATCTAAAATTTGTAGTGGTATTAATTTTTGTAAATGCTTCGTTTGTGAATCCTGTCTAAATTTATTGCTATTAACGAGTCATACTAAGAATTAATTATTCTTGGTTGTTAACAAAAAGACTATATTTATATTCTATTATGTAATTGATACAGATTTTATAATCTTGAGTCAGAAATAATACCAATTAGAATTGTTTTCAAAAAATTCACTAGCAATGTTAGTTAATTGTTAATGTTAAACAGTTATAATAGAGTCGATTAATGTTAGAATTGAAATAACTCGAACAAAAATGAAGTTTTCAAGCTGAAATTTTTTCGGTGATTTGTGTACACGCTATCGAAGAAAATTACATATGGATTCTCCAATTTAATAACTTTTTATTATAAAAAAAATGTCAGTTGGAAAATTAATTTCTACATAATTCAACTTGGCGTAAAAAATGTTGTAACACTATATATTTTAAAAATTCCATCTGGAAAATTACTAGTACTTGGTTCTCAGTTAAATGCCACCCCTTAACGTTTTACCTGTCGTATCATCCATACACGGGCGACAAGACTTTTCACTTTGGAACTAAAACAATTAATTCTCAAGTCAAGACGTCGAGGGAAATGAATTTCAGCTACGAAACCAATTACCAAGAGAAATTTTAATTTGCGCAGTTTACGACTGTCTAAAATCAAAATTTCGGGTCTCGAGCAAAATTTTACAGTTCCGGTCTGGCAACGAACGCGTTGTGTAACACCGTTCGCTCGTAACTCGGGGCAAAGTGTACAATCCGCGATCCACGCAGTACGATTAAACGCGGGAGAGCGTTTGCAGAGGCCGCGACGCAAGTTTCGCCGCATTCCTAACCAACCAATCAGGGTAATGCCTTGTCACCGGTTCCCGCTTCCCCCTCGTTTTCTATTTTGTCCCGTGATACACAGCGTTCTCGTCCGCGACGCCGAGTCAGACCGAATTTCAGCTACCTGTGGCTTCGCCTAGTTTCACCGAGAAATACGACAATGGCGCGAATTAGCGCTGTTGCGCATACATACGTCATATCGTCTGTATCATCAGCATTTGATGGCGCGGAAGGTGCGGCAAGGCTGCCGCCGGTTGCCGTAGGGAAGCGGGTAGCCGCTTTGTGCCATCAGGGTGATTATATTGCCGTTCGGCGAGAAACATCGAGTCACATGAGCAGCCGAAGGGAGAGCAATGAACGTCACACGAGGCAACCGGGTATATACGCCCCGACTGCCGTGTATTCGGCGCGTCGTTGTTTCCGAATACTCCCGTAACACAGGGACGCGCCTTTTGTCGGCCGCGGAGGATGAATGCGGATACCGAGCCGGGGATATCGTCGTTCTTCGCCTTTAACACGCTAGACTCGAAACAATGCCCAATAACGAGCCGAAGATCCGAAATTAGGCGAAGAACGCGATACGTTTCGCGTGAAACTCTGTACCTTTCAACGCAAGAACTCTGCCTTTGGTCTCAATTTTATCTCGACTCCATTAACCTCTTTAAGTAGGACTTGATTCCAAATATCTTTCAAACCTACACTATTTAATTCTGTTTGAATTTGTTCGTAAAAAAGGAATAGATTTGGTTAATTCTTATTTACCCCCTCTGTTCTCTAGATTCAGCATTATTTGATTACCATCTTCTTAGGTCATTGTAAAATTATTCAAATCGTATAGAAACAAATCTATCGTTCAAAGTTAAACGAATCAGATATACTGTGTAAACATAATCAGCTACTTTTCTCATAAATAGTATTTAAACCTGTAAAATTGATATTACTTCCCCACCAACGTTCATTTATATTAATTAGTTAGAGCTTCGCCACAATCCAAGGTTTTTGACATTAACCCCTTGACGTACGATTGTAATTCCAAATAATTTTTTAAACGCGTATTATTCAATTTCGTTTAAATTTGTTAATACAAGAAATGGCCATGAAAAAGAATAGATTTGTTTTACGAATACCTCGTGAATATAAAAATATGTTGATTTTAATATATAAGACTTGATTATGATTGAGTAGTCTCATAATTGTGAAACTTGACATCAAGCACTTGTGATGAGTCAGACTCAGATTGTACTGTAAAGGGTTAATTATTTATTTCACTCATAAAGAGTATTGGTAGTAAAATTGCCAAAGGAGGTGATTTTCTTCGCGAAGAAATCAGACGAAAAGAAGGAATCAAATTTTTCATACGAAGAATTCTTTATATTACTACATTCTTTATTAAGAAACCACGTAAAAAATGCAATAGTTATAGACTCGTCATCATTCACTAAAAAAAAACAGAAGTTTCATAAATAAACAAATTTTATATTTTATCAAACATCCTTGTAAGAAAAAATTCGATAAAAAAATGTTTCGTACAAAAGTTTCTTTTTTTTGCAAAGAACAAGAATCTGTAAATAAAAGAAGGTTACCCTTAAAATAATCTCGAAAGCGTACAACGAATAAAAAAATAAATAAAACAGAATTCTTTCCCTCGAATTCGAGTGAATTCTGTATCCAATATTTTCCCCAAAAATATGTTGCCTTCCAGATACTTAAATTTAAAGTTACCAAACAATCTGTACAAAATCCATTTCTAATCGACGCTAGTTTCGAACTAATTTTTCTCCCTCGAACGATTACGAGGAGACCGAGCCAGTTGATAAAATCAGACAAATGGAATGCAATTGCGTATAGCCTCCGGTGACTCGTTTTCTTTAATCCGACATCTCGCGTCGGCTCCGGAGGGCGGTCGTTCTTATTTACCCCGTCCCTCGCCTCCCCGCCGTTCTTTATCAAGCCGCGAGAGAAACGTTTTGCGGTAACGTCGCCGTGACGTTGGCGGCTGTATTCTTTTTTTTTTACGATATTATTTATGATATTAATTTCGCCCCGGTAAAGGCAACCCCGCCGGGAGTTGTAAAGCGAGACGCTCCTCTCTCTTCCCGCGATATCATTGTCTCGTGCAGGCAACGGCATACTGCGGGCAAAAGGGAGGGAAAGAAAGGGGTTCCAGAAGCGGCGTGAATAGTGGCTCTCTTCCACAGCCGAGTGTAGAACGAAGGACTCCGGGTGTTCACGGGGGTGAAAAGAGGAGAGTTCGCGACTTCTATCCCTTTCTCTCTCTTGTCGGTGAATTGTTCGAGAGAGCCGCCCAAGAAGAAGAGGGTCCCGGTGTCAGGAGGTACGGGGGTCTCGTCTGCGAGAAATCTCGCGACGAGCCGAGAAAATTCCTACCAAGTGCCGCGGCATCCCTTTGAGTGCCTGCAAGAGGACTTCTCGCAATAGTTTCCCGTAGAAATTATCAGAGGCTCCGGGGACTCGTCTTTCAAGATCTGCAAAGAGTTTCGCGCTTGGTACATGCTTTTACGCTGCTAAGACTTTTCCTTGATTTTAGTTATTAACGTCCTCGGGAAGGAGATTTGAGAGAGCTATTACATTCGAAGCTAGTTGGGAAACAGACACGGTGTTGACTTATTTTGAATATTCAACTTTACGTTTCTGGATAGCTGGGACGAGAGTTGGGGGTATGAAAGAATCATTATTGTGGATTATAATTTTGGCGAGTGCAGTCGAGTCTAGATAATTTTCAGTAGGAATTGACAAATCGTACATTCAAAGTTTGACGATTACGAGATTAAGGGTCTCAAAGGGAGTTCGCGATCTCGGAATCTACCTTCGGTATTCGTGTATCTCGAAGTTATTCGTACTAGAAGATTTGAAATGTGATCACAAAATTTACGTTTGCGTTTCAGTCAGTGGTATATATTTTTAAAAAATTATACAAATATTTTGTACAGCCTTAAAGGAATATATCAACGTTTACTGCAATAGAAATCAATTATTTATCTCGTAAAAACAAGTATTATGATGAGCAACAAATTTTTCCGAGGAAAATATTTTTGTATTCGATCATCGATACTTCTTTGTAACAAGATGATACATTTCAATACAGCTCGTGGATAACAAAAATTAAGATTACTTATTGTATATAATTTTCGAGTCTCGATCGAGTGATCTAAGTTTGCTTATTTTCCACAGAAAAGAAACATTTGTTGTTCGAAGTCTCCTGATGACATCCCTCTTAACGAGATTTTTATTCCGTCGTCAGAAACAAAGAAATTTAAGATTGCTTCGCTAAACAATAAACAAAACATTTCGAAAATTTCCAACCCTGTGTCACGCGTTTATTAGCTGCTTGAGATTCGAAGGAGTCTTTGCGCCGCCAATTTCTGCGAGGAGTTGGAGCATCGATGCGTTACATGGATCGAACCATACGCCGAGATTGCTCGGAAAAAGGGGGTTGTACGGCCCCGGGGGCGCGAGAGCGTCGCAAGTAAATCCAACTCCCACGGATAAGTAAAATTTAAAACCGTTCCCTCTCGTCCTCAAATTACTTTCCGGAGGTGGAAGAAGGCGAGGAGCACGGCGTACGGCGAAGCGAGACCGGATGATGGTTCGCGAGATAAAAGCAAGCACCCTGGTAGCTTCGGTTGCCACCGAAAGCTCAAGGCCGCATTAATCTCGGTAATTACGTCACCTCTGTTTATCCCCCGCAACGTGCTTGTTTCTCTCTCCCTGGTCGGCTCTTTCTTTGTCCGTTTCCCTCCGTCGCCTTGCCGCGGCTGTTGGATCTTTGCGGTCGAATCACTTCCGAGAATACCCTCGAACGAATTCAAAAGCGACGGTAAAGGGATGACGGAGTAGTGACATTTTTCATCTGTCTTTAATGTAGTCGAGAAGTAATTAAGAGACGCCCGCGAAAAAGGCAATTAGACACTGTAATGTCGCACAATTGCGCGGACGAATCTGGCGCCAGGTTAGGGTGGAAGCGCCAACGAATGAAAGGGCAAATTGGTCGCGAAAGTTTAAGGAATCTGTAACGTCTCTGTTGAGAATCTACAAAGAACATCCTCGATACGCCTACTACTGATTTTCGTGGAACTTTGTGGATTTGTGGAGCGGACAAAAATAGGGGATTCGTTTTTCTGTTTTAGTTACAGTGATTCTAGTTTGAGGGATGAAACTTTGCTCCGTATGTTTTAATCTTTTGATGCAAACGATTATGAGATACTCGAGGAAAAATCTTTTGTGTGAATCTTGTATTGTATTTCTAAAATAAAAATTAATTAGAAAATTAAAAGGTTACATAAGATTAGCTACGTTTGAAATAAGAATACTTGCGACTAATCGTCAATTTTATAGGAAAATATTTCCCTACATTAGCTTATTAAAAATATTAAAAATAAAGGAGTAATAAAATTGTATTACGGCTATTATCCTACATACTGTGGGATCGGGAAGATAATGACTCCGCTCTGTTCCGTTCCGCACAATTGTATTGTTGCTGTCGTACAACGACGTGACTCGTGGTGCGGGTTACGCTCGACTCTCTGGTACGATCATCGCCACCGTACCAAGAGGCCTTCAAAAACAAAAGACGGTCAGAGACGACGACAACGGCTTTTCGGCTCACGCGGCTCTGGTCGTCTCGTGTGCAACCATCGTCTCGTGTGCAACCATACATTGTAGCGGCTTCGAACGGCTAAGGCGTATGTGGTGCCTTGGCCGCCACACTACCCCCCTGCCAGTAATTGGCACAATTACGAAAAATTGACCGACTACATTACCACTACCATTTACTCTATTGTGGGATCGGGAAGGTAATGACTCCGCCCTGTTCCGTTCCGCACAATTTTATTGTTGCTGTCGTACAACGACGTGACTCGTGGTGCGGGTTACGCTCGACTCTCTGGTACGATCATCGCCACCGTACCAAGAGGCCTTCAAAAACAAAAGACGGTCAGAGACGACGACAACGGCTTTTCGGCTCACGCGGCTCTGGTCGTCTCGTGTGCAACCATCGTCTCGTGTGCAACCATACATTGTAGCGGCTTCGAACGGCTAAGGCGTATGTGGTGCCTTGGCCGCCACACTACCCCCCTGCCAGTAATTGGCACAATTACGAAAAATTGACCGACTACATTACCACTACCATTTACTCTATTATATAAAATACGTTATCCTAACTAAGATTTACATTACAGTATTTGAACAGAGTTGAAAAAAAAAGGAATTTACATGGAGTTTAATATATAATACGTAATACCTAAAAATACATGAAAGTACATAAAAGTGATGGAAAAAATAAATGGTATATGATACTTATTATAATAATGCGCAAGCCTTAAGTACTACCGCGTAATTTGAAATCGCTCGGGAAAACGTACGCGTCTACCTGAACGCGTGACACGTTGCTGTATAACCGGCGCATTGTCAGGTACGTTTGTTTGTGTGACCGGCTGATTTTCTATGCTCACGGGATCCGGTCTGTTTTCTGCTAGCATATAAGCAGGCTTTAGCCTTTCAATTGATATATTTATTTCCTTACCTCTAATGTTTATTGTAAATGTTTTTTCGCCTCGGCGCACTACGGCGTATGGACCTTCATAAGCGGGTTGTAAAATAGTTTTGGCTGAATCTGTTCGGATGAAAACATGTGTTGAACTGCTAAGATCTTTGAAAACGAATGTACGATTAACGGAATGGCGTGAAGCATTAGAGGGACTCAATTTAGAAAAATGGTTGCGTAGTCTATTAGTAAAATCGGAAGCATTTTCTGTGCCTTCCGCTGAATGCGAAGACAAGAACTCTCCCGGTAATCTTAATGGCTCGCCATAAACTAATTCCGCTGAGGTAGCGCCGAGGTCTTCTTTCCAGGCGGAACGAATACCGAGTAGAACCGTCGGAAGTATTTCTGTCCACTTGTCGGATCCGTGGCACCTTATAGCCGACTTGATCTGTCGGTGAAAACGCTCTACCATCCCATTGGCCGCTGGGTGATACGCCGTTGTGCGAAGGCGTGTGGATCCAATTAAATTGTTCAGCGCAAAAAATAATTTGGATTCGAACTGCCTACCCTGATCGGTGGTAATCCGTACGGGAGCACCAAACCGCGCTACCCAACCGTCATAAAAGGTTCGAGCTACGGTTTGGGCCTCCTGATCGACCATGGGGAAGGCTTCCGGCCACCGCGTATATCTGTCTACACAGGTCAGACAATACCTGAAACCTTCGGACACCGGTAAAATTACTATGTCTAAATGAATGTGTTCGAATCGCGCAGAAGGTTTAACAAATGTAGCCAATGGTGCAGTCACATGACGGGAAATTTTTGATCTTTGGCACGGTATACAGCAACGTGTCCACGTGCGAACATCTCTTTTAATCGACGGCCAAACATAACGTTGCGTTATGAGCTTGATCGTCGCGTTAATACCTGGATGTGATAATACATGTAACATATTAAAAACTGCACGTCGGAAAGGAGGGGTGACATAAGGTCTTACATTCTTAGTCGAAATATCGCAAAAAATTTCGGAAGACGTGCCAGGCAACGAGACTTTGCGTAATTGCAGGCTAGATTCGCTATTCAACAACCGCTGCAACTCCTCATCCTGGGCTTGCGATTTTGCCAATTCTTCGAAATTAATCGAGTGGTTAACCGTTTCCACTCTGGACAGTGCATCGGCAACGACGTTGTCTTTACCGGAAATATGTTGAATATCTGTAGAGAATTGCGCAATGTAATCTAGGTATCGGAATTGTCGAGGAGAGCATTTATCTAATTTCTGTTTGAAAGCGAAAGTTATGGGTTTATGGTCTGTAAAAATCGTGAAATGTCTGCCTTCGAGCATATGTTTGAAATGTTTTATTGCTAAATAGATAGAAAGTAGTTCCCGGTCGTAAGCTGAATACTTCTTTTCGGCAGATCCTAATTTCTTAGAAAAGAATGCTAATGGTTGTCGTTCGTTGCCGACGCACTGATGTAAAACAGCTCCTACGGTGTAATCAGAAGCATCGCAGGTAACCGACAATGGAGCGTTGACCGCAGGATGAGAAAGCAGGGTTGCGTTTGCTAAACTATTTTTGGTATTTTCGAAAGCCTGACGCGCTTCCGAAGTCCAGGCTATCGGGGTCTTGCCCTTTAAATTGCCGGCTAAAAGGTCGTTCAAGGGTGCTTGAAAGCGAGCGGCATCTGGGATAAAACGGCGGTAAAAATTAAGCATTCCCAAGTACTGCCTCAAATCCTTCGCGTTTTTCGGAAGGGGAAATGACTTTATGGCTTGTACCTTGCCGGGCAAAGGTTGAGTGCCGCTTTCATTTACCCGATAGCCTAGAAATTTAACTTCTTCCTGTCCGAACGTGCATTTATTCGGATTAACAACAATGCCATAATCTTTTAATCGTTTAAATAATAATTCTAAATGGCGCAGGTGATCGGCTTGGGATTCTGAGGCGACCAAAATGTCGTCTATATACGCGTAACAAAAATCGAAACCGCGTAAAATTTCGTCGATAAAGCGCTGAAATGTTTGCGCGGCATTTCGTAACCCGAACGACATGTACGGGAATTCAAAAAGCCCGAACGGCGTTGTAATGGCCGTTTTTCCGACGTCTTCCGACGCAACCGGAATCTGATTATAAGCTCGGACGAGATCTATTGTGGAAAATACCTTTTTGCCACTCAGTTGTTGCGCAAAATCCTCAATGTGACGCACGGGGTATCGGTCGGGAATTGTCCGTGCGTTTAACGCTCTATAGTCACCGCAAGGCCTCCAAGCTTCTTCGCCCTTCTTCGGAACCATATGAAGGGGTGCTGACCACGCGCTCTTCGAAGGACAAGCGATGCCCATCTTCACCATCGCGTCGAACTCCTTCTGGGCAGCCCTGAGCCGGTCCGGTGCAAGCCGCCGCGGCTTGCTGGAAACGGGTGGTCCAGGGGTTGTCTCGATGTAATGCACCGTTTGGTGCGTAGTCCTCATCGGGGTGCCGCTAGGCCGTGTAAGTTCCGGCATCTGCATCAGGAGCTGGTGGTAAACGGTAGTCCCTGCTACTGTCTTCACCGACGGCGTTTCATCCTCGGCTCGTGTTCCGCGGACCGTTAACGACGTGGTCCGATCGACGAGGCGACGATTGCGGATGTCCACCATAAGATCGAAGTGATCGAGAAAGTCTACCCCGATTATGGGTTTTGTAACATCCGCAACCACGAATCGCCACACGAAATCCCGTCGTAGGCCGAGGTGCAGGTTTAACGACACTGTCCCGTAGGTGTTAATTACACTCCCATTCGCCGCCGCCAGCTGGTACTCCGATCTTTCTCGCAATCCGCCTAGCAGGCGGCGCGGAAAAACGCACAAATCGGTCCCAGTATCCACTAAAAATTCCGTCTTCGAGCTGTTGTCTAAGATGAAGAGGCGGCGTGATGCTGGATTTGTGTCGCTGGCCGCCATCAACGACTCCCCAGGTCGTTTCCCTGATCCGTGGCGTTCCAATTGCACGGTGCAACGCACCTCTGCGCGGCCGGACCGAACCGCCAATGGTACCAGCATTTCCCTTGATGGTCCATTTGTCCTCCCGCGGGCCGCTCTCGCGATCGCGATAGAGATCGTCTGCGGTAGCGCGAGTTTGGATGATTTCGGTGGGTCCACCTGCGACGGGAAGATTGCCCCTGGTCCACCAAGGATTCACGGATGGCAGAAATTTCCTGCCTCAAGGAAAGAGCCAATTGTGACATCTTAATATTTAACATAGCCTCGATGCTCGGGCCCGGCGGGGGTATTTGACAGGATGAAGATACGCTCGTAATCACGGCCTCCGTGACGTGTACCCGCGGTGTCATCGTATCCGCAACAGCGTCTGCCAACTCTGCCACCTTATCCAGCGGGGTGTCCCGCTGCGTGGCTAAAATCACCTGCATATTAGCAGGTAGTCGGCCCATCCAAAGCGTCCGCAATACACCGTCCGAAAAAGCCGTACCGGCCAATCCGCGCAGGTGACGAAGAAATTGGGACGGTTTTCTGTCCCCGGTTTCCTCGTGTTCCAATAACCGCCGCGTTTTCTGTTCCTGCGACGCACTAAGCCGGCGAATGAACTCATTTTTTAGCGTCGTGTACGGATCCACGGCCGGGGGATTCATGATAATGTCTCTTACTTCCGCGGCGTGTCGCGCACTTAACGCGCCGAGAATGTACCCGAATTTCGTGGTCTCCGACGTTACATTGGATACCTCAAAACTTCTCTCTACCATCGAAAACCACATCTCCGGGTCTCCCGGACAAAACTCGGGTATCCGTACAGCGACGCGATCAACTGCCAACGGCACACCCGCGGATGTCCCTGCGTTAACGTTAGGGTCAGTCATTTTACCAGTCTTGGTCACAAAAAAAAATAGTTTCACCGCACACACACACCGCGCTTACTATTTGTCAGACCGTGTCCTTTTCTTATGTCCTTAACACTATACACTTATTTCTCTACCCTAACTAATATTGTCCGTACACAAAAAATGTCCAAATTTTCTTAAAAAAAAAACTTCTACTTGCGCGGCGAGATCACGTCGGGGTCACCAATGTGGGATCGGGAAGATAATGACTCCGCTCTGTTCCGTTCCGCACAATTGTATTGTTGCTGTCGTACAACGACGTGACTCGTGGTGCGGGTTACGCTCGACTCTCTGGTACGATCATCGCCACCGTACCAAGAGGCCTTCAAAAACAAAAGACGGTCAGAGACGACGACAACGGCTTTTCGGCTCACGCGGCTCTGGTCGTCTCGTGTGCAACCATCGTCTCGTGTGCAACCATACATTGTAGCGGCTTCGAACGGCTAAGGCGTATGTGGTGCCTTGGCCGCCACACTACCCCCCTGCCAGTAATTGGCACAATTACGAAAAATTGACCGACTACATTACCACTACCATTTACTCTATTATATAAAATACGTTATCCTAACTAAGATTTACATTACAGTATTTGAACAGAGTTGAAAAAAAAGGAATTTACATGGAGTTTAATATATAATACGTAATACCTAAAAATACATGAAAGTACATAAAAGTGATGGATAAAAATAAATGGTATATGATACTTATTATAATAATGCGCAAGCCTTAAGTACTACCGCGTAATTTGAAATCGCTCGGGAAAACGTACGCGTCTACCTGAACGCGTAACACGTTGCTGTATAACCGGCGCATTGTCAGGTACGTTTGTTTGTGTGACCGGCTGATTTTCTATGCTCACGGGATCCGGTCTGTTTTCTGCTAGCATATAAGCAGGCTTTAGCCTTTCAATTGATATATTTATTTCCTTACCTCTAATGTTTATTGTAAATGTTTTTTTCGCCTCGGCGCACTACGGCGTATGGACCTTCATAAGCGGGTTGTAAAATAGTTTTGGCTGAATCTGTTCGGATGAAAACATGTGTTGAACTGCTAAGATCTTTGAAAACGAATGTACGATTAACGGAATGGCGTGATGCATTAGAGGGACTCAATTTAGAAAAATGGTTGCGTAGTCTATTAGTAAAATCGGAAGCATTTTCTGTGCCTTCCGCTGAATGCGAAGACAAGAACTCTCCCGGTAATCTTAATGGCTCGCCATAAACTAATTCCGCTGAGGTAGCGCCGAGGTCTTCTTTCCAGGCGGAACGAATACCGAGTAGAACCGTCGGAAGTATTTCTGTCCACTTGTCGGATCCGTGGCACCTTATAGCCGACTTGAGCTGTCGGTGAAAACGCTCTACCATCCCATTGGCCGCTGGGTGATACGCCGTTGTGCGAAGGCGTGTGGATCCAATTAAATTGTTCAGCGCAAAAAATAATTTGGATTCGAACTGCCTACCCTGATCGGTGGTAATCCGTACGGGAGCACCAAACCGCGCTACCCAACCGTCATAAAAGGTTCGAGCTACGGTTTGGGCCTCCTGATCGACCATGGGGAAGGCTTCCGGCCACCGCGTATATCTGTCTACACAGGTCAGACAATACCTGAAACCTTCGGACACCGGTAAAATTACTATGTCTAAATGAATATGTTCGAATCGCGCAGAAGGTTTAACAAATGTAGCCAATGGTGCAGTCACATGACGGGAAATTTTTGATCTTTGGCACGGTATACAGCAACGTGTCCACGTGCGAACATCTCTTTTAATCGACGGCCAAACATAACGTTGCGTTATGAGCTTGATCGTCGCGTTAATACCTGGATGTGATAATACATGTAACATATTAAAAACTGCGCGTCGGAAAGGAGGGGTGACATAAGGTCTTACATTCTTAGTCGAAATATCGCAAAAAATTTCGGAAGACGTGCCAGGCAACGAGACTTTGCGTAATTGCAGGCTAGATTCGCTATTCAACAACCGCTGCAACTCCTCATCCTGGGCTTGCGATTTTGCCAATTCTTCGAAATTAATCGAGTGGTTAACCGTTTCCACTCTGGACAGTGCATCGGCAACGACGTTGTCTTTACCGGAAATATGTTGAATATCTGTAGAGAATTGCGCAATGTAATCTAGGTATCGGAATTGTCGAGGAGAGCATTTATCTAATTTCTGTTTGAAAGCGAAAGTTATGGGTTTATGGTCTGTAAAAATCGTGAAATGTCTGCTTTCGAGCATATGTTTGAAATGTTTTATTGCTAAATACAGTATTGTCTCTCTATAGCCGCGCGTGTCGGGACCGGGCGCACGCAACTTGAGAGACGAGTAGTCTATTCGGCTTTCTTTGATTTGACGCTCGAGCGTTCAAGGGGGATGGGGCTCGTCGACTTTTCTTCGGCTTTCTGTTTGATATCCGATACCCGATGTCGCGGCGCGGTGATTACAAACGAAGTAGTGGGGATAGCTTCGCGTCTATAGAGAATCCGAAAACGCGCGGCTATAGAGAGACAATACTGTAGATAGAAAGTAGTTCCCGGTCGTAAGCTGAATACTTCTTTTCGGCAGATCCTAATTTCTTAGAAAAGAATGCTAATGGTTGTCGTTCGTTGCCGACGCACTGATGTAAAACAGCTCCTACGGTGTAATCAGAAGCATCGCAGGTAACCGACAATGGAGCGTTGACCGCAGGATGAGAAAGCAGGGTTGCGTTTGCTAAACTATTTTTGGTATTTTCGAAAGCCTGACGCGCTTCCGAAGTCCAGGCTATCGAGGTCTTGCCCTTTAAATTGCCGGCTAGAAGGTCGTTCAAGGGTGCTTGAAAGCGAGCGGCATCTGGGATAAAACGGCGGTAAAAATTAAGCATTCCCAAGTACTGCCTCAAATCCTTCGCGTTTTTCGGAAGGGGAAATGACTTTATGGCTTGTACCTTGCCGGGCAAAGGTTGAGTGCCGCTTTCATTTACCCGATAGCCTAGAAATTTAACTTCTTCCTGTCCGAACGTGCATTTATTCGGATTAACAACAATGCCATAATCTTTTAATCGTTTAAATAATAATTCTAAATGGCGCAGGTGATCGGCTTGGGATTCTGAGGCGACCAAAATGTCGTCTATATACGCGTAACAAAAATCGAAACCGCGTAAAATTTCGTCGATAAAGCGCTGAAATGTTTGCGCGGCATTTCGTAACCCGAACGACATGTACGGGAATTCAAAAAGCCCGAACGGCGTTGTAATGGCCGTTTTTCCGACGTCTTCCGACGCAACCGGAATCTGATTATAAGCTCGGACGAGATCTATTGTGGAAAATACCTTTTTGCCACTCAGTTGTTGCGCAAAATCCTCAATGTGACGCACGGGGTATCGGTCGGGAATTGTCCGTGCGTTTAACGCTCTATAGTCACCGCAAGGCCTCCAAGCTTCTTCGCCCTTCTTCGGAACCATATGAAGGGGTGCTGACCACGCGCTCTTCGAAGGACAAGCGATGCCCATCTTCACCATCGCGTCGAACTCCTTCTGGGCAGCCCTGAGCCGGTCCGGTGCAAGCCGCCGCGGCTTGCTGGAAACGGGTGGTCCAGGGGTTGTCTCGATGTAATGCACCGTTTGGTGCGTAGTCCTCATCGGGGTGCCGCTAGGCCGTGTAAGTTCCGGCATCTGCATCAGGAGCTGGTGGTAAACGGTAGTCCCTGCTACTGTCTTCACCGACGGCGTTTCATCCTCGGCTCGTGTTCCGCGGACCGTTAACGACGTGGTCCGATCGACGAGGCGACGATTGCGGATGTCCACCATAAGATCGAAGTGATCGAGAAAGTCTACCCCGATTATGGGTTTTGTAACATCCGCAACCACGAATCGCCACACGAAATCCCGTCGTAGGCCGAGGTGCAGGTTTAACGACACTGTCCCGTAGGTGTTAATTACACTCCCATTCGCCGCCGCCAGCTGGTACTCCGATCTTTCTCGCAATCCGCATAGCAGGCGGCGCGGAAAAACGCACAAATCGGCCCCGGTATCCACTAAAAATTCCGTCTTCGAGCTGTTGTCTAAGATGAAGAGGCGGCGTGATGCTGGATTTGTGTCGCTGGCCGCCATCAACGACTCCCCAGGTCGTTTCCCTGATCCGTGGCGTTCCAATTGCACGGTGCAACGCACCTCTGCGCGGCCGGACCGAACCGCCAATGGTACCAGCATTTCCCTTGATGGTCCATTTGTCCTCCCGCGGGCCGCTCTCGCGATCGCGATAGAGATCGTCTGCGGTAGCGCGAGTTTGGATGATTTCGGTGGGTCCACCTGCGACGGGAAGATTGCCCCTGGTCCACCAAGGATTCACGGATGGCAGAAATTTCCTGCCTCAAGGAAAGAGCCAATTGTGACATCTTAATGTTTAACATGGCCTCGATGCTCGGGCCCGGCGGGGGTATTTGGCAGGATGCAGATACGCCCGTAATCGCGGCCTCCGTGACGTGTACCCGCTGTGTCATCGTATCCGCAACAGCGTCTGCCAACTCTGCCACCTTATCCAGCGGGGTGTCCCGCTGCGTGGCTAAAATCACCTGCATATTAGCAGGTAGTCGGCCCATCCAAAGCGTCCGCAATACACCGTCCGAAAAAGCCGTACCGGCCAATCCGCGCAGGTGACGAAGAAATTGGGACGGTTTTCTGTCCCCGATTTCCTCGTGTTCCAATAACCGCCGCGTTTTCTGTTCCTGCGACGCACTAAGCCGGCGAATGAACTCATTTTTTAGCGTCGTGTACGGATCCGCGGCCGGGGGATTCATGATAATGTCTCTTACTTCCGCGGCGTGTCGCGCACTTAACGCGCCGAGAATGTACCCGAATTTCGTGGTCTCCGACGTTACATTGGATACCTCAAAACTTCTCTCTACCATTGAAAACCACATCTCCGGGTCTCCCGGACAAAACTCGGGTATCCGTACAGCGACGCGATCAACTGCCAACGGCACACCCGCGGATGTCCCTGCGTTAACGTTAGGGTCAGTCATTTTACCAGTCTTGGTCACAAAAAAAAATAGTTTCACCGCACACACACACCGCGCTTACTATTTGTCAGACCGTGTCCTTTTCTTATGTCCTTAACACTATACACTTATTTCTCTACCCTAACTAATATTGTCCGTATACGAAAAATGTCCAAATTTTCTTAAAAAAACTTTACTTGCGCGGCGAGATCACGTCGGGGTCACCAATGTGGGATCGGGAAGATAATGACTCCGCTCTGTTCCGTTCCGCACAATTGTATTGTTGCTGTCGTACAACGACGTGACTCGTGGTGCGGGTTACGCTCGACTCTCTGGTACGATCATCGCCACCGTACCAAGAGGCCTTCAAAAACAAAAGACGGTCAGAGACGACGACAACGGCTTTTCGGCTCACGCGGCTCTGGTCGTCTCGTGTGCAACCATACATTGTAGCGGCTTCGAACGGCTAAGGCGTATGTGGTGCCTTGGCCGCCACAATACTATACATATAATATATAATATAGTACATAGTAGGTTAATGGGCAAGGATCAGTGAACACTCAAATTTGTTTAGAAACATTTGTTAAAGTTTTCAGAATATTCTGTATGCACTTATGTTTCGAAATTAATTCTTAGTTTTATTTTATTTTCTGTAAAAATTATAAAGATTTTTTTTATTTTTGAAAGCTTTATAATTCTACAAAGTTTCAATAAAATCGTGGAGGGGATCACGAATGCACCTTGTTAGCAATTGAGAAGATTTAGCATGTAGGATTAAGTGATTTAGCAAACAGGATTGCTTTACGAACGAAACAGATGAAATGCCAAAAATGGCACAAAGAGCGAAGGAATAATTGTTTAGAGTGCGAAAAGAAATCACAGTAGAAGGAGAAGGACGAGAAGGACTGTACAAGAGGGGGAAAAAGGAAGAGAGAGGTGTAAATGTGGAAAGGATTTGGGAGAGTAATTAAAGGGAAGTGCTATTATGAACGAGTCAGTGAACGACTTAAAAGAAAGAAATACGGACTCTTATTTGCTCGAGTTTACAACAAGAGTCTACTTCACTTGCAACGACACGTGCTTAACACTCGCGATAATCACGTAGCGGTTTTATAGTATTAATCCTCGAATATTTCTTTAAAATATATTATCTGTGGGAAAATAATGTTTCAATTTAAACTGATAAAACGTAAGTTGATTAAAACAATTTATTTTTTAATTTGTTAACAATTTAAAATTTTTTAATATCGACCAGATTTCTTGGATATTTATTATTTATAAAGCGATCAAAGAGTGAAATGAAAAATTCATTTTTAATCTATTCAAATTTTCGACAAACAATACTTTACAAACAGAAGAACAGTGGCTGTTTATACCACGTTTTCTTCAAATAAAAATATACTATATTAATAACTCTCTGCAATCTTCCAATAGTAAAAATTGTAATCTAAAATTTCACATCTGAACCATGAAATATATTTTTTAATTTAGAAAGTACGAAAGGAATACATATATGGATTATAGAAACGTCTATCTGAGTCTGTCTCAGTGGATGACCAATTAATAAATTTTAAGAAACATTAAACATCGATCGTGTGACACGCCAACGCATGTAGGTTCGCAAAGGGACAAGAGACCGAAAGGATACGAAGGAAGATTTTGTCGTAAAATGTTTCGAATACTTTGCATAGTTCCCAACTTAGGCGGAACTGTTTATCGGCGAACGGGAGACTGGCAAGCGTGATTAGATTTCGTTCGCACTGGATGCGGAAAGGAACACGAGGAGGAGCCCTTTGCCAAGCGATGTTGTCGGAACCGCGTTTTCCCAAGAGAAGCGAAGAGGTTACGGAGCAGGCAGCGTTATGGTAGACCGCGAAACCAACAAACGATATGCTCCAAGAGACTATGGGGCCACGTGTGGCGAGCATTCTTAGCTCCACATAGAGAGAAGCGTGTGTACCACGAATTTGCGTTCATCTAACAGCTCGACTGGAAGTTTACTGGAAATAGAACTAAACACCATCATCTCTGAGAATTTTATTTTGTATCTAGATTATGACAGAATTTAAATAATAATAGAGACGATGAGATCAAGCTGACTAACAAAATGCAAGTGAATTTTGATTGTATCACGATTACAAAATCAGCCTGTATATTTAACAATAAGGACATTTAAACGAAAGTGTAATTTTCAACGATTATTAATCGCGTTTAGCGACCGCAAATATTTTTCAATCCATTATTAAACGGATCGATTGAACGCATTCCACCAAATTCATATAGAGAACATAAACATAGAAGGGTGTGCTTCGAAGCGAATTGCCCCTAATTCGGCAATAGCATAGCTTAACCACAAAGCCAGCTAATACAGCGATTAGACACCGTGTACAAACCAACGACGTTTGCTCGAGGCGATGCTTCGAATCGCGTGACATCAGAATCGAATGCTATGACTTCAGATATTTACGTATTTGAACCATAACATTGTTAAGAACAGAGAAAATTGATCCAAAAGAACGAAGATATTTTTTATTGGAAATTCTGATCAAACAGAAATTGTATTTCCACCCAACTCTTGTTCGATCAAACGCCTAAAATATTTCTTAACGCAATGCTGTCAGTTTAAATTTCTAGAATTAGAAAACTTACTTCGTTAGTCTAAAAGATATTGATCTTCAGATATTGCCTTGTCAGAATACCATTCACTGACAGGAATAAGAGTTGTTGAAAAATATGGAAACTACATTTTATTCTCTAAAGTGCCAAATCATTTCTATGTCATTTCTTCTAACTTCTATTAATAATTACTTATTCAAAGCTTATTTACATGTTACGTCATATTTTTTTCTATTCTATTCTATGTGTCATTTAGTTCTCGGCTCTAAATATAAGTAACTTCTCTATAACTTTTACAATACTTAATATTTTTTGTTGTATTACTTTAATGAGGAGCAACGAAGACGTAAAATAAATAGTAACCGTGGTAACTTGTCAAGAGACGTAATATATCCAGAAACTCTGCTGCCAATTATAAATCGTAAACTTCGTATAACTCGGTAATCACGGCACGGGGGTTCATTAAAACCGCAAAGATGACGAACACCGCGATCCCCGATTGCAAGACGCATCTCAGATTTCGAAGCCATCTGGTTCTGGTATTTCGTAGCTCGGTGCCCTTAAGGGCCTGTCCACAGGGCAACGGTCAGTCGTTGCGGTCAACTACACAGCTTGTCTGACTCGCCTTCGTGCTTCGGGTCCTTTGGTGATTAACGAGAGGTCAAACCTACCGCCACCCGAAATACGAGCAAATACTCTCTCTCGTGAAATTGGGTTCCAAAGCGAGTCCTGATTGAGGTGTCCACCATTGCGGCCTTCGCTAGGCTGACTACTTCATCCGAAACCAGACTATCTGGGAACGAACGTCGGAAAACTAGTCTAAATTTGTGTACAGTGTACACAACAATTTATACCGTACACGCACCAACACCGAGTTGGTAACTTTGATCAATCCGTGAAATTAAATTGATTCTATTTATTATTATCTCTGGATGTCGAACAGAAATATTCGATTAGAAAATTTCGTGACACTATGTAATGAAAATGATTATTCTAATATATTGTATGTATATTATAAATATGTGAAAGCCACCTGTCGAATATTTTTTGTTTCACATTGATAGGCTGAAAATAAGGTATCGGTGGAAAATGAAACCACAAGAAATATCTTAATTGCCAGAGAAATAGAAAGGTCCATTTGTGGGATACCAATCAATCTAATTACTCGCCAAGATAACTCCCTCGAATGCTCGAGATTGCCTAAAATATTCACGTATATTGAGTGACGCGCGGAGAACATAATCCTGAATTCGCTACGATCGGAATGAATCCTCGTATACAGGGTGAATTAATAATAATTGCCATCTGGATTTCGTTGTACACAATTTACCTTCTTCGCGTCTTGCATTTTCCAAAACATCTACATGGTTTGGAATTTTTTAAGCGAACTCCAAGTAATTTTCATCCTCAAAGCATGAATTTGTTATCTATAATAACGATATCCTTGAATGTATTGCCTATTGCAACTTATTGGAGTACTTCAGTAAAGATCACTAAATGTACCTATTATAATTATAAATGTTAATCTATTAAAGCAGAGTACAGACAAAATATATTTGATGTAATTAAACAAATTCAAAGCCACTTGGATACATCAGATAAGATAACTCGTGTAGCAGTTTTGGCTAGATTCAATTTACAAGCAATTATTTCGGATGACAATAGTTGTTGACTCACTGTATACCATAATAATACGAAACAAAAGGAGGACTCGAGGAAAGTGCAAACGACTGGCATATAAGAAGCAAATCTTCGTTAGCACGGGAACAGAGGACCGAAGTTTATTAGTCAATATAGAATACTTAGTGTCATATCCCATCAAACGGAGTGTCAGCGAGAAGAAAGAGGTTCGTGCGAGCCTGCCACTTTATCGGATTAGTCAGTCGCGGTAAAAGCGTCCCGGAAACCGTACCCTCCAATTCGTTAATTTGCTCGGCCTTGGTCGTTTCTTTCGCGCTGATATTAATTGGCCCAGGC